>NW_026527056.1:600000-1200000 GCF_027744825.2 Synchiropus splendidus
CCAAAGTTATCAACACTTTTATGTTTGGCGTTCCGAAACCTACCTTATCTCAGGCTGAAAAGCGTTTTTGTGCATTGTGCCATAACTTTTCAGGGAAGCTTCAGAACATGAAATTTTAACCTCCCACTATAGCAGAAAGGGTCTTTCTAGTAGTTGCACATCAAATCTAAGCTGTCTGAAGTGTTTTTCAAAAGTTATCAACACTTTTATGTTTGGCGTTCCGAAACCCACCTTATCTCAGGCTGAAAAGCGTTTTTGTGCATTGTGCCATAACTTTTCAGGAAAGCTTCAGAACATGAAATTTTAACCTCCCACTATAGCAGAAAGGGTCTTTCTAGTAGTTGCACATCAAATCTAAACTGTCTGAAGTGTTTTTCCAAAGTTATCAACACTTTTATGTTTGGCGTTCCGAAACCCACCTTATCTCAGGCTGAAAAGCGTTTTTACGCATTGTGCCATAACTTTTCAGGGAAGCTTCAGAACATGAAATTTTAACCTCCCACTATAGCAGAAAGGGTCTTTCTAGTAGGTGCACATCAAATCTAAGCTCTCTGAAGTGTTTTTCGAAAGTTATCGACACTTTTATGTTTGGCGTTCCGAAACCCACCTTATCTCAGGCTGAAAAGCGTTTTTGTGCATTGTGCCATAACTTTTCAGGGAAGCTTCAGAACATGAAATTTTAACCTGCCACTATAGCAGAAAGGGTCTTTCTAGTAGTTGCACATCAAATCTAAACTGTCTGAAGTGTTTTTCCAAAGTTATTAACACTTTTATGTTTGGCGTTCCGAAACCCACCTTATCTCAGGCTGAAAAGCGTTTTTGTGCATTGTGCCATAACTTTTCAGGGAAGCTTCAGAACATGAAATTTTAACCTCCCACTATAGCAGAAAGGGTCTTTCTAGTAGTTGCACATCAAATCTAAACTGTCTGAAGTGGTTTTCCAAAGTTATCAACACTTTTATGTTTGGCGTTCCGAAACCCACCTTATCTCAGGCTGAAAAGCGTTTTTACGCATTGTGCCATAACTTTTCAGGGAAGCTTCAGAACATGAAATTTTAACCTCCCACTATAGCAGAAAGGGTCTTTCTAGTAGGTGCACATCAAATCTAAGCTGTCTGAAGTGTTTTTCGAAAGTTATCAACACTTTTATGTTTGGCGTTCCGAAACCCACCTTATCTCAGGCTGAAAAGCGTTTTTGTGCATTGTGCCATAACTTTTCAGGGAAGCTTCAGAACATGAAATTTTAACCTCCCACTATAGCAGAAAGGGTCTTTCTAGTAGTTGCACATCAAATCTAAGCTGTCTGAAGTGTTTTTCAAAAGTTATCAACACTTTTATGTTTGGCGTTCCGAAACCCACCTTATCTCAGGCTGAAAAGCGTTTTTGTGCATTGTGCCATAACTTTTCAGGGAAGCTTCAGAACATGAAATTTTAACCTCCCACTATAGCAGAAAGGGTCTTTCTAGTAGTTGCACATCAAATCTAAGCTGTCTGAAGTGTTTTTCAAAAGTTATCAACACTTTTATGTTTGGCGTTCCGAAACCCACCTTATCTCAGGCTGAAAAGCGTTTTTGTGCATTGTGCCATAACTTTTCAGGAAAGCTTCAGAACATGAAATTTTAACCTCCCACTATAGCAGAAAGGGTCTTTCTAGTAGTTGCACATCAAATCTAAACTGTCTGAAGTGTTTTTCCAAAGTTATTAACACTTTTATGTTTGGCGTTCCAAAACCCACCTTATCTCAGGCTGAAAAGCGTTTTTGTGCATTGTGCCATAACTTTTCAGGGAAGCTTCAGAACATGAAATTTTAACCTCCCACTATAGCAGAAAGGGTCTTTCTAGTAGTTACACATCAAATCTAAACTGTCTGAAGTGTTTTTCCAAAGTTATCAACACTTTTATGTTTGGCGTTCCGAAACCCACCTTATCTCAGACTGAAAAGCGTTTTTGTGCATTGTGCCATAACTTTTCAGGGAAGCTTCAGAACATGAAATTTTAACCTCCCACTATAGCAGAAAGGGTCTTTCTAGTAGGTGCACATCAAATCTAAGCTCTCTGAAGTGTTTTTCGAAAGTTATCAACACTTTTATGTTTGGCGTTCCGAAACCCACCTTATCTCAGGCTGAAAAGCGTTTTTGTGCATTGTGCCATAACTTTTCAGGGAAGCTTCAGAACATGAAATTTTAACCTGCCACTATAGCAGAAAGGGTCTTTCTAGTAGTTGCACATCAAATCTAAACTGTCTGAAGTGTTTTTCCAAAGTTATTAACACTTTTATGTTTGGCGTTCCAAAACCCACCTTATCTCAGGCTGAAAAGCGTTTTTGTGCATTGTGCCATAACTTTTCAGGGAAGCTTCAGAACATGAAATTTTAACCTCCCACTATAGCAGAAAGGGTCTTTCTAGTAGTTACACATCAAATCTAAACTGTCTGAAGTGTTTTTCCAAAGTTATCAACACTTTTATGTTTGGCGTTCCGAAACCCACCTTATCTCAGACTGAAAAGCGTTTTTGTGCTTTGTGCCATAACTTTTCAGGGAAGCTTCAGAACATGAAATTTTAACCTCCCACTATAGCAGAAAGGGTCTTTCTAGTAGTTGCACATCAAATCTAAGCTGTCTGAAGTGTTTTTCAAAAGTTATCAACACTTTTATGTTTGGCGTTCCGAAACCCACCTTATCTCAGGCTGAAAAGCGTTTTTGTGCATTGTGCCATAACTTTTCAGGAAAGCTTCAGAACATGAAATTTTAACCTCCCACTATAGCAGAAAGGGTCTTTCTAGTAGTTGCACATCAAATCTAAGCTGTCTGAAGTGTTTTTCAAAAGTTATCAACACTTTTATGTTTGGCGTTCCGAAACCCACCTTATCTCAGGCTGAAAAGCGTTTTTGTGCATTGTGCCATAACTTTTCAGGGAAAGCTTCAGAACATGAAATTTTAACCTCCCACTATAGCAGAAAGGGTCTTTCTAGTAGTTGCACATCAAATCTAAACTGTCTGAAGTGTTTTTCCAAAGTTATCAACACTTTTATGTTTGGCGTTCCGAAACCCACCTTATCTCAGGCTGAAAAGCGTTTTTACGCATTGTGCCATAACTTTTCAGGGAAGCTTCAGAACATGAAATTTTAACCTCCCACTATAGCAGAAAGGGTCTTTCTTGTAGTTGCACATCAAATCTAAGCTGTCTGAAGTGTTCTTCAAAAGTTATCAACACTTTTATGTTTGGCGTTCCGAAACCCACCTTATCTCAGGCTGAAAAGCGTTTTTGTGCATTGTGCCATAACTTTTCAGGAAAGCTTCAGAACATAAATTTTAACCTCCCACTATAGCAGAAAGGGTCTTTCTAGTAGTTGCACATCAAATCTAAACTGTCTGAAGTGTTTTTCCAAAGTTATCAACACTTTTATGTTTGGCGTTCCGAAACCCACCATATCTCAGGCTGAAAAGCGTTTTTACGCATTGTGCCATAACTTTTCAGGGAAGCTTCAGAACATGAAATTTTAACCTCCCACTATAGCAGAAAGGGTCTTTCTAGTAGGTGCACATCAAATCTAAGCTCTCTGAAGTGTTTTTCGAAAGTTATCAACACTTTTATGTTTGGCGTTCCGAAACCCACCTTATCTCAGGCTGAAAAGCGTTTTTGTGCATTGTGCCATAACTTTTCAGGAAAGCTTCAGAACATGAAATTTTAACCTCCCACTATAGCAGAAAGGGTCTTTCTAGTAGTTGCACATCAAATCTAAACTGTCTGAAGTGTTTTTCCAAAGTTATCAACACTTTTATGTTTGGCGTTCCGAAACCTACCTTATCTCAGGCTGAAAAGCGTTTTTGTGCATTGTGCCATAACTTTTCAGGGAAGCTTCAGAACATGAAATTTTAACCTCCCACTATAGCAGAAAGGGTCTTTCTAGTAGTTGCACATCAAATCTAAGCTGTCTGAAGTGTTTTTCAAAAGTTATCAACACTTTTATGTTTGGCGTTCCGAAACCCACCTTATCTCAGGCTGAAAAGCGTTTTTGTGCATTGTGCCATAACTTTTCAGGAAAGCTTCAGAACATGAAATTTTAACCTCCCACTATAGCAGAAAGGGTCTTTCTAGTAGTTGCACATCAAATCTAAACTGTCTGAAGTGTTTTTCCAAAGTTATCAACACTTTTATGTTTGGCGTTCCGAAACCCACCTTATCTCAGGCTGAAAAGCGTTTTTACGCATTGTGCCATAACTTTTCAGGGAAGCTTCAGAACATGAAATTTTAACCTCCCACTATAGCAGAAAGGGTCTTTCTAGTAGGTGCACATCAAATCTAAGCTCTCTGAAGTGTTTTTCGAAAGTTATCAACACTTTTATGTTTGGCGTTCCGAAACCCACCTTATCTCAGGCTGAAAAGCGTTTTTGTGCATTGTGCCATAACTTTTCAGGGAAGCTTCAGAACATGAAATTTTAACCTGCCACTATAGCAGAAAGGGTCTTTCTAGTAGTTGCACATCAAATCTAAACTGTCTGAAGTGTTTTTCCAAAGTTATTAACACTTTTATGTTTGGCGTTCCGAAACCCACCTTATCTCAGGCTGAAAAGCGTTTTTGTGCATTGTGCCATAACTTTTCAGGGAAGCTTCAGAACATGAAATTTTAACCTCCCACTATAGCAGAAAGGGTCTTTCTAGTAGTTGCACATCAAATCTAAACTGTCTGAAGTGGTTTTCCAAAGTTATCAACACTTTTATGTTTGGCGTTCCGAAACCCACCTTATCTCAGGCTGAAAAGCGTTTTTACGCATTGTGCCATAACTTTTCAGGGAAGCTTCAGAACATGAAATTTTAACCTCCCACTATAGCAGAAAGGGTCTTTCTAGTAGGTGCACATCAAATCTAAGCTGTCTGAAGTGTTTTTCGAAAGTTATCAACACTTTTATGTTTGGCGTTCCGAAACCCACCTTATCTCAGGCTGAAAAGCGTTTTTGTGCATTGTGCCATAACTTTTCAGGGAAGCTTCAGAACATGAAATTTTAACCTCCCACTATAGCAGAAAGGGTCTTTCTAGTAGTTGCACATCAAATCTAAGCTGTCTGAAGTGTTTTTCAAAAGTTATCAACACTTTTATGTTTGGCGTTCCGAAACCCACCTTATCTCAGGCTGAAAAGCGTTTTTGTGCATTGTGCCATAACTTTTCAGGGAAGCTTCAGAACATGAAATTTTAACCTCCCACTATAGCAGAAAGGGTCTTTCTAGTAGTTGCACATCAAATCTAAGCTGTCTGAAGTGTTTTTCAAAAGTTATCAACACTTTTATGTTTGGCGTTCCGAAACCCACCTTATCTCAGGCTGAAAAGCGTTTTTGTGCATTGTGCCATAACTTTTCAGGAAAGCTTCAGAACATGAAATTTTAACCTCCCACTATAGCAGAAAGGGTCTTTCTAGTAGTTGCACATCAAATCTAAACTGTCTGAACTGTTTTTCCAAAGTTATCAACACTTTTATGTTTGGCGTTCCGAAACCCACCTTATCTCAGGCTGAAAAGCGTTTTTACGCATTGTGCCATAACTTTTCAGGGAAGCTTCAGAACATGAAATTTTAACCTCCCACTATAGCAGAAAGGGTCTTTCTAGTAGGTGCACATCAAATCTAATCTCTCTGAAGTGTTTTTCGAAAGTTATCAACACTTTTATGTTTGGCGTTCCGAAACCCACCTTATCTCAGGCTGAAAAGCGTTTTTGTGCATTGTGCCATAACTTTTCAGGGAAGCTTCAGAACATGAAATTTTAACCTCCCACTATAGCAGAAAGGGTCTTTCTAGTACGTGCACATCAAATCTAAGCTGTCTGAAGTGTTTTTCAAAAGTTATCAACACTTTTATGTTTGGCGTTCCGAAACCCACCTTATCTCAGGCTGAAAAGCGTTTTTGTGCATTGTGCCATAACTTTTCAGGAAAGCTTCAGAACATGAAATTTTAACCTCCCACTATAGCAGAAAGGGTCTTTCTAGTAGTTGCACATCAAATCTAAACTGTCTGAAGTGTTTTTCCAAAGTTATCAACACTTTTATGTTTGGCGTTCCGAAACCCACCTTATCTCAGGCTGAAAAGCGTTTTTACGCATTGTGCCATAACTTTTCAGGGAAGCTTCAGAACATGAAATTTTAACCTCCCACTATAGCAGAAAGGGTCTTTCTAGTAGGTGCACATCAAATCTAAGCTCTCTGAAGTGTTTTTCGAAAGTTATCAACACTTTTATGTTTGGCGTTCCGAAACCCACCTTATCTCAGGCTGAAAAGCGTTTTTGTGCATTGTGCCATAACTTTTCAGGGAAGCTTCAGAACATGAAATTTTAACCTGCCACTATAGCAGAAAGGGTCTTTCTAGTAGTTGCACATCAAATCTAAACTGTCTGAAGTGTTTTTCCAAAGTTATTAACACTTTTATGTTTGGCGTTCCGAAACCCACCTTATCTCAGGCTGAAAAGCGTTTTTGTGCATTGTGCCATAACTTTTCAGGGAAGCTTCAGAACATGAAATTTTAACCTCCCACTATAGCAGAAAGGGTCTTTCTAGTAGGTGCACATCAAATCTAAGCTCTCTGAAGTGTTTTTCGAAAGTTATCAACACTTTTATGTTTGGCGTTCCGAAACCCACCTTATCTCAGGCTGAAAAGCGTTTTTGTGCATTGTGCCATAACTTTTCAGGAAAGCTTCAGAACATGAAATTTTAACCTCCCACTATAGCAGAAAGGGTCTTTCTAGTAGGTGCACATCAAATCTAAGCTCTCTGAAGTGTTTTTCGAAAGTTATCAACACTTTTATGTTTGGCGTTCCGAAACCCACCTTATCTCAGGCTGAAAAGCGTTTTTGTGCATTGTGCCATAACTTTTCAGGGAAGCTTCAGAACATGAAATTTTAACCTCCCACTATAGCAGAAAGGGTCTTTCTAGTAGGTGCACATCAAATCTAAGCTGTCTGAAGTGTTTTTCAAAAGTTATCAACACTTTTATGTTTGGCGTTCCGAAACCCACCTTATCTCAGGCTGAAAAGCGTTTTTGTGCATTGTGCCATAACTTTTCAGGAAAGCTTCAGAACATGAAATTTTAACCTCCCACTATAGCAGAAAGGGTCTTTCTAGTAGTTGCACATCAAATCTAAACTGTCTGAAGTGTTTTTCCAAAGTTATCAACACTTTTATGTTTGGCGTTCCGAAACCCACCTTATCTCAGGCTGAAAAGCGTTTTTACGCATTGTGCCATAACTTTTCAGGGAAGCTTCAGAACATGAAATTTTAACCTCCCACTATAGCAGAAAGGGTCTTTCTAGTAGGTGCACATCAAATCTAAGCTCTCTGAAGTGTTTTTCGAAAGTTATCAACAATTTTATGTTTGGCGTTCCGAAACCCACCTTATCTCAGGCTGAAAAGCGTTTTTGTGCATTGTGCCATAACTTTTCAGGGAAGCTTCAGAACATGAAATTTTAACCTGCCACTATAGCAGAAAGGGTCTTTCTAGTAGTTGCACATCAAATCTAAACTGTCTGAAGTGTTTTTCCAAAGTTATTAACACTTTTATGTTTGGCGTTCCGAAACCCACCTTATCTCAGGCTGAAAAGCGTTTTTGTGCATTGTGCCATAACTTTTCAGGGAAGCTTCAGAACATGAAATTTTAACCTCCCACTATAGCAGAAAGTGTCTTTCTAGTAGTTGCACATCAAATCTAAACTGTCTGAAGTGTTTTTCCAAAGTTATCAACACTTTTATGTTTGGCGTTCCGAAACCCGCCTTATCTCAGGCTGAAAAGCGTTTTTGTGCATTGTGCCATAACTTTTCAGGAAAGCTTCAGAACATGAAATTTTAACCTCCCACTATAGCAGAAAGGGTCTTTCTAGTAGTTGCACATCAAATCTAAGCTGTCTGAAGTGTTTTTCAAAAGTTATCAACACTTTTATGTTTGGCGTTCCGAAACCCACCTTATCTCAGGCTGAAAAGCGTTTTTGTGCATTGTGCCATAACTTTTCAGGAAAGCTTCAGAACATGAAATTTTAACCTCCCACTATAGCAGAAAGGGTCTTTCTAGTAGTTGCACATCAAATCTAAACTGTCTGAAGTGTTTTTCCAAAGTTATCAACACTTTTATGTTTGGCGTTCCGAAACCCACCTTATCTCAGGCTGAAAAGCGTTTTTACGCATTGTGCCATAACTTTTCAGGGAAGCTTCAGAACATGAAATTTTAACCTCCCACTATAGCAGAAAGGGTCTTTCTAGTAGGTGCACATCAAATCTAAGCTCTCTGAAGTGTTTTTCGAAAGTTATCAACACTTTTATGTTTGGCGTTCCGAAACCCACCTTATCTCAGGCTGAAAAGCGTTTTTGTGCATTGTGCCATAACTTTTCAGGAAAGCTTCAGAACATGAAATTTTAACCTCCCACTATAGCAGAAAGGGTCTTTCTAGTAGTTGCACATCAAATCTAAGCTGTCTGAAGTGTTTTTCAAAAGTTATCATCACTTTTATGTTTGGCGTTCCGAAACCCACCTTATCTCAGGCTGAAAAGCGTTTTTGTGCATTGTGCCATAACTTTTCAGGAAAGCTTCAGAACATGAAATTTTAACCTCCCACTATAGCAGAAAGGGTCTTTCTAGTAGTTGCACATCAAATCTAAACTGTCTGAAGTGTTTTTCCAAAGTTATCAACACTTTTATGTTTGGCGTTCCGAAACCCACCTTATCTCAGGCTGAAAAGCGTTTTTACGCATTGTGCCATAACTTTTCAGGGAAGCTTCAGAACATGAAATTTTAACCTCCCACTATAGCAGAAAGGGTCTTTCTAGTAGTTGCACATCAAATCTAAGCTGTCTGAAGTGTTTTTCAAAAGTTATCAACACATTTATGTTTGGCGTTCCGAAACCCACCTTATCTCAGGCTGAAAAGCGTTTTTGTGCATTGTGCCATAACTTTTCAGGAAAGCTTCAGAACATGAAATTTTAACCTCCCACTATCGCAGAAAGGGTCTTTCTAGTAGTTGCACATCAAATCTAAGCTGTCTGAAGTGTTTTTCCAAAGTTATCAACACTTTTATGTTTGGCGTTCCGAAACCCACCTTATCTCAGGCTGAAAAGCGTTTTTGTGCATTGTGCCATAACTTTTCAGGAAAGCTTCAGAACATGAAATTTTAACCTCCCACTATAGCAGAAAGGGTCTTTCTAGTAGTTGCACATCAAATCTAAACTGTCTGAAGTGTTTTTCGAAAGTTATCAACACTTTTATGTTTGGCGTTCCGAAACCCACCTTATCTCAGGCTGAAAAGCGTTTTTACGCATTGTGCCATAACTTTTCAGGGAAGCTTCAGAACATGAAATTTTAACCTCCCACTATAGCAGAAAGGGTCTTTCTAGTAGTTGCACATCAAATCTAAGCTGTCTGAAGTGTTTTTCAAAAGTTATCAACACATTTATGTTTGGCGTTCCGAAACCCACCTTATCTCAGGCTGAAAAGCGTTTTTGTGCATTGTGCCATAACTTTTCAGGAAAGCTTCAGAACATGAAATTTTAACCTCCCACTATCGCAGAAAGGGTCTTTCTAGTAGTTGCACATCAAATCTAAGCTGTCTGAAGTGTTTTTCCAAAGTTATCAACACTTTTATGTTTGGCGTTCCGAAACCCACCTTATCTCAGGCTGAAAAGCGTTTTTGTGCATTGTGCCATAACTTTTCAGGAAAGCTTCAGAACATGAAATTTTAACCTCCCACTATAGCAGAAAGGGTCTTTCTAGTAGTTGCACATCAAATCTAAACTGTCTGAAGTGTTTTTCGAAAGTTATCAACACTTTTATGTTTGGCGTTCCGAAACCCACCTTATCTCAGGCTGAAAAGCGTTTTTACGCATTGTGCCATAACTTTTCAGGGAAGCTTCAGAACATGAAATTTTAACCTCCCACTATAGCAGAAAGGGTCTTTCTAGTAGGTGCACATCAAATCTAAGCTCTCTGAAGTGTTTTTCGAAAGTTATCAACACTTTTATGTTTGGCGTTCCGAAACCCACCTTATCTCAGGCTGAAAAGCGTTTTTGTGCATTGTGCCATAACTTTTTAGGGAAGCTTCAGAACATGAAATTTTAACCTCCCACTATAGCAGAAAGGGTCTTTCTAGTAGTTGCACATCAAATCTAAACTGTCTGAAGTGTTTTTCCAAAGTTATCAACACTTTTATGTTTGGCGTTCCGAAACCCACCTTATCTCAGGCTGAAAAGCGTTTTTACGCATTGTGCCATAACTTTTCAGGGAAGCTTCAGAACATGAAATTTTAACCTCCCACTATAGCAGAAAGGGTCTTTCTAGTAGGTGCACATCAAATCTAAGCTGTCTGAAGTGTTTTTCGAAAGTTATCAACACTTTTGTGTTTGGCGTTCCGAAACCCACCTTATCTCAGGCTGAAAAGCGATTTTGTGCATTGTGCCATAACTTTTCAGGGAAGCTTCAGAACATGAAATTTTAACCTCCCACTATAGCAGACATGGTCTTTCTAGTAGTTGCACATCAAATCTAAGCTGTCTGAAGTGTTTTTCAAAAGTTATCAACACTTTTATGTTTGGCGTTCCGAAACCCACCTTATCTCAGGCTGAAAAGCGTTTTTGTGCATTGTGCCATAACTTTTCAGGAAAGCTTCAGAACATGAAATTTTAACCTCCCACTATAGCAGAAAGGGTCTTTCTAGTAGTTGCACATCAAATCTAAACTGTCTGAAGTGTTTTTCTAAAGTTATCAACACTTTTATGTTTGGCGTTCCGAAACCCACCTTATCTCAGGCTGAAAAGCGTTTTTACGCATTGTGCCATAACTTTTCAGGGAAGCTTCAGAACATGAAATTTTAACCTCCCACTATAGCAGAAAGGGTCTTTCTAGTAGGTGCACATCAAATCTAAGCTCTCTGAAGTGTTTTTCCAAAGTTATCAACACTTTTATGTTTGGCGTTCCGAAACCCACCTTATCTCTGGCTGAAAAGCGTTTTTGTGCATTGTGCCATAACTTTTCAGGGAAGCTTCAGAACATGAAATTTTAACCTCCCACTATAGCAGAAAGGGTCTTTCTAGTAGTTGCACATCAAATCTAAGCTGTCTGAAGTGTTTTTCAAAAGTTATCAACACTTTTATGTTTGGCGTTCCGAAACTCACCTTATCTCAGGCTGAAAAGCGTTTTTGTGGATTGTGCCATAACTTTTCAGGAAAGCTTCAGAACATGAAATTTTAACCTCCCACTATAGCAGAAAGGGTCTTTCTAGTAGTTGCACATCAAATCTAAACTGTCTGAAGTGTTTTTCCAAAGTTATCAACACTTTTATGTTTGGCGTTCCGAAACCCACCTTATCTCAGGCTGAAAAGCGTTTTTACGCATTGTGCCATAACTTTTCAGGGAAGCTTCAGAACATGAAATTTTAACCCCCCACTATAGCAGAAAGGGTCTTTCTAGTAGGTGCACATCAAATCTAAGCTCTCTGAAGTGTTTTTCGAAAGTTATCAACACTTTTATGTTTGGCGTTGTCACAAGGCTCAGAAATGAGAGGAGACTCAATCGCAGGAAGTAAGAGAGGCGAGGCAGTTAACGGAACAACACAGCATTTAATAAACAAAAATGTCAACCAACACAAACGGGACGCAGCCCAAAGTCCATAACGACAACTAAAGGAGTCTCCAACGGAGAATAAATGACAATCAAGGTCAGGAATTGTCCAAAGTCCAAACAAAGAGTTCGCAAGGAGGATCGGGCACGAGGAGGAGCAGGAACTAAAAAATGAGAGGTCAGAGTCAGGATAAAACTTACAAAAATACTCAGGTGCAAGGCAGTCCAGGAGGAAAAGTAGCGATCCGAAGAATGAAAAGTCCAGCATACCACACATGAAAACGTTCACGACCTGGCGCTGCACTGTCATCCAGCTACTCCTTAAGAAGCTGTGGAAAATTAGGGGAAATGAGGTGCAGCTGCCACTCGTGCCCGACCTGTCAAGACAAACCACACACAGGAAACGGGGAAGTGTCCATACAAAATAAAAGCACAACAGGAGGGGACATGACAGTACCCCCCCCTCAAGAGGCGCCTCCTGGAGCCTTACCGGGCTTGTTGGGATGATCCCGGTAGAAGTCCCGGAGGAGAGACGGGTCCAGGATGAGGGACTTGGAGATCCAGGATCGTTCCTCTGGTCCATATCCCTCCCAGTCGACGAGATACTGGAAGCCTCGCCCACGACGCCGAACATTCAGGATCTTGTTGACCTGGTAGGCCGGGTGGTTGTCGATGATCATCGGGGTTGGAGGAGCTTCATTTGATATGTTGAGCGGACTTGTAGCTACTGGCTTCAGGAGGGACACATGGAACGTGGGGTGGACCTTTAAGGATGCAGGGAGCTTGAGACGAACTGCGCAGGGGTTCACCACGCGGTCCACCTCAAATGGTCCAATGAAGCGTGGGGCCAACTTGCGGGACTCGACCTGCAGGGGAAGGTCGCGAGTTGATAGCCAGACCTTCTGTCCAGGTTGGTAGTGTGGAGCAGGAACCCGATGCCTGTCCGCCAGACGTTGGTTCCTCAGGGAAGTACGAGAGAGAGCCGCTCTGGTGTGCCTCCAGATGGATCGGCAGCGGCGAATGTGAGCCTGGACTGAGGGTACGGTGGCTTCGTGCTCTTGGGATGAAAACAATGGAGGCTGGTAGCCGTAAGCCACCATAAAGGGAGACATGCCAGTGGCAGAAGACGTCAGGGAATTGTGAGCATACTCTACCCAGGGTAAGTGAGTGCTCCAAGATGCGGGGTGACGAGCTGTAACACAGCGCAGAGCTGACTCAAGGTCTTGGTTAGCTCGTTCAGACTGGCCGTTGGACTGTGGGTGGTATCCAGAAGAAAGGCTGGCCGAGGCACCGACAGCCCTGCAGAAAGCCTGCCAAACTTGGGATGTGAACTGAGGGCCACGGTCCGATACAATATCTGTGGGGAGTCCATGGTTCTTAAAAACGTGAAGCACCAGCAGATCAGCAGTCTCCAATGCCGACGGCAGCTTCGGCAGGGGAATGAAGTGCGTCATCTTTGAAAAACGATCCACAACTGTGAGAATCACTGTATTACCTTCAGACGGGGGAAGACCAGTAATAAAGTCAACAGAGATGTGGGACCATGGTCGTCCCGGAACAGGAAGCGGTCGAAGAAGTCCTGCTGGGGGTTGGTGACCAGACTTTCCCCTCGAGCAAACTGTGCAGGCTAAAACAAAGTCCTTGACATCCCGAGACATATTGGGCCACCAAAAGCGTTGCTGGAGGAAGGAGAGAGTGCGGTGGATCCCCGGATGACAGGTGAGCTTCGAGGTGTGTCCCCACTGTAGCACCTGGGAGCGAACTGCTGAAGGTACGTAAAGCCGATTAGTGGGCCCATTACCTGGATCTGGTTCTGTTGTCTGAGCCTCCAAAACAATTCTTTCGACATCCCAGGTAGCTGCACAGATAAAGCAGGACTCCGGTAGAACCGTTTTGGGAGCAGGCTTCTCCTGTGGAGGCTCAAAATGGCGGGACAGCGCATCGGGTTTGACATTCTTAGTACCTGGACGGAAAGACAAGGAAAAATTAAAGCGTCCAAGAAACAATGACCATCTGGCCTGGCGGGAATTCAATCTTTTAGCTGTCCTTAAATAGGTCAAATTCTTGTGGTCAGTGAGGATGATAAATGGCGTCTCCACTCCCTCAAGCCAGTGCCTCCACTCCTGAAGCGCAGTAACCACTGCCAGGAGCTCTCGGTTCCCCACGTCGTAGTTGCGCTCGGCAGAAGAAAGTTTCCGTGAGTAGAATGCGCAGGGATGAACCTTGTTATCAGATGGGTCCCGCTGGGAGAGAACAGCCCCAACTCCAGTGTCAGATGCGTCCACCTCGACGATGAACTGAAGAGCTGGATCCGGGTGCCGAAGGACAGGAGCAGTGGAGAAGAGCTGACGAAGTCGTCTGAAAGCCGCGTCCGCCTCCAATGACCAGATGAAAGGACGTTGGGGCGAGGTCAGCAGCGTGAGAGGAGCTGCCACTTTACTATAGTCCCTTATGAAACGACGGTAGAAATTAGCAAATCCAAGGAACTGCTGCAACTTCTTGCGGTTAGTGGGGACGGGCCACTGAGCTACTGCCTCAGTCTTGGCCGGGTCTGGCCGAAGTTGTCCCTGTCCCAGAATGAAACCGAGGAAACTCACAGATGAAACCCCAAACTCACATTTCTCTGCCTTTACAAATAAGTGGTTCTCTAATAAACGTTGTAGAACCTTGCGAACGTGGACCATGTGTTCTTCTCGGTTTCTAGAAAATATTAAAATGTCATCCAAGTAAACATACACAAACAGGTTCAGGAAATCACGGAGCACATCATTGATTAAAGCTTGGAACACAGCAGGGGCATTAGAAAGTCCGAATGGCATAACCAAGTATTCAAAATGCCCCAGTGGGGTCTTGAAAGCCGTCTTCCACTCATCTCCCTCGCGTATTCTAATCAGGTGATAAGCATTGCGTAAATCGAGACGAGTGAAAATTATGGCTTTGTTGAGGGGTTCGAACGTCGGGTCAATGAGTGGAAGTGGGTAGCGGTTCTTGACAGTAATGTCATTAAGTCCCCGGTAGTCAATGCAGGGTCTCAGCGATTTATCTTTTTTGGCAACAAAAAAGAACCCAGCACCAAGAGGAGAAGAGGATGGTCGGATCAAACCAGCAGTGAGAGATTCACGAATGTAGGACTCGAGGGCCTCCCGCTCTGGCCGGGACACATTGTATAGCCGACTGGATGGCAGAGAAGAACCTGGCAAAAGGTCAATGGAGCAATCATAAGGGCGATGAGGAGGTAATGAATGAGCGCGTTCCTTACTAAAAACCTCTCCCAGGTCATGATACTCTACTGGTACTGTGGACAAATCGGGAGGAGGAAACTGTTCAATGGGGAGAGAGCGAGAGAGAGACTGAGCTGTACGGAGACAGTTAGTTGAACAGTAAGGACTCCAGCCAGAAATTGAGGTGGAAACCCAGTCTAAATGGGGGTTATGCTTCTTTAACCAGGGAAGACCTAGGACTAGTGGAGAGGAGGAGGAAGAGATCACTAGAAGGCTGATGTCTTCCGTATGGTTTCCTGAGATGGTCAAAGTCATGGGTGACGTACGGTGGGTTACATCAGGAAGTGAGCTGCCATCAATCGCACTTAGACGACGTGGGTGATCAAGAGGATGAAGGGCGATGTTCAATGACTGGGCGAAGCTGTGATCAATAAAACTATCATCAGCTCCGGAATCAATAAAAATCTGAACCGGGGTCTGAGTGCCATTAGCGGTTAACAGGGCTGGTAACATTATGCGATTGGCTGACAGCTGGCTTGTACTGGTGTGGCTCACCTGACTACTGGGGGTGTGAGTGGCGCGAGAGCGAGGAGGACGCACCACACAATTCTGTAACACATGCCCCGCCTGCCCACAGTAGAGGCAGAGACCGAGGGAGAAGCGGCGATGACGCTCCTCGGGGGTCTGGCGAGTGTGACCCACTTGCATTGGGCTGGTCAAGCGTGTCTCTGAAACCGGCGAGCTGACAGAAGGAACTCTGGGATCAGGTCGAGTGAAGGGCAGTGAGTTGGAGAACTTATGCTCTCTACGCCGCTCGCGTAACCGGTTATCAATCCGGACAGCTAAACAGATCAGATCCTCAAGTGACTGGGGCTCGTCTCGAAAAGCCAGTTGATCACGAATCTCTTCAGTCAGTCCTTGGATGAATGCTGACTTAAGCGCAGGTTCATTCCAGCCACTTTCTGCGGCGGCTATGCGGAACTGGACAGAGTAGTCTCCCACAGAGGAGCTGGACTGGCGGAGTGAAAGAAGCCGACGGGATGCAGAGTCAGTGTTGCGAAACGGCAAGTCAAACACCCGACGCATCTCAGCTGTCAAAGACTCAAATGACTGGAGGACTGGCGACTGAGACTCCCACAGTGAAGTGGCCCATTCACCGGCGCGACCCCTCATTAAATTAAATAGGAACGCTATACGGGCACGATCAGTGGAGTAATAACTCGGCTGCAGATCAAAAACTAAGTTGCACTGTAATAAGAAACGATTACAGGAACCGATCTCTCCGGAGTAGAAATCTGGCATGGGGACAACAGGTTCACGAGTCGCCACTAGAGCAGCTGTGGGACTGGTCTGAGAAGGAGTAGCCGATGAAACGGGTGATTGCCCTGAGCAGGAAAGTCGTTTTACAGAGGCAGACAAGGAGGAGAAGGCCTCCATAATTTCTTTAGAGAAATTCTCCAACTTGGAGACCCTGGTGCCTAGGATGCCTGTGGCTAAATGCCAATCTTGGCTTCCTGCTGAGTCCATTTCTGGCCAGGTCGTACTGTCACAAGGCTCAGAAACGAGAGGAGACTCAATCGCAGGAAGTAAGAGAGGCGAGGCAGTTAACGGAACAACACAGCATTTAATAAACAAAAATGTCAACCAACACAAACGGGACGCAGCCCAAAGTCCATAACGACAACTAAAGGAGTCTCCAACGGAGAATAAATGACAATCAAGGTCAGGAATTGTCCAAAGTCCAAACAAAGAGTTCGCAAGGAGGATCGGGCACGAGGAGGAACAGGAACTAAAAAATGAGAGGTCAGAGTCAGGATAAAACTTACAAAAATACTCAGGTGCAAGGCAGTCCAGGAGGAAAAGTAGCGATCCGAAGAATGAAAAGTCCAGCATACCACACATGAAAACGTTCACGACCTGGCGCTGCACTGTCATCCAGCTACTCCTTAAGAAGCTGTGGAAAATTAGGGGAAATGAGGTGCAGCTGCCACTCGTGCCCGACCTGTCAAGACAAACCACACACAGGAAACGGGGAAGTGTCCATACAAAATAAAAGCACAACAGGAGGGGACATGACAGGCGTTCCGAAACCCACCTTATCTCAGGCTGAAAAGCGTTTTTGTGCATTGTGCCATAACTTTTCAGGAAAGCTTCAGAACATGAAATTTTAACCTCCCACTATAGCAGAAAGGGTCTTTCTAGTAGTTGCACATCAAATCTAAACTGTCTGAAGTGTTTTTCTAAAGTTATCAACACTTTTATGTTTGGCGTTCCGAAACCCACCTTATCTCAGGCTGAAAAGCGTTTTTGTGCATTGTGCCATAACTTTTCAGGAAAGCTTCAGAACATGAAATTTTAACCTCCCACTATAGCAGAAAGGGTCTTTCTAGTAGTTGCACATCAAATCTAAACTGTCTGAAGTGTTTTTCCAAAGTTATCAACACTTTTATGTTTGGCGTTCCGAAACCCACCTTATCTCAGGCTGAAAAGCGTTTTTACGCATTGTGCCATAACTTTTCAGGGAAGCTTCAGAACATGAAATTTTAACCTCCCACTATAGCAGAAAGGGTCTTTCTAGTAGGTGCACATCAAATCTAAGCTCTCTGAAGTGTTTTTCGAAAGTTATCAACACTTTTATGTTTGGCGTTCCGAAACCCACCTTATCTCAGGCTGAAAAGCGTTTTTGTGCATTGTGCCATAACTTTTCAGGAAAGCTTCAGAACATGAAATTTTAACCTCCCACTATAGCAGAAAGGGTCTTTCTAGTAGATGCACATCAAATCTAAACTGTCTGAAGTGTTTTTCCAAAGTTATTAACACTTTTATGTTTGGCGTTCCGAAACCCACCTTATCTCAGGCTGAAAAGCGTTTTTGTGCATTGTGCCATAACTTTTCAGGGAAGCTTCAGAACATGAAATTTTAACCTCCCACTATAGCAGAAAGGGTCTTTCTAGTAGTTGCACATCAAATCTAAACTGTCTGAAGTGTTTTTCCAAAGTTATCAACACTTTTATGTTTGGCGTTCCGAAACCCACCTTATCTCAGGCTGAAAAGCGTTTTTACGCATTGTGCCATAACTTTTCAGGGAAGCTTCAGAACATGAAATTTTAACCTCCCACTATTGCAGAAAGGGTCTTTCTAGTAGGTGCATATCAAATCTAAGCTGTCTGAAGTGTGTTTCGAAAGTTATCAACACTTTTATGTTTGGCGTTCCGAAACCCACCTTATCTCAGGCTGAAAAGCGTTTTTGTGCATTGTGCCATAACTTTTCAGGGAAGCTTCAGAACATGAAATTTTAACCTCCCACTATAGCAGAAAGGGTCTTTCTAGTAGTTGCACATCAAATCTAAACTGTCTGAAGTGTTTTTCCAAAGTTATCAACACTTTTATGTTTGGCGTTCCGAAACCCACCTTATCTCAGGCTGAAAAGCGTTTTTACGCATTGTGCCATAACTTTTCAGGGAAGCTTCAGAACATGAAATTTTAACCTCCCACTATAGCAGAAAGGGTCTTTCTAGTAGGTGCACATCAAATCTAAGCTGTCTGAAGTGTTTTTCGAAAGTTATCAACACTTTTGTGTTTGGCGTTCCGAAACCCACCTTATCTCAGGCTGAAAAGCGTTTTTGTGCATTGTGCCATAACTTTTCAGGGAAGCTTCAGAACATGAAATTTTAACCTCCCACTATAGCAGAAATGGTCTTTCTAGTAGTTGCACATCAAATCTAAGCTGTCTGAAGTGTTTTTCAAAAGTTATCAACACTTTTATGTTTGGCGTTCCGAAACCCACCTTATCTCAGGCTGAAAAGCGTTTTTGTGCATTGTGCCATAACTTTTCAGGAAAGCTTCAGAACATGAAATTTAACCTCCCACTATAGCAGAAAGGGTCTTTCTAGTAGTTGCACATCAAATCTAAACTGTCTGAAGTGTTTTTCTAAAGTTATCAACACTTTTATGTTTGGCGTTCCGAAACCCACCTTATCTCAGGCTGAAAAGCGTTTTTACGCATTGTGCCATAACTTTTCAGGGAAGCTTCAGAACATGAAATTTTAACCTCCCACTATAGCAGAAAGGGTCTTTCTAGTAGGTGCACATCAAATCTAAGCTCTCTGAAGTGTTTTTCCAAAGTTATCAACACTTTTATGTTTGGCGTTCCGAAACCCACCTTATCTCAGGCTGAAAAGCGTTTTTGTGCATTGTGCCATAACTTTTCAGGGAAGCTTCAGAACATGAAATTTTAACCTCCCACTATAGCAGAAAGGGTCTTTCTAGTAGTTGCACATCAAATCTAAGCTGTCTGAAGTGTTTTTCAAAAGTTATCAACACTTTTATGTTTGGCGTTCCGAAACCCACCTTATCTCAGGCTGAAAAGCGTTTTTGTGCATTGTGCCATAACTTTTCAGGAAAGCTTCAGAACATGAAATTTTAACCTCCCACTATAGCAGAAAGGGTCTTTCTAGTAGTTGCACATCAAATCTAAACTGTCTGAAGTGTTTTTCCAAAGTTATCAACACTTTTATGTTTGGCGTTCCGAAACCCACCTTATCTCAGGCTGAAAAGCGTTTTTACGCATTGTGCCATAACTTTTCAGGGAAGCTTCAGAACATGAAATTTTAACCTCCCACTATAGCAGAAAGGGTCTTTCTAGTAGGTGCACATCAAATCTAAGCTCTCTGAAGTGTTTTTCGAAAGTTATCAACACTTTAATGTTTGGCGTTGCGAAACCCACCTTATCTCAGGCTGAAAAGCGTTTTTGTGCATTGTGCCATAACTTTTCAGGGAAGCTTCAGAACATGAAATTTTAACCTCCCACTATAGCAGAAAGGGTCTTTCTAGTAGTTGCACATCAAATCTAAGCTGTCTGAAGTGTTTTTCGAAAGTTATCAACACTTTTATGTTTGGCGTTCCGAAACCCACCTTATCTCAGGCTGAAAAGCGTTTTTGTGCATTGTGCCATAACTTTTCAGGGAAGCTTCAGAACATGAAATTTTAACCTCCCACTATAGCAGAAAGGGTCTTTCTAGTAGTTGCACATCAAATCTAAACTGTCTGAAGTGTTTTTCTAAAGTTATCAACACTTTTATGTTTGGCGTTCCGAAACCCACCTTATCTCAGGCTGAAAAGCGTTTTTACGCATTGTGCCATAACTTTTCAGGGAAGCTTCAGAACATGAAATTTTAACCTCCCACTATAGCAGAAAGGGTCTTTCTAGTAGGTGCACATCAAATCTAAGCTCTCTGAAGTGTTTTTCCAAAGTTATCAACACTTTTATGTTTGGCGTTCCGAAACCCACCTTATCTCAGGCTGAAAAGCGTTTTTGTGCATTGTGCCATAACTTTTCAGGAAAGCTTCAGAACATGAAATTTTAACCTCCCACTATAGCAGAAAGGGTCTTTCTAGTAGGTGCACATCAAATCTAAGCTCTCTGAAGTGTTTTTCGAAAGTTATCAACACTTTAATGTTTGGCGTTCCGAAACCCACCTTATCTCAGGCTGAAAAGCGTTTTTGCGCATTGTGCCATAACTTTTCAGGGAAGCTTCAGAACATGAAATTTTAACCTCCCACTATAGCAGAAAGGGTCTTTCTAGTAGTTGCACATCAAATCTAAACTGTCTGAAGTGTTTTTCCAAAGTTATCAATACTTTTATGTTTGGCGTTCCGAAACCCACCTTATCTCAGGCTGAAAAGCGTTTTTACGCATTGTGCCATAACTTTTCAGGGAAGCTTCAGAATATGAAATTTTAACCTCCCACTATAGCAGAAAGAGTCTTTCTAGTAGGTGCACATCAAATCTAAGCTGTCTGAAGTGTTTTTCGAAAGTTATCAACACTTTTATGTTTGGCGTTCCGAAACCCACCTTATCTCAGGCTGAAAAGCGTTTTTGTGCATTGTGCCATAACTTTTCAGGGAAGCTTCAGAACATGAAATTTTAACCTCCCACTATAGCAGAAAGGGTCTTTCTAGTAGTTGCACATCAAATCTAAGCTGTCTGAAGTGTTTTTCCAAAGTTATCAACACTTTTATGTTTGGCGTTCCGAAACCCACCTTATCTCAGGCTGAAAAGCGTTTTTACGCATTGTGCCATAACTTTTCAGGGAAGCTTCAGAACATGAAATTTTAACCTCCCACTATAGCAGAAAGGGTCTTTCTAGTAGGTGCACATCAAATCTAAGCTCTCTGAAGTGTTTTTCGAAAGTTATCAACACTTTTATGTTTGGCGTTCCGAAACCCACCTTATCTCAGGCTGAAAAGCGTTTTTGTGCATTGTGCCATAACTTTTCAGGAAAGCTTCAGAACATGAAATTTTAACCTCCCACTATAGCAGAAAGGGTCTTTCTAGTAGTTGCACATCAAATCTAAACTGTCTGAAGTGTTTTTCCAAAGTTATTAACACTTTTATGTTTGGCGTTCCGAAACCCACCTTATCTCAGGCTGAAAAGCGTTTTTGTGCATTGTGCCATAACTTTTCAGGGAAGCTTCAGAACATGAAATTTTAACCTCCCACTATAGCAGAAAGGGTCTTTCTAGTAGTTGCACATCAAATCTAAACTGTCTGAAGTGTTTTTCCAAAGTTATTAACACTTTTATGTTTGGCGTTCCGAAACCCACCTTATCTCAGGCTGAAAAGCGTTTTTGTGCATTGTGCCATAACTTTTCAGGGAAGCTTCAGAACATGAAATTTTAACCTCCCACTATAGCAGAAAGGGTCTTTCTAGTAGTTGCACATCAAATCTAAACTGTCTGAAGTGTTTTTCCAAAGTTATCAACACTTTTATGTTTGGCGTTCCGAAACCCACCTTATCTCAGGCTGAAAAGCGTTTTTACGCATTGTGCCATAACTTTTCAGGGAAGCTTCAGAACATTAAATTTTAACCTCCCACTATAGCAGAAAGGGTCTTTCTAGTAGGTGCACATCAAATCTAAGCTGTCTGAAGTGTTTTTCGAAAGTTATCAACACTTTTATGTTTGGCGTTCCGAAACCCACCTTATCTCAGGCTGAAAAGCGTTTTTGTGCATTGTGCCATAACTTTTCAGGGAAGCTTCAGAACATGAAATTTTAACCTCCCACTATTGCAGAAAGGGTCTTTCTAGTAGCTGCACATCAAATCTAAACTGTCTGAAGTGTTTTTCCAAAGTTATTAACACTTTTATGTTTGGCGATCCGAAACCCACCTTATCTCAGGCTGAAAAGCGTTTTTGTGCATTGTGCCATAACTTTTCAGGGAAGCTTCAGAACATGAAATTTTAACCTCCCACTATGACAGAAAGGGTCTTTCTAGTAGTTGCACATCAAATCTAAACTGTCTGAAGTGTTTTTCCAAAGTTATTAACACTTTTATGTTTGGCGTTCCGAAACCCACCTTATCTCAGGCTGAAAAGCGTTTTTGTGCATTGTGCCATAACTTTTCAGGGAAGCTTCAGAACATGAAATTTTAACCTCCCACTATAGCAGAAAGGGTCTTTCTAGTAGTTGCACATCAAATCTAAACTGTCTGAAGTGTTTTTCGAAAGTTATCAACACTTTTATGTTTGGCGTTCCGAAACCCACCTTATCTCAGGCTGAAAAGCGTTTTTACGCATTGTGCCATAACTTTTCAGGGAAGCTTCAGAACATGAAATTTTAACCTCCCACTATAGCAGAAAGGGTCTTTCTAGTAGGTGCACATCAAATCTAAGCTCTCTGAAGTGTTTTTCGAAAGTTATCAACACTTTAATGTTTGGCGTTCCGAAACCCACCTTATCTCAGGCTGAAAAGCGTTTTTGCGCATTGTGCCATAACTTTTCAGGGAAGCTTCAGAACATGAAATTTTAACCTCCCACTATAGCAGAAAGGGTCTTTCTAGTAGTTGCACATCAAATCTAAACTGTCTGAAGTGTTTTTCCAAAGTTATCAATACTTTTATGTTTGGCGTTCCGAAACCCACCTTATCTCAGGCTGAAAAGCGTTTTTACGCATTGTGCCATAACTTTTCAGGGAAGCTTCAGAATATGAAATTTTAACCTCCCACTATAGCAGAAAGAGTCTTTCTAGTAGGTGCACATCAAATCTAAGCTGTCTGAAGTGTTTTTCGAAAGTTATCAACACTTTTATGTTTGGCGTTCAGAAACCCACCTTATCTCAGGCTGAAAAGCGTTTTTGTGCATTGTGCCATAACTTTTCAGGGAAGCTTCAGAACATGAAATTTTAACCTCCCACTATAGCAGAAAGGGTCTTTCTAGTAGTTGCACATCAAATCTAAGCTGTCTGAAGTGTTTTACCAAAGTTATCAACACTTTTATGTTTGGCGTTCCGAAACCCACCTTATCTCAGGCTGAAAAGCGTTTTTACGCATTGTGCCATAACTTTTCAGGGAAGCTTCAGAACATGAAATTTTAACCTCCCACTATAGCAGAAAGGGTCTTTCTAGTAGGTGCACATCAAATCTAAGCTCTCTGAAGTGTTTTTCGAAAGTTATCAACACTTTTATGTTTGGCGTTCCGAAACCCACCTTATCTCAGGCTGAAAAGCGTTTTTGTGCATTGTGCCATAACTTTTCAGGAAAGCTTCAGAACATGAAATTTTAACCTCCCACTATAGCAGAAAGGGTCTTTCTAGTAGTTGCACATCAAATCTAAACTGTCTGAAGTGTTTTTCCAAAGTTATTAACACTTTTATGTTTGGCGTTCCGAAACCCACCTTATCTCAGGCTGAAAAGCGTTTTTGTGCATTGTGCCATAACTTTTCAGGGAAGCTTCAGAACATGAAATTTTAACCTCCCACTATAGCAGAAAGGGTCTTTCTAGTAGTTGCACATCAAATCTAAACTGTCTGAAGTGTTTTTCCAAAGTTATTAACACTTTTATGTTTGGCGTTCCGAAACCCACCTTATCTCAGGCTGAAAAGCGTTTTTGTGCATTGTGCCATAACTTTTCAGGGAAGGTTCAGAACATGAAATTTTAACCTCCCACTATAGCAGAAAGGGTCTTTCTAGTAGGTGCACATCAAATCTAAGCTGTCTGAAGTGTTTTTCGAAAGTTATCAACACTTTTATGTTTGGCGTTCCGAAACCCACCTTATCTCAGGCTGAAAAGCGTTTTTGTGCATTGTGCCATAACTTTTCAGGGAAGCTTCAGAACATGAAATTTTAACCTCCCACTATTGCAGAAAGGGTCTTTCTAGTAGCTGCACATCAAATCTAAACTGTCTGAAGTGTTTTTCCAAAGTTATTAACACTTTTATGTTTGGCGATCCGAAACCCACCTTATCTCAGGCTGAAAAGCGTTTTTGTGCATTGTGCCATAACTTTTCAGGGAAGCTTCAGAACATGAAATTTTAACCTCCCACTATGACAGAAAGGGTCTTTCTAGTAGTTGCACATCAAATCTAAACTGTCTGAAGTGTTTTTCCAAAGTTATTAACACTTTTTTGTTTGGCGTTCCGAAACCCACCTTATCTCAGGCTGAAAAGCGTTTTTGTGCATTGTGCCATAACTTTTCAGGGAAGCTTCAGATCATGAAATTTTAACCTCCCACTATAGCAGAAAGGGTCTTTCTAGTAGTTGCACATCAAATCTAAACTGTCTGAAGTGTTTTTCGAAAGTTATCAACACGTTTATGTTTGGCGTTCCGAAACCCACCTTATCTCAGGCTGAAAAGCGTTTTTACGCATTGTGCCATAACTTTTCAGGGAAGCTTCAGAACATGAAATTTTAACCTCCCACTATAGCAGAAAGGGTCTTTCTAGTAGGTGCACATCAAATCTAAGCTGTCTGAAGTGTTTTTCGAAAGTTATCAACACTTTTATGTTTGGCGTTCCGAAACCCACCTTATCTCAGGCTGAAAAGCGTTTTTGTGCATTGTGCCATAACTTTTCAGGGAAGCTTCAGAACATGAAATTTTAACCTCCCACTATAGCAGAAAGGGTCTTTCTAGTAGTTGCACATCAAATCTAAGCTGTCTGAAGTGTTTTTCAAAAGTTATCAACACTTTTATGTTTGGCGTTCCGAAACCCACCTTATCTCAGGCTGAAAAGCGTTTTTGTGCATTGTGCCATAACTTTTCAGGAAAGCTTCAGAATATGAAATTTTAACCTCCCACTATAGCAGAAAGGGTCTTTCTAGTAGTTGCACATCAAATCTAAACTGTCTGAAGTGTTTTTCCAAAGTTATTAACACTTTTATGTTTGGCGTTCCGAAACCCACCTTATCTCAGGCTGAAAAGCGTTTTTACGCATTGTGGCATAACTTTTCAGGGAAGCTTCAGAACATGAAATTTTAACCTCCCACTATAGCAGAAAGGGTCTTTCTAGTAGGTGCACATCAAATCTAAGCTGTCTGAACTGTTTTTCGAAAGTTATCAACACTTTTATGTTTGGCGTTCCGAAACCCACCTTATCTCAGGCTGAAAAGCGTTTTTGTGCATTGTGCCATAACTTTTCAGGGAAGCTTCAGAACATGAAATTTTAACCTCCCACTATAGCAGAAAGGGTCTTTCTAGTAGTTGCACATCAAATCTAAGCTGTCTGAAGTGTTTTTCAAAAGTTATCAACACTTTTATGTTTGGCGTTCCGAAACCCACCTTATCTCAGGCTGAAAAGCGTTTTTGTGCATTGTGCCATAACTTTTCAGGAAAGCTTCAGAACATGAAATTTTAACCTCCCACTATAGCAGAAAGGGTCTTTCTAGTAGTTGCACATCAAATCTAAACTGTCTGAAGTGTTTTTCCAAAGTTATCAACACTTTTATGTTTGGCGTTCCGAAACCCACCTTATCTCAGGCTGAAAAGCGTTTTTACGCATTGTGCCATAACCTTTCAGGGAAGCTTCAGAACATGAAATTTTAACCTCCCACTATAGCAGAAAGGGTCTTTCTAGTAGGTGCACATCAAATCTAAGCTCTCTGAAGTGTTTTTCGAAAGTTATCAACACTTTTATGTTTGGCGTTCCGAAACCCACCTTATCTCAGGCTGAAAAGCGTTTTTGTGCATTTTGCCATAACTTTTCAGGGAAGCTTCAGAACATGAAATTTTAACCTCCCACTATAGCAGAAAGGGTCTTTCTAGTAGTTGCACATCAAATCTAAGCTGTCTGAAGTGTTTTTCAAAAGTTATCAACACTTTTATGTTTGGCGTTCCGAAACCCACCTTATCTCAGGCTGAAAAGCGTTTTTGTGCATTGTGCCATAACTTTTCAGGAAAGCTTCAGAACATGAAATTTTAACCTCCCACTATAGCAGAAAGGGTCTTTCTAGTAGTTGCACATCAAATCTAAACTGTCTGAAGTGTTTTTCCAAAGTTATCAACACTTTTATGTTTGGCGTTCCGAAACCCACCTTATCTCAGGCTGAAAAGCGTTTTTACGCATTGTGCCATAACTTTTCAGGGAAGCTTCAGAACATGAAATTTTAACCTCCCACTATAGCAGAAAGGGTCTTTCTAGTAGGTGCACATCAAATCTAAGCTCTCTGAAGTGTTTTTCGAAAGTTATCAACACTTTTATGTTTGGCGTTCCGAAACCCACCTTATCTCAGGCTGAAAAGCGTTTTTGTGCATTGTGCCATAACTTTTCAGGGAAGCTTCAGAACATGAAATTTTAACCTCCCACTATAGCAGAAAGGGTCTTTCTAGTATTTGCACATCAAATCCAAACTGTCTGAAGTGTTTTTCCAAAGTTATTAACACTTTTATGTTTGGCGTTCCGAAACCCACCTTATCTCAGGCTGAAAAGCGTTTTTGTGCATTGTGCCATAAGTTTTCAGGGAAGCTTCAGAACATTAAATTTTAACCTCCCACTATAGCAGAAAGGGTCTTTCTAGTAGTTGCACATCAAATCTAAACTGTCTGAAGTGTTTTTCCAAAGTTATCAACACTTTTATGTTTGGCGTTCCGAAACCCACCTTATCTCAGGCTGAAAAGCGTTTTTGTGCATTGTGCCATAACTTTTCAGGGAAGCTTCAGAACATGAAATTTTAACCTCCCACTATAGCAGAAAGGGTCTTTCTAATAGTTGCACATCAAATCTAAGCTGTCTGAAGTGTTTTTCAAAAGATATCAACACTTTTATGTTTGGCGTTCCGAAACCCACCTTATCTCGGGCTGAAAAGCGTTTTTGTGCATTGTGCCATAACTTTTCAGGAAAGCTTCAGAACATGAAATTTTAACCTCCCACTATAGCAGAAAGGGTCTTTCTAGTAGTTGCACATCAAATCTAAACTGTCTGAAGTGTTTTTCCAAAGTTATCAACACTTTTATGTTTGGCGTTCCGAAACCCACCTTATCTCATGCTGAAAAGCGTTTTTACGCATTGTGCCATAACTTTTCAGGGAAGCTTCAGAACATGAAATTTTAACCACCCACTATAGCAGAAAGGGTCTTTCTAGTAGGTGCACATCAAATCTAAGCTCTCTGAAGTGTTTTTCGAAAGTTATCAACACTTTTATGTTTGGCGTTCCGAAACCCACCTTATCTCAGGCTGAAAAGCGTTTTTGTGCATTGTGCCATAACTTTTCAGGAAAGCTTCAGAACATGAAATTTTAACCTCCCACTATAGCAGAAAGGGTCTTTCTAGTAGTTGCACATCAAATCTAAACTGTCTGAAGTGTTTTTCCAAAGTTATTAACACTTTTATGTTTGGCGTTCCGAAACCCACCTTATCTCAGGCTGAAAAGCGTTTTTGTGCATTGTGCCATAACTTTTCAGGGAAGCTTCAGAACATGAAATTTTAACCTCCCACTATAGCAGAAAGGGTCTTTCTAGTAGTTGCACATCAAATCTAAACTGTCTGAAGTGTTTTTCAAAAGTTATCAACACTTTTATGTTTGGCGTTCCGAAACCCACCTTATCTCAGGCTGAAAAGCGTTTTTACGCATTGTGCCATAACTTTTCAGGGAAGCTTCAGAACATGAAATTTTAACCTCCCACTATAGCAGAAAGGGTCTTTCTAGTAGGTGCACATCAAATCTAAGCTGTCTGAAGTGTTTTTCGAAAGTTATCAACACTTTTATGTTTGGCGTTCCGAAACCCACCTTATCTCAGGCTGAAAAGCGTTTTTGTGCATTGTGCCATAACTTTTCAGGGAAGCTTCAGAACATGAAATTTTAACCTCCCACTATAGCAGAAAGGGTCTTTCTAGTAGTTGCACATCAAATCTAAACTGTCTGAAGTGTTTTTCCAAAGTTATCAACACTTTTATGTTTGGCGTTCCGAAACCCACCTTATCTCAGGCTGAAAAGCGTTTTTGTGCATTGTGCCATAACTTTTCAGGGAAGCTTCAGAACATGAAATTTTAACCTCCCACTATAGCAGAAAGGGTCTTTCTAGTAGTTGCACATCAAATCTAAGCTGTCTGAAGTGTTTTTCAAAAGTTATCAACACTTTTATGTTTGGCGTTCCGAAACCCACCTTATCTCAGGCTGAAAAGCGTTTTTGTGCATTGTGCCATAACTTTTCAGGAAAGCTTCAGAACATGAAATTTTAACCTCCCACTATAGCAGAAAGGGTCTTTCTAGTAGTTGCACATCAAATCTAAACTGTCTGAAGTGTTTTTCCAAAGTTATCAACACTTTTATGTTTGGCGTTCCGAAACCCACCTTATCTCAGGCTGAAAAGCGTTTTTGTGCATTGTGCCATAACTTTTCAGGGAAGCTTCAGAACATGAAATTTTAACCTCCCACTATAGCAGAAAGGGTTTTTCTAGTAGTTGCACATCAAATCTAAGCTGTCTGAAGTGTTTTTCAAAAGTTATCAACACTTTTATGTTTGGCGTTCCGAAACCCACCTTATCTCAGGCTGAAAAGCGTTTTTGTGCATTGTCCCATAACTTTTCAGGAAAGCTTCAGAACATGAAATTTTAACCTCCCACTATAGCAGAAAGGGTCTTTCTAGTAGTTGCACATCAAATCTAAACTGTCTGAAGTGTTTTTCCAAAGTTATCAACACTTTTATGTTTGGCTTTCCGAAACCCACCTTATCTCAGGCTGAAAAGCGTTTTTACGCATTGTGCCATAACTTTTCAGGGAAGCTTCAGAACATGAAATTTTAACCTCCCACTATAGCAGAAAGGGTCTTTCTAGTAGGTGCACATCAAATCTAAGCTCTCTGAAGTGTTTTTCGAAAGTTATCAACACTTTTATGTTTGGCGTTCCGAAACCCACCTTATCTCAGGCTGAAAAGTGTTTTTGTGCATTGTGCCATAACTTTTCAGGGAAGCTTCAGAACATGAAATTTTAACCTGCCACTATAGCAGAAAGGGTCTTTCTAGTAGTTGCACATCAAATCTAAACTGTCTGAAGTGTTTTTCCAAAGTTATTAACACTTTTATGTTTGGCGTTCCAAAACCCACCTTATCTCAGGCTGAAAAGCGTTTTTGTGCATTGTGCCATAACTTTTCAGGGAAGCTTCAGAACATGAAATTTTAACCTCCCACTATAGCAGAAAGGGTCTTTCTAGTAGTTGCACATCAAATCTAAACTGTCTGAAGTGTTTTTCCAAAGTTATCAACACTTTTATGTTTGGCGTTCCGAAACCCACCTTATCTCAGGCTGAAAAGCGTTTTTGTGCATTGTGCCATAACTTTTCAGGGAAGCTTCAGAACATGAAATTTTAACCTCCCACTATAGCAGAAAGGGTCTTTCTAGTAGTTGCACATCAAATCTAAGCTGTCTGAAGTGTTTTTCAAAAGTTATCAACACTTTTATGTTTGGCGTTCCGAAACCCACCTTATCTCAGGCTGAAAAGCGTTTTCACGCATTGTGCCATAACTTTTCAGGGAAGCTTCAGAACATGAAATTTTAACCTCCCACTATAGCAGAAAGGGTCTTTCTAGTAGGTGCACATCAAATCTAAGCTCTCTGAAGTGTTTTTCGAAAGTTATCAACACTTTTATGTTTGGCGTTCCGAAACCCACCTTATCTCAGGCTGAAAAGCGTTTTTGTGCATTGTGCCATAACTTTTCAGGAAAGCTTCAGAACATGAAATTTTAACCTCCCACTATAGCAGAAAGGGTCTTTCTAGTAGTTGCACATCAAATCTAAACTGTCTGAAGTGTTTTTCCAAAGTTATCAACACTTTTATGTTTGGCGTTCCGAAACCCACCTTATCTCAGGCTGAAAAGCGTTTTTACGCATTGTGCCATAACTTTTCAGGGAAGCTTCAGAACATGAAATTTTAACCTCCCACTATAGCAGAAAGGGTCTTTCTAGTAGTTGCACATCAAATCTAAGCTGTCTGAAGTGTTTTTCGAAAGTTATCAACACTTTTATGTTTGGCGTTCCGAAACCCACCTTATCTCAGGCTGAAAAGCGTTTTTGTGCATTGTGCCATAACTTTTCAGGGGAGCTTCAGAACATGAAATTTTAACCTCCCACTATAGCAGAAAGGGTCTTTCTAGTAGTTGCACATCAAATCTAAGCTGTCTGAAGTGTTTTTCAAAAGTTATCAACACTTTTATGTTTGGCGTTCCGAAACCCACCTTATCTCAGGCTGAAAAGCGTTTTTGTGCATTGTGCCATAACTTTTCAGGAAAGCTTCATAACATGAAATTTTAACGTCCCACTATAGCAGAAAGGGTCTTTCTAGTAGTTGCACATCAAATCTAAACTGTCTGAAGTGTTTTTCCAAAGTTATCAACACTTTTATGTTTGGCGTTCCGAAACCCACCTTATCTCAGGCTGAAAAGCGTTTTTACGCATTGTGCCATAACTTTTCAGGGAAGCTTCAGAACATGAAATTTTAACCTCCCACTATAGCAGAAAGGGTCTTTCTAGTAGGTGCACATCAAATCTAAGCTCTCTGAAGTGTTTTTCGAAAGTTATCAACACTTTTATGTTTGGCGTTCCGAAACCCACCTTATCTCAGGCTGAAAAGCGTTTTTGTGCATTGTGCCATAACTTTTCAGGGAAGCTTCAGAACATGAAATTTTAACCTCCCACTATAGCAGAAAGGGTCTTTCTAGTAGTTGCACATCAAATCTAAACTGTCTGAAGTGTTTTTCCAAAGTTATTAACACTTTTATGTTTGGCGTTCCGAAACCCACCTTATCTCAGGCTGAAAAGCGTTTTTGTGCATTGTGCCATAACTTTTCAGGGAAGCTTCAGAACATGAAATTTTAACCTCCCACTATAGCAGAAAGGGTCTTTCTAGTAGTTGCACATCAAATCTAAACTGTCTGAAGTGTTTTTCCAAAGTTATTAACACTTTTATGTTTGGCGTTCCGAAACCCACCTTATCTCAGGCTGAAAAGCGTTTTTGTGCATTGTGCCATAACTTTTCAGGGAAGCTTCAGAACATGAAATTTTAACCTCCCACTATAGCAGAAAGGGTCTTTCTAGTAGTTGCACATCAAATCTAAACTGTCTGAAGTGTTTTTCCAAAGTTATTAACACTTTTATGTTTGGCGTTCCGAAACCCACCTTATCTCAGGCTGAAAAGCGTTTTTGTGCATTGTGCCATAACTTTTCAGGGAAGCTTCAGAACATGAAATTTTAACCTCCCACTATAGCAGAAAGGGTCTTTCTAGTAGTTGCACATCAAATCTAAACTGTCTGAAGTGTTTTTCCAAAGTTATCAAGACTTTTATGTTTGGCGTTCCGAAACCCACCTTATCTCAGGCTGAAAAGCGTTTTTGTGCATTGTGCCATAACTTTTCAGGGAAGCTTCAGAACATGAAATTTTAACCTCCCACTATAGCAGAAAGGGTCTTTCTAGTAGTTGCACATCAAATCTAAGCTGTCTGAAGTGTTTTTCAAAAGTTATCAACACTTTTATGTTTGGCGTTCCGAAACCCACCTTATCTCAGGCTGAAAAGCGTTTTTGTGCATTGTGCCATAACTTTTCAGGAAAGCTTCAGAACATGAAATTTTAACCTCCCACTATAGCAGAAAGGGTCTTTCTAGTAGTTGCACATCAAATCTAAACTGTCTGAAGTGTTTTTCCAAAGTTATCAACACTTTTATGTTTGGCGTTCCGAAACCCACCTTATCTCAGGCTGAAAAGCGTTTTTGTGCATTGTGCCATAACTTTTCAGGGAAGCTTCAGAACATGAAATTTTAACCTCCCACTATAGCAGAAAGGGTTTTTCTAGTAGTTGCACATCAAATCTAAGCTGTCTGAAGTGTTTTTCAAAAGTTATCAACACTTTTATGTTTGGCGTTCCGAAACCCACCTTATCTCAGGCTGAAAAGCGTTTTTGTGCATTGTGCCATAACTTTTCAGGAAAGCTTCAGAACATGAAATTTTAACCTCCCACTATAGCAGAAAGGGTCTTTCTAGTAGTTGCACATCAAATCTAAACTGTCTGAAGTGTTTTTCCAAAGTTATCAACACTTTTATGTTTGGCTTTCCGAAACCCACCTTATCTCAGGCTGAAAAGCGTTTTTACGCATTGTGCCATAACTTTTCAGGGAAGCTTCAGAACATGAAATTTTAACCTCCCACTATAGCAGAAAGGGTCTTTCTAGTAGGTGCACATCAAATCTAAGCTCTCTGAAGTGTTTTTCGAAAGTTATCAACACTTTTATGTTTGGCGTTCCGAAACCCACCTTATCTCAGGCTGAAAAGCGTTTTTGTGCATTGTGCCATAACTTTTCAGGGAAGCTTCAGAACATGAAATTTTAACCTGCCACTATAGCAGAAAGGGTCTTTCTAGTAGTTGCACATCAAATCTAAACTGTCTGAAGTGTTTTTCCAAAGTTATTAACACTTTTATGTTTGGCGTTCCAAAACCCACCTTATCTCAGGCTGAAAAGCGTTTTTGTGCATTGTGCCATAACTTTTCAGGGAAGCTTCAGAACATGAAATTTTAACCTCCCACTATAGCAGAAATGGTCTTTCTAGTAGGTGCACATCAAATCTAAACTGTCTGAAGTGTTTTTCAAAAGTTATCAACACTTTTATGTTTGGCGTTCCGAAACCCACCATATCTCAGGCTGAAAAGCGTTTTTACGCATTGTACCATAACTTTTCAGGGAAGCTTCAGAACATGAAATTTTAACCTCCCACTATAGCAGAAAGGGTCTTTCTAGTAGGTGCACATCAAATCTAAGCTCTCTGAAGTGTTTTTCGAAAGTTATCAACACTTTTATGTTTGGCGTTCTGAAACCCACCTTATCTCAGGCTGAAAAGCGTTTTTGTGCATTGTGCCATAACTTTTCAGGAAAGCTTCAGAACATGAAATTTTAACCTCCCACTATAGCAGAAAGGGTCTTTCTAGTAGTTGCACATCAAATCTAAACTGTCTGAAGTGTTTTTCCAAAGTTATCAACACTTTTATCTTTGGCGTTCCGAAACCTACCTTATCTCAGGCTGAAAAGCGTTTTTGTGCATTGTGCCATAACTTTTCAGGGAAGCTTCAGAACATGAAATTTTAACCTCCCACTATAGCAGAAAGGGTCTTTCTAGTAGTTGCACATCAAATCTAAGCTGTCTGAAGTGTTTTTCAAAAGTTATCAACACTTTTATGTTTGGCGTTCCGAAACCCACCTTATCTCAGGCTGAAAAGCGTTTTTGTGCATTGTGCCATAACTTTTCAGGAAAGCTTCAGAACATGAAATTTTAACCTCCCACTATAGCAGAAAGGGTCTTTCTAGTAGTTGCACATCAAATCTAAACTGTCTGAAGTGTTTTTCCAAAGTTATCAACACTTTTATGTTTGGCGTTCCGAAACCCACCTTATCTCAGGCTGAAAAGCGTTTTTGTGCATTGTGCCATAACTTTTCAGGGAAGCTTCAGAACATGAAATTTTAACCTCCCACTATAGCAGAAAGGGTCTTTCTATTAGGTGCACATCAAATCTAAGCTGTCTGAAGTGTTTTTCGAAAGTTATCAACACTTTTATGTTTGGCGTTCCGAAACCCACCTTATCTCAGGCTGAAAAGCGTTTTTGTGCATTGTGCCATAACTTTTCAGGGAAGCTTCAGAACATGAAATTTTAACCTCCCACTATAGCAGAAAGGGTCTTTCTAGTAGTTGCACATCAAATCTAAGCTGTCTGAAGTGTTTTTCAAAAGTTATCAACACTTTTATGTTTGGCGTTCCGAAACCCACCTTATCTCAGGCTGAAAAGCGTTTTTGTGCATTGTGCCATAACTTTTCAGGAAAGCTTCAGAACATGAAATTTTAACCTCCCACTATAGCAGAAAGGGTCTTTCTAGTAGTTGCACATCAAATCTAAACTGTCTGAAGTGTTTTTCGAAAGTTATCAACACTTTTATGTTTGGCGTTCCGAAACCCACCTTATCTCAGGCTGAAAAGCGTTTTTGTGCATTGTGCCATAACTTTTCAGGGAAGCTTCAGAACATGAAATTTTAAACTCCCACTATAGCAGAAAGGGTCTTTCTAGTAGTTGCACATCAAATCTAAGCTGTCTGAAGTGTTTTTCAAAAGTTATCAACACTTTTATGTTTGGCGTTCCGAAACCCACCTTATCTCAGGCTGAAAAGCGTTTTTGTGCATTGTGCCATAACTTTTCAGGAAAGCTTCAGAACATGAAATTTTAACCTCCCACTATAGCAGAAAGGGTCTTTCTAGTAGTTGCACATCAAATCTAAACTGTCTGAAGTGTTTTTCCAAAGTTATCAACACTTTTATGTTTGGCGTTCCGAAACCCACCTTATCTCAGGCTGAAAAGCGTTTTTACGCATTGTGCCATAACTTTTCAGGGAAGCTTCAGAACATGAAATTTTAACCTCCCACTAAAGCAGAAAGGGTCTTTCTAGTAGGTGCACATCAAATCTAAGCTGTCTGAAGTGTTTTTCGAAAGTTATCAACACTTTTGTGTTTGGCGTTCCGAAACCCACCTTATCTCAGGCTGAAAAGCGTTTTTGTGCATTGTGCCATAACTTTTCAGGGAAGCTTCAGAACATGAAATTTTAACCTCCCACTATAGCAGAAAGGGTCTTTCTAGTAGTTGCACATCAAATCTAAACTGTCTGAAGTGTTTTTCCAAAGTTATCAACACTTTTATGTTTGGCGTTCCGAAACCCACCTTATCTCAGGCTGAAAAGCGTTTTTGTGCATTGTGCCATAACTTTTCAGGGAAGCTTCAGAACATGAAATTTTAACCTCCCACTATAGCAGAAAGGGTCTTTCTAGTAGTTGCACATCAAATCTAAGCTGTCTGAAGTGTTTTTCAAAAGTTATCAACACTTTTATGTTTGGCGTTCCGAAACCCACCTTATCTCAGGCTGAAAAGCGTTTTTGTGCATTGTGCCATAACTTTTCAGGAAAGCTTCAGAACATGAAATTTTAACCTCCCACTATAGCAGAAAGGGTCTTTCTAGTAGTTGCACATCAAATCTAAACTGTCTGAAGTGTTTTTCCAAAGTTATCAACACTTTTATGTTTGGCGTTCCGAAACCCACCTTATCTCAGGCTGAAAAGCGTTTTTACGCATTGTGCCATAACTTTTCAGGGAAGCTTCAGAACATGAAATTTTAACCTCCCACTATAGCAGAAAGGGTCTTTCTAGTAGGTGCACATCAAATCTAAGCTCTCTGAAGTGTTTTTCGAAAGTTATCAACACTTTTATGTTTGGCGTTCCGAAACCCAACTTATCTCAGGCTGAAAAGCGTTTTTGTGCATTGTGCCATAACTTTTCAGGGAAGCTTCAGAACATGAAATTTTAACCTGCCACTATAGCAGAAAGGGTCTTTCTAGTAGTTGCACATCAAATCTAAACTGTCTGAAGTGTTTTTCCAAAGTTATTAACACTTTTATGTTTGGCGTTCCGAAACCCACCTTATCTCAGGCTGAAAAGCGTTTTTGTGCATTGTGCCATAACTTTTCAGGGAAGCTGCAGAACATGAAATTTTAATCTCCCACTATAGCAGAAAGGGTCTTTCTAGTAGTTGCACATCAAATCTAAACTGTCTGAAGTGTTTTTCCAAAGTTATCAACACTTTTATGTTTGGCGTTCCGAAACCCACCTTATCTCAGGCTGAAAAGCGTTTTTACGCATTGTGCCATAACTTTTCAGGGAAGCTTCAGAACATGAAATTTTAACCTCCCACTATAGCAGAAAGGGTCTTTCTAGTAGGTGCACATCAAATCTAAGCTGTCTGAAGTGTTTTTCGAAAGTTATCAACACTTTTATGTTTGGCGTTCCGAAACCCACCTTATCTCAGGCTGAAAAGCGTTTTTGTGCATTGTGCCATAACTTTTCAGGGAAGCTTCAGAACATGAAATTTTAACCTCCCACTATAGCAGAAAGGGTCTTTCTAGTAGTTGCACATCAAATCTAAGCTGTCTGAAGTGTTTTTCAAAAGTTATCAACACTTTTATGTTTGGCGTTCCGAAACCCACCTTATCTCAGGCTGAAAAGCGTTTTTGTGCATTGTGCCATAACTTTTCAGGAAAGCTTCAGAACATGAAATTTTAACCTCCCACTATAGCAGAAAGGGTCTTTCTAGTAGTTGCACATCAAATCTAAACTGTCTGAAGTGTTTTTCGAAAGTTATTAACACTTTTGTGTTTGGCGTTCCGAAACCCACCTTATCTCAGGCTGAAAAGCGTTTTTGTGCATTGTGCCATAACTTTTCAGGGAAGCTTCAGAACATGAAATTTTAACCTCCCACTATAGCAGAAAGGGTCTTTCTAGTAGTTGCACATCAAATCTAAGCTCTCTGAAGTGTTTTTCGAAAGTTATCAACACTTTTATGTTTGGCGTTCCGAAACCCACCTTATCTCAGGCTGAAAAGCGTTTTTGTGCATTGTGCCATAACTTTTCAGGGAAGCTTCAGAACATGAAATTTTAACCTGCCACTATAGCAGAAAGGGTCTTTCTAGTAGTTGCACATCAAATCTAAACTGTCTGAAGTGTTTTTCCAAAGTTATTAACACTTTTATGTTTGGCGTTCCGAAACCCACCTTATCTCAGGCTGAAAAGCGTTTTTGTGCATTGTGCCATAACTTTTCAGGGAAGCTTCAGAACATGAAATTTTAACCTCCCACTATAGCAGAAAGGGTCTTTCTAGTAGTTGCACATCAAATCTAAACTGTCTGAAGTGTTTTTCCAAAGTTATCAACACTTTTATGTTTGGCGTTCCGAAACCCACCTTATCTCAGGCTGAAAAGCGTTTTTAAGCATTGTGCCATAACTTTTCAGGGAAGCTTCAGAACATGAAATTTTAACCTGCCACTATAGCAGAAAGGGTCTTTCTAGTAGTTGCACATCAAATCTAAACTGTCTGAAGTGTTTTTCCAAAGTTATTAACACTTTTATGTTTGGCGTTCCGAAACCCACCTTATCTCAGGCTGAAAAGCGTTTTTGTGCATTGTGCCATAACTTTTCAGGGAAGCTTCAGAACATGAAATTTTAACCTCCCACTATAGCAGAAAGGGTCTTTCTAGTAGTTGCACATCAAATCTAAACTGTCTGAAGTGTTTTTCCAAAGTTATCAACACTTTTATGTTTGGCGTTCCGAAACCCACCTTATCTCAGGCTGAAAAGCGTTTTTACGCATTGTGCCATAACTTTTCAGGGAAGCTTCAGAACATGAAATTTTAACCTCCCACTATAGCAGAAAGGGTCTTTCTAGTAGGTGCACATCAAATCTAAGCTGTCTGAAGTGTTTTTCGAAAGTTATCAACACTTTTATGTTTGGCGTTCCGAAACCCACCTTATCTCAGGCTGAAAAGCGTTTTTGTGCATTGTGCCATAACTTTTCAGGGAAGCTTCAGAACATGAAATTTTAACCTCCCACTATAGCAGAAAGGGTCTTTCTAGTAGTTGCACATCAAATCTAAGCTGTCTGAAGTGTTTTTCAAAAGTTATCAACACTTTTATGTTTGGCGTTCCGAAACCCACCTTATCTCAGGCTGAAAAGCGTTTTTGTGCATTGTGCCATAACTTTTCAGGAAAGCTTCAGAACATGAAATTTTAACCTCCCACTATAGCAGAAAGGGTCTTTCTAGTAGTTGCACATCAAATCTAAACTGTCTGAAGTGTTTTTCGAAAGTTATTAACACTTTTGTGTTTGGCGTTCCGAAACCCACCTTATCTCAGGCTGAAAAGCGTTTTTGTGCATTGTGCCATAACTTTTCAGGGAAGCTTCAGAACATGAAATTTTAACCTCCCACTATAGCAGAAAGGGTCTTTCTAGTAGTTGCACATCAAATCTAAGCTCTCTGAAGTGTTTTTCGAAAGTTATCAACACTTTTATGTTTGGCGTTCCGAAACCCACCTTATCTCAGGCTGAAAAGCGTTTTTGTGCATTGTGCCATAACTTTTCAGGGAAGCTTCAGAACATGAAATTTTAACCTGCCACTATAGCAGAAAGGGTCTTTCTAGTAGTTGCACATCAAATCTAAACTGTCTGAAGTGTTTTTCCAAAGTTATTAACACTTTTATGTTTGGCGTTCCGAAACCCACCTTATCTCAGGCTGAAAAGCGTTTTTGTGCATTGTGCCATAACTTTTCAGGGAAGCTTCAGAACATGAAATTTTAACCTCCCACTATAGCAGAAAGGGTCTTTCTAGTAGTTGCACATCAAATCTAAACTGTCTGAAGTGTTTTTCCAAAGTTATCAACACTTTTATGTTTGGCGTTCCGAAACCCACCTTATCTCAGGCTGAAAAGCGTTTTTACGCATTGTGCCATAACTTTTCAGGGAAGCTTCAGAACATGAAATTTTAACCTCCCACTATAGCAGAAAGGGTCTTTCTAGTAGGTGCACATCAAATCTAAGCTGTCTGAAGTGTTTTTCGAAAGTTATCAACACTTTTATGTTTGGCGTTCCGAAACCCACCTTATCTCAGGCTGAAAAGCGTTTTTGTGCATTGTGCCATAACTTTTCAGGGAAGCTTCAGAACATGAAATTTTAACCTCCCACTATAGCAGAAAGGGTCTTTCTAGTAGTTGCACATCAAATCTAAGCTGTCTGAAGTGTTTTTCAAAAGTTATCAACACTTTTATGTTTGGCGTTCCGAAACCCACCTTATCTCAGGCTGAAAAGCGTTTTTGTGCATTGTGCCATAACTTTTCAGGAAAGCTTCAGAACATGAAATTTTAACCTCCCACTATAGCAGAAAGGGTCTTTCTAGTAGTTGCACTTCAAATCTAAACTGTCTGAAGTGTTTTTCCAAAGTTATCAACACTTTTATGTTTGGCGTTCCGAAACCCACCTTATCTCAGGCTGAAAAGCGTTTTTACGCATTGTGCCATAACTTTTCAGGGAAGCTTCAGAACATGAAATTTTAACCTCCCACTATAGCAGAAAGGGTCTTTCTAGTAGGTGCACATCAAATCTAAGCTGTCTGAAGTGTTTTTCGAAAGTTATTAACACTTTTGTGTTTGGCGTTCCGAAACCCACCTTATCTCAGGCTGAAAAGCGTTTTTGTGCATTGTGCCATAACTTTTCAGGGAAGCTTCAGAACATGAAATTTTAACCTCCCACTATAGCAGAAAGGGTCTTTCTAGTAGTTGCACATCAAATCTAAGCTGTCTGAAGTGTTTTTCAAAAGTTATCAACACTTTTATGTTTGGCGTTCCGAAACCCACCTTATCTCAGGCTGAAAAGCGTTTTTGTGCATTGTGCCATAACTTTTCAGGAAAGCTTCAGAACATGAAATTTTAACCTCCCACTATAGCAGAAAGGGTCTTTCTAGTAGTTGCACATCAAATCTAAACTGTCTGAAGTGTTTTTCCAAAGTTATCAACACTTTTATGTTTGGCGTTCCGAAACCCACCTTATCTCAGGCTGAAAAGCGTTTTTACGCATTGTGCCATAACTTTTCAGGGAAGCTTCAGAACATGAAATTTTAACCTCCCACTATAGCAGAAAGGGTCTTTCTAGTAGGTGCACATCAAATCTAAGCTCTCTGAAGTGTTTTTCGAAAGTTATCAACACTTTTATGTTTGGCGTTCCGAAACCCACCTTATCTCAGGCTGAAAAGCGTTTTTGTGCATTGTGCCATAACTTTTCAGGGAAGCTTCAGAACATGAAATTTTAACCTCCCACTATAGCAGAAAGGGTCTTTCTAGTAGTTGCACATCAAATCTAAACTGTCTGAAGTGTTTTTCCAAAGTTATTAACACTTTTATGTTTGGCGTTCCGAAACCCACCTTATCTCAGGCTGAAAAGCGTTTTTGTGCATTGTGCCATAACTTTTCAGGGAAGCTTCAGAACATGAAATTTTAACCTCCCACTATAGCAGAAAGGGTCTTTCTAGTAGTTGCACATCAAATCTAAACTGTCTGAAGTGTTTTTCCAAAGTTATCAACACTTTTATGTTTGGCGTTCCGAAACCCACCTTATCTCAGGCTGAAAAGCGTTTTTGTGCATTGTGCCATAACTTTTCAGGGAAGCTTCAGAACATGAAATTTTAACCTCCCACTATAGCAGAATGGGTCTTTCTAGTAGTTGCACATCAAATCTAAGCTGTCTGAAGTGTTTTTCAAAAGTTATCAACACTTTTATGTTTGGCGTTCCGAAACCCACCTTATCTCAGGCTGAAAAGCGTTTTTGTGCATTGTGCCATAACTTTTCAGGAAAGCTTCAGAACATGAAATTTTAACCTCCCACTATAGCAGAAAGGGTCTTTCTAGTAGTTGCACATCAAATCTAAACTGTCTGAAGTGTTTTTCCAAAGTTATCAACACTTTTATGTTTGGCGTTCCGAAACCCACCTTATCTCAGGCTGAAAAGCGTTTTTACGCATTGTGCCATAACTTTTCAGGGAAGCTTCAGAACATGAAATTTTAACCTCCCACTATAGCAGAAAGGGTCTTTCAAGTAGGTGCACATCAAATCTAAGCTGTCTGAAGTGTTTTTCGAAAGTTATTAACACTTTTGTGTTTGGCGTTCCGAAACCCACCTTATCTCAGGCTGAAAAGCGTTTTTGTGCATTGTGCCATAACTTTTCAGGGAAGCTTCAGAACATGAAATTTTAACCTCCCACTATAGCAGAAAGGGTCTTTCTAGTAGTTGCACATCAAATCTAAGCTGTCTGAAGTGTTTTTCAAAAGTTATCAACACTTTTATGTTTGGCGTTCCGAAACCCACCTTATCTCAGGCTGAAAAGCGTTTTTGTGCATTGTGCCATAACTTTTCAGGAAAGCTTCAGAACATGAAATTTTAACCTCCCACTATAGCAGAAAGGGTCTTTCTAGTAGTTGCACATCAAATCTAAACTGTCTGAAGTGTTTTTCCAAAGTTATCAACACTTTTATGTTTGGCGTTCCGAAACCCACCTTATCTCAGGCTGAAAAGCGTTTTTACGCATTGTGCCATAACTTTTCAGGGAAGCTTCAGAACATGAAATTTTAACCTCCCACTATAGCAGAAAGGGTCTTTCTAGTAGGTGCACATCAAATCTAAGCTCTCTGAAGTGTTTTTCGAAAGTTATCAACACTTTTATGTTTGGCGTTCCGAAACCCACCTTATCTCAGGCTGAAAAGCGTTTTTGTGCATTGTGCCATAACTTTTCAGGGAAGCTTCAGAACAAGAAATTTTAACCTCCCACTATAGCAGAAAGGGTCTTTCTAGTAGTTGCACATCAAATCTAAACTGTCTGAAGTGTTTTTCCAAAGTTATTAACACTTTTATGTTTGGCGTTCCGAAACCCACCTTATCTCAGGCTGAAAAGCGTTTTTGTGCATTGTGCCATAACTTTTCAGGGAAGCTTCAGAACATGAAATTTTAACCTCCCACTATAGCAGAAAGGGTCTTTCTAGTAGTTGCACATCAAATCTAAACTGTCTGAAGTGTTTTTCCAAAGTTATCAACACTTTTATGTTTGGCGTTCCGAAACCCACCTTATCTCAGGCTGAAAAGCGTTTTTGTGCATTGTGCCATAACTTTTCAGGGAAGCTTCAGAACATGAAATTTTAACCTCCCACTATAGCAGAAAGGGTCTTTCTAGTAGTTGCACATCAAATCTAAGCTGTCTGAAGTGTTTTTCAAAAGTTATCAACACTTTTATGTTTGGCGTTCCGAAACCCACCTTATCTCAGGCTGAAAAGCGTTTTTGTGCATTGTGCCATAACTTTTCAGGAAAGCTTCAGAACATGAAATTTTAACCTCCCACTATAGCAGAAAGGGTCTTTCTAGTAGTTGCACATCAAATCTAAACTGTCTGAAGTGTTTTTCCAAAGTTATCAACACTTTTATGTTTGGCGTTCCGAAACCCACCTTATCTCAGGCTGAAAAGCGTTTTTGTGCATTGTGCCATAACTTTTCAGGAAAGCTTCAGAACATGAAATTTTAACCTCCCACTATAGCAGAAAGGGTCTTTCTAGTAGTTGCACATCAAATCTAAGCTGTCTGAAGTGTTTTTCAAAAGTTATCAACACTTTTATGTTTGGCGTTCCGAAACCCACCTTATCTCAGGCTGAAAAGCGTTTTTGTGCATTGTGCCATAACTTTTCAGGAAAGCTTCAGAACATGAAATTTTAACCTCCCACTATAGCAGAAAGGGTCTTTCTAGTAGTTGCACATCAAATCTAAACTGTCTGAAGTGTTTTTCAAAAGTTATCAACACTTTTATGTTTGGCGTTCCGAAACCCACCATATCTCAGGCTGAAAAGCGTTTTTACGCATTGTGCCATAACTTTTCAGGGAAGCTTCAGAACATGAAATTTTAACCTCCCACTATAGCAGAAAGGGTCTTTCTAGTAGTTGCACATCAAATCTAAACTGTCTGAAGTGTTTTTCCAAAGTTATTAACACTTTTATGTTTGGCGTTCCGAAACCCACCTTACCTCAGGCTGAAAAGCGTTTTTGTGCATTGTGCCATAACTTTTCAGGAAAGCTTCAGAACATGAAATTTTAACCTCCCACGATAGCAGAAAGGGTCTTTCTAGTAGTTGCACATCAAATCTAAACTGTCTGAAGTGTTTTTCCAAAGTTATCAACACTTTTATCTTTGTTGTTCCGAAACCTACCTTATCTCAGGCTGAAAAGCGTTTTTGTGCATTGTGCCATAACTTTTCAGGGAAGCTTCAGAACATGAAATTTTAACCTCCCACTATAGCAGAAAGGGTCTTTCTAGTAGTTGCACATCAAATCTAAGCTGTCTGAAGTGTTTTTCAAAAGTTATCAACACTTTTATGTTTGGCGTTCCGAAACCCACCTTATCTCAGGCTGAAAAGCGTTTTTGTGCATTGTGCCATAACTTTTCAGGAAAGCTTCAGAACATGAAATTTTAACCTCCCACTATAGCAGAAAGGGTCTTTCTAGTAGTTGCACATCAAATCTAAACTGTCTGAAGTGTTTTTCCAAAGTTATCAACACTTTTATGTTTGGCGTTCCGAAACCCACCTTATCTCAGGCTGAAAAGCGTTTTTGTGCATTGTGCCATAACTTTTCAGGGAAGCTTCAGAACATGAAATTTTAACCTCCCACTATAGCAGAAAGGGTCTTTCTAGTAGTTGCACATCAAATCTAAGCTGTCTGAAGTGTTTTTCAAAAGTTATCAACACTTTTATGTTTGGCGTTCCGAAACCCACCTTATCTCAGGCTGAAAAGCGTTTTTGTGCATTGTGCCATAACTTTTCAGGAAAGCTTCAGAACATGAAATTTTAACCTCCCACTATAGCAGAAAGGGTCTTTCTAGTAGTTGCACATCAAATCTAAACTGTCTGAAGTGTTTTTCAAAAGTTATCAACACTTTTATGTTTGGCGTTCCGAAACCCACCATATCTCAGGCTGAAAAGCGTTTTTACGCATTGTGCCATAACTTTTCAGGGAAGCTTCAGAACATGAAATTTTAACCTCCCACTATAGCAGAAAGGGTCTTTCTAGTAGTTGCACATCAAATCTAAACTGTCTGAAGTGTTTTTCCAAAGTTATTAACACTTTTATGTTTGGCGTTCCGAAACCCACCTTATCTCAGGCTGAAAAGCGTTTTTGTGCATTGTGCCATAACTTTTCAGGAAAGCTTCAGAACATGAAATTTTAACCTCCCACTATAGCAGAAAGGGTCTTTCTAGTAGTTGCACATCAAATCTAAACTGTCTGAAGTGTTTTTCCAAAGTTATCAACACTTTTATCTTTGGCGTTCCGAAACCTACCTTATCTCAGGCTGAAAAGCGTTTTTGTGCATTGTGCCATAACTTTTCAGGGAAGCTTCAGAACATGAAATTTTAACCTCCCACTATAGCAGAAAGGGTCTTTCTAGTAGTTGCACATCAAATCTAAGCTGTCTGAAGTGTTTTTCAAAAGTTATCAACACTTTTATGTTTGGCGTTCCGAAACCCACCTTATCTCAGGCTGAAAAGCGTTTTTGTGCATTGTGCCATAACTTTTCAGGGAAGCTTCAGAACATGAAATTTTAACCTGCCACTATAGCAGAAAGGGTCTTTCTAGTAGTTGCACATCAAATCTAAACTGTCTGAAGTGTTTTTCCAAAGTTATTAACACTTTTATGTTTGGCGTTCCGAAACCCACCTTATCTCAGGCTGAAAAGCGTTTTTGTGCATTGTGCCATAACTTTTCAGGGAAGCTTCAGAACATGAAATTTTAACCTCCCACTATAGCAGAAAGGGTCTTTCTAGTAGTTGCACATCAAATCTAAGCTGTCTGAAGTGTTTTTCAAAAGTTATCAACACTTTTATGATTGGCGTTCCGAAACCCACCTTATCTCAGGCTGAAAAGCGTTTTTGTGCATTGTGCCATAACTTTTCAGGAAAGCTTCAGAACATGAAATTTTAACCTCCCACTATAGCAGAAAGGGTCTTTCTAGTAGTTGCACATCAAATCTAAACTGTCTGAAGTGTTTTTCCAAAGTTATCAACACTTTTATGTTTGGCGTTCCGAAACCCACCTTATCTCAGGCTGAAAAGCGTTTTTACGCATTGTGCCATAACTTTTCAGGGAAGCTTCAGAACATGAAATTTTAACCTCCCACTATAGCAGAAAGGGTCTTTCTAGTAGGTGCACATCAAATCTAAGCTCTCTGAAGTGTTTTTCGAAAGTTATCAACACTTTTATGTTTGGCGTTCCGAAACCCACCTTATCTCAGGCTGAAAAGCGTTTTTGTGCATTGTGCCATAACTTTTCAGGGAAGCTTCAGAACATGAAATTTTAACCTGCCACTATAGCAGAAAGGGTCTTTCTAGTAGTTGCACATCAAATCTAAACTGTCTGAAGTGTTTTTCCAAAGTTATTAACACTTTTATGTTTGGCGTTCCGAAACCCACCTTATCTCAGGCTGAAATGCGTTTTTGTGCATTGTGCCATAACTTTTCAGGGAAGCTTCAGAACATGAAATTTTAACCTCCCACTATAGCAGAAAGGGTCTTTCTAGTAGTTGCACATCATATCTAAACTGTCTGAAGTGTTTTTCAAAAGTTATCAACACTTTTATGTTTGGCGTTCCGAAACCCACCTTATCTCAGGCTGAAAAGCGTTTTTGTGCATTGTGCCATAACTTTTCAGGGAAGCTTCAGAACATGAAATTTTAACCTCCCACTATAGCAGAAAGGGTCTTTCTAGTAGTTGCACATCAAATCTAAGCTGTCTGAAGTGTTTTTCAAAAGTTATCGACACTTTTATGATTGGCGTTCCGAAACCCACCTTATCTCAGGCTGAAAAGCGTTTTTGTGCATTGTGCCATAACTTTTCAGGAAAGCTTCAGAACATGAAATTTTAACCTCCCACTATAGCAGAAAGGGTCTTTCTAGTAGTTGCACATCAAATCTAAACTGTCTGAAGTGTATTTCCAAAGTTATCAACACTTTTATGTTTGGCGTTCCGAAACCCACCTTATCTCAGGCTGAAAAGCGTTTTTACGCATTGTGCCATAACTTTTCAGGGAAGCTTCAGAACATGAAATTTTAACCTCCCACTATAGCAGAAAGGGTCTTTCTAGTAGGTGCACATCAAATCTAAGCTCTCTGAAGTGTTTTTCGAAAGTTATCAACACTTTTATGTTTGGCGTTCCGAAACCCACCTTATCTCAGGCTGAAAAGCGTTTTTGTGCATTGTGCCATAACTTTTCAGGGAAGCTTCAGAACATGAAATTTTAACCTGCCACTATAGCAGAAAGGGTCTTTCTAGTAGTTGCACATCAAATCTAAACTGTCTGAAGTGTTTTTCCAAAGTTATTAACACTTTTATGTTTGGCGTTCCGAAACCCACCTTATCTCAGGCTGAAAAGCGTTTTTGTGCATTGTGCCATAACTTTTCAGGGAAGCTTCAGAACATGAAATTTTAACCTCCCACTATAGCAGAAAGGGTCTTTCTAGTAGTTGCACATCAAATCTAAACTGTCTGAAGTGTTTTTCAAAAGTTATCTACACTTTTATGTTTGGCGTTCCGAAACCCACCTTATCTCAGGCTGAAAAGCGTTTTTGTGCATTGTGCCATAACTTTTCAGGAAAGCTTCAGAACATGAAATTTTAACCTCCCACTATAGCAGAAAGGGTCTTTCTAGTAGTTGCACATCAAATCTAAACTGTCTGAAGTGTTTTTCCAAAGTTATCAACACTTTTATGTTTGGCGTTCCGAAACCCACCTTATCTCAGGCTGAAAAGCGTTTTTGTGCATTGTGCCATAACTTTTCAGGGAAGCTTCAGAACATGAAATTTTAACCTGCCACTATAGCAGAAAGGGTCTTTCTAGTAGTTGCACATCAAATCTAAACTGTCTGAAGTGTTTTTCCAAAGTTATTAACACTTTTATGTTTGGCGTTCCGAAACCCACCTTATCTCAGGCTGAAAAGCGTTTTTGTGCATTGTGCCATAACTTTTCAGGGAAGCTTCAGAACATGAAATTTTAACCTCCCACTATAGCAGAAAGGGTCTTTCTAGTAGTTGCACATCAAATCTAAACTGTCTGAAGTGTTTTTCCAAAGTTATCAACACTTTTATGTTTGGCGTTCCGAAACCCACCTTATCTCAGGCTGAAAAGCGTTTTTACGCATTGTGCCAATACTTTTCAGGGAAGCTTCAGAACATGAAATTTTAACCTCCCACTATAGCAGAAAGGGTCTTTCTAGTAGGTGCACATCAAATCTAAGCTGTCTGAAGTGTTTTTCGAAAGTTATCAACACTTTTATGTTTGGCGTTCCGAAACCCACCTTATCTCAGGCTGAAAAGCGTTTTTGTGCATTGTGCCATAACTTTTCAGGGAAGCTTCAGAACATGAAATTTTAACCTCCCACTATAGCAGAAAGGGTCTTTCTAGTAGTTGCACATCAAATCTAAGCTGTCTGAAGTGTTTTTCAAAAGTTATCAACACTTTTATGTTTGGCGTTCCGAAACCCACCTTATCTCAGGCTGAAAAGCGTTTTTGTGCATTGTGCCATAACTTTTCAGGAAAGCTTCAGAACATGAAATTTTAACCTCCCACTATAGCAGAAAGGGTCTTTCTAGTAGTTGCACATCAAATCTAAACTGTCTGAAGTGTTTTTCCAAAGTTATCAACACTTTTATGTTTGGCGTTCCGAAACCCACCTTATCTCAGGCTGAAAAGCGTTTTTACGCATTGTGCCATAACTTTTCAGGGAAGCTTCAGAACATGAAATTTTAACCTCCCACTATAGCAGAAAGGGTCTTTCTAGTAGGTGCACATCAAATCTAAGCTGTCTGAAGTGTTTTTCGAAAGTTATTAACACTTTTGTGTTTGGCGTTCCGAAACCCACCTTATCTCAGGCTGAAAAGCGTTTTTGTGCATTGTGCCATAACTTTTCAGGGAAGCTTCAGAACATGAAATTTTAACCTCCCACTATAGCAGAAAGGGTCTTTCTAGTAGTTGCACATCAAATCTAAGCTGTCTGAAGTGTTTTTCAAAAGTTATCAACACTTTTATGTTTGGCGTTCCGAAACCCACCTTATCTCAGGCTGAAAAGCGTTTTTGTGCATTGTGCCATAACTTTTCAGGAAAGCTTCAGAACATGAAATTTTAACCTCCCACTATAGCAGAAAGGGTCTTTCTAGTAGTTGCACATCAAATCTAAACTGTCTGAAGTGTTTTTCCAAAGTTATCAACACTTTTATGTTTGGCGTTCCGAAACCCACCTTATCTCAGGCTGAAAAGCGTTTTTACGCATTGTGCCATAACTTTTCAGGGAAGCTTCAGAACATGAAATTTTAACCTCCCACTATAGCAGAAAGGGTCTTTCTAGTAGGTGCACATCAAATCTAAGCTCTCTGAAGTGTTTTTCGAAAGTTATCAACACTTTTATGTTTGGCGTTCCGAAACCCACCTTATCTCAGGCTGAAAAGCGTTTTTGTGCATTGTGCCATAACTTTTCAGGGAAGCTTCAGAACATGAAATTTTAACTTCCCACTATAGCAGAAAGGGTCTTTCTAGTAGTTGCACATCAAATCTAAACTGTCTGAAGTGTTTTTCCAAAGTTATTAACACTTTTATGTTTGGCGTTCCGAAACCCACCTTATCTCAGGCTGAAAAGCGTTTTTGTGCATTGTGCCATAACTTTTCAGGGAAGCTTCAGAACATGAAATTTTAACCTCCCACTATAGCAGAAAGGGTCTTTCTAGTAGTTGCACATCAAATCTAAACTGTCTGAAGTGTTTTTCCAAAGTTATCAACACTTTTATGTTTGGCGTTCCGAAACCCACCTTATCTCAGGCTGAAAAGCATTTTTGTGCATTGTGCCATAACTTTTCAGGGAAGATTCAGAACATGAAATTTTAACCTCCCACTATAGCAGAAAGGGTCTTTCTAGTAGTTGCACATCAAATCTAAGCTGTCTGAAGTGTTTTTCAAAAGTTATCAACACTTTTATGTTTGGCGTTCCGAAACCCACCTTATCTCAGGCTGAAAAGCGTTTTTGTGCATTGTGCCATAACTTTTCAGGAAAGCTTCAGAACATGAAATTTTAACCTCCCACTATAGCAGAAAGGGTCTTTCTAGTAGTTGCACATCAAATCTAAGCTGTCTGAAGTGTTTTTCAAAAGTTATCAACACTTTTATGTTTGGCGTTCCGAAACCCACATTATCTCAGGCTGAAAAGCGTTTTTACGCATTGTGCCATAACTTTTCAGGGAAGCTTCAGAACATGAAATTTTAACCTCCAACTATAGCAGAAAGGGTCTTTCTAGTAGTTGCACATCAAATCTAAACTGTCTGAAGTGTTTTTCCAAAGTTATTAACACTTTTATGTTTGGCGTTCCGAAACCCACCTTATCTCAGGCTGAAAAGCGTTTTTGTGCATTGTGCCATAACTTTTCAGGGAAGCTTCAGAACATGAAATTTTAACCTCCCACTATAGCAGAAAGGGTCTTTCTAGTAGTTGCACATCAAATCTAAACTGTCTGAAGTGTTTTTCCAAAGTTATCAACACTTTTATGTTTGGCGTTCCGAAACCCACCTTATCTCAGGCTGAAAAGCATTTTTGTGCATTGTGCCATAACTTTTCAGGGAAGATTCAGAACATGAAATTTTAACCTCCCACTATAGCAGAAAGGGTCTTTCTAGTAGTTGCACATCAAATCTAAGCTGTCTGAAGTGTTTTTCAAAAGTTATCAACACTTTTATGTTTGGCGTTCCGAAACCCACCTTATCTCAGGCTGAAAAGCGTTTTTGTGCATTGTGCCATAACTTTTCAGGAAAGCTTCAGAACATGAAATTTTAACCTCCCACTATAGCAGAAAGGGTCTTTCTAGTAGTTGCACATCAAATCTAAGCTGTCTGAAGTGTTTTTCAAAAGTTATCAACACTTTTATGTTTGGCGTTCCGAAACCCACATTATCTCAGGCTGAAAAGCGTTTTTACGCATTGTGCCATAACTTTTCAGGGAAGCTTCAGAACATGAAATTTTAACCTCCAACTATAGCAGAAAGGGTCTTTCTAGTAGTTGCACATCAAATCTAAACTGTCTGAAGTGTTTTTCCAAAGTTATCAACACTTTTATGTTTGGCGTTCCGAAACCCACATTATCTCAGGCTGAAAAGCGTTTTTACGCATTGTGCCATAACTTTTCAGGGAAGCTTCAGAACATGAAATTTTAACCTCCAACTATAGCAGAAAGGGTCTTTCTAGTAGTTGCACATCAAATCTAAACTGTCTGAAGTGTTTTTCCAAAGTTATTAACACTTTTATGTTTGGCGTTCCGAAACCCACCTTATCTCAGGCTGAAAAGCGTTTTTGTGCATTGTGCCATAACTTTTCAGGGAAGCTTCAGAACATGAAATTTTAACCTCCCACTATAGCAGAAAGGGTCTTTCTAGTAGTTGCACATCAAATCTAAACTGTCTGAAGTGTTTTTCCAAAGTTATCAACACTTTTATGTTTGGCGTTCCGAAACCCACCTTATCTCAGGCTGAAAAGCGTTTTTGTGCATTGTGCCATAACTTTTCAGGGAAGCTTCAGAACATGAAATTTTAACCTCCCACTATAGCAGAAAGGGTCTTTCTAGTAGTTGCACATCAAATCTAAGCTGTCTGAAGTGTTTTTCAAAAGTTATCAACACTTTTATGTTTGGCGTTCCGAAACCCACCTTATCTCAGGCTGAAAAGCGTTTTTGTGCATTGTGCCATAACTTTTCAGGAAAGCTTCAGAACATGAAATTTTAACCTCCCACTATAGCAGAAAGGGTCTTTCTAGTAGTTGCACATCAAATCTAAACTGTCTGAAGTGTTGTTCCAAAGTTATCAACACTTTTATGTTTGGCGTTCCGAAACCCACCTTATCTCAGGCTGAAAAGCGTTTTTGTGCATTGTGCCATAACTTTTCAGGGAAGCTTCAGAACATGAAATTTTAACCTCCCACTATAGCAGAAAGGGTCTTTCTAGTAGTTGCACATCAAATCTAAGCTGTCTGAAGTGTTTTTCAAAAGTTATCAACACTTTTATGTTTGGCGTTCCGAAACCCACCTTATCTCAGGCAGAAAAGCGTTTTTGTCCATTGTGCCATAACTTTTCAGGAAAGCTTCAGAACATGAAATTTTAACCTCCCACTATAGCAGAAAGGGTTTTTCTAGTAGTTGCACATCAAATCTAAACTGTCTGAAGTGTTTTTCCAAAGTTATCAACACTTTTATGTTTGGCGTTCCGAAACCCACCTTATCTCAGGCTGAAAAGCGTTTTTACGCATTGTGCCATAACTTTTCAGGGAAGCTTCAGAACATGAAATTTTAACCTCCCACTATAGCAGAAAGGGTCTTTCTAGTAGGTGCACATCAAATCTAAGCTCTCTGAAGTGTTTTTCGAAAGTTATCAACACTTTTATGTTTGGCGTTCCGAAACCCACCTTATCTCAGGCTGAAAAGCGTTTTTGTGCATTGTGCCATAACTTTTCAGGGAAGCTTCAGAACATGAAATTTTAACCTCCCACTATAGCAGAAAGGGTCTTTCTAGTAGTTGCACATCAAATCTAAACTGTCTGAAGTGTTTTTCCAAAGTTATCAACACTTTTATGTTTGGCGTTCCGAAACCCACCTTATCTCAGGCTGAAAAGCGTTTTTGTGCATTGTGCCATAGCTTTTCAGGGAAGCTTCAGAACATGAAATTTAAACCTCCCACTATAGCAGAAAGGGTCTTTCTAGTAGTTGCACATCAAATCTAAGCTGTCTGAAGTGTTTTTCAAAAGTTATCAACACTTTTATGTTTGGTGTTCCGAAACCCACCTTATCTCAGGCTGAAAAGCGTTTTTGTGCATTGTGCCATAACTTTTCAGGAAAGCTTCAGAACATGAAATTTTAACCTCCCACTATAGCAGAAAGGGTCTTTCTAGTAGTTGCACATCAAATCTAAACTGTCTGAAGTGTTTTTCCAAAGTTATCAACACTTTTATGTTTGGCGTTCCGAAACCCACCTTATCTCAGGCTGAAAAGCGTTTTTACGCATTGTGCCATAACTTTTCAGGGAAGCTTCAGAACATGAAATTTTAACCTCCCACTATAGCAGAAAGGGTCTTTCTAGTAGTTGCACATCAAATCTAAGCTGTCTGAAGTGTTTTTCAAAAGTTATCAACACTTTTATGTTTGGCGTTCCGAAACCCACCTTATCTCAGGCTGAAAAGCGTTTTTACGCATTGTGCCATAACTTTTCAGGGAAGCTTCAGAACATGAAATTTTAACCTCCCACTATAGCAGAAAGGGTCTTTCTAGTAGGTGCACATCAAATCTAAGCTCTCTGAAGTGTTTTTCGAAAGTTATCAACACTTTTATGTGTGGCGTTCCGAAACCCACCTTATCTCAGGCTGAAAAGCGTTTTTGTGCATTGTGCCATAACTTTTCAGGAAAGCTTCAGAACATGAAATTGTAACCTCCCACTATAGCAGAAAGGGTCTTTCTAGTAGTTGCACATCAAATCTAAACTGTCTGAAGTGTTTTTCCAAAGTTATCAACACTTTTATGTTTGGCGTTCCGAAACCCACCTTATCTCAGGCTGAAAAGCGTTTTTGTGCATTGTGCCATAACTTTTCAGGGAAGCTTCAGAACATGAAATTTTAACCTCCCACTATAGCAGAAAGGGTCTTTCTAGTAGTTGCACATCAAATCTAAGCTGTCTGAAGTGTTTTTCAAAAGTTATCAACACTTTTATGTTTGGCGTTCCGAAACCCACCTTATCTCAGGCTGAAAAGCGTTTTTGTGCATTGTGCCATAACTTTTCAGGGAAGCTTCAGAACATGAAATTTTAACCTCCCACTATAGCAGAAAGGGTCTTTCTAGTAGTTGCACATCAAATCTAAGCTGTCTGAAGTGTTTTTCAAAAGTTATCAACACTTTTATGTTTGGCGTTCCGAAACCCACCTTATCTCAGGCTGAAAATCGTTTTTGTGCATTGTGCCATAACTTTTCAGGGAAGCTTCAGAACATGAAATTTTAACCTCCCACTATAGCAGAAAGGGTCTTTCTAGTAGTTGCACATCAAATCTAAGCTGTCTGAAGTGTTTTTCAAAAGTTATCAACACTTTTATGTTTGGCGTTCCGAAACCCACCTTATCTCAGGCTGAAAAGCGTTTTTGTGCATTGTGCCATAACTTTTCAGGAAAGCTTCAGAACATGAAATTTTAACCTCCCACTGTAGCAGAAAGGGTCTTTCTAGTAGTTGCACATCAAATCTAAACTGTCTGAAGTGTTTTTCCAAAGTTATCAACACGTTTATGTTTGGCGTTCCGAAACCCACCTTATCTCAGGCTGAAAAGCGTTTTTACGCATTGTGCCATAACTTTTCAGGGAAGCTTCAGAACATGAAATTTTAACCTCCCACTATAGCAGAAAGGGTCTTTCTAGTAGGTGCACATCAAATCTAAGCTCTCTGAAGTGTTTTTCGAAAGTTATCAACACTTTTATGTGTGGCGTTCCGAAACCCACCTTATCTCAGGCTGAAAAGCGTTTTTGTGCATTGTGCCATAACTTTTCAGGAAAGCTTCAGAACATGAAATTGTAACCTCCCACTATAGCAGAAAGGGTCTTTCTAGTAGTTGCACATCAAATCTAAACTGTCTGAAGTGTTTTTCCAAAGTTATCAACACTTTTATGTTTGGCGTTCCGAAACCCACCTTATCTCAGGCTGAAAAGCGTTTTTGTGCATTGTGCCATAACTTTTCAGGGAAGCTTCAGAACATGAAATTTTAACCTCCCACTATAGCAGAAAGGGTCTTTCTAGTAGTTGCACATCAAATCTAAGCTGTCTGAAGTGTTTTTCAAAAGTTATCAACACTTTTATGTTTGGCGTTCCGAAACCCACCTTATCTCAGGCTGAAAAGCGTTTTTGTGCATTGTGCCATAACTTTTCAGGGAAGCTTCAGAACATGAAATTTTAACCTCCCACTATAGCAGAAAGGGTCTTTCTAGTAGTTGCACATCAAATTTAAGCTGTCTGAAGTGTTTTTCAAAAGTTATCAACACTTTTATGTTTGGCGTTCCGAAACCCACCTTATCTCAGGCTGAAAATCGTTTTTGTGCATTGTGCCATAACTTTTCAGGGAAGCTTCAGAACATGAAATTTTAACCTCCCACTATAGCAGAAAGGGTCTTTCTAGTAGTTGCACATCAAATCTAAGCTGTCTGAAGTGTTTTTCAAAAGTTATCAACACTTTTATGTTTGGCGTTCCGAAACCCACCTTATCTCAGGCAGAAAAGCGTTTTTGTGCATTGTGCCATAACTTTTCAGGAAAGCTTCAGAACATGAAATTTTAACCTCCCACTGTAGCAGAAAGGGTCTTTCTAGTAGTTGCACATCAAATCTAAACTGTCTGAAGTGTTTTTCCAAAGTTATCAACACGTTTATGTTTGGCGTTCCGAAACCCACCTTATCTCAGGCTGAAAAGCGTTTTTACGCATTGTGCCATAACTTTTCAGGGAAGCTTCAGAACATGAAATTTTAACCTCCCACTATAGCAGAAAGGGTCTTTCTAGTAGGTGCACATCAAATCTAAGCTCTCTGAAGTGTTTTTCGAAAGTTATCAACACTTTTATGTTTGGCGTTCCGAAACCCACCTTATCTCAGGCTGAAAAGCGTTTTTGTGCATTGTGCCATAACTTTTCAGGGAAGCTTCAGAACATGAAATTTTAACCTCCCACTATAGCAGAAAGGGTCTTTCTAGTAGTTGCACATCAAATCTAAGCTGTCTGAAGTGTTTTTCAAAAGTTATCAACACTTTTATGTTTGGCGTTCCGAAACCCACCTTATCTCAGGCTGAAAAGCGTTTTTGTGCATTGTGCCATAACTTTTCAGGAAAGCTTCAGAACATGAAATTTTAACCTCCCACTATAGCAGAAAGGGTCTTTCTAGTAGTTGCACATCAAATCTAAACTGTCTGAAGTGTTTTTCCAAAGTTATCAACACTTTTATGTTTGGCGTTCCGAAACCCACCTTATCTCAGGCTGAAAAGCGTTTTTACGCATTGTGCCATAACTTTTCAGGGAAGCTTCAGAACATGAAATTTTAACCTCCCACTATAGCAGAAAGGGTCTTTCTAGTAGGTGCACATCAAATCTAAGCTGTCTGAAGTGTTTTTCGAAAGTTATCAACACTTTTTTGTTTGGCGTTCCGAAACCCACCTTATCTCAGGCTGAAAAGCGTTTTTGTGCATTGTGCCATAACTTTTCAGGGAAGCTTCAGAACATGAAATTTTAACCTCCCACTATAGCAGAAAGGGTCTTTCTAGTAGTTGCACATCAAATCTAAACTGTCTGAAGTGTTTTTCCAAAGTTATCAACACTTTTATGTTTGGCGTTCCGAAACCCACCTTATCTCAGGCTGAAAAGCGCTTTTACGCATTGTGCCATAACTTTTCAGGGAAGCTTCAGAACATGAAATTTTAACCTCCCACTATAGCAGAAAGGGTCTTTCTAGTAGGTGCACATCAAATCTAAGCTCTCTGAAGTGTTTTTCGAAAGTTATCAACACTTTTATGTTTGGCGTTCCGAAACCCACCTTATCTCAGGCTGAAAAGCGTTTTTGTGCATTGTGCCATAACTTTTCAGGGAAGCTTCAGAACATGAAATTTTAACCTCCCACTATAGCAGAAAGGGTCTTTCTAGTAGTTGCACATCAAATCTAAACTGTCTGAAGTGTTTTTCCAAAGTTATTAACACTTTTATGTTTGGCGTTCCGAAACCCACCTTATCTCAGGCTGAAAAGCGTTTTTGTGCATTGTGCCATAACATTTCAGGGAAGCTTCAGAACATGAAATTTTAACCTCCCACTATAGCAGAAAGGGTCTTTCTAGTAGTTGCACATCAAATCTAAACTGTCTGAAGTGTTTTTCCAAAGTTATCAACACTTTTATGTTTGGCGTTCCGAAACCCACCTTATCTCAGGCTGAAAAGCGTTTTTGTGCATTGTGCCATAACTTTTCAGGGAAGCTTCAGAACATGAAATTTTAACCTCCCACTATAGCAGAAAGGGTCTTTCTAGTAGTTGCACATCAAATCTAAGCTGTCTGAAGTGTTTTTCAAAAGTTATCAACACTTTTATGTTTGGCGTTCCGAAACCCACCTTATCTCAGGCTGAAAAGCGTTTTTGTGCATTGTGCCATAATTTTTCAGGAAAGCTTCAGAACATGAAATTTTAACCTCCCACTATAGCAGAAAGGGTCTTTCTAGTAGTTGCACATCAAATCTAAACTGTCTGAAGTGTTTTTCCAAAGTTATCAACACTTTTATGTTTGGCGTTCCGAAACCCACCTTATCTCAGGCTGAAAAGCGTTTTTGTGCATTGTGCCATAACTTTTCAGGGAAGCTTCAGAACATGAAATTTTAACCTCCCACTATAGCAGAAAGGGTCTTTCTAGTAGTTGCACATCAAATCTAAGCTGTCTGAAGTGTTTTTCAAAAGTTATCAACACTTTTATGTTTGGCGTTCCGAAACCCACCTTATCTCAGGCTGAAAAGCGTTTTTGTGCATTGTGCCATAACTTTTCAGGAAAGCTTCAGAACATGAAATTTTAACCTCCCACTATAGCAGAAAGGGTCTTTCTAATAGTTGCACATCAAATCTAAACTGTCTGAAGTGTTTTTCCAAAGTTATCAACACTTTTATGTTTGGCGTTCCGAAACCCACCTTATCTCAGGCTGAAAAGCGTTTTCACGCATTGTGCCATAACTTTTCAGGGAAGCTTCAGAACATGAAATTTTAACCTCCCACTATAGCAGAAAGGGTCTTTCTAGTAGTTGCACATCAAATCTAAACTGTCTGAAGTGTTTTTCCAAAGTTATTAACACTTTTATGTTTGGCGTTCCGAAACCCACCTTATCTCAGGCTGAAAAGCGTTTTTGTGCATTGTGCCATAACTTTTCAGGGAAGCTTCAGAACATGAAATTTTAACCTCCCACTATAGCAGAAAGGGTCTTTCTATTAGTTGCACATCAAATCTAAACTGTCTGAAGTGTTTTTCCAAAGTTATCAACACTTTTATGTTTGGCGTTCCGAAACCCACCTTATCTCAGGCTGAAAAGCGTTTTTGTGCATTGTGCCATAACTTTTCAGGGAAGCTTCAGAACATGAAATTTTAACCTCCCACTATAGCAGAAAGGGTCTTTCTAGTAGTTGCACATCAAATCTAAGCTGTCTGAAGTGTTTTTCAAAAGTTATCAACACTTTTATGTTTGGCGTTCCGAAACCCACCTTATCTCAGGCTGAAAAGCGTTTTTGTGCATTGTGCCATAACTTTTCAGGAAAGCTTCAGAACATGAAATTTTAACCTCCCACTATAGCAGAAAGGGTCTTTCTAGTAGTTGCACATCAAATCTAAACTGTCTGAAGTGTTTTTCCAAAGTTATCAACACTTTTATGTTTGGCGTTCCGAAACCCACCTTATCTCAGGCTGAAAAGCGTTTTTGTGCATTGTGCCATAACTTTTCAGGGAAGCTTCAGAACATGAAATTTTAACCTCCCACTATAGCAGAAAGGGTCTTTATAGTAGTTGCACATCAAATCTAAGCTGTCTGAAGTGTTTTTCAAAAGTTATCAACACTTTTATGTTTGGCGTTCCGAAACCCACCTTATCTCAGGCTGAAAAGCGTTTTTGTGCATTGTGCCATAACTTTTCAGGAAAGCTTCAGAACATGAAATTTTAACCTCCCACTATAGCAGAAAGGGTCTTTCTAGTAGTTGCACATCAAATCTAAGCTGTCTGAAGTGTTTTTCAAAAGTTATCAACACTTTTATGTTTGGCGTTCCGAAACCCACCTTATCTCAGGCTGAAAAGCGTTTTTGTGCATTGTGCCATAACTTTTCAGGAAAGCTTCAGAACATGAAATTTTAACCTCCCACTATAGCAGAAAGGGTCTTTCTAGTAGTTGCACATCAAATCTAAACTGTCTGAAGTGTTTTTCCAAAGTTATCAACACTTTTATGTTTGGCGTTCCGAAACCCACCTTATCTCAGGCTGAAAAGCGTTTTTGTGCATTGTGCCATAACTTTTCAGGGAAGCTTCAGAACATGAAATTTTAACCTCCCACTATAGCAGAAAGGGTCTTTCTAGTAGTTGCACATCAAATCTAAGCTGTCTGAAGTGTTTTTCAAAAGTTATCAACACTTTTATGTTTGGCGTTCCGAAACCCACCTTATCTCAGGCTGAAAAGCGTTTTTGTGCATTGTGCCATAACTTTTCAGGAAAGCTTCAGAACATGAAATTTTAACCTCCCACTATAGCAGAAAGGGTCTTTCTAGTAGTTGCACATCAAATCTAAACTGTCTGAAGTGTTTTTCCAAAGTTATCAACACTTTTATGTTTGGCGTTCCGAAACCCACCTTATCTCAGGCTGAAAAGCGTTTTTACGCATTGTGCCATAACTTTTCAGGGAAGCTTCAGAACATGAAATTTTAACCTCCCACTATAGCAGAAAGGGTCTTTCTAGTAGGTGCACATCAAATCTAAGCTCTCTGAAGTGTTTTTCGAAAGTTATCAACACTTTTATGTTTGGCGTTCCGAAACCCACCTTATCTCAGGCTGAAAAGCGTTTTTGTGCATTGTGCCATAACTTTTCAGGGAAGCTTCAGAACATGAAATTTTAACCTGCCACTATAGCAGAAAGGGTCTTTCTAGTAGTTGCACATCAAATCTAAACTGTCTGAAGTGTTTTTCCAAAGTTATCAACACTTTTATGTTTGGCGTTCCGAAACCCACCTTATCTCAGGCTGAAAAGCGTTTTTACGCATTGTGCCATAACTTTTCAGGGAAGCTTCAGAACATGAAATTTTAACCTCCCACTATACCAGAAAGGGTCTTTCTAGTAGGTGCACATCAAATCTAAGCTCTCTAAAGTGTTTTTCGAAAGTTATCAACACTTTTATGTTTGGCGTTCCGAAACCCACCTTATCTCAGGCTGAAAAGCGTTTTTGTGCATTGTGCCATAACTTTTCAGGGAAGCTTCAGAACATGAAATTTTAACCTGCCACTATAGCAGAAAGGGTCTTTCTAGTAGTTGCACATCAAATCTAAACTGTCTGAAGTGTTTTTCCAAAGTTATTAACACTTTTATGTTTGGCGTTCCGAAACCCACCTTATCTCAGGCTGAAAAGCGTTTTTGTGCATTGTGCCATAACTTTTCAGGGAAGCTTCAGAACATGAAATTTTAACCTCCCACTATAGCAGAAAGGGTCTTTCTAGTAGTTGCACATCAAATCTAAACTGTCTGAAGTGTTTTTCCAAAGTTATCAACACTTTTATGTTTGGCGTTCCGAAACCCACCTTATCTCAGGCTGAAAAGCGTTTTTGTGCATTGTGCCATAACTTTTCAGGGAAGCTTCAGAACATGAAATTTAAACCTCCCACTATAGCAGAAAGGGTCTTTCTAGTAGTTGCACATCAAATCTAAGCTGTCTGAAGTGTTTTTCAAAAGTTATCAACACTTTTATGTTTGGCGTTCCGAAACCCACCTTATCTCAGGCTGAAAAGCGTTTTTGTGCATTGTGCCATAACTTTTCAGGGAAGCTTCAGAACATGAAATTTTAACCTGCCACTATAGCAGAAAGGGTCTTTCTAGTAGTTGCACATCAAATCTAAACTGTCTGAAGTGTTTTTCCAAAGTTATTAACACTTTTATGTTTGGCGTTCCGAAACCCACCTTATCTCAGGCTGAAAAGCGTTTTTGTGCATTGTGCCATAACTTTTCAGGAAAGCTTCAGAACATGAAATTTTAACCTCCCACTATAGCAGAAAGGGTCTTTCTAGTAGTTGCACATCAAATCTAAACTGTCTGAAGTGTTTTTCCAAAGTTATCAACACTTTTATGTTTGGCGTTCCGAAACCCACCTTATCTCAGGCTGAAAAGCGTTTTTGTGCATTGTGCCATAACTTTTCAGGGAAGCTTCAGAACATGAAATTTTAACCTCCCACTATAGCAGAAAGGGTCTTTCTAGTAGTTGCACATCAAATCTAAGCTGTCTGAAGTGTTTTTCAAAAGTTATCAACACTTTTATGTTTGGCGTTCCGAAACCCACCTTATCTCAGGCTGAAAAGCGTTTTTGTGCATTGTGCCATAACTTTTCAGGAAAGCTTCAGAACATGAAATTTTAACCTCCCACTATAGCAGAAAGGGTCTTTCTAGTAGTTGCACATCAAATCTAAACTGTCTGAAGTGTTTTTCCAAAGTTATCAACACTTTTATGTTTGGCGTTCCGAAACCCACCTTATCTCAGGCTGAAAAGCGTTTTTGTGCATTGTGCCATAACTTTTCAGGGAAGCTTCAGAACATGAAATTTTAACCTCCCACTATAGCAGAAAGGGTCTTTCTAGTAGGTGCACATCAAATCTAAGCTCTCTGAAGTGTTTTTCGAAAGTTATCAACACTTTTATGTTTGGCGTTCCGAAACCCACCTTATCTCAGGCTGAAAAGCGTTTTTGTGCATTGTGCCATAACTTTTCAGGGAAGCTTCAGAACATGAAATTTTAACCTCCCACTATAGCAGAAAGGGTCTTTCTAGTAGTTGCACATCAAATCTAAACTGTCTGAAGTGTTTTTCCAAAGTTATCAACACTTTTATGTTTGGCGTTCCGAAACCCACCTTATCTCAGGCTGAAAAGCGTTTTTGTGCATTGTGCCATAACTTTTCAGGGAAGCTTCAGAACATGAAATTTAAACCTCCCACTATAGCAGAAAGGGTCTTTCTAGTAGTTGCACATCAAATCTAAGCTGTCTGAAGTGTTTTTCAAAAGTTATCAACACTTTTATGTTTGGCGTTCCGAAACCCACCTTATCTCAGGCTGAAAAGCGTTTTTGTGCATTGTGCCATAACTTTTCAGGAAAGCTTCAGAACATGAAATTTTAACCTCCCACTATAGCAGAAAGGGTCTTTCTAGTAGTTGCACATCAAATCTAAACTGTCTGAAGTGTTTTTCCAAAGTTATCAACACTTTTATGTTTGGCGTTCCGAAACCCACCTTATCTCAGGCTGAAAAGCGTTTTTACGCATTGTGCCATAACTTTTCAGGGAAGCTTCAGAACATGAAATTTTAACCTCCCACTATAGCAGAAAGGGTCTTTCTAGTAGGTACACATCAAATCTAAGCTCTCTGAAGTGTTTTTCGAAAGTTATCAACACTTTTATGTTTGGCGTTCCGAAACCCACCTTATCTCAGGCTGAAAAGCGTTTTTGTGCATTGTGCCATAACTTTTCAGGAAAGCTTCAGAACATGAAATTTTAACGTCCCACTATAGCAGAAAGGGTCTTTCTAGTAGTTGCACATCAAATCTAAGCTGTCTGAAGTGTTTTTCAAAAGTTATCAACACTTTTATGTTTGGCGTTCCGAAACCCACCTTATCTGAGGCTGAAAAGCGTTTTTGTGCATTGTGCCATAACTTTTCAGGAAAGCTTCAGAACATGAAATTTTAACCTCCCACTATAGCAGAAAGGGTCTTTCTAGTAGTTGCACATCAAATCTAAACTGTCTGAAGTGTTTTTCCAAAGTTATCAACACTTTTATGTTTGGCGTTCCGAAACCCACCTTATCTCAGGCTGAAAAGCGTTTTTGTGCATTGTGCCATAACTTTTCAGGAAAGCTTCAGAACATGAAATTTTAACCTCCCACTATAGCAGAAAGGGTGTTTCTAGTAGTTGCACATCAAATCTAAGCTGTCTGAAGTGTTTTTCAAAAGTTATCAACACTTTTATGTTTGGCGTTCCGAAACCCACCTTATCTCAGGCTGAAAAGCGTTTTTGTGCATTGTGCCATAACTTTTCAGGGAAGCTTCAGAACATGAAATTTTAACCTCCCACTATAGCAGAAAGGGTCTTTCTAGTAGTTGCACATCAAATCTAAACTGTCTGAAGTGTTTTTCCAAAGTTATCAACACTTTTATGTTTGGCGTTCCGAAACCCACCTTATCTCAGGCTGAAAAGCGTTTTTACGCATTGTGCCATAACTTTTCAGGGAAGCTTCAGAACATGAAATTTTAACCTCCCACTATAGCAGAAAGGGTCTTTCTAGTAGTTGCACATCAAATCTAAGCTGTCTGAAGTGTTTTTCAAAAGTTATCAACACTTTTATGTTTGGCGTTCCGAAACCCACCTTATCTCAGGCTGAAAAGCGTTTTTGTGCATTGTGCCATAACTTTTCAGGAAAGCTTCAGAACATGAAATTTTAACCTCCCACTATAGCAGAAAGGGTCTTTCTAGTAGTTGCACATCAAATCTAAACTGTCTGAAGTGTTTTTCCAAAGTTATCAACACTTTTATGTTTGGCGTTCCGAAACCCACCTTATCTCAGGCTGAAAAGCGTTTTTACGCATTGTGCCATAACTTTTCAGGGAAGCTTCAGAACATGAAATTTTAACCTCCCACTATAGCAGAAAGGGTCTTTCTAGTAGTTGCACATCAAATCTAAGCTGTCTGAAGTGTTTTTCAAAAGTTATCAACACTTTTATGTTTGGCGTTCCGAAACCCACCTTATCTCAGGCTGAAAAGCGTTTTTGTGCATTGTGCCATAACTTTTCAGGAAAGCTTCAGAACATGAAATTTTAACCTCCCACTATAGCAGAAAGGGTCTTTCTAGTAGTTGCACATCAAATCTAAACTGTCTGAAGTGTTTTTCCAAAGTTATCAACACTTTTATGTTTGGCGTTCCGAAACCCACCTTATCTCAGGCTGAAAAGCGTTTTTGTGCATTGTGCCATAACTTTTCAGGGAAGCTTCAGAACATGAAATTTTAACCTCCCACTATAGCAGAAAGGGTCTTTATAGTAGTTGCACATCAAATCTAAGCTGTCTGAAGTGTTTTTCAAAAGTTATCAACACTTTTATGTTTGGCGTTCCGAAACCCACCTTATCTCAGGCTGAAAAGCGTTTTTGTGCATTGTGCCATAACTTTTCAGGAAAGCTTCAGAACATGAAATTTTAACCTCCCACTATAGCAGAAAGGGTCTTTCTAGTAGTTGCACATCAAATCTAAACTGTCTGAAGTGTTTTTCCAAAGTTATCAACACTTTTATGTTTGGCGTTCCGAAACCCACCTTATCTCAGGCTGAAAAGCGTTTTTACGCATTGTGCCATAACTTTTCAGGGAAGCTTCAGAACATGAAATTTTAACCTCCCACTATAGCAGAAAGGGTCTTTCTAGTAGGTGCACATCAAATCTAAGCTCTCTGAAGTGTTTTTCGAAAGTTATCAACACTTTTATGTTTGGCGTTCCGAAACCCACCTTATCTCAGGCAGAAAAGCGTTTTTGTGCATTGTGCCATAACTTTTCAGGGAAGCTTCAGAACATGAAATTTTAACCTGCCACTATAGCAGAAAGGGTCTTTCTAGTAGTTGCACATCAAATCTAAACTGTCTGAAGTGTTTTTCCAAAGTTATCAACACTTTTATGTTTGGCGTTCCGAAACCCACCTTATCTCAGGCTGAAAAGCGTTTTTACGCATTGTGCCATAACTTTTCAGGGAAGCTTCAGAACATGAAATTTTAACCTCCCACTATAGCAGAAAGGGTCTTTCTAGTAGGTGCACATCAAATCTAAGCTCTCTAAAGTGTTTTTCGAAAGTTATCAACACTTTTATGTTTGGCGTTCCGAAACCCACCTTATCTCAGGCTGAAAAGCGTTTTTGTGCATTGTGCCATAACTTTTCAGGGAAGCTTCAGAACATGAAATTTTAACCTGCCACTATAGCAGAAAGGGTCTTTCTAGTAGTTGCACATCAAATCTAAACTGTCTGAAGTGTTTTTCCAAAGTTATTAACACTTTTATGTTTGGCGTTCCGAAACCCACCTTATCTCAGGCTGAAAAGCGTTTTTGTGCATTGTGCCATAACTTTTCAGGGAAGCTTCAGAACATGAAATTTTAACCTCCCACTATAGCAGAAAGGGTCTTTCTAGTAGTTGCACATCAAATCTAAACTGTCTGAAGTGTTTTTCCAAAGTTATCAACACTTTTATGTTTGGCGTTCCGAAACCCACCTTATCTCAGGCTGAAAAGCGTTTTTGTGCATTGTGCCATAACTTTTCAGGGAAGCTTCAGAACATGAAATTTAAACCTCCCACTATAGCAGAAAGGGTCTTTCTAGTAGTTGCACATCAAATCTAAGCTGTCTGAAGTGTTTTTCAAAAGTTATCAACACTTTTATGTTTGGCGTTCCGAAACCCACCTTATCTCAGGCTGAAAAGCGTTTTTGTGCATTGTGCCATAACTTTTCAGGGAAGCTTCAGAACATGAAATTTTAACCTGCCACTATAGCAGAAAGGGTCTTTCTAGTAGTTGCACATCAAATCTAAACTGTCTGAAGTGTTTTTCCAAAGTTATTAACACTTTTATGTTTGGCGTTCCGAAACCCACCTTATCTCAGGCTGAAAAGCGTTTTTGTGCATTGTGCCATAACTTTTCAGGAAAGCTTCAGAACATGAAATTTTAACCTCCCACTATAGCAGAAAGGGTCTTTCTAGTAGTTGCACATCAAATCTAAACTGTCTGAAGTGTTTTTCAAAAGTTATCAACACTTTTATGTTTGGCGTTCCGAAACCCACCTTATGTCAGGCTGAAAAGCGTTTTTGTGCATTGTGCCATAACTTTTCAGGGAAGCTTCAGAACATGAAATTTTAACCTCCCACTATAGCAGAAAGGGTCTTTCTAGTAGTTGCACATCAAATCTAAGCTGTCTGAAGTGTTTTTCAAAAGTTATCAACACTTTTATGTTTGGCGTTCCGAAACCCACCTTATCTCAGGCTGAAAAGCGTTTTTGTGCATTGTGCCATAACTTTTCAGGAAAGCTTCAGAACATGAAATTTTAACCTCCCACTATAGCAGAAAGGGTCTTTCTAGTAGTTGCACATCAAATCTAAACTGTCTGAAGTGTTTTTCCAAAGTTATCAACACTTTTATGTTTGGCGTTCCGAAACCCACCTTATCTCAGGCTGAAAAGCGTTTTTGTGCATTGTGCCATAACTTTTCAGGGAAGCTTCAGAACATGAAATTTTAACCTCCTACTATAGCAGAAAGGGTCTTTCTAGTAGGTGCACATCAAATCTAAGCTCTCTGAAGTGTTTTTCGAAAGTTATCAACACTTTTATGTTTGGCGTTCCGAAACCCACCTTATCTCAGGCTGAAAAGCGTTTTTGTGCATTGTGCCATAACTTTTCAGGGAAGCTTCAGAACATGAAATTTTAACCTCCCACTATAGCAGAAAGGGTCTTTCTAGTAGTTGCACATCAAATCTAAACTGTCTGAAGTGTTTTTCCAAAGTTATCAACACTTTTATGTTTGGCGTTCCGAAACCCACCTTATCTCAGGCTGAAAAGCGTTTTTGTGCATTGTGCCATAACTTTTCAGGGAAGCTTCAGAACATGAAATTTAAACCTCCCACTATAGCAGAAAGGGTCTTTCTAGTAGTTGCACATCAAATCTAAGCTGTCTGAAGTGTTTTTCAAAAGTTATCAACACTTTTATGTTTGGCGTTCCGAAACCCACCTTATCTCAGGCTGAAAAGCGTTTTTGTGCATTGTGCCATAACTTTTCAGGAAAGCTTCAGAACATGAAATTTTAACCTCCCACTATAGCAGAAAGGGTCTTTCTAGTAGTTGCACATCAAATCTAAACTGTCTGAAGTGTTTTTCCAAAGTTATCAACACTTTTATGTTTGGCGTTCCGAAACCCACCTTATCTCAGGCTGAAAAGCGTTTTTACGCATTGTGCCATAGCTTTTCAGGGAAGCTTCAGAACATGAAATTTTAACCTCCCACTATAGCAGAAAGGGTCTTTCTAGTAGGTACACATCAAATCTAAGCTCTCTGAAGTGTTTTTCGAAAGTTATCAACACTTTTATGTTTGGCGTTCCGAAACCCACCTTATCTCAGGCTGAAAAGCGTTTTTGTGCATTGTGCCATAACTTTTCAGGAAAGCTTCAGAACATGAAATTTTAACCTCCCACTATAGCAGAAAGGGTCTTTCTAGTAGTTGCACATCAAATCTAAGCTGTCTGAAGTGTTTTTCAAAAGTTATCAACACTTTTATGTTTGGCGTTCCGAAACCCACCTTATCTCAGGCTGAAAAGCGTTTTTGTGCATTGTGCCATAACTTTTCAGGAAAGCTTCAGAACATGAAATTTTAACCTCCCACTATAGCAGAAAGGGTCTTTCTAGTAGTTGCACATCAAATCTAAACTGTCTGAAGTGTTTTTCCAAAGTTATCAACACTTTTATGTTTGGCGTTCCGAAACCCACCTTATCTCAGGCTGAAAAGCGTTTTTGTGCATTGTGCCATAACTTTTCAGGAAAGCTTCAGAACATGAAATTTTAACCTCCCACTATAGCAGAAAGGGTGTTTCTAGTAGTTGCACATCAAATCTAAGCTGTCTGAAGTGTTTTTCAAAAGTTATCAACACTTTTATGTTTGGCGTTCCGAAACCCACCTTATCTCAGGCTGAAAAGCGTTTTTGTGCATTGTGCCATAACTTTTCAGGAAAGCTTCAGAACATGAAATTTTAACCTCCCACTATAGCAGAAAGGGTCTTTCTAGTAGTTGCACATCAAATCTAAACTGTCTGAAGTGTTTTTCCAAAGTTATCAACACTTTTATGTTTGGCGTTCCGAAACCCACCTTATCTCAGGCTGAAAAGCGTTTTTGTGCATTGTGCCATAACTTTTCAGGAAAGCTTCAGAACATGAAATTTTAACCTCCCACTATAGCAGAAAGGGTCTTTCTAGTAGTTGCACATCAAATCTAAGCTATCTTAATTGTTTTTCAAAAGATATCAACACTTTTATGTTTGGCGTTCCGAAACCCACCTTATCTCAGGCTGAAAAGCGTTTTTACGCATTGTGCCATAACTTTTCAGGGAAGCTTCAGAACATGAAATTTTAACCTCCCACTATAGCAGAAAGGGTCTTTCTAGTAGGTGCACATCAAATCTAAGCTCTCTGAAGTGTTTTTCGAAAGTTATCAACACTTTTATGTTTGGCGTTCCGAAACCCACCTTATCTCAGGCTGAAAAGCGTTTTTGTGCATTGTGCCATAACTTTTCAGGAAAGCTTCAGAACATGAAATTGTAACCTCCCACTATAGCAGAAAGGGTCTTTCTAGTAGTTGCACATCAAATCTAAGCTATCTCAAGTGTTTTTCAAAAGTTATCAACACTTTTATGTTTGGCGTTCCGAAACCCACCTTATCTCAGGCTGAAAAGCGTTTTTGTGCATTGTGCCATAACTTTTCAGGAAAGCTTCAGAACATGAAATTTTAACCTCCCACTATAGAAGAAAGGGTCTTTCTAGTAGTTGCACATCAAATCTAAACTGTCTGAAGTGTTTTTCCAAAGTTATCAACACTTTTATGTTTGGCGTTCCGAAACCCACCTTATCTCAGGCTGAAAAGCGTTTTTACGCATTGTGCCATAACTTTTCAGGGAAGCTTCAGAACATGAAATTTTAACCTCCCACTATAGCAGAAAGGGTCTTTCTAGTAGGTGCACATCAAATCTAAGCTCTCTGAAGTGTTTTTCGAAAGTTATCAACACTTTTATGTTTGGCGTTCCGAAACCCACCTTATCTCAGGCTGAAAAGCGTTTTTGTGCATTGTGCCATAACTTTTCAGGAAAGCTTCAGAACATGAAATTTTAACCTCCCACTATAGCAGAAAGGGTCTTTCTAGTAGTTGCACATCAAATCTAAGCTGTCTGAAGTGTTTTTCAAAAGTTATCAACACTTTTATGTTTGGCGTTCCGAAACCCACCTTATCTCAGGCTGAAAAGCGTTTTTGTGCATTGTGCCATAACTTTTCAGGAAAGCTTCAGAACATGAAATTTTAACCTCCCACTATAGCAGAAAGGGTCTTTCTTGTAGTTGCACATCAAATCTAAACTGTCTGAAGTGTTTTTCCAAAGTTATCAACACTTTTATGTTTGGCGTTCCGAAACCCACCTTATCTCAGGCTGAAAAGCGTTTTTGTGCATTGTGCCATAACTTTTCAGGAAAGCTTCAGAACATGAAATTTTAACCACCCACTATAGCAGAAAGGGTCTTTCTAGTAGTTGCACATCAAATCTAAGCTGTCTGAAGTGTTTTTCAAAAGTTATCAACACTTTTATGTTTGGCGTACCGAAACCCACCTTATCTCAGGCTGAAAAGCGTTTTTGTGCATTGTGCCATAACTTTTCAGGAAAGCTTCAGAACATGAAATTTTAACCTCCCACTATAGCAGAAAGGGTCTTTCTAGTAGTTGCACATCAAATCTAAACTGTCTGAAGTGTTTTTCCAAAGTTATCAACACTTTTATGTTTGGCGTTCCGAAACCCACCTTATCTCAGGCTGAAAAGCGTTTTTACGCATTGTGCCATAACTTTTCAGGGAAGCTTCAGAACATGAAATTTTAACCTCCCACTATAGCAGAAAGGGTCTTTCTAGTAGTTGCACATCAAATCTAAGCTGTCTGAAGTGTTTTTCAAAAGTTATCAACACTTTTATGTTTGGCGTTCCGAAACCCACCTTATCTCAGGCTGAAAAGCGTTTTTGTGCATTGTGCCATAACTTTTCAGGAAAGCTTCAGAACATGAAATTTTAACCTCCCACTATAGCAGAAAGGGTCTTTCTAGTAGTTGCACATCAAATCTAAACTGTCTGAAGTGTTTTTCCAAAGTTATCAACACTTTTATGTTTGGCGTTCCGAAACCCACCTTATCTCAGGCTGAAAAGCGTTTTTACGCATTGTGCCATAACTTTTCAGGGAAGCTTCAGAACATGAAATTTTAACCTCCCACTATAGCAGAAAGGGTCTTTCTAGTAGGTGCACATCAAATCTAAGCTCTCTGAAGTGTTTTTCGAAAGTTATCAACACTTTTATGTTTGGCGTTCCGAAACCCACCTTATCTCAGGCTGAAAAGCGTTTTTGTGCATTGTGCCATAACTTTTCAGGAAAGCTTCAGAACATGAAATTGTAACCTCCCACTATAGCAGAAAGGGTCTTTCTAGTAGTTGCACATCAAATCTAAACTGTCTGAAGTGTTTTTCCAAAGTTATCAACACTTTTATGTTTGGCGTTCCGAAACCCACCTTATCTCAGGCTGAAAAGCGTTTTTGTGCATTGTGCCATAACTTTTCAGGGAAGCTTCAGAACATGAAATTTTAACCTCCCACTATAGCAGAAAGGGTCTTTCTAGTAGTTGCACATCAAATCTAAGCTGTCTGAAGTGTTTTTCAAAAGTTATCAACACTTTTATGTTTGGCGTTCCGAAACCCACCTTATCTCAGGCTGAAAAGCGTTTTTGTGCATTGTGCCATAACTTTTCAGGGAAGCTTCAGAACATGAAATTTTAACCTCCCACTATAGCAGAAAGGGTCTTTCTAGTAGTTGCACATCAAATCTAAGCTGTCTGAAGTGTTTTTCAAAAGTTATCAACACTTTTATGTTTGGCGTTCCGAAACCCACCTTATCTCAGGCTGAAAAGCGTTTTTGTGCATTGTGCCATAACTTTTCAGGGAAGCTTCAGAACATGAAATTTTAACCTCCCACTATAGCAGAAAGGGTCTTTCTAGTAGTTGCACATCAAATCTAAGCTGTCTGAAGTGTTTTTCAAAAGTTATCAACACTTTTATGTTTGGCGTTCCGAAACCCACCTTATCTCAGGCTGAAAAGCGTTTTTGTGCATTGTGCCATAACTTTTCAGGAAAGCTTCAGAACATGAAATTTTAACCTCCCACTATAGCAGAAAGGGTCTTTCTAGTAGTTGCACATCAAATCTAAACTGTCTGAAGTGTTTTTCCAAAGTTATTAACACTTTTATGTTTGGCGTTCCGAAACCCACCTTATCTCAGGCTGAAAAGCGTTTTTGTGCATTGTGCCATAACTTTTCAGGGAAGCTTCAGAACATGAAATTTTAACCTCCCACTATAGCAGAAAGTGTCTTTCTAGTAGTTGCACATCAAATCTAAACTGTCTGAAGTGTTTTTCCAAAGTTATCAACACTTTTATGTTTGGCGTTCCGAAACCCACCTTATCTCAGGCTGAAAAGCGTTTTTGTGCATTGTGGCATAACTTTTCAGGGAAGGTTCAGAACATGAAATTTTAACCTCCCACTATAGCAGAAAGGGTCTTTCTAGTAGTTGCACATCAAATCTAAGCTGTCTGAAGTGTTTTTCAAAAGTTATCAACACTTTTATGTTTGGCGTTCCGAAACCCACCTTATCTCAGGCTGAAAAGCGTTTTTGTGCATTGTGCCATAACTTTTCAGGAAAGCTTCAGAACATGAAATTTTAACCTCCCACTATAGCAGAAAGGGTCTTTCTAGTAGTTGCACATCAAATCTAAACTGTCTGAAGTGTTTTTCCAAAGTTATCAACACTTTTATGTTTGGCGTTCCGAAACCCACCTTATCTCAGGCTGAAAAGCGTTTTTACGCATTGTGCCATAACTTTTCAGGGAAGATTCAGAACATGAAATTTTAACCTCCCACTATAGCAGAAAGGGTCTTTCTAGTAGGTGCACATCAAATCTAAGCTCTCTGAAGTGTTTTTCGAAAGTTATCAACACTTTTATGTTTGGCGTTCCGAAACCCACCTTATCTCAGGCTGAAAAGCGTTTTTGTGCATTGTGCCATAACTTTTCAGGAAAGCTTCAGAACATGAAATTTTAACCTCCCACTATAGCAGAAAGGGTCTTTCTAGTAGTTGCACATCAAATCTAAGCTGTCTGAAGTGTTTTTCAAAAGTTATCAACACTTTTATGTTTGGCGTTCCGAAACCCACCTTATCTCAGGCTGAAAAGCGTTTTTGTGCATTGTGCCATAACTTTTCAGGAAAGCTTCAGAACATGAAATTTTAACCTCCCACTATAGCAGAAAGGGTCTTTCTAGTAGTTGCACATCAAATCTAAACTGTCTGAAGTGTTTTTCCAAAGTTATCAACACTTTTATGTTTGGCGTTCCGAAACCCACCTTATCTCAGGCTGAAAAGCGTTTTTACGCATTGTGCCATAACTTTTCAGGGAAGCTTCAGAACATGAAATTTTAACCTCCCACTATAGCAGAAAGGGTCTTTCTAGTAGGTGCACATCAAATCTAAGCTCTCTGAAGTGTTTTTCGAAAGTTATCAACACTTTTATGTTTGGCGTTCCGAAACCCACCTTATCTCAGGCTGAAAAGCGTTTTTGTGCATTGTGCCATAACTTTTCAGGGAAGCTTCAGAACATGAAATTTTAACCTCCCACTATAGCAGAAAGGGTCTTTCTAGTAGTTGCACATCAAATCTAAACTGTCTGAAGTGTTTTTCCAAAGTTATTAACACTTTTATGTTTGGCGTTCCGAAACCCACCTTATCTCAGGCTGAAAAGCGTTTTTGTGCATTGTGCCATAACTTTTCAGGAAAGCTTCAGAACATGAAATTTTAACCTCCCACTATAGCAGAAAGGGTCTTTCTAGTAGTTGCACATCAAATCTAAGCTGTCTGAAGTGTTTTTCAAAAGTTATCAACACTTTTATGTTTGGCGTTCCGAAACCCACCTTATCTCAGGCTGAAAAGCGTTTTTGTGCATTGTGCCATAACTTTTCAGGAAAGCTTCAGAACATGAAATTTTAACCTCCCACTATAGCAGAAAGGGTCTTTCTAGTAGTTGCACATCAAATCTAAACTGTCTGAAGTGTTTTTCCAAAGTTATCAACACTTTTATGTTTGGCGTTCCGAAACCCACCTTATCTCAGGCTGAAAAGCGTTTTTGTGCATTGTGCCATAACTTTTCAGGGAAGCTTCAGAACATGAAATTTTAACCTCCCACTATAGCAGAAAGGGTCTTTCTAGTAGTTGCACATCAAATCTAAACTGTCTGAAGTGTTTTTCCAAAGTTATCAACACTTTTATGTTTGGCGTTCCGAAACCCACCTTATCTCAGGCTGAAAAGCGTTTTTACGCATTGTGCCATAACTTTTCAGGGAAGCTTCAGAACATGAAATTTTAACCTCCCACTATAGCAGAAAGGGTCTTTCTAGTAGTTGCACATCAAATCTAAACTGTCTGAAGTGTTTTTCCAAAGTTATTAACACTTTTATGTTTGGCGTTCCGAAACCCACCTTATCTCAGGCTGAAAAGCGTTTTTGTGCATTGTGCCATAACTTTTCAGGGAAGCTTCAGAACATGAAATTTTAACCTCCCACTATAGCAGAAAGGGTCTTTCTAGTAGTTGCACATCAAATCTAAGCTGTCTGAAGTGTTTTTCAAAAGTTATCAACACTTTTATGTTTGGCGTTCCGAAACCCACCTTATCTCAGGCTGAAAAGCGTTTTTGTGCATTGTGCCATAACTTTTCAGGAAAGCTTCAGAACATGAAATTTTAACCTCCCACTATAGCAGAAAGGGTCTTTCTAGTAGTTGCACATCAAATCTAAACTGTCTGAAGTGTTTTTCCAAAGTTATCAACACTTTTATGTTTGGCGTTCCGAAACCCACCTTATCTCAGGCTGAAAAGCGTTTTTGTGCATTGTGCCATAACTTTTCAGGGAAGCTTCAGAACATGAAATTTTAACCTCCCACTATAGCAGAAAGGGTCTTTCTAGTAGTTGCACATCAAATCTAAGCTGTCTGAAGTGTTTTTCAAAAGTTATCAACACTTTTATGTTTGGCGTTCCGAAACCCACCTTATCTCAGGCTGAAAAGCGTTTTTGTGCATTGTGCCATAACTTTTCAGGAAAGCTTCAGAACATGAAATTTTAACCTCCCACTATAGCAGAAAGGGTCTTTCTAGTAGTTGCACATCAAATCTAAACTGTCTGAAGTGTTTCTCCAAAGTTATCAACACTTTTATGTTTGGCGTTCCGAAACCCACCTTATCTCAGGCTGAAAAGCGTTTTTACGCATTGTGCCATAACTTTTCAGGGAAGCTTCAGAACATGAAATTTTAACCTCCCACTATAGCAGAAAGGGTCTTTTTAGTAGGTGCACATCAAATCTAAGCTCTCTGAAGTGTTTTTCGAAAGTTATCAACACTTTTATGTTTGGCGTTCCGAAACCCACCTTATCTCAGGCTGAAAAGCGTTTTTGTGCATTGTGCCATAACTTTTCAGGGAAGCTTCAGAACATGAAATTTAAACCTCCCACTATAGCAGAAAGGGTCTTTCTAGTAGTTGCACATCAAATCTAAGCTGTCTGAAGTGTTTTTCAAAAGTTATCAACACTTTTATGTTTGGCGTTCCGAAACCCACCTTATCTCAGGCTGAAAAGCGTTTTTGTGCACTGTGCCATAACTTTTCAGGAAAGCTTCAGAACATGAAATTTTAACCTCCCACTATCGAAGAAAGGGTCTTTCTAGTAGTTGCACATCAAATCTAAACTGTCTGAAGTGTTTTTCCAAAGTTATCAACACTTTTATGTTTGGCGTTCCGAAACCCACCTTATCTCAGGCTGAAAAGCGTTTTTACGCATTGTGCCATAACTTTTCAGGGAAGCTTCAGAACATGAAATTTTAACCTCCCACTATAGCAGAAAGGGTCTTTCTAGTAGGTGCACATCAAATCTAAGCTCTCTGAAAAGTTTTTCGAAAGTTATCAACACTTTTATGTTTGGCGTTCCGAAACCCACCTTATCTCAGGCTGAAAAGCGTTTTTGTGCATTGTGCCATAACTTTTCAGGAAAGCTTCAGAACATGAAATTTTAACCTCCCACTATAGCAGAAAGGGTCTTTCTAGTAGTTGCACATCAAATCTAAGCTGTCTGAAGTGTTTTTCAAAAGTTATCAACACTTTTATGTTTGGCGTTCCGAAACCCACCTTATCTCAGGCTGAAAAGCGTTTTTGTGCATTGTGCCATAACTTTTCAGGAATGCTTCAGAACATGAAATTTTAACCTCCCACTATAGCAGAAAGGGTCTTTCTAGTAGTTGCACATCAAATCTAAACTGTCTGAAGTGTTTTTCCAAAGTTATCAACACTTTTATGTTTGGCGTTCCGAAACCCACCTTATCTCAGGCTGAAAAGCGTTTTTGTGCATTGTGCCATAACTTTTCAGGAAAGCTTCAGAACATGAAATTTTAACCTCCCACTATAGCAGAAAGGGTCTTTCTAGTAGTTGCACATCAAATCTAAGCTGTCTGAAGTGTTTTTCAAAAGTTATCAACACTTTTATGTTTGGCGTACCGAAACCCACCTTATCTCAGGCTGAAAAGCGTTTTTGTGCATTGTGCCATAACTTTTCAGGAAAGCTTCAGAACATGACATTTTAACTTCCCACTATAGCAGAAAGGGTCTTTCTAGTAGTTGCACATCAAATCTAAACTGTCTGAAGTGTTTTTCCAAAGTTATCAACACTTTTATGTTTGGCGTTCCGAAACCCACCTTATCTCAGGCTGAAAAGCGTTTTTGTGCATTGTGCCATAACTTTTCAGGAAAGCTTCAGAACATGAAATTTTAACCTCCCACTATAGCAGAAAGGGTCTTTCTAGTAGTTGCACATCAAATCTAAGCTATCTTAAGTGTTTTTCAAAAGTTATCAACACTTTTATGTTTGGCGTTCCGAAACCCACCTTATCTCAGGCTGAAAAGCGTTTTTGTGCATTGTGGCATAACTTTTCAGGGAAGCTTCAGAACATGAAATTTTAACCTCCCACTATAGCAGAAAGGGTCTTTCTAGTAGTTGCACATCAAATCTAAACTGTCTGAAGTGTTTTTCCAAAGTTATCAACACTTTTATGTTTGGCGTTCCGAAACCCACCTTATCTCAGGCTGAAAAGCGTTTTTACGCATTGTGCCATAACTTTTCAGGGAAGCTTCAGAACATGAAATTTTAACCGCCCACAATAGCAGAAAGGGTCTTTCTAGTAGTTGCACATCAAATCTAAGCTATCTTAAGTGTTTTTCAAAAGTTATCAACACTTTTATGTTTGGCGTTCCGAAACCCACCTTATCTCAGGCTGAAAAGCGTTTTTGTGCATTGTGGCATAACTTTTCAGGGAAGCTTCAGAACATGAAATTTTAACCTCCCACTATAGCAGAAAGGGTCTTTCTAGTAGTTGCACATCAAATCTAAACTGTCTGAAGTGTTTTTCCAAAGTTATCAACACTTTTATGTTTGGCGTTCCGAAACCCACCTTATCTCAGGCTGAAAAGCGTTTTTACGCATTGTGCCATAACTTTTCAGGGAAGCTTCAGAACATGAAATTTTAACCGCCCACAATAGCAGAAAGGGTCTTTCTAGTAGTTGCACATCAAATCTAAGCTGTCTGAAGTGTTTTTCAAAAGTTATCAACACTTTTATGTTTGGCGTTCCGAAACCCACCTTATCTCAGGCTGAAAAGCGTTTTTGTGCATTGTGCCATAACTTTTCAGGAAAGCTTCAGAACATGAAATTTTAACCTCCCACTATAGCAGAAAGAGTCTTTCTAGTAGTTGCACATCAAATCTAAACTGTCTGAAGTGTTTTTCCAAAGTTATCAACACTTTTATGTTTGGCGTTCCGAAACCCACCTTATCTCAGGCTGAAAAGCGTTTTTACGCATTGTGCCATAACTTTTCAGGGAAGCTTCAGAACATGAAATTTTAACCTCCCACTATAGCAGAAAGGGTCTTTCTAGTAGGTGCACATCAAATCTAAGCTCTCTGAAGTGTTTTTCGAAAGTTATCAACACTTTTATGTTTGGCGTTCCGAAACCCACCTTATCTCAGGCTGAAAAGCGTTTTTGTGCATTGTGCTATAACTTTTCAGGAAAGTTTCAGAACATGAAATTGTAACCTCCCACTATAGCAGAAAGGGTCTTTCTAGTAGTTGCACATCAAATCTAAACTGTCTGAAGTGTTTTTCCAAAGTTATCAACACTTTTATGTTTGGCGTTCCGAAACCCACCTTATCTCAGGCTGAAAAGCGTTTTTGTGCATTGTGCCATAACTTTTCAGGGAAGCTTCAGAACATGAAATTTTAACCTCCCACTATAGCAGAAAGGGTCTTTCTAGTAGTTGCACATCAAATCTAAGCTGTCTGAAGTGTTTTTCAAAAGTTATCAACACTTTTATGTTTGGCGTTCCGAAACCCACCTTATCTCAGGCTGAAAAGCGTTTTTGTGCATTGTGCCATAACTTTTCAGGGAAGCTTCAGAACATGAAATTTTAACCTCCCACTATAGCAGAAAGGGTCTTTCTAGTAGTTGCACATCAAATCTAAGCTGTCTGAAGTGTTTTTCAAAAGTTATCAACACTTTTATGTTTGGCGTTCCGAAACCCACCTTATCTCAGGCTGAAAAGCGTTTTTGTGCATTGTGCCATAACTTTTCAGGGAAGCTTCAGAACATGAAATTTTAACCTCCCACTATAGCAGAAAGGGTCTTTCTAGTAGTTGCACATCAAATCTAAGCTGTCTGAAGTGTTTTTCAAAAGTTATCAACACTTTTATGTTTGGCGTTCCGAAACCCACCTTATCTCAGGCTGAAAAGCGTTTTTGTGCATTGTGCCATAACTTTTCAGGGAAGCTTCAGAACATGAAATTTTAACCTCCCACTATAGCAGAAAGGGTCTTTCTAGTAGTTGCACATCAAATCTAAACTGTCTGAAGTGTTTTTCCAAAGTTATCAACACGTTTATGTTTGGCGTTCCGAAACCCACCTTATCTCATGCTGAAAAGCGTTTTTACGCATTGTGCCATAACTTTTCAGGGAAGCTTCAGAACATGAAATTTTAACCTCCCACTATAGCAGAAAGGGTCTTTCTAGTAGGTGCACATCAAATCTAAGCTCGCTGAAGTGTTTTTCGAAAGTTATCAACACTTTTATGTTTGGCGTTCCGAAACCCACCTTATCTCAGGCTGAAAAGCGTTTTTGTGCATTGTGCCATAACTTTTCAGGGAAGCTTCAGAACATGAAATTTTAACCTCCCACTATAGCAGAAAGGGTCTTTCTAGTAGTTGCACATCAAATCTAAGCTGTCTGAAGTGTTTTTCAAAAGTTATCAACACTTTTATGTTTGGCGTTCCGAAACCCACCTTATCTCAGGCTGAAAAGCGTTTTTGTGCATTGTGCCATAACTTTTCAGGAAAGCTTCAGAACATGAAATTTTAACCTCCCACTATAGCAGAAAGGGTCTTTCTAGTAGTTGCACATCAAATCTAAACTGTCTGAAGTGTTTTTCCAAAGTTATCAACACTTTTATGTTTGGCGTTCCGAAACCCACCTTATCTCAGGCTGAAAAGCGTTTTTACGCATTGTGCCATAACTTTTCAGGGAAGCTTCAGAACATGAAATTTTAACCTCCCACTATAGCAGAAAGGGTCTTTCTAGTAGGTGCACATCAAATCTAAGCTGTCTGAAGTGTTTTTCGAAAGTTATCAACACTTTTGTGTTTGGCGTTCCGAAACCCACCTTATCTCAGGCTGAAAAGCGTTTTTGTGCATTGTGCCATAACTTTTCAGGGAAGCTTCAGAACATGAAATTTTAACCTCCCACTATAGCAGAAAGGGTCTTTCTAGTAGTTGCACATCAAATCTAAGCTGTCTGAAGTGTTTTTCAAAAGTTATCAACACTTTTATGTTTGGCGTTCCGAAACCCACCTTATCTCAGGGTGAAAAGCGTTTTTGTGCATTGTGCCATAACTTTTCAGGAAAGCTTCAGAACATGAAATTTTAACCTCCCACTATAGCAGAAAGGGTCTTTCTAGTAGTTGCACATCAAATCTAAACTGTCTGAAGTGTTTTTCCAAAGTTATCAACACTTTTATGTTTGGCGTTCCGAAACCCACCTTATCTCAGGCTGAAAAGCGTTTTTACGCATTGTGCCATAACTTTTCAGGGAAGCTCCAGAACATGAAATTTTAACCTCCCACTATAGCAGAAAGGGTCTTTCTAGTAGGTGCACATCAAATCTAAGCTCTCTGAAGTGTTTTTCGAAAGTTATCAACACTTTTATGTTTGGCGTTCCGAAACCCACCTTATCTCAGGCTGAAAAGCGTTTTTGTGCATTGTGCCATAACTTTTCAGGGAAGCTTCAGAACATGAAATTTTAACCTCCCACTATAGCAGAAAGGGTCTTTCTAGTAGTTGCACATCAAATCTAAACTGTCTGAAGTGTTTTTCCAAAGTTATTAACACTTTTATGTTTGGCGTTCCGAAACCCACCTTATCTCAGGCTGAAAAGCGTTTTTGTGCATTGTGCCATAACTTTTCAGGGAAGCTTCAGAACATGAAATTTTAACCTCCCACTATAGCAGAAAGGGTCTTTCTAGTAGTTGCACATCAAATCTAAACTGTCTGAAGTGTTTTTCCAAAGTTATCAACACTTTTATGTTTGGCGTTCCGAAACCCACCTTATCTCAGGCTGAAAAGCGTTTTTGTGCATTGTGCCATAACTTTTCAGGGAAGCTTCAGAACATGAAATTTTAACCTCCCACTATAGCAGAAAGGGTCTTTCTAGTAGTTGCACATCAAATCTAAGCTGTCTGAAGTGTTTTTCAAAAGTTATCAACACTTTTATGTTTGGCGTTCCGAAACCCACCTTATCTCAGGCTGAAAAGCGTTTTTGGGCATTGTGCCATAACTTTTCAGGAAAGCTTCAGAACATGAAATTTTAACCTCCCACTATAGCAGAAAGGGTCTTTCTAGTAGTTGCACATCAAATCTAAGCTGTCTGAAGTGTTTTTCAAAAGTTATCAACACTTTTATGTTTGGCGTTCCGAAACCCACCTTATCTCAGGCTGAAAAGCGTTTTTGTGCATTGTGCCATAACTTTTCAGGAAAGCTTCAGAACATGAAATTTTAACCTCCCACTATAGCAGAAAGGGTCTTTCTAGTAGTTGCACATCAAATCTAAACTGTCTGAAGTGTTTTTCCAAAGTTATTAACACTTTTATGTTTGGCGTTCCGAAACCCACCTTATCTCAGGCTGAAAAGCGTTTTTGTGCATTGTGCCATAAATTTTCAGGGAAGCTTCAGAACATGAAATTTTAACCTCCCACTATAGCAGAAAGGGTCTTTCTAGTAGTTGCACATCAAATCTAAACTGTCTGAAGTGTTTTTCCAAAGTTATCAACACTTTTATGTTTGGCGTTCCGAAACCCACCTTATCTCAGGCTGAAAAGCGTTTTTGTGCATTGTGCCATAACTTTTCAGGAAAGCTTCAGAACATGAAATTTTAACCTCCCACTATAGCAGAAAGGGTCTTTCTAGTAGTTGCACATCAAATCTAAGCTGTCTGAAGTGTTTTTCAAAAGTTATCAACACTTTTATGTTTGGCGTTCCGAAACCCACCTTATCTCAGGCTGAAAAGCGTTTTTGTGCATTGTGCCATAACTTTTCAGGAAAGCTTCAGAACATGAAATTTTAACCTCCCACTATAGCAGAAAGGGTCTTTCTAGTAGTTGCACATCAAATCTAAACTGTCTGAAGTGTTTTTCCAAAGTTATCAACACTTTTATGTTTGGCGTTCCGAAACCCACCTTATCTCAGGCTGAAAAGCGTTTTTGTGCATTGTGCCATAACTTTTCAAGGAAGCTTCAGAACATGAAATTTTAACCTCCCACTATAGCAGAAAGGGTCTTTCTAGTAGTTGCACATCAAATCTAAGCTGTCTGAAGTGTTTTTCAAAAGTTATCAACACTTTTATGTTTGGCGTTCCGAAACCCACCTTATCTCAGGCTGAAAAGCGTTTTTGTGCATTGTGCCATAACTTTTCAGGAAAGCTTCAGAACATGAAATTTTAACCTCCCACTATAGCAGAAAGGGTCTTTCTAGTAGTTGCACATCAAATCTAAACTGTCTGAAGTGTTTTTCCAAAGTTATCAACACTTTTATGTTTGGCGTTCCGAAACCCACCTTATCTCAGGCTGAAAAGCGTTTTTACGCATTGTGCCATAACTTTTCAGGGAAGCTTCAGAACATGAAATTTTAACCTCCCACTATAGCAGAAAGGGTCTTTCTAGTAGGTGCACATCAAATCTAAGCTCTCTGAAGTGTTTTTCGAAAGTTATCAACACTTTTATGTTTGGCGTTCCGAAACCCACCTTATCTCAGGCTGAAAAGCGTTTTTGTGCATTGTGCCATAACTTTTCAGGGAAGCTTCAGAACATGAAATTTTAACCTCCCACTATAGCAGAAAGGGTCTTTCTAGTAGTTGCACATCAAATCTAAGCTGTCTGAAATGTTTTTCAAAAGTTATCAACACTTTTATGTTTGGCGTTCCGAAACCCACCTTATCTCAGGCTGAAAAGCGTTTTTGTGCATTGTGCCATAACTTTTCAGGAAAGCTTCAGAACATGAAATTTTAACCTCCCACTATAGCAGAAAGGGTCTTTCTAGTAGTTGCACATCAAATCTAAACTGTCTGAAGTGTTTTTCCAAAGTTATCAACACTTTTATGTTTGGCGTTCCGAAACCCACCTTATCTCAGGCTGAAAAGCGTTTTTGTGCATTGTGCCATAACTTTTCAGGAAAGCTTCAGAACATGAAATTTTAACCTCCCACTATAGCAGAAAGGGTCTTTCTAGTAGTTGCACATCAAATCTAAGCTGTCTGAAGTGTTTTTCAAAAGTTATCAACACTTTTATGTTTGGCGTTCCGAAACCCACCTTATCTCAGGTTGAAAAGCGTTTTTGTGCATTGTGCCATAACTTTTCAGGAAAGCTTCAGAACATGAAATTTTAACCTCCCACTATAGCAGAAAGGGTCTTTCTAGTAGTTGCACATCAAATCTAAACTGTCTGAAGTGTTTTTCCAAAGTTATCAACACTTTTATGTTTGGCGTTCCGAAACCCACCTTATCTCAGGCTGAAAAGCGTTTTTGTGCATTGTGCCATAACTTTTCAGGAAAGCTTCAGAACATGAAATTTTAACCTCCCACTATAGCAGAAAGGCTCTTTCTAGTAGTTGCACATCAAATCTAAGCTATCTTAAGTGTTTTTCAAAAGTTATCAACACTTTTATGTTTGGCGTTCCGAAACCCACCTTATCTCAGGCTGAAAAGCGTTTTTGTGCATTGTGCCATAACTTTTCAGGGAAGCTTCAGAACATGAAATTTTAACCTCCCACTATAGCAGAAAGGGTCTTTCTAGTAGTTGCACATCAAATCTAAACTGTCTGAAGTGTTTTTCCAAAGTTATCAACACTTTTATGTTTGGCGTTCCGAAACCCACCTTATCTCAGGCTGAAAAGCGTTTTTACGCATTGTGCCATAACTTTTCAGGGAAGCTTCAGAACATGAAATTTTAACCTCCCACTATAGCAGAAAGGGTCTTTCTAGTAGTTGCACATCAAATCTAAGCTGTCTGAAGTGTTTTTCAAAAGTTATCAACACTTTTATGTTTGGCGTTCCGAAACCCACCTTATCTCGGGCTGAAAAGCGTTTTTACGCATTGTGCCATAACTTTTCAGGGAAGATTCAGAACATGAAATTCTAACCTCCCACTATAGCAGAAAGGGTCTTTCTAGTAGGTGCACATCAAATCTAAGCTCTCTGAAGTGTTTTTCGAAAGTTATCAACACTTTTATGTTTGGCCTTCCGAAACCCACCTTATCTCAGGCTGAAAAGCGTTTTTGTGCATTGTGCCATAACTTTTCAGGAAAGCTTCAGAACATGAAATTTTAACCTCCCACTATAGCAGAAAGGGTCTTTCTAGTAGTTGCACATCAAATCTAAGCTGTCTGAAGTGTTTTTCAAAAGTTATCAACACTTTTATGTTTGGCGTTCCGAAACCCACCTTATCTCAGGCTGAAAAGCGTTTTTGTGCATTGTGCCATAACTTTTCAGGAAAGCTTCAGAACATGAAATTTTAACCTCCCACTATAGCAGAAAGGGTCTTTCTAGTAGTTGCACATCAAATCTAAACTGTCTGAAGTGTTTTTCCAAAGTTATCAACACTTTTATGTTTGGCGTTCCGAAACCCACCTTATCTCAGGCTGAAAAGCGTTTTTACGCATTGTGCCATAACTTTTCAGGGAAGCTTCAGAACATGAAATTTTAACCTCCCACTATAGCAGAAAGGGTCTTTCTAGTAGGTGCACATCAAATCTAAGCTCTCTGAAGTGTTTTTCGAAAGTTATCAACACTTTTATGTTTGGCGTTCCGAAACCCACCTTATCTCAGGCTGAAAAGCGTTTTTGTGCATTGTGCCATAACTTTTCAGGGAAGCTTCAGAACATGAAATTTTAACCTCCCACTATAGCAGAAAGGGTCTTTCTAGTAGTTGCACATCAAATCTAAACTGTCTGAAGTGTTTTTCCAAAGTTATTAACACTTTTATGTTTGGCGTTCCGAAACCCACCTTATCTCAGGCTGAAAAGCGTTTTTGTGCATTGTGCCATAACTTTTCAGGGAAGCTTCAGAACATGAAATTTTAACCTCCCACTATAGCAGAAAGGGTCTTTCTAGTAGTTGCACATCAAATCTAAACTGTCTGAAGTGTTTTTCCAAAGTTATCAACACTTTTATGTTTGGCGTTCCGAAACCCACCTTATCTCAGGCTGAAAAGCGTTTTTGTGCATTGTGCCATAACTTTTCAGGGAAGCTTCAGAACATGAAATTTTAACCTCCCACTATAGCAGAAAGGGTCTTTCTAGTAGTTGCACATCAAATCTAAGCTGTCTGAAGTGTTTTTCAAAAGTTATCAACACTTTTATGTTTGGCGTTCCGAAACCCACCTTATCTCAGGCTGAAAAGCGTTTTTGTGCATTGTGCCATAACTTTTCAGGAAAGCTTCAGAACATGAAATTTTAACCTCCCACTATAGCAGAAAGGGTCTTTCTAGTAGTTGCACATCAAATCTAAACTGTCTGAAGTGTTTTTCCAAAGTTATCAACACTTTTATGTTTGGCGTTCCGAAACCCACCTTATCTCAGGCTGAAAAGCGTTTTTGTGCATTGTGCCATAACTTTTCAGGGAAGCTTCAGAACATGAAATTTGAACCTCCCACTATAGCAGAAAGGGTCTTTCTAGTAGTTGCACATCAAATCTAAGCTGTCTGAAGTGTTTTTCAAAAGTTATCAACAATTTTTTGTTTGGCGTTCCGAAACCCACCTTATCTCAGGCTGAAAAGCGTTTTTGTGCATTGTGCCATAACTTTTCAGGAAAGCTTCAGAACATGAAATTTTAACCTCCCACTATAGCAGAAAGGGTCTTTCTAGTAGTTGCACATCAAATCTAAACTGTCTGAAGTGTTTTTCCAAAGTTATCAACACTTTTATGTTTGGCGTTCCGAAACCCACCTTATCTCAGGCTGAAAAGCGTTTTTACGCATTGTGCCATAACTTTTCAGGGAAGCTTCAGAACATGAAATTTTAACCTCCCACTATAGCAGAAAGGGTCTTTCTAGTAGGTGCACATCAAATCTAAGCTCTCTGAAGTGTTTTTCGAAAGTTATCAACACTTTTATGTTTGGCGTTCCGAAACCCACCTTATCTCAGGCTGAAAAGCGTTTTTGTGCATTGTGCCATAACTTTTCAGGGAAGCTTCAGAACATGAAATTTTAACCTCCCACTATAGCAGAAAGGGTCTTTCTAGTAGTTGCACATCAAATCTAAGCTGTCTGAAGTGTTTTTTAAAAGTTATCAACACTTTTATGTTTGGCGTTCCGAAACCCACCTTATCTCAGGCTGAAAAGCGTTTTTGTGCATTGTGCCATAACTTTTCAGGAAAGCTTCAGAACATGAAATTTTAACCTCCCACTATAGCAGAAAGGGTCTTTCTAGTAGTTGCACATCAAATCTAAACTGTCTGAAGTGTTTTTCCAAAGTTATCAACACTTTTATGTTTGGCGTTCCGAAACCCACCTTATCTCAGGCTGAAAAGCGTTTTTGTGCATTGTGCCATAACTTTTCAGGAAAGCTTCAGAACATGAAATTTTTACCTCCCACTATAGCAGAAAGGGTCTTTCTAGTAGTTGCACATAAAATCTAAGCTGTCTGAAGTGTTTTTCAAAAGTTATCAACACTTTTATGTTTGGCGTTCCGAAACCCACCTTATCTCAGGTTGAAAAGCGTTTTTGTGCATTGTGCCATTACTTTTCAGGAAAGCTTCAGAACATGAAATTTTAACCTCCCACTATAGCAGAAATGGTCTTTCTAGTAGTTGCACATCAAATCTAAACTGTCTGAAGTGTTTTTCCAAAGTTATCAACACTTTTATGTTTGGCGTTCCGAAACCCAACTTATCTCAGGCTGAAAAGCGTTTTTGTGCATTGTGCCATAACTTTTCAGGGAAGCTTCAGAACATGAAATTTTAACCTCCCACTATAGCAGAAAGGGTCTTTCTAGTAGTTGCACATCAAATCTAAACTGTCTGAAGTGTTTTTCCAAAGTTATCAACACTTTTATGTTTGGCGTTCCGAAACCCACCTTATCTCAGGCTGAAAAGCGTTTTTACGCATTGTGCCATAACTTTTCAGGGAAGCTTCAGAACATGAAATTTTAACCTCCCACTATAGCAGAAAGGGTCTTTCTAGTAGTTGCACATCAAATCTAAGCTGTCTGAAGTGTTTTTCAAAAGTTATCAACAATTTTATGTTTGGCGTTCCGAAACCCACCTTATCTCAGGCTGAAAAGCGTTTTTGTGCATTGTGCCATAACTTTTCAGGAAAGCTTCAGAACATGAAATTTTAACCTCCCACTATAGCAGAAAGGGTCTTTCTAGTAGTTGCACATCAAATCTAAACTGTCTGAAGTGTTTTTCCAAAGTTATCAACACTTTGATGTTTGGCGTTCCGAAACCCACCTTATCTCAGGCTGAAAAGCGTTTTTACGCATTGTGCCATAACTTTTCAGGGAAGCTTCAGAACATGAAATTTTAACCTCCCACTATAGCAGAAAGGGTCTTTCTAGTAGGTGCACATCAAATCTAAGCTCTCTGAAGTGTTTTTCGAAAGTTATCAACACTTTTATGTTTGGCGTTCCGAAACCCACCTTATCTCAGGCTCAAAAGCGTTTTTGTGCATTGTGCCATAACTTTTCAGGGAAGCTTCAGAACATGAAATTTTAACCTCCCACTATAGCAGAAAGGGTCTTTCTAGTAGTTGCACATCAAATCTAAGCTGTCTGAAGTGTTTTTCAAAAGTTATCAACACTTTTATGTTTGGCGTTCCGAAACCCACCTTATCTCAGGCTGAAAAGCGTTTTTGTGCATTGTGCCATAACTTTTCAGGAAAGCTTCAGAACATGAAATTTTAACCTCCCACTATAGCAGAAATGGTCTTTCTAGTAGTTGCACATCAAATCTAAACTGTCTGAAGTGTTTTTCCAAAGTTATCAACACTTTTATGTTTGGCGTTCCGAAACCCACCTTATCTCAGGCTGAAAAGCGTTTTTACGCATTGTGCCATAACTTTTCAGGGAAGCTTCAGAACATGAAATTTTAACCTCCCACTATAGCAGAAAGGGTCTTTCTAGTAGTTGCACATCAAATCTAAGCTGTCTGAAGTGTTTTTCCAAAGTTATCAACACTTTTATGTTTGGCGTTCCGAAACCCACCTTATCTCAGGCTGAAAAGCGTTTTTGTGCATTGTGCCATAACTTTTCAGGAAAGCTTCAGAACATGAAATTTTAACCTCCCACTATAGCAGAAAGGGTCTTTCTAGTAGTTGCACATCAAATCTAAACTGTCTGAAGTGTTTTTCCAAAGTTATCAACACTTTGATGTTTGGCGTTCCGAAACCCACCTTATCTCAGGCTGAAAAGCGTTTTTACGCATTGTGCCATAACTTTTCAGGGAAGCTTCAGAACATGAAATTTTAAGCTCCCACTATAGCAGAAAGGGTCTTTCTAGTAGGTGCACATCAAATCTAAGCTCTCTGAAGTGTTTTTCGAAAGTTATCAACACTTTTATGTTTGGCGTTCCGAAACCCACCTTATCTCAGGCTGAAAAGCGTTTTTGTGCATTGTGCCATAACTTTTCAGGAAAGCTTCAGAACATGAAATTGTAACCTCCCACTATAGCAGAAAGGGTCTTTCTAGTAGTTGCACATCAAATCTAAACTGTCTGAAGTGTTTTTCGAAAGTTATCAACACTTTTATGTTTGGCGTTCCGAAACCCACCTTATCTCAGGCTGAAAAGCGTTTTTGTGCATTGTGCCATAACTTTTCAGGGAAGCTTCAGAACATGAAATTTTAACCTCCCACTATAGCAGAAAGGGTCTTTCTAGTAGTTGCACATCAAATCTAAGCTGTCTGAAGTGTTTTTCAAAAGTTATCAACACTTTTATGTTTGGCGTTCCGAAACCCACCTTATCTCAGGCTGAAAAGCGTTTTTGTGCATTGTGCCATAACTTTTCAAGGAAGCTTCAGAACATGAAATTTTAACCTCCCACTATAGCAGAAAGGGTCTTTCTAGTAGTTGCACATCAAATCTAAGCTGTCTGAAGTGTTTTTCAAAAGTTATCAACACTTTTATGTTTGGCGTTCCGAAACCCACCTTATCTCAGGCTGAAAAGCGTTTTTGTGCATTGTGCCATAACTTTTCAGGGAAGCTTCAGAACATGAAATTTTAACCTCCCACTATAGCAGAAAGGGTCTTTCTAGTAGTTGCACATCAAATCTAAACTGTCTGAAGTGTTTTTCCAAAGTTATCAACACGTTTATGTTTGGCGTTCCGAAACCCACCTTATCTCAGGCTGAAAAGCGTTTTTACGCATTGTGCCATAACTTTTCAGGGAAGCTTCAGAACATGAAATTTTAACCTCCCACTATAGCAGAAAGGGTCTTTCTAGTAGGTGCACATCAAATCTAAGCTCTCTGAAGTGTTTTTCGAAAGTTATCAACACTTTTATGTTTGGCGTTCCGAAACCCACCTTATCTCAGGCTGAAAAGCGTTTTTGTGCATTGTGCCATAACTTTTCAGGGAAGCTTCAGAACATGAAATTTTAACCTCCCACTATAGCAGAAAGGGTCTTTCTAGTAGTTGCACATCAAATCTAAGCTGTCTGAAGTGTTTTTCAAAAGTTATCAACACTTTTATGTTTGGCGTTCCGAAACCCACCTTATCTCAGGCTGAAAAGCGTTTTTGTGCATTGTGCCATAACTTTTCAGGAAAGCTTCAGAACATGAAATTTTAACCTCCCACTATAGCAGAAAGGGTCTTTCTAGTAGTTGCACATCAAATATAAACTGTCTGAAGTGTTTTTCCAAAGTTATCAACACTTTTATGTTTGGCGTTCCGAAACCCACCTTATCTCAGGCTGAAAAGCGTTTTTGTGCATTGTGCCATAACTTTTCAGGAAAGCTTCAGAACATGAAATTTTAACCTCCCACTATAGCAGAAAGGGTCTTTCTAGTAGTTGCACATCAAATCTAAGCTGTCTGAAGTGTTTTTCAAAAGTTATCAACACTTTTATGTTTGGCGTTCCGAAACCCACCTTATCTCAGGTTGAAAAGCGTTTTTGTGCATTGTGCCATAACTTTTCAGGAAAGCTTCAGAACATGAAATTTTAACCTCCCACTATAGCAGAAATGGTCTTTCTAGTAGTTGCACATCAAATCTAAGCTGTCTGAAGTGTTTTTCAAAAGTTATCAACACTTTTATGTTTGGCGTTCCGAAACCCACCTTATCTCAGGTTGAAAAGCGTTTTTGTGCATTGTGCCATAACTTTTCAGGAAAGCTTCAGAACATGAAATTTTAACCTCCCACTATAGCAGAAATGGTCTTTCTAGTAGTTGCACATCAAATCTAAACTGTCTGAAGTGTTTTTCCAAAGTTATCAACACTTTTATGTTTGGCGTTCCGAAACCCAACTTATCTCAGGCTGAAAAGCGTTTTTACGCATTGTGCCATAACTTTTCAGGGAAGCTTCAGAACATGAAATTTTAACCTCCCACTATAGCAGAAAGGGTCTTTCTAGTAGTTGCACATCAAATCTAAGCTGTCTGAAGTGTTTTTCAAAAGTTATCAACACTTTTATGTTTGGCGTTCCGAAACCCACTTTATCTCAGGCTGAAAAGCGTTTTTGTGCATTGTGCCATAACTTTTCAGGGAAGCTTCAGAACATGAAATTTTAACCTCCCACTATAGCAGAAAGGGTCTTTCTAGTAGTTGCACATCAAATCTAAACTGTCTGAAGTGTTTTTCCAAAGTTATCAACACTTTGATGTTTGGCGTTCCGAAACCCACCTTATCTCAGGCTGAAAAGCGTTTTTACGCATTGTGCCATAACTTTTCAGGGAAGCTTCAGAACATGAAATTTTAACCTCCCACTATAGCAGAAAGGGTCTTTCTAGTAGGTGCACATCAAATCTAAGCTCTCTGAAGTGTTTTTCGAAAGTTATCAACACTTTTATGTTTGGCGTTCCGAAACCCACCTTATCTCAGGCTGAAAAGCGTTTTTGTGCATTGTGCCATAACTTTTCAGGAAAGCTTCAGAACATGAAATTGTAACCTCCCACTATAGCAGAAAGGGTCTTTCTAGTAGTTGCACATCAAATCTAAACTGTCTGAAGTGTTTTTCCAAAGTTATCAACACTTTTATGTTTGGCGTTCCGAAACCCACCTTATCTCAGGCTGAAAAGCGTTTTTGTGCATTGTGCCATAACTTTTCAGGGAAGCTTCAGAACATGAAATTTTAACCTCCCACTATAGCAGAAAGGGTCTTTCTAGTAGTTGCACATCAAATCTAAGCTGTCTGAAGTGTTTTTCAAAAGTTATCAACACTTTTATGTTTGGCGTTCCGAAACCCACCTTATCTCAGGCTGAAAAGCGTTTTTGTGCATTGTGCCATAACTTTTCAGGGAAGCTTCAGAACATGAAATTTTAACCTCCCACTATAGCAGAAAGGGTCTTTCTAGTAGTTGCACATCAAATCTAAGCTGTCTGAAGTGTTTTTCAAAAGTTATCAACACTTTTATGTTTGGCGTTCCGAAACCCACCTTATCTCAGGCTGAAAAGCGTTTTTGTGCATTGTGCCATAACTTTTCAGGGAAGCTTCAGAACATGAAATTTTAACCTCCCACTATAGCAGAAAGGGTCTTTCTAGTAGTTGCACATCAAATCTAAACTGTCTGAAGTGTTTTTCCAAAGTTATCAACACGTTTATGTTTGGCGTTCCGAAACCCACCTTATCTCAGGCTGAAAAGCGTTTTTACGCATTGTGCCATAACTTTTCAGGGAAGCTTCAGAACATGAAATTTTAACCTCCCACTATAGCAGAAAGGGTCTTTCTAGTAGTTGCACATCAAAACTAAGCTGTCTGAAGTGTTTTTCAAAAGTTATCAACACTTTTATGTTTGGCGTTCCGAAACCCACCTTATCTCAGGCTGAAAAGCGTTTTTGTGCATTGTGCCATAACTTTTCAGGAAAGCTTCAGAACATGAAATTTTAACCTCCCACTATAGCAGAAAGGGTCTTTCTAGTAGTTGCACATCAAATATAAACTGTCTGAAGTGTTTTTCAAAAGTTATCAACACTTTTATGTTTGGCGTTCCGAAACCCACCTTATCTCAGGCTGAAAAGCGTTTTTGTGCATTGTGCCATAACTTTTCAGGGAAGCTTCAGAACATGAAATTTTAACCTCCCACTATAGCAGAAAGGGTCTTTCTAGTAGTTGCACATCAAATCTAAGCTGTCTGAAGTGTTTTTCAAAAGTTATCAACACTTTTATGTTTGGCGTTCCGAAACCCACCTTATCTCAGGCTGAAAAGCGTTTTTACGCATTGTGCCATAACTTTTCAGGGAAGCTTCAGAACATGAAATTTTAACCTCCCACTATAGCAGAAAGGGTCTTTCTAGTAGTTGCACATCAAATCTAAACTGTCTGAAGTGTTTTTCCAAAGTTATCAACACGTTTATGTTTGGCGTTCCGAAACCCACCTTATCTCAGGCTGAAAAGCGTTTTTACGCATTGTGCCATAACTTTTCAGGGAAGCTTCAGAACATGAAATTTTAACCTCCCACTATAGCAGAAAGGGTCTTTCTAGTAGTTGCACATCAAAACTAAGCTGTCTGAAGTGTTTTTCAAAAGTTATCAACACTTTTATGTTTGGCGTTCCGAAACCCACCTTATCTCAGGCTGAAAAGCGTTTTTGTGCATTGTGCCATAACTTTTCAGGAAAGCTTCAGAACATGAAATTTTAACCTCCCACTATAGCAGAAAGGGTCTTTCTAGTAGTTGCACATCAAATATAAACTGTCTGAAGTGTTTTTCCAAAGTTATCAACACTTTTATGTTTGGCGTTCCGAAACCCACCTTATCTCAGGCTGAAAAGCGTTTTTGTGCATTGTGCCATAACTTTTCAGGAAAGCTTCAGAACATGAAATTTTAACCTCCCACTATAGCAGAAAGGGTCTTTCTAGTAGTTGCACATAAAATCTAAGCTGTCTGAAGTGTTTTTCAAAAGTTATCAACACTTTTATGTTTGGCGTTCCGAAACCCACCTTATCTCAGGTTGAAAAGCGTTTTTGTGCATTGTGCCATAACTTTTCAGGAAAGCTTCAGAACATGAAATTTTAACCTCCCACTATAGCAGAAATGGTCTTTCTAGTAGTTGCACATCAAATCTAAACTGTCTGAAGTGTTTTTCCAAAGTTATCAACACTTTTATGTTTGGCGTTCCGAAACCCAACTTATCTCAGTCTGAAAAGCGTTTTTGTGCATTGTGCCATAACTTTTCAGGGAAGCTTCAGAACATGAAATTTTAACCTCCCACTATAGCAGAAAGGGTCTTTCTAGTAGTTGCACATCAAATCTAAACTGTCTGAAGTGTTTTTCCAAAGTTATCAACACTTTTATGTTTGGCGTTCCGAAACCCACCTTATCTCAGGCTGAAAAGCGTTTTTACGCATTGTGCCATAACTTTTCAGGGAAGCTTCAGAACATGAAATTTTAACCTCCCACTATAGCAGAAAGGGTCTTTCTAGTAGTTGCACATCAAATCTAAACTGTCTGAAGTGTTTTTCCAAAGTTATCAACACTTTTATGTTTGGCGTTCCGAAACCCACCTTATCTCAGGCTGAAAAGCGTTTTTGTGCATTGTGCCATAACTTTTCAGGGAAGCTTCAGAACATGAAATTTTAACCTCCCACTATAGCAGAAAGGGTCTTTCTAGTAGTTGCACATCAAATCTAAGCTGTCTGAAGTGTTTTTCAAAAGTTATCAACACTTTTATGTTTGGCGTTCCGAAACCCACCTTATCTCAGGCTGAAAAGCGTTTTTGTGCATTGTGCCATAACTTTTCAGGAAAGCTTCAGAACATGAAATTTTAACCTCCCACTATAGCAGAAAGGGTCTTTCTAGTAGTTGCACATCAAATCTAAACTGTCTGAAGTGTTTTTCCAAAGTTATCAACACTTTTATGTTTGGCGTTCCGAAACCCACCTTATCTCAGGCTGAAAAGCGTTTTTGTGCATTGTGCCATAACTTTTCAGGGAAGCTTCAGAACATGAAATTTGAACCTCCCACTATAGCAGAAAGGGTCTTTCTAGTAGTTGCACATCAAATCTAAGCTGTCTGAAGTGTTTTTCAAAAGTTATCAACAATTTTTTGTTTGGCGTTCCGAAACCCACCTTATCTCAGGCTGAAAAGCGTTTTTGTGCATTGTGCCATAACTTTTCAGGAAAGCTTCAGAACATGAAATTTTAACCTCCCACTATAGCAGAAAGGGTCTTTCTAGTAGTTGCACATCAAATCTAAACTGTCTGAAGTGTTTTTCCAAAGTTATCAACACTTTTATGTTTGGCGTTCCGAAACCCACCTTATCTCAGGCTGAAAAGCGTTTTTACGCATTGTGCCATAACTTTTCAGGGAAGCTTCAGAACATGAAATTTTAACCTCCCACTATAGCAGAAAGGGTCTTTCTAGTAGGTGCACATCAAATCTAAGCTCTCTGAAGTGTTTTTCGAAAGTTATCAACACTTTTATGTTTGGCGTTCCGAAACCCACCTTATCTCAGGCTGAAAAGCGTTTTTGTGCATTGTGCCATAACTTTTCAGGGAAGCTTCAGAACATGAAATTTTAACCTCCCACTATAGCAGAAAGGGTCTTTCTAGTAGTTGCACATCAAATCTAAGCTGTCTGAAGTGTTTTTCAAAAGTTATCAACACTTTTATGTTTGGCGTTCCGAAACCCACCTTATCTCAGGCTGAAAAGCGTTTTTGTGCATTGTGCCATAACTTTTCAGGGAAGCTTCAGAACATGAAATTTTAACCTCCCACTATAGCAGAAAGTGTCTTTCTAGTAGTTGCACATCAAATCTAAACTGTCTGAAGTGTTTTTCCAAAGTTATCAACACTTTTATGTTTGGCGTTCCGAAACCCACCTTATCTCAGGCTGAAAAGCGTTTTTGTGCATTGTGCCATAACTTTTCAGGGAAGCTTCAGAACATGAAATTTTAACCTCCCACTATAGCAGAAAGGGTCTTTCTAGTAGGTGCACATCAAATCTAAGCTCTCTGAAGTGTTTTTCGAAAGTTATCAACACTTTTATGTTTGGCGTTCCGAAACCCACCTTATCTCAGGCTGAAAAGCGTTTTTGTGCATTGTGCCATAACTTTTCAGGAAAGCTTCAGAACATGAAATTTTAACCTCCCACTATAGCAGAAAGGGTCTTTCTAGTAGTTGCACATCAAATCTAAGCTGTCTGAAGTGTTTTTCAAAAGTTATCAACACTTTTATGTTTGGCGTTCCGAAACCCACCTTATCTCAGGCTGAAAAGCGTTTTTGTGCATTGTGCCATAACTTTTCAGGAAAGCTTCAGAACATGAAATTTTAACCTCCCACTATAGCAGAAAGGGTCTTTCTAGTAGTTGCACATCAAATCTAAACTGTCTGAAGTGTTTTTCCAAAGTTATCAACACTTTTATGTTTGGCGTTCCGAAACCCACCTTATCTCAGGCTGAAAAGCGTTTTTATGCATTGTGCCATAACTTTTCAGGGAAGCTTCAGAACATGAAATTTTAACCTCCCACTATAGCAGAAAGGGTCTTTCTAGTAGTTGCACATCAAATCTAAGCTGTCTGAAGTGTTTTTCAAAAGTTATCAACACTTTTATGTTTGGCGTTCCGAAACCCACCTTATCTCAGGCTGAAAAGCGTTTTTGTGCATTGTGCCATAACTTTTCAGGAAAGCTTCAGAACATGAAATTTTAACCTCCCACTATAGCAGAAAGGGTCTTTCTAGTAGTTGCACATCAAATCTAAACTGTCTGAAGTGCTTTTCCAAAGTTATCAACACTTTTATGTTTGGCGTTCCGAAACCCACCTTATCTCAGGCTGAAAAGCGTTTTTACGCATTGTGCCATAACTTTTCAGGGAAGCTTCAGAACATGAAATTTTAACCTCCCACTATAGCAGAAAGGGTCTTTCTAGTAGTTGCACATCAAATCTAAACTGTCTGAAGTGTTTTTCCAAAGTTATCAACACTTTTATGTTTGGCGTTCCGAAACCCACCTTATCTCAGGCTGAAAAGCGTTTTTACGCATTGTGCCATAACTTTTCAGGGAAGCTTCAGAACATGAAATTTTAACCTTCCACTATAGCAGAAAGGGTCTTTCTAGTAGGTGCACATCAAATCTAAGCTCTCTGAAGTGTTTTTCGAAAGTTATCAACACTTTTATGTTTGGCGTTCCGAAACCCACCTTATCTCAGTCTGAAAAGCGTTTTTGTGCATTGTGCCATAACTTTTCAGGAAAGCTTCAGAACATGAAATTGTAACCTCCCACTATAGCAGAAAGGGTCTTTCTAGTAGTTGCACATCAAATCTAAACTGTCTGAAGTGTTTTTCCAAAGTTATCAACACTTTTATGTTTGGCGTTCCGAAACCCACCTTATCTCAGGCTGAAAAGCGTTTTTGTGCATTGTGCCATAACTTTTCAGGGAAGCTTCAGAACATGAAATTTTAACCTCCCACTATAGCAGAAAGGGTCTTTCTAGTAGTTGCACATCAAATCTAAGCTGTCTGAAGTGTTTTTCAAAAGTTATCAACACTTTTATGTTTGGCGTTCCGAAACCCACCTTATCTCAGGCTGAAAAGCGTTTTTGTGCATTGTGCCATAACTTTTCAGGAAAGCTTCAGAACATGAAATTTTAACCTCCCACTATAGCAGAAAGGGTCTTTCTAGTAGTTGCACATCAAATCTAAACTGTCTGAAGTGTTTTTCCAAAGTTATCAACACTTTTATGTTTGGCGTTCCGAAACCCACCTTATCTCAGGCTGAAAAGCGTTTTTGTGCATTGTGCCATAACTTTTCAGGGAAGCTTCAGAACATGAAATTTTAACCTCCCACTATAGCAGAAAGGGTCTTTCTAGTAGTTGCACATCAAATCTAAGCTGTCTGAAGTGTTTTTCAAAAGTTATCAACACTTTTATGTTTGGCGTTCCGAAACCCACCTTATCTCAGGATGAAAAGCGTTTTTGTGCATTGTGCCATAACTTTTCAGGGAAGCTTCAGAACATGAAATTTTAACCTCCCACTATAGCAGAAAGGGTCTTTCTAGTAGTTGCACATCAAATCTAAACTGTCTGAAGTGTTTTTCCAAAGTTATCAACACTTTTATGTTTGGCGTTCCGAAACCCACCTTATCTCAGGCTGAAAAGCGTTTTTGTGCATTGTGCCATAACTTTTCAGGAAAGCTTCAGAACATGAAATTTTAACCTCCCACTATAGCAGAAAGGGTCTTTCTAGTAGTTGCACATCAAATCTAAACTGTCTGAAGTGTTTTTCGAAAGTTATCAACACTTTTATGTTTGGCGTTCCGAAACCCACCTTATCTCAGGCTGAAAAGCGTTTTTGTGCATTGTGCCATAACTTTTCAGGGAAGCTTCAGAACATGAAATTTTAACCTCCCACGATAGCAGAAAGGGTCTTTCTAGTAGTTGCACATCAAATCTAAGCTGTCTGAAGTGTTTTTCAAAAGTTATCAACACTTTTATGTTTGGCGTTCCGAAACCCACCTTATCTCAGGCTGAAAAGCGTTTTTGTGCATTGTGCCATAACTTTTCAGGAAAGCTTCAGAACATGAAATTTTAACCTCCCACTATAGCAGAAAGGGTCTTTCTAGTAGTTGCACATCAAATCTAAACTGTCTGAAGTGTTTTTCCAAAGTTATCAACACTTTTATGTTTGGCGTTCCGAAACCCACCTTATCTCAGGCTGAAAAGCGTTTTTGTGCATTGTGCCATAACTTTTCAGGGAAGCTTCAGAACATGAAATTTTAACCTCCCACTATAGCAGAAAGGGTCTTTCTAGTAGTTGCACATCAAATCTAAGCTGTCTGAAGTGTTTTTCAAAAGTTATCAACACTTTTATGTTTGGCGTTCCGAAACCCACCTTATCTCAGGCTGAAAAGCGTTTTCGTGCATTGTGCCATAACTTTTCAGGGAAGCTTCAGAACATGAAATTTTAACCTGCCACTATAGCAGAAAGGGTCTTTCTAGTAGGTGCACATCAAATCTAAACTGTCTGAAGTGTTTTTCCAAAGTTATTAACACTTTTGTGTTTGGCGTTCCGAAACCCACCTTATCTCAGGCTGAAAAGAGTTTTTGTGCATTGTGCCATAACTTTTCAGGGAAGCTTCAGAACATGAAATTTTAACCTCCCACTATAGCAGAAAGGGTCTTTCTAGTAGGTGCACATAAAATCTAAGCTCTCTGAAGTGTTTTTCGAAAGTTATCAACACTTTTATGTTTGGCGTACCGAAACCCACCTTATCTCAGGCTGAAAAGCGTTTTTGTGCATTGTGCCATAACTTTTCAGGAAAGCTTCAGAACATGAAATTTTAACCTCCCACTATAGCAGAAAGGGTCTTTCTAGTAGTTGCACATCAAATCTAAACTGTCTGAAGTGTTTTTCCAAAGTTATCAACACTTTTATGTTTGGCGTTCCGAAACCCACCTTATCTCAGGCTGAAAAGCGTTTTTACGCATTGTGCCATAACTTTTCAGGGAAGCTTCAGAACATGAAATTTTAACCTCCCACTATAGCAGAAAGGGTCTTTCTAGTAGTTGCACATCAAATCTAAGCTGTCTGAAGTGTTTTTCAAAAGTGATCAACACTTTTATGTTTGGCGTTCCGAAACCCACCTTATCTCAGGCTGAAAAGCGTTTTTGTGCATTGTGCCATAACTTTTCAGGAAAGCTTCAGAACATGAAATTTTAACCTCCCACTATAGCAGAAAGGGTCTTTCTAGTAGTTGCACATCAAATCTAAACTGTCTGAAGTGTTTTTCCAAAGTTATCAACACTTTTATGTTTGGCGTTCCCAAACCCACCTTATCTCAGGCTGAAAAGCGTTTTTACGCATTGTGCCATAACTTTTCAGGGAAGCTTCAGAACATGAAATTTTAACCTCCCACTATAGCAGAAAGGGTCTTTCTAGTAGTTGCACATCAAATCTAAGCTCTCTGAAGTGTTTTTCGAAAGTTATCAACACTTTTATGTTTGGCGTTCCGAAACCCACCTTATCTCAGGCTGAAAAGCGTTTTTGTGCATTGTGCCATAACTTTTCAGGAAAGCTTCAGAACATGAAATTGTAACCTCCCACTATAGCAGAAAGGGTCTTTCTAGTAGTTGCACATCAAATCTAAACTGTCTGAAGTGTTTTTCCAAAGTTATCAACACTTTTATGTTTGGCGTTTCGAAACCCACCTTATCTCAGGCTGAAAAGCGTTTTTGTGCATTGTGCCATAACTTTTCAGGGAAGCTTCAGAACATGAAATTTTAACCTCCCACTATAGCAGAAAGGGTCTTTCTAGTAGTTGCACATCAAATCTAAGCTGTCTGAAGTGTTTTTCAAAAGTTATCAACACTTTTATGTTTGGCGTTCCGAAACCCACCTTATCTCAGGCTGAAAAGCGTTTTTGTGCATTGTGCCATAACTTTTCAGGAAAGCTTCAGAACATGAAATTTTAACCTCCCACTAAAGCAGAAAGGGTCTTTCTAGTAGTTGCACATCAAATCTAAACTGTCTGAAGTGTTTTTCCAAAGTTATCAACACTTTTATGTTTGGCGTTCCGAAACCCACCTTATCTCAGGCTGAAAAGCGTTTTTGTGCATTGTGCCATAACTTTTCAGGGAAGCTTCAGAACATGAAATTTTAACCTCCCACTATAGCAGAAAGGGTCTTTCTAGTAGTTGCACATCAAATCTAAGCTGTCTGAAGTGTTTTTCAAAAGTTATCAACACTTTTATGTTTGGCGTTCCGAAACCCACCTTATCTCAGGATGAAAAGCGTTTTTGTGTATTGTGCCATAACTTTTCAGGGAAGCTTCAGAACATGAAATTTTAACCTCCCACTATAGCAGAAAGGGTCTTTCTAGTAGTTGCACATCAAATCTAAACTGTCTGAAGTGTTTTTCCAAAGTTATCAACACTTTTATGTTTGGCGTTCCGAAACCCACCTTATCTCAGGCTGAAAAGCGTTTTTGTGCATTGTGCCATAACTTTTCAGGGAAGCTTCAGAACATGAAATTTTAACCTCCCACGATAGCAGAAAGGGTCTTTCTAGTAGTTGCACATCAAATCTAAGCTGTCTGAAGTGTTTTTCAAAAGTTATCAACACCTTTATGTTTGGCGTTCCGAAACCCACCTTATCTCAGGCTGAAAAGCGTTTTTGTGCATTGTGCCATAACTTTTCAGGAAAGCTTCAGAACATGAAATTTTAACCTCCCACTATAGCAGAAAGGGTCTTTCTAGTAGTTGCACATCAAATCTAAACTGTCTGAAGTGTTTTTCCAAAGTTATCAACACGTTTATGTTTGGCGTTCCGAAACCCACCTTATCTCAGGCTGAAAAGCGTTTTTGTGCATTGTGCCATAACTTTTCAGGGAAGCTTCAGAACATGAAATTTTAACCTCCCACTATAGCAGAAAGGGTCTTTCTAGTAGTTGCACATCAAATCTAAGCTGTCTGAAGTGTTTTTCAAAAGTTATCAACACTTTTATGTTTGGCGTTCCGAAACCCACCTTATCTCAGGCTGAAAAGCGTTTTTGTGCATTGTGCCATAACTTTTCAGGAAAGCTTCAGAACATGGAATTTTAACCTCCCACTATAGCAGAAAGGGTCTTTCTAGTAGTTGCACATCAAATCTAAACTGTCTGAAGTGTTTTTCCAAAGTTATCAACACTTTTATGTTTGGCGTTCCGAAACCCACCTTATCTCAGGCTGAAAAGCGTTTTTGTGCATTGTGCCATAACTTTTCAGGGAAGCTTCAGAACATGAAATTTTAACCTCCCACTATAGCAGAAAGTGTCTTTCTAGTAGTTGCACATCAAATCTAAGCTGTCTGAAGTGTTTTTCAAAAGTTATCAACACTTTTATGTTTGGCGTTCCGAAACCCACCTTATCTCAGGATGAAAAGCGTTTTTGTGCATTGTGCCATAACTTTTCAGGGAAGCTTCAGAACATGAAATTTTAACCTCCCACTATAGCAGAAAGGGTCTTTCTAGTAGTTGCACATCAAATCTAAACTGTCTGAAGTGTTTTTCCAAAGTTATCAACACTTTTATGTTTGGCGTTCCGAAACCCACCTTATCTCAGGCTGAAAAGCGTTTTTGTGCATTGTGCCATAACTTTTCAGGAAAGCTTCAGAACATGAAATTTTAACCTCCCACTATAGCAGAAAGGGTCTTTCTAGTAGTTGCACATCAAATCTAAACTGTCTGAAGTGTTTTTCCAAAGTTATCAACACTTTTATGTTTGGCGTTCCGAAACCCACCTTATCTCAGGCTGAAAAGCGTTTTTGTGCATTGTGCCATAACTTTTCAGGGAAGCTTCAGAACATGAAATTTTAACCTCCCACGATAGCAGAAAGGGTCTTTCTAGTAGTTGCACATCAAATCTAAGCTGTCTGAAGTGTTTTTCAAAAGTTATCAACACTTTTATGTTTGGCGTTCCGAAACCCACCTTATCTCAGGCTGAAAAGCGTTTTTGTGCATTGTGCCATAACTTTTCAGGAAAGCTTCAGAACAAGAAATTTTAACCTCCCACTATAGCAGAAAGGGTCTTTCTAGTAGTTGCACATCAAATCTAAACTGTCTGAAGTGTTTTTCCAAAGTTATCAACACTTTTATGTTTGGCGTTCCGAAACCCACCTTATCTCAGGCTGAAAAGCGTTTTTGTGCATTGTGCCATAACTTTTCAGGGAAGCTTCAGAACATGAAATTTTAACCTCCCACGATAGCAGAAAGGGTCTTTCTAGTAGTTGCACATCAAATCTAAGCTGTCTGAAGTGTTTTTCAAAAGTTATCAACACTTTTATGTTTGGCGTTCCGAAACCCACCTTATCTCAGGCTGAAAAGCGTTTTTACGCATTGTGCCATAACTTTTCAGGGAAGCTTCAGAACATGAAATTTTAACCTCCCACTATAGCAGAAAGGGTCTTTCTAGTAGGTGCACATCAAATCTAAGCTCTCTGAAGTGTTTTTCGAAAGTTATCAACACTTTTATGTTTGGCGTTCCGAAACCCACCTTATCTCAGGCTGAAAAGCGTTTTCGTGCATTGTGCCATAACTTTTCAGGGAAGCTTCAGAACATGAAATTTTAACCTGCCACTATAGCAGAAAGGGTCTTTCTAGTAGGTGCACATCAAATCTAAACTGTCTGAAGTGTTTATCCAAAGTTATTAACACTTTTATGTTTGGCGTTCCGAAACCCACCTTATCTCAGGCTGAAAAGCGTTTTTGTGCATTGTGCCATAACTTTTCAGGGAAGCTTCAGAACATGAAATTTTAACCTCCCACTATAGCAGAAAGGGTCTTTCTAGTAGTTGCACATCAAATCTAAACTGTCTGAAGTGTTTTTCCAAAGTTATCAACACTTTTATGTTTGGCGTTCCGAAACCCACCTTATCTCAGGCTGAAAAGCGTTTTTGTGCATTGTGCCATAACTTTTCAGGGAAGCTTCAGAACATGAAATTTTAACCTCCCACTATAGCAGAAAGGGTCTTTCTAGTAGTTGCACATCAAATCTAAGCTGTCTGAAGTGTTTTTCAAAAGTTATCAACACTTTTATGTTTGGCGTTCCGAAACCCACCTTATCTCAGGCTGAAAAGCGTTTTTGTGCATTGTGCCATAACTTTTCAGGAAAGCTTCAGAACATGAAATTTTAACCTCCCACTATAGCAGAAAGGGTCTTTCTAGTAGTTGCACATCAAATCTAAACTGTCTGAAGTGTTTTTCCAAAGTTATCAACACTTTTATGTTTGGCGTTCCGAAACCCACCTTATCTCAGGCTGAAAAGCGTTTTTGTGCATTGTGCCATAACTTTTCAGGAAAGCTTCAGAACATGAAATTTAAACCTCCCACTATAGCAGAAAGGGTCTTTCTAGTAGTTGCACATCAAATCTAAACTGTCTGAAGTGTTTTTCCAAAGTTATCAACACTTTTATGTTTGGCGTTCCGAAACCCACCTTATCTCAGGCTGAAAAGCGTTTTTGTGCATTGTGCCATAACTTTTCAGGAAAGCTTCAGAACATGAAATTTTAACCTCCCACTATAGCAGAAAGGGTCTTTCTAGTAGTTGCACATCAAATCTAAGCTGTCTGAAGTGTTTTTCCAAAGTTATCAACACTTTTATGTTTGGCGTTCCGAAACCCACCTTATCTCAGGCTGAAAAGCGTTTTTGTGCATTGTGCCATAACTTTTCAGGGAAGCTTCAGAACATGAAATTTTAACCTGCCACTATAGCAGAAAGGGTCTTTCTAGTAGTTGCACATCAAATCTAAACTGTCTGAAGTGTATTTCCAAAGTTATTAACACTTTTATGTTTGGCGTTCCGAAACCCACCTTATCTCAGGCTGAAAAGCGTTTTTGTGCATTGTGCCATAACTTTTCAGGGAAGCTTCAGAACATGAAATTTTAACCTCCCACTATAGCAGAAAGGGTCTTTCTAGTAGTTGCACATCAAATCTAAGCTGTCTGAAGTGTTTTTCAAAAGTTATCAACACTTTTATGTTTGGCGTTCCGAAACCCACCTTATCTCAGGCTGAAAAGCGTTTTTGTGCATTGTGCCATAACTTTTCAGGAAAGCTTCAGAACATGAAATTTTAACCTCCCACTATAGCAGAAAGGGTCTTTCTAGTAGTTGCACATCAAATCTAAACTGTCTGAAGTGTTTTTCCACAGTTATCAACACTTTTATGTTTGGCGTTCCGAAACCCACCTTATCTCAGGCTGAAAAGCGTTTTTACGCATTGTGCCATAACTTTTCAGGGAAGCTTCAGAACATGAAATTTTAACCTCCCACTATAGCAGAAAGGGTCTTTCTAGTAGGTGCACATTAAATATAAGCTCTCTGAAGTGTTTTTCGAAAGTTATCAACACTTTTATGTTTGGCGTTCCGAAACCCACCTTATCTCAGGCTGAAAAGCGTTTTTGTGCATTGTGCCATAACTTTTCTGGAAAGCTTCAGAACATGAAATTTTAACCTCCCACTATAGCAGAAAGGGTCTTTCTAGTAGTTGCACATCAAATCTAAGCTGTCTGAAGTGTTTTTCAAAAGTTATCAACACGTTTATGTTTGGCGTTCCGAAACCCACCTTATCTCAGGCTGAAAAGCGTTTTTGTGCATTGTGCCATAACTTTTTAGGAAAGCTTCAGAACATGAAATTTTGACCTCCCACTATAGCAGAAAGGGTCTTTCTAGTAGTTGCACATCAAATCTAAACTGTCTGAAGTGTTTTTCCAAAGTTATCAACACTTTTATGTTTGGCGTTCCGAAACCCACCTTATCTCAGGCTGAAAAGCGTTTTTACGCATTGTGCCATAACTTTTCAGGAAAGCTTCAGAACATGAAATTTTAACCTCCCACTATAGCAGAAAGGGTCTTTCTAGTAGTTGCACATCAAATCTAAACTGTCTGAAGTGTTTTTCCAAAGTTATCAACACTTTTATGTTTGGCGTTCCGAAACCCACCTTATCTCAGGCTGAAAAGCGTTTTTGTGCATTGTGCCATAACTTTTCAGGGAAGCTTCAGAACATGAAATTTTAACCTCCCACGATAGCAGAAAGGGTCTTTCTAGTAGTTGCACATCAAATCTAAGCTGTCTGAAGTGTTTTTCAAAAGTTATCAACACTTTTATGTTTGGCGTTCCGAAACCCACCTTATCTCAGGCTGAAAAGCGTTTTTGTGCATTGTGCCATAACTTTTCAGGAAAGCTTCAGAACATGAAATTTTAACCTCCCACTATAGCAGAAAGGGTCTTTCTAGTAGTTGCACATCAAATCTAAACTGTCTGAAGTGTTTTTCCAAAGTTATCAACACTTTTATGTTTGGCGTTCCGAAACCCACCTTATCTCAGGCTGAAAAGCGTTTTTGTGCATTGTGCCATAACTTTTCAGGGAAGCTTCAGAACATGAAATTTTAACCTCCCACGATAGCAGAAAGGGTCTTTCTAGTAGTTGCACATCAAATCTAAGCTGTCTGAAGTGTTTTTCAAAAGTTATCAACACTTTTATGTTTGGCGTTCCGAAACCCACCTTATCTCAGGCTGAAAAGCGTTTTTACGCATTGTGCCATAACTTTTCAGGGAAGCTTCAGAACATGAAATTTTAACCTCCCACCATAGCAGAAAGGGTCTTTCTAGTAGGTGCACATCAAATCTAAGCTCTCTGAAGTGTTTTTCGAAAGTTATCAACACTTTTATGTTTGGCGTTCCGAAACCCACCTTATCTCAGGCTGAAAAGCGTTTTCGTGCATTGTGCCATAACTTTTCAGGGAAGCTTCAGAACATGAAATTTTAACCTGCCACTATAGCAGAAAGGGTCTTTCTAGTAGGTGCACATCAAATCTAAACTGTCTGAAGTGTTTATCCAAAGTTATTAACACTTTTATGTTTGGCGTTCCGAAACCCACCTTATCTCAGGCTGAAAAGCGTTTTTGTGCATTGTGCCATAACTTTCCAGGGAAGCTTCAGAACATGAAATTTTAACCTCCCACTATAGCAGAAAGGGTCTTTCTAGTAGTTGCACATCAAATCTAAACTGTCTGAAGTGTTTTTCCAAAGTTATCAACACTTTTATGTTTGGCGTTCCGAAACCCACCTTATCTCAGGCTGAAAAGCGTTTTTGTGCATTGTGCCATAACTTTTCAGGGAAGCTTCAGAACATGAAATTTTAACCTCCCACTATAGCAGAAAGGGTCTTTCTAGTAGTTGCACATCAAATCTAAGCTGTCTGAAGTGTTTTTCAAAAGTTATCAACACTTTTATGTTTGGCGTTCCGAAACCCACCTTATCTCAGGCTGAAAAGCGTTTTTGTGCATTGTGCCATAACTTTTCAGGAAAGCTTCAGAACATGAAATTTTAACCTCCCACTATAGCAGAAAGGGTCTTTCTAGTAGTTGCACATCAAATCTAAACTGTCTGAAGTGTTTTTCCAAAGTTATCAACACTTTTATGTTTGGCGTTCCGAAACCCACCTTATCTCAGGCTGAAAAGCGTTTTTGTGCATTGTGCCATAACTTTTCAGGAAAGCTTCAGAACATGAAATTTAAACCTCCCACTATAGCAGAAAGGGTCTTTCTAGTAGTTGCACATCAAATCTAAACTGTCTGAAGTGTTTTTCCAAAGTTATCAACACTTTTATGTTTGGCGTTCCGAAACCCACCTTATCTCAGGCTGAAAAGCGTTTTTGTGCATTGTGCCATAACTTTTCAGGAAAGCTTCAGAACATGAAATTTTAACCTCCCACTATAGCAGAAAGGGTCTTTCTAGTAGTTGCACATCAAATCTAAGCTGTCTGAAGTGTTTTTCCAAAGTTATCAACACTTTTATGTTTGGCGTTCCGAAACCCACCTTATCTCAGGCTGAAAAGCGTTTTTGTGCATTGTGCCATAACTTTTCAGGGAAGCTTCAGAACATGAAATTTTAACCTGCCACTATAGCAGAAAGGGTCTTTCTAGTAGTTGCACATCAAATCTAAACTGTCTGAAGTGTATTTCCAAAGTTATTAACACTTTTATGTTTGGCGTTCCGAAACCCACCTTATCTCAGGCTGAAAAGCGTTTTTGTGCATTGTGCCATAACTTTTCAGGGAAGCTTCAGAACATGAAATTTTAACCTCCCACTATAGCAGAAAGGGTCTTTCTAGTAGTTGCACATCAAATCTAAGCTGTCTGAAGTGTTTTTCAAAAGTTATCAACACTTTCATGTTTGGCGTTCCGAAACCCACCTTATCTCAGGCTGAAAAGCGTTTTTGTGCATTGTGCCATAACTTTTCAGGAAAGCTTCAGAACATGAAATTTTAACCTCCCACTATAGCAGAAAGGGTCTTTCTAGTAGTTGCACATCAAATCTAAACTGTCTGAAGTGTTTTTCCACAGTTATCAACACTTTTATGTTTGGCGTTCCGAAACCCACCTTATCTCAGGCTGAAAAGCGTTTTTACGCATTGTGCCATAACTTTTCAGGGAAGCTTCAGAACATGAAATTTTAACCTCCCACTATAGCAGAAAGGGTCTTTCTAGTAGGTGCACATTAAATATAAGCTCTCTGAAGTGTTTTTCGAAAGTTATCAACACTTTTATGTTTGGCGTTCCGAAACCCACCTTATCTCAGGCTGAAAAGCGTTTTTGTGGATTGTGCCATAACTTTTCTGGAAAGCTTCAGAACATGAAATTTTAACCTCCCACTATAGCAGAAAGGGTCTTTCTAGTAGTTGCACATCAAATCTAAGCTGTCTGAAGTGTTTTTCAAAAGTTATCAACACGTTTATGTTTGGCGTTCCGAAACCCACCTTATCTCAGGCTGAAAAGCGTTTTTGTGCATTGTGCCATAACTTTTTAGGAAAGCTTCAGAACATGAAATTTTGACCTCCCACTATAGCAGAAAGGGTCTTTCTAGTAGTTGCACATCAAATCTAAACTGTCTGAAGTGTTTTTCCAAAGTTATCAACACTTTTATGTTTGGCGTTCCGAAACCCACCTTATCTCAGGCTGAAAAGCGTTTTTACGCATTGTGCCATAACTTTTCAGGAAAGCTTCAGAACATGAAATTTTAACCTCCCACTATAGCAGAAAGGGTCTTTCTAGTAGTTGCACATCAAATCTAAACTGTCTGAAGTGTTTTTCCAAAGTTATCAACACTTTTATGTTTGGCGTTCCGAAACCCACCTTATCTGAGGCTGAAAAGCGTTTTTGTGCATTGTGCCATAACTTTTAAGGGAAGCTTCAGAACATGAAATCTTAACCTCCCACTATAGCAGAAAGGGTCTTTCTAGTAGTTGCACATCAAATCTAAGCTGTCTGAAGTGTTTTTCAAAAGTTATCAACACTTTTATGTTTGGCGTTCCGAAACCCACCTTATCTCAGGATGAAAAGCGTTTTTGTGCATTGTGCCATAACTTTTCAGGAAAGCTTCAGAACATGAAATTTTAACCTCCCACTATAGCAGAAAGGGTCTTTCTAGTAGTTGCACATCAAATCTAAACTGTCTGAAGTGTTTTTCCAAAGTTATCAACACTTTTATGTTTGGCGTTCCGAAACCCACCTTATCTCAGGCTGAAAAGCGTTTTTACGCATTGTGCCATAACTTTTCAGGGAAGCTTCAGAACATGAAATTTTAACCTCCCACTATAGCAGAAAGGGTCTTTCTAGTAGGTGCACATCAAATCTAAGCTGTCTGAAGTGTTTTTCGAAAGTTATCAACACTTTTATGTTTGGCGTTCCGAAACCCACCTTATCTCAGGCTGAAAAGCGTTTTTGTGCATTGTGCCATAACTTTTCAGGGAAGCTTCAGAACATGAAATTTTAACCTGCCACTATAGCAGAAAGGGTCTTTCTAGTAGTTGCACATCAAATCTAAACTGTCTGAAGTGTTTTTCCAAAGTTATTAACACTTTTATGTTTGGCGTTCCGAAACCCACCTTATCTCAGGCTGAAAAGCGTTTTTGTGCATTGTGCCATAACTTTTCAGGGAAGCTTCAGAACATGAAATTTTAACCTCCCACTATAGCAGAAAGGGTCTTTCTAGTAGTTGCACATCAAATCTAAACTGTCTGAAGTGCTTTTCCAAAGTTATCAACACTTTTATGTTTGGCGTTCCGAAACCCACCTTATCTCAGGCTGAAAAGCGTTTTTGTGCATTGTGCCATAACTTTTCAGGAAAGCTTCAGAACATGAAATTTTAACCTCCCACTATAGCAGAAAGGGTCTTTCTAGTAGTTGCACATCAAATCTAAACTGTCTGAAGTGTTTTTCCAAAGTTATCAACACTTTTATGTTTGGCGTTCCGAAACCCACCTTATCTCAGGCTGAAAAGCGTTTTTGTGCATTGTGCCATAACTTTTCAGGGAAGCTTCAGAACATGAAATTTTAACCTCCCACTATAGCAGAAAGGGTCTTTCTAGTAGTTGCACATCAAATCTAAGCTGTCTGAAGTGTTTTTCAAAAGTTATCAACACTTTTATGTTTGGCGTTCCGAAACCCACCTTATCTCAGGCTGAAAAGCGTTTTTGTGCATTGTGCCATAACTTTTCAGGGAAGCTTCAGAACATGAAATTTTAACCTCCCACTATAGCAGAAAGGGTCTTTCTAGTAGTTGCACATCAAATCTAAGCTGTCTGAAGTGTTTTTCAAAAGTTATCAACACTTTTATGTTTGGCGTTCCGAAACCCACCTTATCTCAGGCTGAAAAGCGTTTATACGCATTGTGCCATAACTTTTCAGGGAAGCTTCAGAACATGAAATTTTAACCTCCCACTATAGCAGAAAGGGTCTTTCTAGTAGGTGCACATCAAATCTAAGCTCTCTGAAGTGTTTTTCGAAAGTTATCAACACTTTTATGTTTGGCGTTCCGAAACCCACCTTATCTCAGGCTGAAAAGCGTTTTTGTGCATTGTGCCATAACTTTTCAGGGAAGCTTCAGAACATGAAATTTTAACCTCCCACTATAGCAGAAAGGGTCTTTCTAGTAGTTGCACATCAAATCTAAACTGTCTGAAGTGTTTTTCCAAAGTTATCAACACTTTTATGTTTGGCGTTCCGAAACCCACCTTATCTCAGGCTGAAAAGCGTTTTTACGCATTGTGCCATAACTTTTCAGGGAAGCTTCAGAACATGAAATTTTAACCTCCCACTATAGCAGAAAGGGTCTTTCTAGTAGGTGCACATCAAATCTAAGCTCTCTGAAGTGTTTTTCGAAAGTTATCAACACTTTTATGTTTGGCGTTCCGAAACCCACCTTATCTCAGGCTGAAAAGCGTTTTTGTGCATTGTGCCATAACTTTTCAGGGAAGCTTCAGAACATGAAATTTTAACCTGCCACTATAGCAGAAAGGGTCTTTCTAGTAGTTGCACATCAAATATAAACTGTCTGAAGTGTATTTCCAAAGTTATTAACACTTTTATGTTTGGCGTTCCGAAACCCACCTTATCTCAGGCTGAAAAGCGTTTTTGTGCATTGTGCCATAACTTTTCAGGGAAGCTTCAGAACATGAAATTTTAACCTCCCACTATAGCAGAAAGGGTCTTTCTAGTAGTTGCACATCACATCTAAGCTGTCTGAAGTGTTTTTCAAAAGTTATCAACACTTTTATGTTTGGCGTTCCGAAACCCACCTTATCTCAGGCTGAAAAGCGTTTTTGTGCATTGTGCCATAACTTTTCAGGAAAGCTTCAGAACATGAAATTTTAACCTCCCACTATAGCAGAAAGGGTCTTTCTAGTAGTTGCACATCAAATCTAAACTGTCTGAAGTGTTTTTCCAAAGTTATCAACACTTTTATGTTTGGCGTTCCGAAACCCACCTTATCTCAGGCTGAAAAGCGTTTTTACGCATTGTGCCATAACTTTTCAGGGAAGCTTCAGAACATGAAATTTTAACCTCCCACTATAGCAGAAAGGGTCTTTCTAGTAGGTGCACATCAAATATAAGCTCTCTGAAGTGTTTTTCGAAAGTTATCAACACTTTTATGTTTGGCGTTCCGAAACCCACCTTATCTCAGGCTGAAAAGCGTTTTTGTGCATTGTGCCATAACTTTTCAGGAAAGCTTCAGAACATGAAATTTTAACCTCCCACTATAGCAGAAAGGGTCTTTCTAGTAGTTGCACATCAAATCTATGCTGTCTGAAGTGTTTTTCAAAAGTTATCAACACTTTTATGTTTGGCGTTCCGAAACCCACCTTATCTCAGGCTGAAAAGCGTTTTTGTGCATTGTGCCATAACTTTTCAGGGAAGCTTCAGAACATGAAATTTTAAACTCCCACTATAGCAGAAAGGGTCTTTCTAGTAGTTGCACATCAAATCTAAACTGTCTGAAGTGTTTTTCCAAAGTTATCAACACTTTTATGTTTGGCGTTCCGAAACCCACCTTATCTCAGGCTGAAAAGCGTTTTTGTGCATTGTGCCATAACTTTTCAGGAAAGCTTCAGAACATGAAATTTAAACCTCCCACTATAGCAGAAAGGGTCTTTCTAGTAGTTGCACATCAAATCTAAACTGTCTGAAGTGTTTTTCCAAAGTTATCAACACTTTTATGTTTGGCGTTCCGAAACCCACCTTATCTCAGGCTGAAAAGCGTTTTTGTGCATTGTGCCATAACTTTTCAGGAAAGCTTCAGAACATGAAATTTTAACCTCCCACTATAGCAGAAAGGGTCTTTCTAGTAGTTGCACATCAAATCTAAGCTGTCTGAAGTGTTTTTCCAAAGTTATCAACACTTTTATGTTTGGCGTTCCGAAACCCACCTTATCTCAGGCTGAAAAGCGTTTTTGTGCATTGTGCCATAACTTTTCAGGGAAGCTTCAGAACATGAAATTTTAACCTGCCACTATAGCAGAAAGGGTCTTTCTAGTAGTTGCACATCAAATCTAAACTGTCTGAAGTGTATTTCCAAAGTTATTAACACTTTTATGTTTGGCGTTCCGAAACCCACCTTATCTCAGGCTGAAAAGCGTTTTTGTGCATTGTGCCATAACTTTTCAGGGAAGCTTCAGAACATGAAATTTTAACCTCCCACTATAGCAGAAAGGGTCTTTCTAGTAGTTGCACATCAAATCTAAGCTGTCTGAAGTGTTTTTCAAAAGTTATCAACACTTTCATGTTTGGCGTTCCGAAACCCACCTTATCTCAGGCTGAAAAGCGTTTTTGTGCATTGTGCCATAACTTTTCAGGAAAGCTTCAGAACATGAAATTTTAACCTCCCACTATAGCAGAAAGGGTCTTTCTAGTAGTTGCACATCAAATCTAAACTGTCTGAAGTGTTTTTCCACAGTTATCAACACTTTTATGTTTGGCGTTCCGAAACCCACCTTATCTCAGGCTGAAAAGCGTTTTTACGCATTGTGCCATAACTTTTCAGGGAAGCTTCAGAACATGAAATTTTAACCTCCCACTATAGCAGAAAGGGTCTTTCTAGTAGGTGCACATTAAATATAAGCTCTCTGAAGTGTTTTTCGAAAGTTATCAACACTTTTATGTTTGGCGTTCCGAAACCCACCTTATCTCAGGCTGAAAAGCGTTTTTGTGGATTGTGCCATAACTTTTCTGGAAAGCTTCAGAACATGAAATTTTAACCTCCCACTATAGCAGAAAGGGTCTTTCTAGTAGTTGCACATCAAATCTAAGCTGTCTGAAGTGTTTTTCAAAAGTTATCAACACGTTTATGTTTGGCGTTCCGAAACCCACCTTATCTCAGGCTGAAAAGCGTTTTTGTGCATTGTGCCATAACTTTTTAGGAAAGCTTCAGAACATGAAATTTTGACCTCCCACTATAGCAGAAAGGGTCTTTCTAGTAGTTGCACATCAAATCTAAACTGTCTGAAGTGTTTTTCCAAAGTTATCAACACTTTTATGTTTGGCGTTCCGAAACCCACCTTATCTCAGGCTGAAAAGCGTTTTTACGCATTGTGCCATAACTTTTCAGGAAAGCTTCAGAACATGAAATTTTAACCTCCCACTATAGCAGAAAGGGTCTTTCTAGTAGTTGCACATCAAATCTAAACTGTCTGAAGTGTTTTTCCAAAGTTATCAACACTTTTATGTTTGGCGTTCCGAAACCCACCTTATCTGAGGCTGAAAAGCGTTTTTGTGCATTGTGCCATAACTTTTAAGGGAAGCTTCAGAACATGAAATCTTAACCTCCCACTATAGCAGAAAGGGTCTTTCTAGTAGTTGCACATCAAATCTAAGCTGTCTGAAGTGTTTTTCAAAAGTTATCAACACTTTTATGTTTGGCGTTCCGAAACCCACCTTATCTCAGGATGAAAAGCGTTTTTGTGCATTGTGCCATAACTTTTCAGGAAAGCTTCAGAACATGAAATTTTAACCTCCCACTATAGCAGAAAGGGTCTTTCTAGTAGTTGCACATCAAATCTAAACTGTCTGAAGTGTTTTTCCAAAGTTATCAACACTTTTATGTTTGGCGTTCCGAAACCCACCTTATCTCAGGCTGAAAAGCGTTTTTACGCATTGTGCCATAACTTTTCAGGGAAGCTTCAGAACATGAAATTTTAACCTCCCACTATAGCAGAAAGGGTCTTTCTAGTAGGTGCACATCAAATCTAAGCTGTCTGAAGTGTTTTTCGAAAGTTATCAACACTTTTATGTTTGGCGTTCCGAAACCCACCTTATCTCAGGCTGAAAAGCGTTTTTGTGCATTGTGCCATAACTTTTCAGGGAAGCTTCAGAACATGAAATTTTAACCTGCCACTATAGCAGAAAGGGTCTTTCTAGTAGTTGCACATCAAATCTAAACTGTCTGAAGTGTTTTTCCAAAGTTATTAACACTTTTATGTTTGGCGTTCCGAAACCCACCTTATCTCAGGCTGAAAAGCGTTTTTGTGCATTGTGCCATAACTTTTCAGGGAAGCTTCAGAACATGAAATTTTAACCTCCCACTATAGCAGAAAGGGTCTTTCTAGTAGTTGCACATCAAATCTAAACTGTCTGAAGTGCTTTTCCAAAGTTATCAACACTTTTATGTTTGGCGTTCCGAAACCCACCTTATCTCAGGCTGAAAAGCGTTTTTGTGCATTGTGCCATAACTTTTCAGGAAAGCTTCAGAACATGAAATTTTAACCTCCCACTATAGCAGAAAGGGTCTTTCTAGTAGTTGCACATCAAATCTAAACTGTCTGAAGTGTTTTTCCAAAGTTATCAACACTTTTATGTTTGGCGTTCCGAAACCCACCTTATCTCAGGCTGAAAAGCGTTTTTGTGCATTGTGCCATAACTTTTCAGGGAAGCTTCAGAACATGAAATTTTAACCTCCCACTATAGCAGAAAGGGTCTTTCTAGTAGTTGCACATCAAATCTAAGCTGTCTGAAGTGTTTTTCAAAAGTTATCAACACTTTTATGTTTGGCGTTCCGAAACCCACCTTATCTCAGGCTGAAAAGCGTTTTTGTGCATTGTGCCATAACTTTTCAGGAAAGCTTCAGAACATGAAATTTTAACCTCCCACTATAGCAGAAAGGGTCTTTCTAGTAGTTGCACATCAAATCTAAACTGTCTGAAGTGTTTTTCCAAAGTTATCAACACTTTTATGTTTGGCGTTCCGAAACCCACCTTATCTCAGGCTGAAAAGCGTTTTTGTGCATTGTGCCATAACTTTTCAGGGAAGCTTCAGAACATGAAATTTTAACCTCCCACTATAGCAGAAAGGGTCTTTCTAGTAGTTGCACATCAAATCTAAGCTGTCTGAAGTGTTTTTCAAAAGTTATCAACACTTTTATGTTTGGCGTTCCGAAACCCACCTTATCTCAGGCTGAAAAGCGTTTATACGCATTGTGCCATAACTTTTCAGGGAAGCTTCAGAACATGAAATTTTAACCTCCCACTATAGCAGAAAGGGTCTTTCTAGTAGGTGCACATCAAATCTAAGCTCTCTGAAGTGTTTTTCGAAAGTTATCAACACTTTTATGTTTGGCGTTCCGAAACCCACCTTATCTCAGGCTGAAAAGCGTTTTTGTGCATTGTGCCATAACTTTTCAGGGAAGCTTCAGAACATGAAATTTTAACCTCCCACTATAGCAGAAAGGGTCTTTCTAGTAGTTGCACATCAAATCTAAACTGTCTGAAGTGTTTTTCCAAAGTTATCAACACTTTTATGTTTGGCGTTCCGAAACCCACCTTATCTCAGGCTGAAAAGCGTTTTTACGCATTGTGCCATAACTTTTCAGGGAAGCTTCAGAACATGAAATTTTAACCTCCCACTATAGCAGAAAGGGTCTTTCTAGTAGGTGCACATCAAATCTAAGCTCTCTGAAGTGTTTTTCGAAAGTTATCAACACTTTTATGTTTGGCGTTCCGAAACCCACCTTATCTCAGGCTGAAAAGCGTTTTTGTGCATTGTGCCATAACTTTTCAGGGAAGCTTCAGAACATGAAATTTTAACCTGCCACTATAGCAGAAAGGGTCTTTCTAGTAGTTGCACATCAAATATAAACTGTCTGAAGTGTATTTCCAAAGTTATTAACACTTTTATGTTTGGCGTTCCGAAACCCACCTTATCTCAGGCTGAAAAGCGTTTTTGTGCATTGTGCCATAACTTTTCAGGGAAGCTTCAGAACATGAAATTTTAACCTCCCACTATAGCAGAAAGGGTCTTTCTAGTAGTTGCACATCACATCTAAGCTGTCTGAAGTGTTTTTCAAAAGTTATCAACACTTTTATGTTTGGCGTTCCGAAACCCACCTTATCTCAGGCTGAAAAGCGTTTTTGTGCATTGTGCCATAACTTTTCAGGAAAGCTTCAGAACATGAAATTTTAACCTCCCACTATAGCAGAAAGGGTCTTTCTAGTAGTTGCACATCAAATCTAAACTGTCTGAAGTGTTTTTCCAAAGTTATCAACACTTTTATGTTTGGCGTTCCGAAACCCACCTTATCTCAGGCTGAAAAGCGTTTTTACGCATTGTGCCATAACTTTTCAGGGAAGCTTCAGAACATGAAATTTTAACCTCCCACTATAGCAGAAAGGGTCTTTCTAGTAGGTGCACATCAAATATAAGCTCTCTGAAGTGTTTTTCGAAAGTTATCAACACTTTTATGTTTGGCGTTCCGAAACCCACCTTATCTCAGGCTGAAAAGCGTTTTTGTGCATTGTGCCATAACTTTTCAGGAAAGCTTCAGAACATGAAATTTTAACCTCCCACTATAGCAGAAAGGGTCTTTCTAGTAGTTGCACATCAAATCTATGCTGTCTGAAGTGTTTTTCAAAAGTTATCAACACTTTTATGTTTGGCGTTCCGAAACCCACCTTATCTCAGGCTGAAAAGCGTTTTTGTGCATTGTGCCATAACTTTTCAGGAAAGCTTCAGAACATGAAATTTTGACATCCCACTATAGCAGAAAGGGTCTTTCGAGTAGTTGCACATCAAATCTAAACTGTCTGAAGTGTTTTTCCAAAGTTATCAACACTTTTATGTTTGGCGTTCCGAAACCCACCTTATCTCAGGCTGAAAAGCGTTTTTACGCATTGTGCCATAACTTTTCAGGGAAGCTTCAGAACATGAAATTTTAACCTCCCACTATAGCAGAAAGGGTCTTTCTAGTAGTTGCACATCAAATCTAAGCTGTCTGAAGTGTTTTTCAAAAGTTATCAACACTTTTATGTTTGGCGTTCCGAAACCCACCTTATCTCAGGCTGAAAAGCGTTTTTGTGCATTGTGCCATAACTTTTCAGGAAAGCTTCAGAACATGAAATTTTAACCTCCCACTATAGCAGAAAGGGTCTTTCTAGTAGTTGCACATCAAATCTAAACTGTCTGAAGTGTTTTTCCAAAGTTATCAACACTTTTATGTTTGGCGTTCCGAAACCCACCTTATCTCAGGCTGAAAAGCGTTTTTACGCATTGTGCCATAACTTTTCAGGGAAGCTTCAGAACATGAAATTTTAACCTCCCACTATAGCAGAAAGGGTCTTTCTAGTAGGTGCACATCAAATCTAAGCTCTCTGAAGTGTTTTTCGAAAGTTATCAACACTTTTATGTTTGGCGTTCCGAAACCCACCTTATCTCAGGCTGAAAAGCGTTTTTGTGCATTGTGCCATAACTTTTCAGGAAAGCTTCAGAACATGAAATTTTAACCTCCCACTATAGCAGAAAGGGTCTTTCTAGTAGTTGCACATCAAATCTAAACTGTCTGAAGTGTTTTTCCAAAGTTATCAACACTTTTATGTTTGGCGTTCCGAAACCCACCTTATCTCAGGCTGAAAAGCGTTTTTGTGCATTGTGCCATAACTTTTCAGGGAAGCTTCAGAACATGAAATTTTAACCTCCCACTATAGCAGAAAGGGTCTTTCTAGTAGTTGCACATCAAATCTAAGCTGTCTGAAGTGTTTTTCAAAAGTTATCAACACTTTTATGTTTGGCGTTCCGAAACCCACCTTATCTCAGGCTGAAAAGCGTTTTTGTGCATTGTGCCATAACTTTTCAGGAAAGCTTCAGAGCATGAAATTTTAACCTCCCACTATAGCAGAAAGGGTCTTTCTAGTAGTTGCACATCAAATCTAAACTGTCTGAAGTGTTTTTCCAAAGTTATCAACACTTTTATGTTTGGCGTTCCGAAACCCACCTTATCTCAGGCTGAAAAGCGTTTTTGTGCATTGTGCCATAACTTTTCAGGGAAGCTTCAGAACATGAAATTTTAACCTCCCACTATAGCAGAAAGGTTCTTTCTAGTAGGTGCACATCAAATCTAAGCTCTCTGAAGTGTTTTTCGAAAGTTATTAACACTTTTATGTTTGGCGTTCCGAATCCCACCTTATCTCAGGCTGAAAAGCGTTTTTGTGCATTGTGCCATAACTTTTCAGGAAAGCTTCAGAACATGAAATTTTAACCTCCCACTATAGCAGAAAGGGTCTTTCTAGTAGTTGCACATCAAATCTAAACTGTCTGAAGTGTTTTTCCAAAGTTATTAACACTTTTATGTTTGGCGTTCCGAAACCCACCTTATCTCAGGCTGAAAAGCGTTTTTGTGCATTGTGCCATAACTTTTCAGGGAAGCTTCAGAACATGAAATTTTAACCTCCCACTATAGCAGAAAGGGTCTTTCTAGTAGTTGCACATCAAATCTAAACTGTCTGAAGTGTTTTTCCAAAGTTATTAACACTTTTATGTTTGGCGTTCCGAAACCCACCTTATCTCAGGCTGAAAAGCGTTTTTGTGCATTGTGCCATAACTTTTCAGGGAAGCTTCAGAACATGAAATTTTAACCTCCCACTATAGCAGAAAGGGTCTTTCTAGTAGTTGCACATCAAATCTAAACTGTCTGAAGTGTTTTTCCAAAGTTATCAACACTTTTATGTTTGGTGTTCCGAAACCCACCTTATCTCAGGCTGAAAAGCGTTTTTACGCATTGTGCCATAACTTTTCAGGGAAGCTTCAGAACATGAAATTTTAACCTCCCACTATAGCAGAAAGGGTCTTTCTAGTAGGTGCACATCAAATCTAAGCTGTCTGAAGTGTTTTTCGAAAGTTATCAACACTTTTATGTTAGGCGTTCCGAAACCCACCTTATCTCAGGCTGAAAAGCGTTTTTGTGCATTGTGCCATAACTTTTCAGGGAAGCTTCAGAACATGAAATTTTAACCTCCCACTATAGCAGAAAGGGTCTTTCTAGTAGTTGCACATCAAATCTAAGCGGTCTGAAGTGTTTTTCAAAAGTTATCAACACTTTTATGTTTGGCGTTCCGAAACCCACCTTATCTCAGGCTGAAAAGCGTTTTTGTGCATTGTGCCATAACTTTTCAGGAAAGCTTCAGAACATGAAATTTTAACCTCCCACTATAGCAGAAAGGGTCTTTCTAGTAGTTGCACATCAAATCTAAACTGTCTGAAGTGTTTTTCCAAAGTTATCAACACTTTTATGTTTGGCGTTCCGAAACCCACCTTATCTCAGGCTGAAAAGGGTTTTAACGCATTGTGCCATAACTTTTCAGGGAAGCTTCAGAACATGAAATTTTAACCTCCCACTATAGCAGAAAGGGTCTTTCTAGTAGGTGCACATCAAATCTAAGCTCTCTGAAGTGTTTTTCGAAAGTTATCAACACTTTTATGTTTGGCGTTCTGAAACCCACCTTATCTCAGGCTGAAAAGCGTTTTTGTGCATTGTGCCATAACTTTTCAGGGAAGCTTCAGAACATGAAATTTTAACCTCCCACTATAGCAGAAAGGGTCTTTCTAGTAGTTGCACATCAAATCTAAGCTGTCTGAAGTGTTTTTCAAAAGCTATCAACACTTTTATGTTTGGCGTTCCGAAACCCACCTTATCTTAGGCTGAAAAGCGTTTTTGTGCATTGTGCCATAACTTTTCAGGAAAGCTTCAGAACATGAAATTTTAACCTCCCACTATAGCAGAAAGGGTCTTTCTAGTAGTTGCACATCAAATCTAAACTGTCTGAAGTGTTTTTCCAAAGTTATCAACACTTTTATGTTTGGCGTTCCGAAACCCACCTTATCTCAGGCTGAAAAGCGTTTTTGTGCATTGTGCCATAACTTTTCAGGGAAGCTTCAGAACATGAAATTTTATCCTCCCACTATAGCAGAAAGGGTCTTTCTAGTAGTTGCACATCAAATCTAAGCTGTCTGAAGTGTTTTTCAAAAGTTATCAACACTTTTATGTTTGGCGTTCCGAAACCCACCTTATCTCAGGCTGAAAAGCGTTTTTGTGCATTGTGCCATAACTTTTCAGGAAAGCTTCAGAACATGAAATTTTAACCTCCCACTATAGCAGAAAGGGTCTTTCTAGTAGTTGCACATCAAATCTAAACTGTCTGAAGTGTTTTTCCAAAGTTATTAACACTTTTATGTTTGGCGTTCCGAAACCCACCTTATCTCAGGCTGAAAAGCGTTTTTGTGCATTGTGCCATAACTTTTCAGGGAAGCTTCAGAACATGAAATTTTAACCTCCCACTATAGCAGAAAGGGTCTTTCTAGTAGTTGCACATCAAATCTAAACTGTCTGAAGTGTTTTTCCAAAGTTATCAACACTTTTATGTTTGGCGTTCCGAAACCCACCTTATCTCAGGCTGAAAAGCGTTTTTACGCATTGTGCCATAACTTTTCAGGGAAGCTTCAGAACATGAAATTTTAACCTCCCACTATAGCAGAAAGGGTCTTTCTAGTAGGTGCACATCAAATCTAAGCTGTCTGAAGTGTTTTTCGAAAGTTATCAACACTTTTATGTTTGGCGTTCCGAAACCCACCTTATCTCAGGCTGAAAAGCGTTTTTGTGCATTGTGCCATAACCTTTCAGGGAAGCTTCAGAACATGAAATTTTAACCTCCCACTATAGCAGAAAGGATCTTTCTAGTAGTTGCACATCAAATCTAAGCTGTCTGAAGAGTTTTTCAAAAGTTATCAACACTTTTATGTTTGGCGTTCCGAAACCCACCTTATCTCAGGCTGAAAAGCGTTTTTGTGCATTGTGCCATAACTTTTCAGGAAAGCTTCAGAACATGAAATTTTAACCTCCCACTATAGCAGAAAGGGTCTTTCTAGTAGTTGCACATCAAATCTAAACTGTCTGAAGTGTTTTTCCAAAGTTATCAACACTTTTATGTTTGGCGTTCCGAAACCCACCTTATCTCAGGCTGAAAAGCGTTTTTACGCATTGTGCCATAACTTTTCAGGGAAGCTTCAGAACATGAAATTTTAACCTCCCACTATAGCAGAAAGGGTCTTTCTAGTAGGTGCACATCAAATCTAAGCTCTCTGAAGTGTTTTTCGAAAGTTATCAACACTTTTATGTTTGGCGTTCCGAAACCCACCTTATCTCAGGCTGAAAAGCGTTTTTGTGCATTGTGCCATAACTTTTCAGGGAAGCTTCAGAACATGAAATTTTAACCTCCCACTATAGCAGAAAGGGTCTTTCTAGTAGTTGCACATCAAATCTAAACTGTCTGAAGTGTTTTTCCAAAGTTATTAACACTTTTATGTTTGGCGTTCCGAAACCCACCTTATCTCAGGCTGAAAAGCGTTTTTGTGCATTGTGCCATAACTTTTCAGGGAAGCTTCAGAACATGAAATTTTAACCTCCCACTATAGCAGAAAGGGTCTTTCTAGTAGTTGCACATCAAATCTAAACTGTCTGAAGTGTTTTTCCAAAGTTATCAACACTTTTATGTTTGGCGTTCCGAAACCCACCTTATCTCAGGCTGAAAAGCGTTTTTGTGCATTGTGCCATAACTTTTCAGGGAAGCTTCAGAACATGAAATTTTGACCTCCCACTATAGCAGAAAGGGTCTTTCTAGTAGTTGCACATCAAATCTAAGCTGTCTGAAGTGTTTTTCAAAAGTTATCAACACTTTTATGTTTGGCGTTCCGAAACCCACCTTATCTCAGGCTGAAAAGCGTTTTTGTGCATTGTGCCATAACTTTTCAGCAAAGCTTCAGAACATGAAATTTTTACCTCCCACTATAGCAGAAAGGGTCTTTCTAGTAGTTGCACATCAAATCTAAACTGTCTGAAGTGTTTTTCCAAAGTTATCAACACTTTTATGTTTGGCGTTCCGAAACCCACCTTATCTTAGGCTGAAAAGCGTTTTTGTGCATTGTGCCATAACTTTTCAGGGAAGCTTAAGAACATGAAATTTTAACCTCCCACTATAGCAGAAAGGGTCTTTCTAGTAGTTGCACATCAAATCTAAGCTGTCTGAAGTGTTTTTCAAAAGTTATCAACACTTTTATGTTTGGCGTTCCGAAACCCACCTTATCTCAGGCTGAAAAGCGTTTTTACGCATTGTGCCATAACTTTTCAGGGAAGCTTCAGAACATGAAATTTTAACCTCCCACTATAGCAGAAAGGGTCTTTCTCGTAGGTGCACATCAAATCTAAGCTGTCTGAAGTGTTTTTCGAAAGTTATCAACACTTTTATGTTTGGCGTTCCGAAACCCACCTTATCTCAGGCTGAAAAGCGTTTTTGTGCATTGTGCCATAACTTTTCAGGGAAGCTTCAGAACATGAAATTTTAACCTCCCACTATAGCAGAAAGGGTCTTTCTAGTAGTTGCACATCAAATCTAAACTGTCTGAAGTGTTTTTCCAAAGTTATTAACACTTTTATGTTTGGCGATCCGAAACCCACCTTATCTCAGGCTGAAAAGCGTTTTTGTGCATTGTGCCATAACTTTTCAGGAAAGCTTCAGAACATGAAATTTTAACCTCCCACTATAGCAGAAAGGGTCTTTCTAGTAGTTGCACATCAAATCTAAACTGTCTGAAGTGTTTTTCCAAAGTTATTAACACTTTTATGTTTGGCGTTCCGAAACCCACCTTATCTCAGGCTGAAAAGCGTTTTTGTGCATTTTGCCATAACTTTTCAGGGAAGCTTCAGAACATGAAATTTTAACCTCCCACTATAGCAGAAAGGGTCTTTCTAGTAGTTGCACATCAAATCTAAACTGTCTGAAGTGTTTTTCCAAAGTTATCAACACTTTTATGTTTGGCGTTCCGAAACCCACCTTATCTCAGGCTGAAAAGCGTTTTTGTGCATTGTGCCATAACTTTTCAGGAAAGCTTCAGAACATGAAATTTTAACCTCCCACTATAGCAGAAAGGGTCTTTCTAGTAGTTGCATATCAAATCTAAACTGTCTGAAGTGTTTTTCCAAAGTTATCAACACTTTTATGTTTGGCGTTCCGAAACCCACCTTATCTCAGGCTGAAAAGCGTTTTTACGCATTGTGCCATAACTTTTCAGAGAAGCTTCAGAACATGAAATTTTAACCTCCCACTATAGCAGAAAGGGTCTTTCTAGTAGGTGCACATCAAATCTAAGCTCTCTGAAGTGTTTTTCGAAAGTTATCAACACTTTTATGTTTGGCGTTCCGAAACCCACCTTATCTCAGGCTGAAAAGCGTTTTTGTGCATTGTGCCATAACTTTTCAGGAAAGCTTCAGAACATGAAATTTTAACCTCCCACTATAGCAGAAAGGGTCTTTCTAGTAGTTGCACATCAAATCTAAACTGTCTGAAGTGTTTTTCCAAAGTTATTAACACTTTTATGTTTGGCGTTCCGAAACCCACCTTATCTCAGGCTGAAAAGCGTTTTTGTGCATTGTGCCATAACTTTTCAGGGAAGCTTCAGAACATGAAATTTTAACCTCCCACTATAGCAGAAAGGGTCTTTCTAGTAGTTGCACATCAAATCTGAACTGTCTGAAGTGTTTTTTCCAAAGTTATCAACACTTTTATATTTGGCGTTCCGAAACCCACCTTATCTCAGGCTGAAAAGCGTTTTTACGCATTGTGGCATAACTTTTCAGGGAAGCTTCAGAACATGAAATTTTAACCTCCCACTATAGCAGAAAGGGTCTTTCTAGTAGGTGCACATCAAATCTAAGCTGTCTGAAGTGTTTTTCGAAAGTTATCAACACTTTTATGTTTGGCGTTCCGAAACCCACCTTATCTCAGGCTGAAAAGCGTTTTTGTGCATTGTGCCATAACTTTTCAGGGAAGCTTCAGAACATGAAATTTTAACCTCCCACTATAGCAGAAAGGGTCTTTCTAGTAGTTGCACATCAAATCTAAGCTGTCTGAAGTGTTTTTCAAAAGTTATCAACACTTTTATGTTTGGCGTTCCGAAACCCACCTTATCTCAGGCTGAAAAGCGTTTTTGTGCATTGTGCCATAACTTTTCAGGAAAGCTTCAGAACATGAAATTTTAACCTCCCACTATAGCAGAAAGGGTCTTTCTAGTAGTTGCACATCAAATCTAAACTGTCTAAAGTGTTTTTCCAAAGTTATCAACACTTTTATGTTTGGCGTTCCGAAACCCACCTTATCTCAGGCTGAAAAGCGTTTTTACGCATTGTGCCATAACTTTTCAGGGAAGCTTCAGAACATGAAATTTTAACCTCCCACTATAGCAGAAAGGGTCTTTCTAGTAGGTGCACATCAAATCTAAGCTCTCTGAAGTGTTTTTCGAAAGTTATCAACACTTTTATGTTTGGCGTTCCGAAACCCACCTTATCTCAGGCTGAAAAGCGTTTTTGTTCATTGTGCCATAACTTTTCAGGGAAGCTTCAGAACATGAAATTTTAACCTCCCACTATAGCAGAAAGGGTCTTTCTAGTATTTGCACATCAAATCTAAACTGTCTGAAGTGTTTTTCCAAAGTTATTAACACTTTTATGTTTGGCGTTCCGAAACCCACCTTATCTCAGGCTGAAAAGCGTTTTTGTACATTGTGCCATAACTTTTCAGGAAAGCTTCAGAACATGAAATTTTAACCTCCCACTATAGCAGAAAGGGTCTTTCTAGTAGTTGCACATCAAATCTAAACTGTCTGAAGTGTTTTTCCAAAGTTATTAACACTTTTATGTTTGGCGTTCCGAAACCCACCTTATCTCAGGCTGAAAAGCGTTTTTGTGCATTGTGCCATAACTTTTCAGGGAAGCTTCAGAACATGAAATTTTAACCTCCCACTATAGCAGAAAGGGTCTTTCTAGTAGTTGCACATCAAATCTAAACTGTCTGAAGTGTTTTTCCAAAGTTATTAACACTTTTATGTTTGGCGTTCCGAAACCCACCTTATCTCAGGCTGAAAAGCGTTTTTGTGCATTGTGCCATAACTTTTCAGGGAAGCTTCAGAACATGAAATTTTAACCTCCCACTATAGCAGAAAGGGTCTTTCTAGTAGTTGCACATCAAATCTAAACTGTCTGAAGTGTTTTTCAAAAGTTATCAACACTTTTATGTTTGGCGTTCCGAAACCCACCTTATCTCAGGCTGAAAAGCGTTTTTACGCATTGTGCCATAACTTTTCAGGGAAGCTTCAGAACATGAAATTTTAACCTGCCACTATAGCAGAAAGGGTCTTTCTAGTAGGTGCACATCAAATCTAAGCTGTCTGAAGTGTTTTTCCAAAGTTATTAACACTTTTATGTTTGGCGTTCCGAAACCCGCCTTATCTCAGGCTGAAAAGCGTTTTTGTGCATTGTGCCATAACTTTTCAGGGAAGCTTCAGAACATGAAATTTTAACCTCCCACTATAGCAGAAAGGGTCTTTCTAGTAGTTGCACATCAAATCTAAACTGTCTGAAGTGTTTTTCAAAAGTTATCAACACTTTTATGTTTGGCGTTCCGAAACCCACCTTATCTCAGGCTGAAAAGCGTTTTTACGCATTGTGCCATAACTTTTCAGGGAAGCTTCAGAACATGAAATTTTAACCTCCCACTATAGCAGAAAGGGTCTTTCTAGTAGGTGCACATCAAATCTAAGCTGTCTGAAGTGTTTTTCGAAAGTTATCAACACTTTTATGTTTGGCGTTCCGAAACCCACCTTATCTCAGGCTGAAAAGCGTTTTTGTGCATTGTGCCATAACTTTTCAGGGAAGCTTCAGAACATGAAATTTTAACCTCCCACTATAGCAGAAAGGGTCTTTCTAGTAGTTGCACATCAAATCTAAGCTGTCTGAAGTGTTTTTCAAAAGTTATCAACACTTTTATGTTTGGCGTTCCGAAACCCACCTTATCTCAGGCTGAAAAGCGTTTTTGTGCATTGTGCCATAACTTTTCAGGAAAGCTTCAGAACATGAAATTTTAACCTCCCACTATAGCAGAAAGGGTCTTTCTAGTAGTTGCACATCAAATCTAAACTGTCTGAAGTGTTTTTCCAAAGTTATCAACACTTTTATGTTTGGCGTTCCGAAACCCACCTTATCTCAGGCTGAAAAGCGTTTTTACGCATTGTGCCATAACTTTTCAGGGAAGCTTCAGAACATGAAATTTTAACCTCCCACTATAGCAGAAAGGGTCTTTCTAGTAGGTGCACATCAAATCTAAGCTCTCTGAAGTGTTTTTCGAAAGTTATCAACACTTTTATGTTTGGCGTTCCGAAACCCACCTTATCTCAGGCTGAAAAGCGTTTTTGTGCATTGTGCCATAACTTTTCAGGGAAGCTTCAGAACATGAAATTTTAACCTGCCACTATAGCAGAAAGGGTCTTTCTAGTAGTTGCACATCAAATCTAAACTGTCTGAAGTGTTTTTCCAAAGTTATTAACACTTTTATGTTTGGCGTTCCGAAACCCACCTTATCTCAGGCTGAAAAGCGTTTTTGTGCATTGTGCCATAACTTTTCAGGGAAGCTTCAGAACATGAAATTTTAACCTCCCACTATAGCAGAAAGTGTCTTTCTAGTAGTTGCACATCAAATCTAAACTGTCTGAAGTGTTTTTCCAAAGTTATCAACACTTTTATGTTTGGCGTTCCGAAACCCACCTTATCTCAGGCTGAAAAGCGTTTTTGTGCATTGTGCCATAACTTTTCAGGGAAGCTTCAGAACATGAAATTTTAACCTCCCACTATAGCAGAAAGGGTCTTTCTAGTAGTTGCACATCAAATCTAAGCTGTCTGAAGTGTTTTTCAAAAGTTATCAACACTTTTATGTTTGGCGTTCCGAAACCCACCTTATCTCAGGCTGAAAAGCGTTTTTGTGCATTGTGCCATAACTTTTCAGGAAAGCTTCAGAACATGAAATTTTAACCTCCCACTATAGCAGAAAGGGTCTTTCTAGTAGTTGCACATCAAATCTAAACTGTCTGAAGTGTTTTTCCAAAGTTATCAACACTTTTATGTTTGGCGTTCCGAAACCCACCTTATCTCAGGCTGAAAAGCGTTTTTACGCATTGTGCCATAACTTTTCAGGGAAGCTTCAGAACATGAAATTTTAACCTCCCACTATAGCAGAAAGGGTCTTTCTAGTAGGTGCACATCAAATCTAAGCTCTCTGAAGTGTTTTTCGAAAGTTATCAACACTTTTATGTTTGGCGTTCCGAAACCCACCTTATCTCAGGCTGAAAAGCGTTTTTGTGCATTGTGCCATAACTTTTCAGGAAAGCTTCAGAACATGAAATTTTAACCTCCCACTATAGCAGAAAGGGTCTTTCTAGTAGTTGCACATCAAATCTAAGCTGTCTGAAGTATTTTTCAAAAGTTATCAACACTTCTATGTTTGGCGTTCCGAAACCCACCTTATCTCAGGCTGAAAAGCGTTTTTGTGCATTGTGCCATAACTTTTCAGGAAAGCTTCAGAACATGAAATTTTAACCTCCCACTATAACAGAAAGGGTCTTTCTAGTAGTTGCACATCAAATCTAAACTGTCTGAAGTGTTTTTCCAAAGTTATCAACACTTTTATGTTTGGCGTTCCGAAACCCACCTTATCTCAGGCTGAAAAGCGTTTTTACGCATTGTGCCATAACTTTTCAGGGAAGCTTCAGAACATGAAATTTTAACCTCCCACTATAGCAGAAAGGGTCTTTCTAGTAGTTGCACATCAAATCTAAGCTGTCTGAAGTGTTTTTCAAAAGTTATCAACACTTTTATGTTTGGCGTTCCGAAACCCACCTTATCTCAGGCTGAAAAGCGTTTTTGTGCATTGTGCCATAACTTTTCAGGAAAGCTTCAGAACATGAAATTTTAACCTCCCACTATAGCAGAAAGGGTCTTTCTAGTAGTTGCACATCAAATCTAAACTGTCTGAAGTGTTTTTCCAAAGTTATCAACACTTTTATGTTTGGCGTTCCGAAACCCACCTTATCTCAGGCTGAAAAGCGTTTTTACGCATTGTGCCATAACTTTTCAGGGAAGCTTCAGAACATGAAATTTTAACCTCCCACTATAGCAGAAAGGGTCTTTCTAGTAGGTGCACATCAAATCTAAGCTCTCTGAAGTGTTTTTCGAAAGTTATCAACACTTGTATGTTTGGCGTTCCGAAACCCACCTTATCTCAGGCTGAAAAGCGTTTTTGTGCATTGTGCCATAACTTTTCAGGGAAGCTTCAGAACATGAAATTTTAACCTGCCACTATAGCAGAAAGGGTCTTTCTAGTAGTTGCACATCAAATCTAAACTGTCTGAAGTGTTGTTCCAAAGTTATTAACACTTTTATGTTTGGCGTTCCGAAACCCACCTTATCTCAGGCTGAAAAGCGTTTTTGTGCATTGTGCCATAACTTTTCAGGGAAGCTTCAGAACATGAAATTTTAACCTCCCACTATAGCAGAAAGGGTCTTTCTAGTAGTTGCACATCAAATCTAAACTGTCTGAAGTGTTTTTCCAAAGTTATCAACACTTTTATGTTTGGCGTTCCGAAACCCACCTTATCTCAGGCTGAAAAGCGTTTTTGTGCATTGTGCCATAACTTTTCAGGGAAGCTTCAGAACATGAAATTTTAACCTCCCACTACAGCAGAAAGGGTCTTTCTAGTAGTTGCACATCAAATCTAAGCTGTCTGAAGTGTTTTTCAAAAGTTATCAACACTTTTATGTTTGGCGTTCCGAAACCCACCTTATCTCAGGCTGAAAAGCGTTTTTGTGCATTGTGCCATAACTTTTCAGGAAAGCTTCAGAACATGAAATTTTAACCTCCCACTATAGCAGAAAGGGTCTTTCTAGTAGTTGCACATCAAATCTAAACTGTCTGAAGTGTTTTTCCAAAGTTATCAACACTTTTATGTTTGGCGTTCCGAAACCCACCTTATCTCAGGCTGAAAAGCGTTTTTACGCATTGTGCCCTAACTTTTCAGGGAAGCTTCAGAACATGAAATTTTAACCTCCCACTATAGCAGAAAGGGTCTTTCTAGTAGGTGCACATCAAATCTAAGCTCTCTGAAGTGTTTTTCGAAGGTTATCAACACTTTTATGTTTGGCGTTCCGAAACCCACCTTATCTCAGGCTGAAAAGCGTTTTTGTGCATTGTGCCATAACTTTTCAGGAAAGCTTCAGAACATGAAATTTTAACCTCCCACTATAGCAGAAAGGGTCTTTCTAGTAGTTGCATATCAAATCTAAGCTGTCTGAAGTGTTTTTCAAAAGTTATCAACACTTTTATGTTTGGCGTTCCGAAACCCACCTTATCTCAGGCTGAAAAGCGTTTTTGTGCATTGTGCCATAACTTTTCAGGAAAGCTTCAGAACATGAAATTTTAACCTCCCACTATAGCAGAAAGGGTCTTTCTAGTAGTTGCACATCAAATCTAAACTGCCTGAAGTGTTTTTCCAAAGTTATCAACACTTTTATGTTTGGCGTTCCGAAACCCACCTTATCTCAGGCTGAAAAGCGTTTTTACGCATTGTGCCATAACTTTTCAGGGAAGCTTCAGAACATGAAATTTTAACCTCCCACTATAGCAGAAAGGGTCTTTCTAGTAGTTGCACATCAAATCTAAGCTGTCTGAAGTGTTTTTCAAAAGTTATCAACACTTTTATGTTTGGCGTTCCGAAACCCACCTTATCTCAGGCTGAAAAGCGTTTTTGTGCATTGTGCCATAACTTTTCAGGAAAGCTTCAGAACATGAAATTTTAACCTCCCACTATAGCAGAAAGGGTCTTTCTAGTAGTTGCACATCAAATCTAAACTGTCTGAAGTGTTTTTCCAAAGTTATCAACACTTTTATGTTTGGCGTTCCGAAACCCACCTTATCTCAGGCTGAAAAGCGTTTTTACGCATTGTGCCATAACTTTTCAGGGAAGCTTCAGAACATGAAATTTTAACCTCCCACTATAGCAGAAAGGGTCTTTCTAGTAGGTGCACATCAAATCTAAGCTCTCTGAAGTGTTTTTCGAAAGTTATCAACACTTTTATGTTTGGCGTTCCGAAACCCACCTTATCTCAGGCTGAAAAGCGTTTTTGTGCATTGTGCCATAACTTTTCAGGAAAGCTTCAGAACATGAAATTGTAACCTCCCACTATAGCAGAAAGGGTCTTTCTAGTAGTTGCACATCAAATCTAAACTGTCTGAAGTGTTTTTCCAAAGTTATCAACACTTTTATGTTTGGCGTTCCGAAACCCACCTTATCTCAGGCTGAAAAGCGTTTTTGTGCATTGTGCCATAACTTTTAAGGGAAGCTTCAGAACATGAAATTTTAACCTCCCACTATAGCAGAAAGGGTCTTTCTAGTAGTTGCACATCAAATCTAAGCTGTCTGAAGTGTTTTTCAAAAGTTATCAACACTTTTATGTTTGGCGTTCCGAAACCCACCTTATCTCAGGCTGAAAAGCGTTTTTGTGCATTGTGCCATAACTTTTCAGGAAAGCTTCAGAACATGAAATTTTAACCTCCCACTATAGCAGAAAGGGTCTTTCTCGTAGTTGCACATCAAATCTAAACTGTCTGAAATGTTTTTCCAAAGTTATCAACACTTTTATGTTTGGCGTTCCGAAACAAACCTTATCTCAGGCTGAAAAGCGTTTTTGTGCATTGTGCCATAACTTTTCAGGGAAGCTTCAGAACATGAAATTTTAACCTCCCACTATAGCAGAAAGGGTCTTTCTAGTAGTTGCACATCAAATCTAAGCTGTCTGAAGTGTTTTTCAAAAGTTATCAACACTTTTATGTTTGGCGTTCCGAAACCCACCTTATCTCAGGCTGAAAAGCGTTTTTGTGCATTGTGCCATAACTTTTCAGGGAAGCTTCAGAACATGAAATTTTAACCTCCCACTATAGCAGAAAGGGTCTTTCTAGTAGTTGCACATCAAATCTAAACTGTCTGAAGTGTTTTTCCAAAGTTATCAACACTTTTATGTTTGGCGTTCCGAAACCCACCTTATCTCAGGCTGAAAAGCGTTTTTGTGCATTGTGCCATAACTTTTCAGGAAAGCTTCAGAACATGAAATTTTAACTTCCCACTAAAGCAGAAAGGGTCTTTCTAGTAGTTGCACATCAAATCTAAACTGTCTGAAGTGTTTTTCCAAAGTTATCAACACTTTTATGTTTGGCGTTCCGAAACCCACCTTATCTCTGGCTGAAAAGCGTTTTTGTGCATTGTGCCATAACTTTTCAGGGAAGCTTCAGAACATGAAATTTTAACCTCCCACTATAGCAGAAAGGGTCTTTCTAGTAGTTGCACATCAAATCTAAGCTGTCTGAAGTGTTTTTCAAAAGTTATCAACACTTTTATGTTTGGCGTTCCGAAACCCACCTTATCTCAGGCTGAAAAGCGTTTTTGTGCATTGTGCCATAACTTTTCAGGAAAGCTTCAGAACATGAAATTTTAACATCCCACTATAGCAGAAAGGGTCTTTCTAGTAGTTGCACATCAAATCTAAACTGTCTGAAGTGTTTTTCCAAAGTTATCAACACTTTTATGTTTGGCGTTCCGAAACCCACCTTATCTCAGGCTGAAAAGCGTTTTTGTGCATTGTGCCATAACTTTTCAGGGAAGCTTCAGAACATGAAATTTTAACCTCCCACTATAGCAGAAAGGGTCTTTCTAGTAGTTGCACATCAAATCTAAGCTGTCTGAAGTGTTTTTCAAAAGTTATCAACACTTTTATGTTTGGCGTTCCGAAACCCACCTTATCTCAGGCTGAAAAGCGTTTTTACGCATTGTGCCATAACTTTTCAGGGAAGCTTCAGAACATGAAATTTTAACCTCCCACTATAGCAGAAAGGGTGTTTGTAGTAGGTGCACATCAAATCTAAGCTCTCTGAAGTGTTTTTCGAAAGTTATCAACACTTTTATGTTTGGCGTTCCGAAACCCACCTTATCTCAGGCTGAAAAGCGTTTTTGTGCATTGTGCCATAACTTTTCAGGGAAGCTTCAGAACATGAAATTTTAACCTGCCACTATAACAGAAAGGGTCTTTCTAGTAGTTGCACATCAAATCTAAACTGTCTGAAGTGTTTTTCCAAAGTTATTAACACTTTTATGTTTGGCGTTCCGAAACCCACCTTATCTCAGGCTGAAAAGCGTTTTTGTGCATTGTGCCATAACTTTTCAGGGAAGCTTCAGAACATGAAATTTTAACCTGCCACTATAACAGAAAGGGTCTTTCTAGTAGTTGCACATCAAATCTAAACTGTCTGAAGTGTTTTTCCAAAGTTATTAACACTTTTATGTTTGGCGTTCCGAAACCCACCTTATCTCAGGCTGAAAAGCGTTTTTGTGCATTGTGCCATAACTTTTCAGGGAAGCTTCAGAACATGAAATTTTAACCTCCCACTATAGCAGAAAGCGTCTTTCTAGTAGTTGCACATCAAATCTAAGCTGTCTGAAGTGTTTTTCAAAAGTTATCAACACTTTTATGTTTGGCGTTCCGAAACCCACCTTATCTCAGGCTGAAAAGCGTTTTTACGCAATGTGCTATAACTTTTCAGGGAAGCTTCAGAACATGAAATTTCAACCTCCCACTATAGCAGAAAGGGTCTTTCTAGTAGTTGCACATCAAATATAAGCTCTCTGAAGTGTTTTTCGAAAGTTATCAACACTTTTATGTTTGGCGTTCCGAAACCCACCTTATCTCAGGCTGAAAAGCGTTTTTGTGCATTGTGCCATAACTTTTCAGGAAAGCTTCAGAACATGAAATTTTAACCTCCCTCTATAGCAGAAAGGGTCTTTCTAGTAGTTGCACATCAAATCTAAGCTGTCTGAAGTGTTTTTCAAAAGTTATCAACACTTTTATGTTTGGCGTTCCGAAACCCACCTTATCTCAGGCTGAAAAGCGTTTTTGTGCATTGTGCCATAACTTTTCAGGAAAGCTTCAGAACATGAAATTTTAACCTCCCACTATAGCAGAAAGGGTCTTTCTAGTAGTTGCACATCAAATCTAAACTGTCTGAAGTGTTTTTCCAAAGTTATCAACACTTTTATGTTTGGCGTTCCGAAACCCACCTTATCTCAGGCTGAAAAGCGTTTTTGTGCATTGTGCCATAACTTTTCAGGGAAGCTTCAGAACATGAAATTTTAACCTCCCACTATAGCAGAAAGGGTCTTTCTAGTAGTTGCACATCAAATCTAAGCTGTCTGAAGTGTTTTTCAAAAGTTATCAACACTTTTATGTTTGGCGTTCCGAAAACCCACCTTATCTCAGGCTGAAAAGCGTTTTTGTGCATTGTGCCATAACTTTTCAGGAAAGCTTCAGAACATGAAATTTTAACCTCCCACTATAGCAGAAAGGGTCTTTCTAGTAGTTGCACATCAAATCTAAACTGTCTGAAGTGTTTTTCCAAAGTTATCAACACTTTTATGTTTGGCGGTCCGAAACCCACCTTATCTCAGGCTGAAAAGCGTTTTTACGCATTGTGCCATAACTTTTCAGGGAAGCTTCAGAACATGAAATTTTAACCTCCCACTATAGCAGAAAGGGTCTTTCTAGTAGGTGCACATCAAATCTAAGCTCTCTGAAGTGTTTTTCGAAAGTTATCAACACTTTTATGTTTGGCGTTCCGAAACCCACCTTATCTCAGGCTGAAAAGCGTTTTTGTGCATTGTGCCATAACTTTTCAGGAAAGCTTCAGAACATGAAATTTTAACCTCCCACTATAGCAGAAAGGGTCTTTCTAGTAGTTGCACATCAAATCTAAACTGTCTGAAGTGTTTTTCCAAAGTTATCAACACTTTTATGTTTGGCGTTCCGAAACCCACCTTATCTCAGGCTGAAAAGCGTTTTTGTGCATTGTGCCATAACTTTTCAGGGAAGCTTCAGAACATGAAATTTTAACCTCCCACTATAGCAGAAAGGGTCTTTCTAGTAGTTGCACATCAAATCTAAGCTGTCTGAAGTGTTTTTCAAAAGTTATCAACACTTTTATGTTTGGCGTTCCGAAACCCACCTTATCTCAGGCTGAAAAGCGTTTTTGTGCATTGTGCCATAACTTTTCAGGAAAGCTTCAGAACATGAAATTTTAACCTCCCACTATAGCAGAAAGGGTCTTTCTGGTAGTTGCACATCAAATCTAAACTGTCTGAAGTGTTTTTCCAAAGTTATCAACACTTTTATGTTTGGCGTTCCGAAACCCACCTTATCTCAGGCTGAAAAGCGTTTTTGTGCATTGTGCCATAACTTTTCAGGGAAGCTTCAGAACATGAAATTTTAACCTCCCACTATAGCAGAAAGGGTCTTTCTAGTAGTTGCACATCAAATCTAAGCTGTCTGAAGTGTTTTTCAAAAGTTATCAACACTTTTATGTTTGGCGTTCCGAAACCCACCTTATCTCAGGCTGAAAAGCGTTTTTGTGCATTGTGCCATAACTTTTCAGGAAAGCTTCAGAACATGAAATTTTAACCTCCCACTATAGCAGAAAGGGTCTTTCTAGTAGTTGCACATCAAATCTAAACTGTCTGAAGTGTTTTTCCAAAGTTATCAACACTTTTATGTTTGGCGTTCCGAAACCCACCTTATCTCAGGCTGAAAAGCGTTTTTGTGCATTGTGCCATAACTTTTCAGGGAAGCTTCAGAACATGAAATTTTAACCTCCCACTATAGCAGAAAGGGTCTTTCTAGTAGTTGCACATCAAATCTAAGCTGTCTGAAGTGTTTTTCAAAAGTTATCAACACTTTTATGTTTGGCGTTCCGAAACCCACCTTATCTCAGGCTGAAAAGCGTTTTTGTGCATTGTGCCATAACTTTTCAGGAAAGCTTCAGAACATGAAATTTTAACCTCCCACTATAGCAGAAAGGGTCTTTCTAGTAGTTGCACATCAAATCTAAACTGTCTGAAGTGTTTTCCAAAGTTATCAACACTTTTATGTTTGGCGTTCCGAAACCCACCTTATCTCAGGCTGAAAAGCGTTTTTGTGCATTGTGCCATAACTTTTCAGGGAAGCTTCAGAACATGAAATTTTAACCTCCCACTATAGCAGAAAGGGTCTTTCTAGTAGTTGCACATCAAATCTAAGCTGTCTGAAGTGTTTTTCAAAAGTTATCAACACTTTTATGTTTGGCGTTCCGAAACCCACCTTATCTCAGGCTGAAAAGCGTTTTTGTGCATTGTGCCATAACTTTTCAGGAAAGCTTCAGAACATGAAATTTTAACCTCCCACTATAGCAGAAAGGGTCTTTCTAGTAGTTGCACATCAAATCTAAACTGTCCGAAGTGTTTTTCCAAAGTTATCAACACTTTTATGTTTGGCGTTCCGAAACCCACCTTATCTCAGGCTGAAAAGCGTTTTTACGCATTGTGCCATAACTTTTCAGGGAAGCTTCAGAACATGAAATTTTAACCTCCCACGATAGCAGAAAGGGTCTTTCTAGTAGTTGCACATCAAATCTAAACTGTCTGAAGTGTTTTTCCAAAGTTATTAACACTTTTATGTTTGGCGTTCCGAAACCCACCTTATCTCAGGCTGAAAAGCGTTTTTGTGCATTGTGCCATAACTTTTCAGGGAAGCTTCAGAACATGAAATTTTAACCTCCCACTATAGCAGAAAGGGTCTTTCTAGTAGTTGCACATCAAATCTAAACTGTCTGAAGTGTTTTTCCAAAGTTATCAACACTTTTATGTTTGGCGTTCCGAAACCCACCTTATCTCAGGCTGAAAAGCGTTTTTGTGCATTGTGCCATAACTTTTCAGGGAAGCTTCAGAACATGAAATTTTAACCTCCCACTATAGCAGAAAGGGTCTTTCTAGTAGTTGCACATCAAATCTAAACTGTCTGAAGTGTTTTTCCAAAGTTATCAACACTTTTATGTTTGGCGTTCCGAAACCCACCTTATCTCAGGCTGAAAAGCGTTTTTGTGCATTGTGCCATAACTTTTCAGGAAAGCTTCAGAACATGAAATTTTAACCTCCCACTATAGCAGAAAGGGTCTTTCTAGTAGTTGCACATCAAATCTAAACTGTCTGAAGTGTTTTTCCAAAGTTATCAACACTTTTATGTTTGGCGTTCCGAAACCCACCTTATCTCAGGCTGAAAAGCGTTTTTGTGCATTGTGCCATAACTTTTCAGGGAAGCTTCAGAACATGAAATTTTAACCTCCCACTATAGCAGAAAGGGTCTTTCTAGTAGTTGCACATCAAATCTAAACTGTCTGAAGTGTTTTTCCAAAGTTATCAACACTTTTATGTTTGGCGTTCCGAAACCCACCTTATCTCAGGCTGAAAAGCGTTTTTGTGCATTGTGCCATAACTTTACAGGGAAGCTTCAGAACATGAAATTTTAACCTCCCACTATAGCAGAAAGGGTCTTTCTAGTAGTTGCACATCAAATCTAAGCTGTCTGAAGTGTTTTTCAAAAGTTATCAACACTTTTATGTTTGGCGTTCCGAAACTCACCTTATCTCAGGCTGAAAAGCGTTTTTGTGCATTGTGCCATAACTTTTCAGGAAAGCTTCAGAACATGAAATTTTAACCTCCCACTATAGCAGAAAGGGTCTTTCTAGTAGTTGCACATCAAATCTAAACTGTCTGAAGTGTTTTTCCAAAGTTATCAACACTTTTATGTTTGGCGTTCCGAAACCCACCTTATCTCAGGCTGAAAAGCGTTTTTACGCATTGTGCCATAACTTTTCAGAGAAGCTTCAGAACATGAAATTTTAACCTCCCACTATAGCAGAAAGGGTCTTTCTAGTAGGTGCACATCAAATCTAAGCTCTCTGAAGTGTTTTTCGAAAGTTATCAACACTTTTATGTTTGGCGTTCCGAAACCCACCTTATCTCAGGCTGAAAAGCGTTTTTGTGCATTGTGCCATAACTTTTCAGGAAAGCTTCAGAACATGAAATTTTAACCTCCCACTATAGCAGAAAGGGTCTTTCTAGTAGTTGCACATCAAATCTAAGCTGTCTGAAGTGTTTTTCAAAAGTTATCAACACTTTTATGTTTGGCGTTCCGAAACCCACCTTATCTCAGGCTGAAAAGCGTTTTTGTGCATTGTGCCATAACTTTGCAGGAAAGCTTCAGAACATGAAATTTTAACCTCCCACTATAGCAGAAAGGGTCTTTCTAGTAGTTGCACATCAAATCTAAACTGTCTGAAGTGTTTTTCCAAAGTTATCAACACTTTTATGTTTGGCGTTCCGAAACCCACCTTATCTCAGGCTGAAAAGCGTTTTTACGCATTGTGCCATAACTTTTCAGGGAAGCTTCAGAACATGAAATTTTAACCTCCCACTATAGCAGAAAGGGTCTTTCTAGTAGTTGCACATCAAATCTAAGCTGTCTGAAGTGTTTTTCAAAAGTTATCAACACTTTTATGTTTGGCGTTCCGAAACCCACCTTATCTCAGGCTGAAAAGCGTTTTTGTGCATTGTGCCATAACTTTTCAGGAAAGCTTCAGAACATGAAATTTTAACCTCCCACTATAGCAGAAAGGGTCTTTCTAGTAGTTGCACATCAAATCTAAACTGTCTGAAGTGTTTTTCCAAAGTTATCAACACTTTTATGTTTGGCGTTCCGAAACCCACCTTATCTCAGGCTGAAAAGCGTTTTTACGCATTGTGCCATAACTTTTCAGGGAAGCTTCAGAACATGAAATTTTAACCTCCCACTATAGCAGAAAGGGTCTTTCTAGTAGGTGCACATCAAATCTAAGCTCTCTGAAGTGTTTTTCGAAAGTTATCAACACTTTTATGTTTGGCGTTCCGAAACCCACCTTATCTCAGGCTGAAAAGCGTTTTTGTGCATTGTGCCATAACTTTTCAGGAAAGCTTCAGAACATGAAATTTTAACCTTCCACTATAGCAGAAAGGGTCTTTCTAGTAGTTGCACATCAAATCTAAACTGTCTGAAGTGTTTTTCCAAAGTTATTAACACTTTTATGTTTGGCGTTCCGAAACCCACCTTATCTCAGGCTGAAAAGCGTTTTTGTGCATTGTGCCATAACTTTTCAGGGAAGCTTCAGAACATGAAATTTTAACCTCCCACTATAGCAAAAAGGGTCTTTCTAGTAGTTGCACATCAAATCTAAACTGTCTGAAGTGTTTTTCCAAAGTTATTAACACTTTTATGTTTGGCGTTCCGAAACCCACCTTATCTCAGGCTGAAAAGCGTTTTTGTGCATTGTGCCATAACTTTTCAGGGAAGCTTCAGAACATGAAATTTTAACCTCCCACTATAGCAGAAAGGGTCTTTCTAGTAGTTGCACATCAAATCTAAACTGTCTGAAGTGTTTTTCCAAAGTTATCAACACTTTTATGTTTGGCGTTCCGAAACCCACCTTATCTCAGGCTGAAAAGCGTTTTTACGCATTGTGCCATAACTTTTCAGGGAAGCTTCAGAACATGAAATTTTAACCTCCCACTATAGCAGAAAGGGTCTTTCTAGTAGGTGCACATCAAATCTAAGCTGTCTGAAGTGTTTTTCGAAAGTTATCAACACTTTTATGTTTGGCGTTCCGAAACCCACCTTATCTCAGGCTGAAAAGCGTTTTTGTGCATTGTGCCATAACTTTTCAGGGAAGCTTCAGAACATGAAATTTTAACCTCCCACTATAGCAGAAAGGGTCTTTCTAGTAATTGCACATCAAATCTAAGCTGTCTGAAGTGTTTTTCAAAAGTTATCAACACTTTTATGTTTGGCGTTCCGAAACCCACCTTATCTCAGGCTGAAAGGCGTTTTTACGCATTGTGCCATAACTTTTCAGGGAAGCTTCAGAACATGAAATTTTAACCTCCCACTATAGCAGAAAGGGTCTTTCTAGTAGGTGCACATCAAATCTAAGCTCTCTGAAGTGTTTTTCGAAAGTTATCAACACTTTTATGTTTGGCGTTCCGAAACCCACCTTATCTCAGGCTGAAAAGCGTTTTGGTGCATTGTGCCATAACTTTTCAGGGAAGCTTCAGAACATGAAATTTTAACCTCCCACTACAGCAGAAAGGGTCTTTCTAGTAGTTGCACATCAAATCTAAACTGTCTGAAGTGTTTTTCCAAAGTTATCAACACTTTTATGTTTGGCGTTCCGAAACCCACCTTATCTCAGGCTGAAAAGCGTTTTTGTGCATTGTGCCATAACTTTTCAGGGAAGCTTCAGAACATGAAATTTTAACCTCCCACTATAGCAGAAAGGGTCTTTCTAGTAGTTGCACATCAAATCTAAGCTGTCTGAAGTGTTTTTCAAAAGTTATCAACACTTTTATGTTTGGCGTTCCGAAACCCACCTTATCTCAGGCTGAAAAGGGTTTTTGTGCATTGTGCCATAACTTTTCAGGGAAGCTTCAGAACATGAAATTTTAACCTCCCACTATAGCAGAAAGGGTCTTTCTAGTAGTTGCACATCAAATCTAAGCTGTCTGAAGTGTTTTTCAAAAGTTATCAACACTTTTATGTTTGGCGTTCCGAAACCCACCTTATCTCAGGCTGAAAAGCGTTTTTGTGCATTGTGCCATAAATTTTCAGGAAAGCTTCAGAACATGAAATTTTAACCTCCCACTATAGCAGAAAGGGTCTTTCTAGTAGTTGCACATCAAATCTAAACTGTCCGAAGTGTTTTTCCAAAGTTATCAACACTTTTATGTTTGGCGTTCCGAAACCCACCTTATCTCAGGCTGAAAAGCGTTTTTACGCATTGTGCAATAACTTTTCAGGGAAGCTTCAGAACATGAAATTTTAACCTCCCACTATAGCAGAAAGGGTCTTTCTAGTAGGTGCACATCAAATCTAAGCTCTCTGAAGTGTTTTTCGAAAGTTATCAACACTTTTATGTTTGGCGTTCCGAAACCCACCTTATCTCAGGCTGAAAAGCGTTTTGGTGCATTGTGCCATAACTTTTCAGGGAAGCTTCAGAACATGAAATTTTAACCTCCCACTACAGCAGAAAGGGTCTTTCTAGTAGTTGCACATCAAATCTAAACTGTCTGAAGTGTTTTTCCAAAGTTATCAACACTTTTATGTTTTGCGTTCCGAAACCCACCTTATCTCAGGCTGAAAAGCGTTTTTGTGCATTGTGCCATAACTTTTCAGGGAAGCTTCAGAACATGAAATTTTAACCTCCCACTATAGCAGAAAGGGTCTTTCTAGTAGTTGCACATCAAATCTAAACTGTCTGAAGTGTTTTTCCAAAGTTATCAACACTTTTATGTTTGGCGTTCCGAAACCCACCTTATCTCAGGCTGAAAAGCGTTTTTGTGCATTGTGCCATAACTTTTCAGGGAAGCTTCAGAACATGAAATTTTAACCTCCCACTATAGCAAAAAGGGTCTTTCTAGTAGTTGCACATCAAATCTAAGCTGTCTGAAGTGTTTTTCAAAAGTTATCAACACTTTTATGTTTGGCGTTCCGAAACCCACCTTATCTCAGGCTGAAAAGCGTTTTTGTGCATTGTGCCATAACTTTTCAGGGAAGCTTCAGAACATGAAATTTTAACCTCCCACTATAGCAGAAAGGGTCTTTCTAGTAGTTGCACATCAAATCTAAACTGTCTGAAGTGTTTTTCCAAAGTTATCAACACTTTTATGTTTGGCGTTCCGAAACCCACCTTATCTCAGGCTGAAAAGCGTTTTTGTGCATTGTGCCATAACTTTTCAGGGAAGCTTCAGAACATGAAATTTTAACCTCCCACTATAGCAGAAAGGGTCTTTCTAGTAGTTGCACATCAAATCTAAGCTGTCTGAAGTGTTTTTCAAAAGTTATCAACACTTTTATGTTTTGCGTTCCGAAACCCACCTTATCTCAGGCTGAAAAGCGTTTTTGTGCATTGTGCCATAACTTTTCAGGGAAGCTTCAGAACATGAAATTTTAACCTCCCACTATAGCAGAAAGGGTCTTTCTAGTAGTTGCACATCAAATCTAAACTGTCTGAAGTGTTTTTCCAAAGTTATCAACACTTTTATGTTTGGCGTTCCGAAACCCACCTTATCTCAGGCTGAAAAGCGTTTTTGTGCATTGTGCCATAACTTTTCAGGGAAGCTTCAGAACATGAAATTTTAACCTCCCACTATAGCAAAAAGGGTCTTTCTAGTAGTTGCACATCAAATCTAAGCTGTCTGAAGTGTTTTTCAAAAGTTATCAACACTTTTATGTTTGGCGTTCCGAAACCCACCTTATCTCAGGCTGAAAAGCGTTTTTGTGCATTGTGCCATAACTTTTCAGGGAAGCTTCAGAACATGAAATTTTAACCTCCCACTATAGCAGAAAGGGTCTTTCTAGTAGTTGCACATCAAATCTAAACTGTCTGAAGTGTTTTTCCAAAGTTATCAACACTTTTATGTTTGGCGTTCCGAAACCCACCTTATCTCAGGCTGAAAAGCGTTTTTGTGCATTGTGCCATAACTTTTCAGGGAAGCTTCAGAACATGAAATTTTAACCTCCCACTATAGCAGAAAGGGTCTTTCTAGTAGTTGCACATCAAATCTAAGCTGTCTGAAGTGTTTTTCAAAAGTTATCAACACTTTTATGTTTGGCGTTCCTAAACCCACCTTATCTCAGGCTGAAAAGCGTTTTTGTGCATTGTGCCATAACTTTTCAGGAAAGCTTCAGAACATGAAATTTTAACCTCCCAATATAGCAGAAAGGGTCTTTCTAGTAGTTGCACATCAAATCTAAACTGTCTGAAGTGTTTTTCCAAAGTTATCAACACTTTTATGTTTGGCGTTCCGAAACCCACCTTATCTCAGGCTGAAAAGCGTTTTTGTGCATTGTGCCATAACTTTTCAGGGAAGCTTCAGAACATGAAATTTTAACCTCCCACTATAGCAGAAAGGGTCTTTCTAGTAGTTGCACATCAAATCTAAGCTGTCTGAAGTGTTTTTCAAAAGTTATCAACATTTGTATGTTTGGCATTCCGAAACCCACCTTATCTCAGGCTGAAAAGCGTTTTTGTGCATTGTGCCATAACTTTTCAGGAAAGGTTCAGAACATGAAATTTTAACCTCCCACTATAGCAGAAAGGGTCTTTCTAGTAGTTGCACATCAAATCTAAACTGTCCGAAGTGTTTTTCCAAAGTTATCAACACTTTTATGTTTGGCGTTCCGAAACCCACCTTATCTCAGGCTGAAAAGCGTTTTTACGCATTGTGCCATAACTTTTCAGGGAAGCTTCAGAACATGAAATTTTAACCTCCCACTATAGCAGAAAGGGTCTTTCTAGTAGGTGCACATCAAATCTAAGCTCTCTGAAGAGTTTTTCGAAAGTTATCAACACTTTTATGTTTGGCGTTCCGAAACCCACCTTATCTCAGGCTGAAAAGCGTTTTTGTGCATTGTGCCATAACTTTTCAGGGAAGCTTCAGAACATGAAATTTTAACCTGCCACTATAGCAGAAAGGGTCTTTCTAGTAGTTGCACATCAAATCTAAACTGTCTGAAGTGTTTTTCCAAAGTTATTAACACTTTTATGTTTGGCGTTCCGAAACCCACCTTATCTCAGGCTGAAAAGCGTTTTTGTGCATTGTGCCATAACTTTTCAGGGAAGCTTCAGAACATGAAATTTTAACCTCCCACTATAGCAGAAAGGGTCTTTCTAGTAGTTGCACATCAAATCTAAACTGTCTGAAGTGTTTTTCCAAAGTTATCAACACTTTTATGTTTGGCGTTCCGAAACCCACCTTATCTCAGGCTGAAAAGCGTTTTTGTGCATTGTGCCATAACTTTTCAGGGAAGCTTCAGAACATGAAATTTTAACCTCCCACTATAGCAGAAAGGGTCTTTCTAGTAGTTGCACATCAAATCTAAGCTGTCTGAAGTGTTTTTCAAAAGTTATCAACACTTTTATGTTTGGCGTTCCGAAACCCACCTTATCTCAGGCTGAAAAGCGTTTTTGTGCATTGTGCCATAACTTTTCAGGAAAGCTTCAGAACATGAAATTTTAACCTCCCACTATAGCAGAAAGGGTCTTTCTAGTAGTTGCACATCAAATCTAAACTGTCTGAAGTGTTTTTCCAAAGTTATCAACACTTTTATGTTTGGCGTTCCGAAACCCACCTTATCTCAGGCTGAAAAGCGTTTTTGTGCATTGTGCCATAACTTTTCAGGAAAGCTTCAGAACATGAAATTTTAACCTCCCACTATAGCAGAAAGGGTCTTTCTAGTAGTTGCACATCAAATCTAAACTGTCTGAAGTGTTTTTCCAAAGTTATCAACACTTTTATGTTTGGCGTTCCGAAACCCACCTTATCTCAGGCTGAAAAGCGTTTTTGTGCATTGTGCCATAACTTTTCAGGGAAGCTTCAGAACATGAAATTTTAACCTCCCACTATAGCAGAAAGGGTCTTTCTAGTAGTTGCACATCAAATCTAAACTGTCTGAAGTGTTTTTCCAAAGTTATCAACACTTTTATGTTTGGCGTTCCGAAACCCACCTTATCTCAGGCTGAAAAGCGTTTTTGTGCATTGTGCCATAACTTTACAGGGAAGCTTCAGAACATGAAATTTTAACCTCCCACTATAGCAGAAAGGGTCTTTCTAGTAGTTGCACATCAAATCTAAGCTGTCTGAAGTGTTTTTCAAAAGTTATCAACACTTTTATGTTTGGCGTTCCGAAACTCACCTTATCTCAGGCTGAACAGCGTTTTTGTGCATTGTGCCATAACTTTTCAGGAAAGCTTCAGAACATGAAATTTTAACCTCCCACTATAGCAGAAAGGGTCTTTCTAGTAGTTGCACATCAAATCTAAACTGTCTGAAGTGTTTTTCCAAAGTTATCAACACTTTTATGTTTGGCGTTCCGAAACCCACCTTATCTCAGGCTGAAAAGCGTTTTTACGCATTGTGCCATAACTTTTCAGAGAAGCTTCAGAACATGAAATTTTAACCTCCCACTATAGCAGAAAGGGTCTTTCTAGTAGGTGCACATCAAATCTAAGCTCTCTGAAGTGTTTTTCGAAAGTTATCAACACTTTTATGTTTGGCGTTCCGAAACCCACCTTATCTCAGGCTGAAAAGCGTTTTTGTGCATTGTGCCATAACTTTTCAGGAAAGCTTCAGAACATGAAATTTTAACCTCCCACTATAGCAGAAAGGGTCTTTCTAGTAGTTGCACATCAAATCTAAGCTGTCTGAAGTGTTTTTCAAAAGTTATCAACACTTTTATGTTTGGCGTTCCGAAACCCACCTTATCTCAGGCTGAAAAGCGTTTTTGTGCATTGTGCCATAACTTTTCAGGAAAGCTTCAGAACATGAAATTTTAACCTCCCACTATAGCAGAAAGGGTCTTTCTAGTAGTTGCACATCAAATCTAAACTGTCTGAAGTGTTTTTCCAAAGTTATCAACACTTTTATGTTTGGCGTTCCGAAACCCACCTTATCTCAGGCTGAAAAGCGTTTTTACGCATTGTGCCATAACTTTTCAGGGAAGCTTCAGAACATGAAATTTTAACCTCCCACTATAGCAGAAAGGGTCTTTCTAGTAGTTGCACATCAAATCTAAACTGTCCGAAGTGTTTTTCCAAAGTTATCAACACTTTTATGTTTGGCGTTCCGAAACCCACCTTATCTCAGGCTGAAAAGCGTTTTTACGCATTGTGCCATAACTTTTCAGGGAAGCTTCAGAACATGAAATTTTAACCTCCCACTATAGCAGAAAGGGTCTTTCTAGTAGGTGCACATCAAATCTAAGCTCTCTGAAGTGTTTTTCGAAAGTTATCAACACTTTTATGTTTGGCGTTCCGAAACCCACCTTATCTCAGGCTGAAAAGCGTTTTTGTGCATTGTGCCATAACTTTTCAGGGAAGCTTCAGAACATGAAATTTTAACCTGCCACTATAGCAGAAAGGGTCTTTCTAGTAGTTGCACATCAAATCTAAACTGTCTGAAGTGTTTTTCCAAAGTTATTAACACTTTTATGTTTGGCGTTCCGAAACCCACCTTATCTCAGGCTGAAAAGCGTTTTTGTGCATTGTGCCATAACTTTTCAGGGAAGCTTCAGAACATGAAATTTTAACCTCCCACTATAGCAGAAAGGGTCTTTCTAGTAGTTGCACATCAAATCTAAACTGTCTGAAGTGTTTTTCCAAAGTTATCAACACTTTTATGTTTGGCGTTCCGAAACCCACCTTATCTCAGGCTGAAAAGCGTTTTTGTGCATTGTGCCATAACTTTTCAGGGAAGCTTCAGAACATGAAATTTTAACCTCCCACTATAGCAGAAAGGGTCTTTCTAGTAGTTGCACATCAAATCTAAGCTGTCTGAAGTGTTTTTCAAAAGTTATCAACACTTTTATGTTTGGCGTTCCGAAACCCACCTTATCTCAGGCTGAAAAGCGTTTTTGTGCATTGTGCCATAACTTTTCAGGAAAGCTTCAGAACATGAAATTTTAACCTCCCACTATAGCAGAAAGGGTCTTTCTAGTAGTTGCACATCAAATCTAAACTGTCTGAAGTGTTTTTCCAAAGTTATCAACACTTTTATGTTTGGCGTTCCGAAACCCACCTTATCTCAGGCTGAAAAGCGTTTTTGTGCATTGTGCCATAACTTTTCAGGAAAGCTTCAGAACATGAAATTTTAACCTCCCACTATAGCAGAAAGGGTCTTTCTAGTAGTTGCACATCAAATCTAAACTGTCTGAAGTGTTTTTCCAAAGTTATCAACACTTTTATGTTTGGCGTTCCGAAACCCACCTTATCTCAGGCTGAAAAGCGTTTTTGTGCATTGTGCCATAACTTTTCAGGGAAGCTTCAGAACATGAAATTTTAACCTCCCACTATAGCAGAAAGGGTCTTTCTAGTAGTTGCACATCAAATCTAAACTGTCTGAAGTGTTTTTCCAAAGTTATCAACACTTTTATGTTTGGCGTTCCGAAACCCACCTTATCTCAGGCTGAAAAGCGTTTTTGTGCATTGTGCCATAACTTTACAGGGAAGCTTCAGAACATGAAATTTTAACCTCCCACTATAGCAGAAAGGGTCTTTCTAGTAGTTGCACATCAAATCTAAGCTGTCTGAAGTGTTTTTCAAAAGTTATCAACACTTTTATGTTTGGCGTTCCGAAACTCACCTTATCTCAGGCTGAAAAGCGTTTTTGTGCATTGTGCCATAACTTTTCAGGAAAGCTTCAGAACATGAAATTTTAACCTCCCACTATAGCAGAAAGGGTCTTTCTAGTAGTTGCACATCAAATCTAAACTGTCTGAAGTGTTTTTCCAAAGTTATCAACACTTTTATGTTTGGCGTTCCGAAACCCACCTTATCTCAGGCTGAAAAGCGTTTTTACGCATTGTGCCATAACTTTTCAGAGAAGCTTCAGAACATGAAATTTTAACCTCCCACTATAGCAGAAAGGGTCTTTCTAGTAGGTGCACATCAAATCTAAGCTCTCTGAAGTGTTTTTCGAAAGTTATCAACACTTTTATGTTTGGCGTTCCGAAACCCACCTTATCTCAGGCTGAAAAGCGTTTTTGTGCATTGTGCCATAACTTTTCAGGAAAGCTTCAGAACATGAAATTTTAACCTCCCACTATAGCAGAAAGGGTCTTTCTAGTAGTTGCACATCAAATCTAAGCTGTCTGAAGTGTTTTTCAAAAGTTATCAACACTTTTATGTTTGGCGTTCCGAAACCCACCTTATCTCAGGCTGAAAAGCGTTTTTGTGCATTGTGCCATAACTTTTCAGGAAAGCTTCAGAACATGAAATTTTAACCTCCCACTATAGCAGAAAGGGTCTTTCTAGTAGTTGCACATCAAATCTAAACTGTCTGAAGTGTTTTTCCAAAGTTATCAACACTTTTATGTTTGGCGTTCCGAAACCCACCTTATCTCAGGCTGAAAAGCGTTTTTACGCATTGTGCCATAACTTTTCAGGGAAGCTTCAGAACATGAAATTTTAACCTCCCACTATAGCAGAAAGGGTCTTTCTAGTAGTTGCACATCAAATCTAAACTGTCCGAAGTGTTTTTCCAAAGTTATCAACACTTTTATGTTTGGCGTTCCGAAACCCACCTTATCTCAGGCTGAAAAGCGTTTTTACGCATTGTGCCATAACTTTTCAGGGAAGCTTCAGAACATGAAATTTTAACCTCCCACTATAGCAGAAAGGGTCTTTCTAGTAGGTGCACATCAAATCTAAGCTCTCTGAAGTGTTTTTCGAAAGTTATCAACACTTTTATGTTTGGCGTTCCGAAACCCACCTTATCTCAGGCTGAAAAGCGTTTTTGTGCATTGTGCCATAACTTTTCAGGGAAGCTTCAGAACATGAAATTTTAACCTGCCACTATAGCAGAAAGGGTCTTTCTAGTAGTTGCACATCAAATCTAAACTGTCTGAAGTGTTTTTCCAAAGTTATTAACACTTTTATGTTTGGCGTTCCGAAACCCACCTTATCTCAGGCTGAAAAGCGTTTTTGTGCATTGTGCCATAACTTTTCAGGGAAGCTTCAGAACATGAAATTTTAGGGTCTTTCTAGTAGTTGCACATCAAATCTAAACTGTCTGAAGTGTTTTTCCAAAGTTATCAACACTTTTATGTTTGGCGTTCCGAAACCCACCTTATCTCAGGCTGAAAAGCGTTTTTGTGCATTGTGCCATAACTTTTCAGGGAAGCTTCAGAACATGAAATTTTAACCTCCCACTATAGCAGAAAGGGTCTTTCTAGTAGTTGCACATCAAATCTAAGCTGTCTGAAGTGTTTTTCAAAAGTTATCAACACTTTTATGTTTGGCGTTCCGAAACCCACCTTATCTCAGGCTGAAAAGCGTTTTTGTGCATTGTGCCATAACTTTTCAGGAAAGCTTCAGAACATGAAATTTTAACCTCCCACTATAGCAGAAAGGGTCTTTCTAGTAGTTGCACATCAAATCTAAACTGTCTGAAGTGTTTTTCCAAAGTTATCAACACTTTTATGTTTGGCGTTCCGAAACCCACCTTATCTCAGGCTGAAAAGCGTTTTTGTGCATTGTGCCATAACTTTTCAGGAAAGCTTCAGAACATGAAATTTTAACCTCCCACTATAGCAGAAAGGGTCTTTCTAGTAGTTGCACATCAAATCTAAACTGTCTGAAGTGTTTTTCCAAAGTTATCAACACTTTTATGTTTGGCGTTCCGAAACCCACCTTATCTCAGGCTGAAAAGCGTTTTTGTGCATTGTGCCATAACTTTTCAGGGAAGCTTCAGAACATGAAATTTTAACCTCCCACTATAGCAGAAAGGGTCTTTCTAGTAGTTGCACATCAAATCTAAACTGTCTGAAGTGTTTTTCCAAAGTTATCAACACTTTTATGTTTGGCGTTCCGAAACCCACCTTATCTCAGGCTGAAAAGCGTTTTTGTGCATTGTGCCATAACTTTACAGGGAAGCTTCAGAACATGAAATTTTAACCTCCCACTATAGCAGAAAGGGTCTTTCTAGTAGTTGCACATCAAATCTAAGCTGTCTGAAGTGTTTTTCAAAAGTTATCAACACTTTTATGTTTGGCGTTCCGAAACTCACCTTATCTCAGGCTGAAAAGCGTTTTTGTGCATTGTGCCATAACTTTTCAGGAAAGCTTCAGAACATGAAATTTTAACCTCCCACTATAGCAGAAAGGGTCTTTCTAGTAGTTGCACATCAAATCTAAACTGTCTGAAGTGTTTTTCCAAAGTTATCAACACTTTTATGTTTGGCGTTCCGAAACCCACCTTATCTCAGGCTGAAAAGCGTTTTTACGCATTGTGCCATAACTTTTCAGAGAAGCTTCAGAACATGAAATTTTAACCTCCCACTATAGCAGAAAGGGTCTTTCTAGTAGGTGCACATCAAATCTAAGCTCTCTGAAGTGTTTTTCGAAAGTTATCAACACTTTTATGTTTGGCGTTCCGAAACCCACCTTATCTCAGGCTGAAAAGCGTTTTTGTGCATTGTGCCATAACTTTTCAGGAAAGCTTCAGAACATGAAATTTTAACCTCCCACTATAGCAGAAAGGGTCTTTCTAGTAGTTGCACATCAAATCTAAGCTGTCTGAAGTGTTTTTCAAAAGTTATCAACACTTTTATGTTTGGCGTTCCGAAACCCACCTTATCTCAGGCTGAAAAGCGTTTTTGTGCATTGTGCCATAACTTTTCAGGAAAGCTTCAGAACATGAAATTTTAACCTCCCACTATAGCAGAAAGGGTCTTTCTAGTAGTTGCACATCAAATCTAAACTGTCTGAAGTGTTTTTCCAAAGTTATCAACACTTTTATGTTTGGCGTTCCGAAACCCACCTTATCTCAGGCTGAAAAGCGTTTTTACGCATTGTGCCATAACTTTTCAGGGAAGCTTCAGAACATGAAATTTTAACCTCCCACTATAGCAGAAAGGGTCTTTCTAGTAGTTGCACATCAAATCTAAGCTGTCTGAAGTGTTTTTCAAAAGTTATCAACACTTTTATGTTTGGCGTTCGGAAACCCACCTTATCTCAGGCTGAAAAGCGTTTTTGTGCATTGTGCCATAACTTTTCAGGAAAGCTTCAGAACATGAAATTTTAACCTCCCACTATAGCAGAAAGGGTCTTTCTAGTAGTTGCACATCAAATCTAAACTGTCTGAAGTGTTTTTCCAAAGTTATTAACACTTTTATTTTTGGCGTTCCGAAACCCACCTTATCTCAGGCTGAAAAGCGTTTTTACGCATTGTGCCATAACTTTTCAGGGAAGCTTCAGAACATGAAATTTTAACCTCCCACTATAGCAGAAAGGGTCTTTCTAGTAGGTGCACATCAAATCTAAGCTCTCTGAAGTGTTTTTCGAAAGTTATCAACACTTTTATGTTTGGCGTTCCGAAACCCACCTTATCTCAGGCTGAAAAGCGTTTTTGTGCATTGTGCCATAACTTTTCAGGAAAGCTTCAGAACATGAAATTTTAACCTTCCACTATAGCAGAAAGGGTCTTTCTAGTAGTTGCACATCAAATCTAAACTGTCTGAAGTGTTTTTCCAAAGTTATTAACACTTTTATGTTTGGCGTTCCGAAACCCACCTTATCTCAGGCTGAAAAGCGTTTTGGTGCATTGTGCCATAACTTTTCAGGGAAGCTTCAGAACATGAAATTTTAACCTCCCACTATAGCAGAAAGGGTCTTTCTAGTAGTTGCACATCAAATCTAAACTGTCTGAAGTGTTTTTCCAAAGTTATCAACACTTTTATGTTTGGCGTTCCGAAACCCACCTTATCTCAGGCTGAAAAGCGTTTTTGTGCATTGTGCCATAACTTTTCAGGGAAGCTTCAGAACATGAAATTTTAACCTCCCACTATAGCAGAAAGGGTCTTTCTAGTAGTTGCACATCAAATCTAAGCTGTCTGAAGTGTTTTTCAAAAGTTATCAACACTTTTATGTTTGGCGTTCCGAAACCCACCTTATCTCAGGCTGAAAAGCGTTTTTGTGCATTGTGCCATAACTTTTCAGGAAAGCTTCAGAACATGAAATTTTAACCTCCCACTATAGCAGAAAGGGTCTTTCTAGTAGTTGCACATCAAATCTAAACTGTCTGAAGTGTTTTTCCAAAGTTATCAACACTTTTATGTTTGGCGTTCCGAAACCCACCTTATCTCAGGCTGAAAAGCGTTTTTGTGCATTGTGCCATAACTTTTCAGGGAAGCTTCAGAACATGAAATTTTAACCTCCCACTATAGCAGAAAGGGTCTTTCTAGTAGTTGCACATCAAATCTAAACTGTCTGAAGTGTTTTTCCAAAGTTATCAACACTTTTATGTTTGGCGTTCCGAAACCCACCTTATCTCAGGCTGAAAAGCGTTTTTGTGCATTGTGCCATAACTTTTCAGGGAAGCTTCAGAACATGAAATTTTAACCTCCCACTATAGCAGAAAGGGTCTTTCTAGTAGTTGCACATCAAATCTAAGCTGTCTGAAGTGTTTTTCAAAAGTTATCAACACTTTTATGTTTGGCGTTCCGAAACCCACCTTATCTCAGGCTGAAAAGCGTTTTTGTGCATTGTGCCATAACTTTTCAGGAAAGCTTCAGAACATGAAATTTTAACCTCCCACTATAGCAGAAAGGGTCTTTCTAGTAGTTGCACATCAAATCTAAACTGTCTGAAGTGTTTTTCCAAAGTTATCAACACTTTTATGTTTGGCGTTCCGAAACCCACCTTATCTCAGGCTGAAAAGCGTTTTTGTGCATTGTGCCATAACTTTTCAGGGAAGCTTCAGAACATGAAATTTTAACCTCCCACTATAGCAGAAAGGGTCTTTCTAGTAGTTGCACATCAAATCTAAGCTGTCTGAAGTGTTTTTCAAAAGTTATCAACACTTTTATGTTTGGCGTTCCGAAACCCACCTTATCTCAGGCTGAAAAGCGTTTTTGTGCATTGTGCCATAACTTTTCAGGAAAGCTTCAGAACATGAAATTTTAACCTCCCACTATAGCAGAAAGGGTCTTTCTAGTAGTTGCACATCAAATCTAAACTGTCTGAAGTGTTTTTCCAAAGTTATCAACACTTTTATGTTTGGCGTTCCGAAACCCACCTTATCTCAGGCTGAAAAGCGTTTTTACGCATTGTGCCATAACTTTTCAGGGAAGCTTCAGAACATCAAATTTTAACCTCCCACTATAGCAGAAAGGGTCTTTCTAGTAGGTGCACATCAAATCTAAGCTCTCTGAAGTGTTTTTCGAAAGTTATCAACACTTTTATGTTTGGCGTTCCGAAACCCACCTTATCTCAGGCTGAAAAGCGTTTTTGTGCATTGTGCCATAACTTTTCAGGGAAGCTTCAGAACATGAAATTTTAACCTCCCACTATAGCAGAAAGGGTCTTTCTAGTAGTTGCACATCAAATCTAAACTGTCTGAAGTGTTTTTCCAAAGTTATTAACACTTTTATGTTTGGCGTTCCGAAACCCACCTTATCTCAGGCTGAAAAGCGTTTTTGTGCATTGTGCCATAACTTTTCAGGGAAGCTTCAGAACATGAAATTTTAACCTCCCACTATAGCAGAAAGGGTCTTTCTAGTAGTTGCACATCAAATCTAAACTGTCTGAAGTGTTTTTCCAAAGTTATCAACACTTTTATGTTTGGCGTTCCGAAACCCACCTTATCTCAGGCTGAAAAGCGTTTTTGTGCATTGTGCCATAACTTTTCAGGGAAGCTTCAGAACATGAAATTTTAACCTCCCACTATAGCAGAAAGGGTCTTTCTAGTAGTTGCACATCAAATCTAAGCTGTCTGAAGTGTTTTTCAAAAGTTATCAACACTTTTATGTTTGGCGTTCCGAAACCCACCTTATCTCAGGCTGAAAAGCGTTTTTGTGCATTGTGCCATAACTTTTCAGGAAAGCTTCAGAACATGAAATTTTAACCTCCCACTATAGCAGAAAGGGTCTTTCTAGTAGTTGCACATCAAATCTAAACTGTCTGAAGTGTTTTTCCAAAGTTATCAACACTTTTATGTTTGGCGTTCCGAAACCCACCTTATCTCAGGCTGAAAAGCGTTTTTACGCATTGTGCCATAACTTTTCAGGGAAGCTTCAGAACATGAAATTTTAACCTCCCACTATAGCAGAAAGGGTCTTTCTAGTAGGTGCACATCAAATCTAAGCTCTCTGAAGTGTTTTTCGAAAGTTATCAACACTTTTATGTTTGGCGTTCCGAAACCCACCTTATCTCAGGCTGAAAAGCGTTTTTGTGCATTGTGCCATAACTTTTCAGGAAAGCTTCAGAACATGAAATTTTAACCTCCCACTATAGCAGAAAGGGTCTTTCTAGTAGTTGCACATCAAATCTAAGCTGTCTGAAGTGTTTTTCAAAAGTTATCAACACTTTTATGTTTGGCGTTCCGAAACCCACCTTATCTCAGGCTGAAAAGCGTTTTTGTGCATTGTGCCATAACTTTTCAGGAAAGCTTCAGAACATGAAATTTTAACCTCCCACTATAGCAGAAAGGGTCTTTCTAGTAGTTGCACATCAAATCTAAACTGTCTGAAGTGTTTTTCCAAAGTTATCAACACTTTTATGTTTGGCGTTCCGAAACCCACCTTATCTCAGGCTGAAAAGCGTTTTTACGCATTGTGCCATAACTTTTCAGGGAAGCTTCAGAACATGAAATTTTAACCTCCCACTATAGCAGAAAGGGTCTTTCTAGTAGTTGCACATCAAATCTAAGCTGTCTAAAGTGTTTTTCAAAAGTTATCAACACTTTTATGTTTGGCGTTCCGAAACCCACCTTATCTCAGGCTGAAAAGCGTTTTTGTGCATTGTGCCATAACTTTTCAGGAAAGCTTCAGAACATGAAATTTTAACCTCCCACTATAGCAGAAAGGGTCTTTCTAGTAGTTGCACATCAAATCTAAACTGTCTGAAGTGTTTTTCCAAAGTTATCAACACTTTTATGTTTGGCGTTCCGAAACCCACCTTATCTCAGGCTGAAAAGCGTTTTTGTGCATTGTGCCATAACTTTTCAGGAAAGCTTCAGAACATGAAATTTTAACCTCCCACTATAGCAGAAAGGGTCTTTCTAGTAGTTGCACATCAAATCTAAACTGTCTGAAGTGTTTTTCCAAAGTTATTAACACTTTTATGTTTGGCGTTCCGAAACCCACCTTATCTCAGGCTGAAAAGCGTTTTTGTGCATTGTGCCATAACTTTTCAGGGAAGCTTCAGAACATGAAATTTTAACCTCCCACTATAGCAGAAAGGGTCTTTCTAGTAGGTGCACATCAAATCTAAACTGTCTGAAGTGTTTTTCCAAAGTTATTAACACTTTTATGTTTGGCGTTCCGAAACCCACCTTATCTCAGGCTGAAAAGCGTTTTTGTGCATTGTGCCATAACTTTTCAGGGAAGCTTCAGAACATGAAATTTTAACCTCCCACTATAGCAGAAAGGGTCTTTCTAGTAGTTGCACATCAAATCTAAACTGTCTGAAGTGTTTTTCCAAAGTTATCAACACTTTTATGTTTGGCGTTCCGAAACCCACCTTATCTCAGGCTGAAAAGCGTTTTTACGCATTGTGCCATAACTTTTCAGGGAAACTTCAGAACATGAAATTTTAACCTCCCACAATAGCAGAAAGGGTCTTTCTAGTAGGTGCACATCAAATCTAAGCTGTCTGAAGTGTTTTTCGAAAGTTATCAACACTTTTATGTTTGGCGTTCCGAAACCCACCTTATCTCAGGCTGAAAAGCGTTTTTGTGCATTGTGCCATAACTTTTCAGGGAAGCTTCAGAACATGAAATTTTAACCTCCCACTATAGCAGAAAGGGTCTTTCTAGTAGTTGCACATCAAATCTAAGCTGTCTGAAGTGTTTTTCAAAAGTTATCAACACTTTTATGTTTGGCGTTCCGAAACCCACCTTATCTCAGGCTGAAAAGCGTTTTTACGCATTGTGCCATAACTTTTCAGGGAAGCTTCAGAACATGAAATTTTAACCTCCCACTATAGCAGAAAGGGTCTTTCTAGTAGGTGCACATCAAATCTAAGCTCTCTGAAGTGTTTTTCGAAAGTTATCAACACTTTTATGTTTGGCGTTCCGAAACCCACCTTATCTCAGGCTGAAAAGCGTTTTTGTGCATTGTGCCATAACTTTTCAGGGAAGATTCAGAACATGAAATTTTAACCTCCCACTATAGCAGAAAGGGTCTTTCTAGTAGTTGCACATCAAATCTAAACTGTCTGAAGTGTTTTTCCAAAGTTATTAACACTTTTATGTTTGGCGTTCCGAAACCCACCTTATCTCAGGCTGAAAAGCGTTTTTGTGCATTGTGCCATAACTTTTCAGGGAAGCTTCAGAACATGAAATTTTAACCTCCCACTATAGCAGAAAGGGTCTTTCTAGTAGTTGCACATCAAATCTAAACTGTCTGAAGTGTTTTTCCAAAGTTATCAACACTTTTATGTTTGGCGTTCCGAAACCCACCTTATCTCAGGCTGAAAAGCGTTTTTGTGCATTGTGCCATAACTTTTCAGGGAAGCTTCAGAACATGAAATTTTAACCTCCCACTATAGCGGAAAGGGTATTTCTAGTAGTTGCACATCAAATCTAAACTGTCTGAAGTGTTTTTCAAAAGTTATCAACACTTTTATGTTTGGCGTTCCGAAACCCACCTTATCTCAGGCTGAAAAGCGTTTTTGTGCATTGTGCCATAACTTTTCAGCAAAGCTTCAGAACATAAAATTTTAACCTCCCACTATAGCAGAAAGGGTCTTTCTAGTAGTTGCACATCAAATCTAAACTGTCTGAAGTGTATTTCCAAAGTTATCAACACTTTTATGTTTGGCGTTCCGAAACCCACCTTATCTCAGGCTGAAAAGCGTTTTTGTGCATTGTGCCATAACTTTTCAGGGAAGCTTCAGAACATGAAATTTTAACCTCCCACTATAGCAGAAAGGGTCTTTCTAGTAGTTGCACATCAAATCTAAGCTGTCTGAAGTGTTTTTCAAAAGTTATCAACACTTTTATGTTTGGCGTTCCGAAACCCACCTTATCTCAGGCTGAAAAGCGTTTTTGTGCATTGTGCCATAACTTTTCAGGGAAGCTTCAGAACATGAAATTTTAACCTCCCACTATAGCAGAAAGGGTCTTTCTAGTAGTTGCACATCAAATCTAAACTGTCTGAAGTGTTTTTCCAAAGTTATCAACGCTTTTATGTTTGGCGTTCCGAAACCCACCTTATCTCAGGCTGAAAAGCGTTTTTGTGCATTGTGCCATAACTTTTCAGGGAAGCTTCAGAACATGAAATTTTAACCTCCCACCATAGCAGAAAGGGTCTTTCTCGTAGTTGCACATCAAATCTAAGCTGTCTGAAGTGTTTTTCAAAAGTTATCAACACTTTTATGTTTGGCGTTCCGAAACCCACCTTATCTCAGGCTGAAAAGCGTTTTTGTGCATTGTGCCATAACTTTTCAGGAAAGCTTCAGAACATGACATTTTAACCTCCCACTATAGCAGAAAGGGTCTTTCTAGTAGGTGCACATCAAATCTAAACTGTCTGAAGTGTTTTTCCAAAGTTATCAACACTTTTATGTTTGGCGTTCCGAAACCCACCTTATCTCAGGCTGAAAAGCGTTTTTACGCATTGTGCCATAACTTTTCAGGGAAGCTTCAGAACATGAAATTTTAACCTCCCACTATAGCAGAAAGGGTCTTTCTAGTAGTTGGACATCAAATCTAAACTGTCTGAAGTGTTTTTCCAAAGTTATTAACACTTTTATGTTTGGCGTTCCGAAACCCACCTTATCTCAGGCTGAAAAGCGTTTTTGTGCATTGTGCCATAACTTTTCAGGGAAGCTTCAGAACATGAAATTTTAACCTCCCACTATAGCAGAAAGGGTCTTTCTAGTAGTTGCACATCAAATCTAAACTGTCTGAAGTGTTTTTCCAAAGTTATCAACACTTTTATGTTTGGCGTTCCGAAACCCACCTTATCTCAGGCTGAAAAGCGTTTTTGTGCATTGTGCCATAACTTTTCAGGGAAGCTTCAGAACATGAAATTTTAACCTCCCACTATAGCAGAAAGGGTCTTTCTAGTAGTTGCACATCAAATCTAAACTGTCTGAAGTGTTTTTCCAAAGTTATCAACACTTTTATGTTTGGCGTTCCGAAACCCACCTTATCTCAGGCTGAAAAGCGTTTTTGTGCATTGTGCCATAACTTTTCAGGAAAGCTTCAGAACATGAAATTTTAACCTCCCACTATAGCAGAAAGGGTCTTTCTAGTAGTTGCACATCAAATCTAAACTGTCTGAAGTGTTTTTCCAAAGTTATTAACACTTTTATGTTTGGCGTTCCGAAACCCACCTTATCTCAGGCTGAAAAGCGTTTTTGTGCATTGTGCCATAACTTTTCAGGGAAGCTTCAGAACATGAAATTTTAACCTCCCACTATAGCAGAAAGGGTCTTTCTAGTAGGTGCACATCAAATCTAAACTGTCTGAAGTGTTTTTCCAAAGTTATTAACACTTTTATGTTTGGCGTTCCGAAACCCACCTTATCTCAGGCTGAAAAGCGTTTTTGTGCATTGTGCCATAACTTTTCAGGGAAGCTTCAGAACATGAAATTTTAACCTCCCACTATAGCAGAAAGGGTCTTTCTAGTAGTTGCACATCAAATCTAAACTGTCTGAAGTGTTTTTCCAAAGTTATCAACACTTTTATGTTTGGCGTTCCGAAACCCACCTTATCTCAGGCTGAAAAGCGTTTTTACGCATTGTGCCATAACTTTTCAGGGAAACTTCAGAACATGAAATTTTAACCTCCCACAATAGCAGAAAGGGTCTTTCTAGTAGGTGCACATCAAATCTAAGCTGTCTGAAGTGTTTTTCGAAAGTTATCAACACTTTTATGTTTGGCGTTCCGAAACCCACCTTATCTCAGGCTGAAAAGCGTTTTTGTGCATTGTGCCATAACTTTTCAGGGAAGCTTCAGAACATGAAATTTTAACCTCCCACTATAGCAGAAAGGGTCTTTCTAGTAGTTGCACATCAAATCTAAGCTGTCTGAAGTGTTTTTCAAAAGTTATCAACACTTTTATGTTTGGCGTTCCGAAACCCACCTTATCTCAGGCTGAAAAGCGTTTTTACGCATTGTGCCATAACTTTTCAGGGAAGCTTCAGAACATGAAATTTTAACCTCCCACTATAGCAGAAAGGGTCTTTCTAGTAGGTGCACATCAAATCTAAGCTCTCTGAAGTGTTTTTCGAAAGTTATCAACACTTTTATGTTTGGCGTTCCGAAACCCACCTTATCTCAGGCTGAAAAGCGTTTTTGTGCATTGTGCCATAACTTTTCAGGGAAGATTCAGAACATGAAATTTTAACCTCCCACTATAGCAGAAAGGGTCTTTCTAGTAGTTGCACATCAAATCTAAACTGTCTGAAGTGTTTTTCCAAAGTTATTAACACTTTTATGTTTGGCGTTCCGAAACCCACCTTATCTCAGGCTGAAAAGCGTTTTTGTGCATTGTGCCATAACTTTTCAGGGAAGCTTCAGAACATGAAATTTTAACCTCCCACTATAGCAGAAAGGGTCTTTCTAGTAGTTGCACATCAAATCTAAACTGTCTGAAGTGTTTTTCCAAAGTTATCAACACTTTTATGTTTGGCGTTCCGAAACCCACCTTATCTCAGGCTGAAAAGCGTTTTTGTGCATTGTGCCATAACTTTTCAGGGAAGCTTCAGAACATGAAATTTTAACCTCCCACTATAGCGGAAAGGGTATTTCTAGTAGTTGCACATCAAATCTAAACTGTCTGAAGTGTTTTTCAAAAGTTATCAACACTTTTATGTTTGGCGTTCCGAAACCCACCTTATCTCAGGCTGAAAAGCGTTTTTGTGCATTGTGCCATAACTTTTCAGCAAAGCTTCAGAACATAAAATTTTAACCTCCCACTATAGCAGAAAGGGTCTTTCTAGTAGTTGCACATCAAATCTAAACTGTCTGAAGTGTATTTCCAAAGTTATCAACACTTTTATGTTTGGCGTTCCGAAACCCACCTTATCTCAGGCTGAAAAGCGTTTTTGTGCATTGTGCCATAACTTTTCAGGGAAGCTTCAGAACATGAAATTTTAACCTCCCACTATAGCAGAAAGGGTCTTTCTAGTAGTTGCACATCAAATCTAAGCTGTCTGAAGTGTTTTTCAAAAGTTATCAACACTTTTATGTTTGGCGTTCCGAAACCCACCTTATCTCAGGCTGAAAAGCGTTTTTGTGCATTGTGCCATAACTTTTCAGGGAAGCTTCAGAACATGAAATTTTAACCTCCCACTATAGCAGAAAGGGTCTTTCTAGTAGTTGCACATCAAATCTAAACTGTCTGAAGTGTTTTTCCAAAGTTATCAACGCTTTTATGTTTGGCGTTCCGAAACCCACCTTATCTCAGGCTGAAAAGCGTTTTTGTGCATTGTGCCATAACTTTTCAGGGAAGCTTCAGAACATGAAATTTTAACCTCCCACCATAGCAGAAAGGGTCTTTCTCGTAGTTGCACATCAAATCTAAGCTGTCTGAAGTGTTTTTCAAAAGTTATCAACACTTTTATGTTTGGCGTTCCGAAACCCACCTTATCTCAGGCTGAAAAGCGTTTTTGTGCATTGTGCCATAACTTTTCAGGAAAGCTTCAGAACATGACATTTTAACCTCCCACTATAGCAGAAAGGGTCTTTCTAGTAGGTGCACATCAAATCTAAACTGTCTGAAGTGTTTTTCCAAAGTTATCAACACTTTTATGTTTGGCGTTCCGAAACCCACCTTATCTCAGGCTGAAAAGCGTTTTTACGCATTGTGCCATAACTTTTCAGGGAAGCTTCAGAACATGAAATTTTAACCTCCCACTATAGCAGAAAGGGTCTTTCTAGTAGTTGGACATCAAATCTAAACTGTCTGAAGTGTTTTTCCAAAGTTATTAACACTTTTATGTTTGGCGTTCCGAAACCCACCTTATCTCAGGCTGAAAAGCGTTTTTGTGCATTGTGCCATAACTTTTCAGGGAAGCTTCAGAACATGAAATTTTAACCTCCCACTATAGCAGAAAGGGTCTTTCTAGTAGTTGCACATCAAATCTAAACTGTCTGAAGTGTTTTTCCAAAGTTATCAACACTTTTATGTTTGGCGTTCCGAAACCCACCTTATCTCAGGCTGAAAAGCGTTTTTGTGCATTGTGCCATAACTTTTCAGGGAAGCTTCAGAACATGAAATTTTAACCTCCCACTATAGCAGAAAGGGTCTTTCTAGTAGTTGCACATCAAATCTAAACTGTCTGAAGTGTTTTTCCAAAGTTATCAACACTTTTATGTTTGGCGTTCCGAAACCCACCTTATCTCAGGCTGAAAAGCGTTTTTGTGCATTGTGCCATAACTTTTCAGGGAAGCTTCAGAACATGAAATTTTAACCTCCCACTATAGCAGAAAGGGTCTTTCTAGTAGTTGCACATCAAATCTAAGCTGTCTGAAGTGTTTTTCAAAAGTTATCAACACTTTTATGTTTGGCGTTCCGAAACCCACCTTATCTCAGGCTGAAAAGCGTTTTTGTGCATTGTGCCATAACTTTTCAGGGAAGCTTCAGAACATGAAATTTTAACCTCCCACTATAGCAGAAAGGGTCTTTCTAGTAGTTGCACATCAAATCTAAACTGTCTGAAGTGTTTTTCCAAAGTTATCAACGCTTTTATGTTTGGCGTTCCGAAACCCACCTTATCTCAGGCTGAAAAGCGTTTTTGTGCATTGTGCCATAACTTTTCAGGGAAGCTTCAGAACATGAAATTTTAACCTCCCACTATAGCAGAAAGGGTCTTTCTCGTAGTTGCACATCAAATCTAAGCTGTCTGAAGTGTTTTTCAAAAGTTATCAACACTTTTATGTTTGGCGTTCCGAAACCCACCTTATCTCAGGCTGAAAAGCGTTTTTGTGCATTGTGCCATAACTTTTCAGGAAAGCTTCAGAACATGACATTTTAACCTCCCACTATAGCAGAAAGGGTCTTTCTAGTAGGTGCACATCAAATCTAAACTGTCTGAAGTGTTTTTCCAAAGTTATCAACACTTTTATGTTTGGCGTTCCGAAACCCACCTTATCTCAGGCTGAAAAGCGTTTTTACGCATTGTGCCATAACTTTTCAGGGAAGCTTCAGAACATGAAATTTTAACCTCCCACTATAGCAGAAAGGGTCTTTCTAGTAGGTGCACATCAAATCTAAGCTCTCTGAAGTGTTTTTCGAAAGTTATCAACACTTTTATGTTTGGCGTTCCGAAACCCACCTTATCTCAGGCTGAAAAGTGTTTTTGTGCATTGTGCCATAACTTTTCAGGAAAGCTTCAGAACATGAAATTTTAACCTCCCACTATAGCAGAAAGGGTCTTTCTAGTAGTTGGACATCAAATCTAAACTGTCTGAAGTGTTTTTCCAAAGTTATTAACACTTTTATGTTTGGCGTTCCGAAACCCACCTTATCTCAGGCTGAAAAGCGTTTTTGTGCATTGTGCCATAACTTTTCAGGGAAGCTTCAGAACATGAAATTTTAACCTCCCACTATAGCAGAAAGGGTCTTTCTAGTAGTTGCACATCAAATCTAAACTGTCTGAAGTGTTTTTCCAAAGTTATCAACACTTTTATGTTTGGCGTTCCGAAACCCACCTTATCTCAGGCTGAAAAGCGTTTTTGTGCATTGTGCCATAACTTTTCAGGGAAGCTTCAGAACATGAAATTTTAACCTCCCACTATAGCAGAAAGGGTCTTTCTAGTAGTTGCACATCAAATCTAAACTGTCTGAAGTGTTTTTCCAAAGTTATCAACACTTTTATGTTTGGCGTTCCGAAACCCACCTTATCTCAGGCTGAAAAGCGTTTTTGTGCATTGTGCCATAACTTTTCAGGGAAGCTTCAGAACATGAAATTTCAACCTCCCACTATAGCAGAAAGGGTCTTTCTAGTAGTTGCACATCAAATCTAAGCTGTCTGAAGTGTTTTTCAAAAGTTATCAACACTTTTATGTTTGGCGTTCCGAAACCCACCTTATCTCAGGCTGAAAAGCGTTTTTGTGCATTGTGCCATAACTTTTCAGGAAAGCTTCAGAACATGAAATTTTAACCTCCCACTATAGCAGAAAGGGTCTTTCTAGTAGGTGCACATCAAATCTAAACTGTCTGAAGTGTTTTTCCAAAGTTATCAACACTTTTATGTTTGGCGTTCCGAAACCCATCTTATCTCAGGCTGAAAAGCGTTTTTACGCATTGTGCCATAACTTTTCAGGGAAGCTTCAGAACATGAAATTTTAACCTCCCACTATAGCAGAAAGGGTCTTTCTAGTAGGTGCACATCAAATATAAGCTCTCTGAAGTGTTTTTCGAAAGTTATCAACACTTTTATGTTTGGCGTTCCGAAACCCACCTTATCTCAGGCTGAAAAGTGTTTTTGTGCATTGTGCCATAACTTTTCAGGAAAGCTTCAGAACATGAAATTTTAACCTCCCACTATAGCAGAAAGGGTCTTTCTAGTAGTTGCACATCAAATCTAAGCTCTCTGAAGTGTTTTTCAAAAGTTATCAACACTTTTATGTTTGGCGTTCCGAAACCCACCTTATCTCAGGCTGAAAAGCGTTTTTGTGCATTGTGCCATAACTTTTCAGGAAAGCTTCAGAACATGACATTTTAACCTCCCACTATAGCAGAAAGGGTCTTTCTAGTAGGTGCACATCAAATCTAAACTGTCTGAAGTGTTTTTCCAAAGTTATCAACACTTTTATGTTTGGCGTTCCGAAACCCACCTTATCTCAGGCTGAAAAGCGTTTTTACGCATTGTGCCATAACTTTTCAGGGAAGCTTCAGAACATGAAATTTTAACCTCCCACTATAGCAGAAAGGGTCTTTCTAGTAGGTGCACATCAAATCTAAGCTCTCTGAAGTGTTTTTCGAAAGTTATCAACACTTTTATGTTTGGCGTTCCGAAGCCCACCTTATCTCAGGCTGAAAAGTGTTTTTGTGCATTGTGCCATAACTTTTCAGGAAAGCTTCAGAACATGAAATTTTAACCTCCCACTATAGCAGAAAGGGTCTTTCTAGTAGTTGGACATCAAATCTAAACTGTCTGAAGTGTTTTTCCAAAGTTATTAACACTTTTATGTTTGGCGTTCCGAAACCCACCTTATCTCAGGCTGAAAAGCGTTTTTGTGCATTGTGCCATAACTTTTCAGGGAAGCTTCAGAACATGAAATTTTAACCTCCCACTATAGCAGAAAGGGTCTTTCTAGTAGTTGCACATCAAATCTAAACTGTCTGAAGTGTTTTTCCAAAGTTATCAACACTTTTATGTTTGGCGTTCCGAAACCCACCTTATCTCAGGCTGAAAAGCGTTTTTGTGCATTGTGCCATAACTTTTCAGGGAAGCTTCAGAACATGAAATTTTAACCTCCCACTATAGCAGAAAGGGTCTTTCTAGTAGTTGCACATCAAATCTAAACTGTCTGAAGTGTTTTTACAAAGTTATCAACACTTTTATGTTTGGCGTTCCGAAACCCACCTTATCTCAGGCTGAAAAGCGTTTTTGTGCATTGTGCCATAACTTTTCAGGGAAGCTTCAGAACATGAAATTTTAACCTCCCACTATAGCAGAAAGGGTCTTTCTAGTAGTTGCACATCAAATCTAAGCTGTCTGAAGTGTTTTTCAAAAGTTATCAACACTTTTATGTTTGGCGTTCCGAAACCCACCTTATCTCAGGCTGAAAAGCGTTTTTGTGCATTGTGCCATAACTTTTCAGGAAAGCTTCAGAACATGAAATTTTAACCTCCCACTATAGCAGAAAGGGTCTTTCTAGTAGGTGCACATCAAATCTAAACTGTCTGAAGTGTTTTTCCAAAGTTATCAACACTTTTATGTTTGGCGTTCCGAAACCCATCTTATCTCAGGCTGAAAAGCGTTTTTACGCATTGTGCCATAACTTTTCAGGGAAGCTTCAGAACATGAAATTTTAACCTCCCACTATAGCAGAAAGGGTCTTTCTAGTAGGTGCACATCAAATATAAGCTCTCTGAAGTGTTTTTCGAAAGTTATCAACACTTTTATGTTTGGCGTTCCGAAACCCACCTTATCTCAGGCTGAAAAGTGTTTTTGTGCATTGTGCCATAACTTTTCAGGAAAGCTTCAGAACATGAAATTTTAACCTCCCACTATAGCAGAAAGGGTCTTTCTAGTAGTTGCACATCAAATCTAAGCTCTCTGAAGTGTTTTTCAAAAGTTATCAACACTTTTATGTTTGGCGTTCCGAAACCCACCTTATCTCAGGCTGAAAAGCGTTTTTGTGCATTGTGCCATAACTTTTCAGGAAAGCTTCAGAACATGAAATTTTAACCTCCCACTATAGCAGAAAGGGTCTTTCTAGTAGTTGCACATCAAATCTAAACTGTCTGAAGTGTTTTTCCAAAGTTATCAACACTTTTATGTTTGGCGTTCCGAAACCCACCTTATCTCAGGCTGAAAAGCGTTTTTACGCATTGTGCCATAACTTTTCAGGGAAGCTTCAGAACATGAAATTTTAACCTCCCACTATAGCAGAAAGGGTCTTTCTAGTAGGTGCACATCAAATCTAAGCTCTCTGAAGTGTTTTTCGAAAGTTATCAACACTTTTATGTTTGGCGTTCCGAAACCCACCTTATCTCAGGCTGAAAAGCGTTTTTGTGCATTGTGCCATAACTTTTCAGGGAAGATTCAGAACATGAAATTTTAACCTCCCACTATAGCAGAAAGGGTCTTTCTAGTAGTTGCACATCAAATCTAAACTGTCTGAAGTGTTTTTCCAAAGTTATTAACACTTTTATGTTTGGCGTTCCGAAACCCACCTTATCTCAGGCTGAAAAGCGTTTTTGTGCATTGTGCCATAACTTTTCAGGGAAGCTTCAGAACATGAAATTTTAACCTCCCACTATAGCAGAAAGGGTCTTTCTAGTAGTTGCACATCAAATCTAAACTGTCTGAAGTGTTTTTCCAAAGTTATCAACACTTTTATGTTTGGCGTTCCGAAACCCACCTTATCTCAGGCTGAAAAGCGTTTTTGTGCATTGTGCCATAACTTTTCAGGGAAGCTTCAGAACATGAAATTTTAACCTCCCACTATAGCGGAAAGGGTATTTCTAGTAGTTGCACATCAAATCTAAACTGTCTGAAGTGTTTTTCAAAAGTTATCAACACTTTTATGTTTGGCGTTCCGAAACCCACCTTATCTCAGGCTGAAAAGCGTTTTTGTGCATTGTGCCATAACTTTTCAGGAAAGCTTCAGAACATAAAATTTTAACCTCCCACTATAGCAGAAAGGGTCTTTCTAGTAGTTGCACATCAAATCTAAACTGTCTGAAGTGTATTTCCAAAGTTATCAACACTTTTATGTTTGGCGTTCCGAAACCCACCTTATCTCAGGCTGAAAAGCGTTTTTGTGCATTGTGCCATAACTTTTCAGGGAAGCTTCAGAACATGAAATTTTAACCTCCCACTATAGCAGAAAGGGTCTTTCTAGTAGTTGCACATCAAATCTAAGCTGTCTGAAGTGTTTTTCAAAAGTTATCAACACTTTTATGTTTGGCGTTCCGAAACCCACCTTATCTCAGGCTGAAAAGCGTTTTTGTGCATTGTGCCATAACTTTTCAGGGAAGCTTCAGAACATGAAATTTTAACCTCCCACTATAGCAGAAAGGGTCTTTCTAGTAGTTGCACATCAAATCTAAACTGTCTGAAGTGTTTTTCCAAAGTTATCAACGCTTTTATGTTTGGCGTTCCGAAACCCACCTTATCTCAGGCTGAAAAGCGTTTTTGTGCATTGTGCCATAACTTTTCAGGGAAGCTTCAGAACATGAAATTTTAACCTCCCACTATAGCAGAAAGGGTCTTTCTCGTAGTTGCACATCAAATCTAAGCTGTCTGAAGTGTTTTTCAAAAGTTATCAACACTTTTATGTTTGGCGTTCCGAAACCCACCTTATCTCAGGCTGAAAAGCGTTTTTGTGCATTGTGCCATAACTTTTCAGGAAAGCTTCAGAACATGACATTTTAACCTCCCACTATAGCAGAAAGGGTCTTTCTAGTAGGTGCACATCAAATCTAAACTGTCTGAAGTGTTTTTCCAAAGTTATCAACACTTTTATGTTTGGCGTTCCGAAACCCACCTTATCTCAGGCTGAAAAGCGTTTTTACGCATTGTGCCATAACTTTTCAGGGAAGCTTCAGAACATGAAATTTTAACCTCCCACTATAGCAGAAAGGGTCTTTCTAGTAGGTGCACATCAAATCTAAGCTCTCTGAAGTGTTTTTCGAAAGTTATCAACACTTTTATGTTTGGCGTTCCGAAGCCCACCTTATCTCAGGCTGAAAAGTGTTTTTGTGCATTGTGCCATAACTTTTCAGGAAAGCTTCAGAACATGAAATTTTAACCTCCCACTATAGCAGAAAGGGTCTTTCTAGTAGTTGGACATCAAATCTAAACTGTCTGAAGTGTTTTTCCAAAGTTATTAACACTTTTATGTTTGGCGTTCCGAAACCCACCTTATCTCAGGCTGAAAAGCGTTTTTGTGCATTGTGCCATAACTTTTCAGGGAAGCTTCAGAACATGAAATTTTAACCTCCCACTATAGCAGAAAGGGTCTTTCTAGTAGTTGCACATCAAATCTAAACTGTCTGAAGTGTTTTTCCAAAGTTATCAACACTTTTATGTTTGGCGTTCCGAAACCCACCTTATCTCAGGCTGAAAAGCGTTTTTGTGCATTGTGCCATAACTTTTCAGGGAAGCTTCAGAACATGAAATTTTAACCTCCCACTATAGCAGAAAGGGTCTTTCTAGTAGTTGCACATCAAATCTAAACTGTCTGAAGTGTTTTTCCAAAGTTATCAACACTTTTATGTTTGGCGTTCCGAAACCCACCTTATCTCAGGCTGAAAAGCGTTTTTGTGCATTGTGCCATAACTTTTCAGGGAAGCTTCAGAACATGAAATTTTAACCTCCCACTATAGCAGAAAGGGTCTTTCTAGTAGTTGCACATCAAATCTAAGCTGTCTGAAGTGTTTTTCAAAAGTTATCAACACTTTTATGTTTGGCGTTCCGAAACCCACCTTATCTCAGGCTGAAAAGCGTTTTTGTGCATTGTGCCATAACTTTTCAGGAAAGCTTCAGAACATGAAATTTTAACCTCCCACTATAGCAGAAAGGGTCTTTCTAGTAGGTGCACATCAAATCTAAACTGTCTGAAGTGTTTTTCCAAAGTTATCAACACTTTTATGTTTGGCGTTCCGAAACCCATCTTATCTCAGGCTGAAAAGCGTTTTTACGCATTGTGCCATAACTTTTCAGGGAAGCTTCAGAACATGAAATTTTAACCTCCCACTATAGCAGAAAGGGTCTTTCTAGTAGGTGCACATCAAATATAAGCTCTCTGAAGTGTTTTTCGAAAGTTATCAACACTTTTATGTTTGGCGTTCCGAAACCCACCTTATCTCAGGCTGAAAAGTGTTTTTGTGCATTGTGCCATAACTTTTCAGGAAAGCTTCAGAACATGAAATTTTAACCTCCCACTATAGCAGAAAGGGTCTTTCTAGTAGTTGCACATCAAATCTAAGCTCTCTGAAGTGTTTTTCAAAAGTTATCAACACTTTTATGTTTGGCGTTCCGAAACCCACCTTATCTCAGGCTGAAAAGCGTTTTTGTGCATTGTGCCATAACTTTTCAGGAAAGCTTCAGAACATGAAATTTTAACCTCCCACTATAGCAGAAAGGGTCTTTCTAGTAGTTGCACATCAAATCTAAACTGTCTGAAGTGTTTTTCCAAAGTTATCAACACTTTTATGTTTGGCGTTCCGAAACCCACCTTATCTCAGGCTGAAAAGCGTTTTTACGCATTGTGCCATAACTTTTCAGGGAAGCTTCAGAACATGAAATTTTAACCTCCCACTATAGCAGAAAGGGTCTTTCTAGTAGGTGCACATCAAATCTAAGCTCTCTGAAGTGTTTTTCGAAAGTTATCAACACTTTTATGTTTGGCGTTCCGAAACCCACCTTATCTCAGGCTGAAAAGCGTTTTTGTGCATTGTGACATAACTTTTCAGGGAAGCTTCAGAACATGAAATTTTAACCTCCCACTATAGCAGAAAGGGTCTTTCTAGTAGTTGCACATCAAATCTAAACTGTCTGAAGTGTTTTTCCAAAGTTATTAACACTTTTATGTTTGGCGTTCCGAAACCCACCTTATCTCAGGCTGAAAAGCGTTTTTGTGCATTGTGCCATAACTTTTCAGGGAAGCTTCAGAACATGAAATTTTAACCTCCCACTATAGCAGAAAGGGTCTTTCTAGTAGTTGCACATCAAATCTAAACTGTCTGAAGTGTTTTTCCAAAGTTATCAACACTTTTATGTTTGGCGTTCCGAAACCCACCTTATCTCAGGCTGAAAAGCGTTTTTGTGCATTGTGCCATAACTTTTCAGGGAAGCTTCAGAACATGAAATTTTAACCTCCCACTATAGCAGAAAGGGTCTTTCTAGTAGGTGCACATCAAATCTAAGTTCTCTGAAGTGTTTTTTGAAAGTTATCAACACTTTTATGTTTGGCGTTCCGAAACCCACCTTATCTCAGGCTGAAAAGCGTTTTTGTGCATTGTGCCATAACTTTTCAGGAAAGCTTCAGAACAAGAAATTTTAACCTCCCACTATAGCAGAAAGGGTCTTTCTAGTAGTTGCACATCAAATCTAAACTGTCTGAAGTGTTTTTCCAAAGTTATTAACACTTTTATGTTTGGCGTTCCGAAACCCACCTTATCTCAGGCTGAAAAGCGTTTTTGTGCATTGTGCCATAACTTTTCAGGGAAGCTTCAGAACATGAAATTTTAACCTCCCACTATAGCAGAAAGGGTCTTTCTAGTAGTTGCACATCAAATCTAAACTGTCTGAAGTGTTTTTCCAAAGTTATTAACACTTTTATGTTTGGCGTTCCGAAACCCACCTTATCTCAGGCTGAAAAGCGTTTTTGTGCATTGTGCCATAACTTTTCAGGGAAGCTTCAGAACATGAAATTTTAACCTCCCACAATAGCAGAAAGGGTCTTTCTAGTAGTTGCACATCAAATCTAAACTGTCTGAAGTGTTTTTCCAAAGTTATCAACACTTTTATGTTTGGCGTTCCGAAACCCACCTTATCTCAGGCTGAAAAGCGTTTTTACGCATTGTGCCATAACTTTTCAGGGAAGCTTCAGAACATGAAATTTTAACCTCCCACTATAGCAGAAAGGGTCTTTCTAGTAGGTGCACATCAAATCTAAGCTGTCTGAAGTGTTTTTCCAAAGTTATCAACACTTTTATGTTTGGCGTTCCGAAACCCACCTTATCTCAGGCTGAAAAGCGTTTTTACGCATTGTGCCATAACTTTTCAGGGAAGCTTCAGAACATGAAATTTTAACCTCCCACTATAGCAGAAAGGGTCTTTCTAGTAGGAGCACATCAAATCTAAGCTCTCTGAAGAGTTTTTCGAAAGTTATCAACACTTTTATGTTTGGCGTTCCGAAACCCACCTTATCTCAGGCTGAAAAGTGTTTTTGTGCATTGTGCCATAACTTTTCAAGAAAGCTTCAGAACATGAAATTTTAACCTCCCACTATAGCAGAAAGGGTCTTTCTAGTAGTTGCACATCAAATCTAAACTGTCTGAAGTGTTTTTCCAAAGTTATCAACACTTTTATGTTTGGCGTTCCGAAACCCACCTTATCTCTGGCTGAAAAGCGTTTTTACGCATTGTGCCATAACTTTTCAGGGAAGCTTCAGAACATGAAATTTTAACCTCCCACTATAGCAGAAAGGGTCTTTCTAGTAGGTGCATATCAAATCTAAGCTCTCTGAAGTGTTTTTCGAAAGTTATCAACACTTTTATGTTTGGCGTTCCGAAACCCACCTTATCTCAGGCTGAAAAGCGTTTTTGTGCATTGTGCCATAACTTTTCAGGGAAGCTTCAGAACATGAAATTTTAACCTCCCACTATAGCAGAAAGGGTCTTTCTAGTAGTTGCACATCAAATCTAAACTGTCTGAAGTGTTTTTCCAAAGTTATTAACACTTTTATGTTTGGCGTTCCGAAACCCACCTTATCTCAGGCTGAAAAGCGTTTTTGTGCATTGTGCCATAACTTTTCAGGGAAGCTTCAGAACATGAAATTTTAACCTCCCACTATAGCAGAAAAGGTCTTTCTAGTAGTTGCACATCAAATCTAAACTGTCTGAAGTGTTTTTCCAAAGTTATCAACACTTTTATGTTTGGCGTTCCGAAACCCACCTTATCTCAGGCTGAAAAGCGTTTTTGTGCATTGTGCCATAACTTTTCAGGGAAGCTTCAGAACATGAAATTTTAACCTCCCACTATAGCAGAAAGGGTCTTTCTAGTAGGTGCACATCAAATCTAAGTTCTCTGAAGTGTTTTTCGAAAGTTATCAACACTTATATGTTTGGCGTTCCGAAACCCACCTTATCTCAGGCTGAAAAGCGTTTTTGTGCATTGTGCCATAACTTTTCAGGAAAGCTTCAGAACAAGAAATTTTAACCTCCCACTATAGCAGAAAGGGTCTTTCTAGTAGTTGCACATCAAATCTAAACTGTCTGAAGTGTTTTTCCAAAGTTATTAACACTTTTATGTTTGGCGTTCCGAAACCCACCTTATCTCAGGCTGAAAAGCGTTTTTGTGCATTGTGCCATAACTTTTCAGGGAAGCTTCAGAACATGAAATTTTAACCTCCCACTATAGCAGAAAGGGTCTTTCTAGTAGTTGCACATCAAATCTAAACTGTCTGAAGTGTTTTTCCAAAGTTATTAACACTTTTATGTTTGGCGTTCCGAAACCCACCTTATCTCAGGCTGAAAAGCGTTTTTGTGCATTGTGCCATAACTTTTCAGGGAAGCTTCAGAACATGAAATTTTAACCTCCCACTATAGCAGAAAGGGTCTTTCTAGTAGTTGCACATCAAATCTAAACTGTCTGAAGTGTTTTTCCAAAGTTATTAACACTTTTATGTTTGGCGTTCCGAAACCCACCTTATCTCAGGCTGAAAAGCGTTTTTGTGCATTGTGCCATAACTTTTCAGGGAAGCTTCAGAACATGAAATTTTAACCTCCCACTATAGCAGAAAAGGTCTTTCTAGTAGTTGCACATCAAATCTAAACTGTCTGAAGTGTTTTTCCAAAGTTATCAACACTTTTATGTTTGGCGTTCCGAAACCCACCTTATCTCAGGCTGATAAGCGTTTTTGTGCATTGTGCCATAACTTTTCAGGGAAGCTTCAGAACATGAAATTTTAACCTCCCACTATAGCAGAAAGGGTCTTTCTAGTAGGTGCACATCAAATCTAAGTTCTCTGAAGTGTTTTTCGAAAGTTATCAACACTTTTATGTTTGGCGTTCCGAAACCCACCTTATCTCAGGCTGAAAAGCGTTTTTGTGCATTGTGCCATAACTTTTCAGGAAAGCTTCAGAACATGAAATTTTAACCTCCCACTATAGCAGAAAGGGTCTTTCTAGTAGTTGCACATCAAATCTAAACTGTCTGAAGTGTTTTTCCAAAGTTATCAACACTTTTATGTTTGGCGTTCCGAAACCCACCTTATCTCAGGCTGAAAAGCGTTTTTACGCATTGTGCCATAACTTTTCAGGGAAGCTTCAGAACATGAAATTTTAACCTCCCACTATAGCAGAAAGGGTCTTTCTAGTAGGTGCACATCAAATCTAAGCTGTCTGAAGTGTTTTTCCAAAGTTATCAACACTTTTATGTTTGGCGTTCCGAAACCCACCTTATCTCAGGCTGAAAAGCGTTTTTACGCATTGTGCCATAACTTTTCAGGGAAGCTTCAGAACATGAAATTTTAACCTCCCACTATAGCAGAAAGGGTCTTTCTAGTAGGTGCACATCAAATCTAAGCTCTCTGAAGAGTTTTTCGAAAGTTATCAACACTTTTATGTTTGGCGTTCCGAAACCCACCGTATCTCAGGCTGAAAAGTGTTTTTGTGCATTGTGCCATAACTTTTCAGGAAAGCTTCAGAACATGAAATTTTAACCTCCCACTATAGCAGAAAGGGTCTTTCTAGTAGTTGCACATCAAATCTAAACTGTCTGAAGTGTTTTTCCAAAGTTATTAACACTTTTATGTTTGGCGTTCCGAAACCCACCTTATCTCAGGCTGAAAAGCGTTTTTGTGCATTGTGCCATAACTTTTCAGGGAAGCTTCAGAACATGAAATTTTAACCTCCCACTATAGCAGAAAAGGTCTTTCTAGTAGTTGCACATCAAATCTAAACTGTCTGAAGTGTTTTTCCAAAGTTATCAACACTTTTATGTTTGGCGTTCCGAAACCCACCTTATCTCAGGCTGATAAGCGTTTTTGTGCATTGTGCCATAACTTTTCAGGGAAGCTTCAGAACATGAAATTTTAACCTCCCACTATAGCAGAAAGGGTCTTTCTAGTAGGTGCACATCAAATCTAAGTTCTCTGAAGTGTTTTTCGAAAGTTATCAACACTTTTATGTTTGGCGTTCCGAAACCCACCTTATCTCAGGCTGAAAAGCGTTTTTGTGCATTGTGCCATAACTTTTCAGGAAAGCTTCAGAACATGAAATTTTAACCTCCCACTATAGCAGAAAGGGTCTTTCTAGTAGTTGCACATCAAATCTAAACTGTCTGAAGTGTTTTTCCAAAGTTATTAACACTTTTATGTTTGGCGTTCCGAAACCCACCTTATCTCAGGCTGAAAAGCGTTTTTGTGCATTGTGCCATAACTTTTCAGGGGAGCTTCAGAACATGAAATTTTAACCTCCCACTATAGCAGAAAGGGTCTTTCTAGTAGTTGCACATCAAATCTAAACTGTCTGAAGTGTTTTTTCAAAGTTATTAACACTTTTATGTTTGGCGTTCCGAAACCCACCTTATCTCATGCTGAAAAGCGTTTTTGTGCATTGTGCCATAACTTTTCAGGGAAGCTTCAGAACATGAAATTTTAACCTCCCACTATAGCAGAAAGGGTCTTTCTAGTAGTTGCACATCAAATCTAAACTGTCTGAAGTGTTTTTCCAAAGTTATCAACACTTTTATGTTTGGCGTTCCGAAACCCACCTTATCTCAGGCTGAAAAGCGTTTTTACGCATTGTGCCATAACTTTTCAGGGAAGCTTCAGAACATGAAATTTTAACCTCCCACTATAGCAGAAAGGGTCTTTCTAGTAGGTGCACATCAAATCTAAGCTGTCTGAAGTGTTTTTCGAAAGTTATCAACACTTTTATGTTTGGCGTTCCGAAACCCACCTTATTTCAGGCTGAAAAGCGTTTTTGTGCATTGTGCCATAACTTTTCAGGGAAGCTTCAGAACATGAAATTTTAACCTCCCACTATAGCAGAAAGGGTCTTTCTAGTAGTTGCACAACAAATCTAAGCTGTCTGAAGTGTTTTTCCAAAGTTATCAACACTTTTATGTTTGGCGTTCCGAAACCCACCTTATCTCAGGCTGAAAAGCGTTTTTGTGCATTGTGCCATAACTTTTCAGGGAAGCTTCAGAACATGAAATTTTAACCTCCCACTATAGCAGAAAGGGTCTTTCTAGTAGTTGCACATCAAATCTAAACTGTCTGAAGTGTTTTTCCAAAGTTATTAACACTTTTATGTTTGGCGTTCCGAAACCCACCTTATCTCAGGCTGAAAAGCGTTTTTGTGCATTGTGCCATAACTTTTCAGGGAAGCTTCAGAACATGAAATTTTAACCTCCCACTATAGCAGAAAGGGTCTTTCTAGTAGTTGCACATCAAATCTAAACTGTCTGAAGTGTTTTTCCAAAGTTATCAACACTTTTATGTTTGGCGATCCGAAACCCACCTTATCTCAGGCTGAAAAGCGTTTTTGTGCATTGTGCCATAACTTTTCAGGGAAGCTTCAGAACATGAAATTTTAACCTCCCACTATAGCAGAAAGGGTCTTTCTAGTAGTTGCACATCAAATCTAAGCTGTCTGAAGTGTTTTTCCAAAGTTATCAACACTTTTATGTTTGGCGTTCCGAAACCCACCTTATCTCAGGCTGAAAAGCGTTTTTGTGCATTGTGCCATAACTTTTCAGGGAAGCTTCAGAACATGAAATTTTAACCTCCCACTATAGCAGAAAGGGTCTTTCTAGTAGTTGCACATCAAATCTAAACTGTCTGAAGTGTTTTTCCAAAGTTATTAACACTTTTATGTTTGGCGTTCCGAAACCCACCTTATCTCAGGCTGAAAAGCGTTTTTGTGCATTGTGCCATAACTTTTCAGGGAAGCTTCAGAACATGAAATTTTAACCTCCCACTATAGCAGAAAGGGTCTTTCTAGTAGTTGCACATCAAATCTAAACTGTCTGAAGTGTTCTTCCAAAGTTATCAACACTTTTATGTTTGGCGTTCCGAAACCCACCTTATCTCAGGCTGAAAAGCGTTTTTACGCATTGTGCCATAACTTTTCAGGGAAGCTTCAGAACATGAAATTTTAACCTCCCACTATAGCAGAAAGGGTCTTTCTAGTAGGTGCACATCAAATCTAAGCTGTCTGAAGTGTTTTTCGAAAGTTATCAACACTTTTATGTTTGGCGTTCCGAAACCCACCTTATCTCAGGCTGAAAAGCGTTTTTGTGCATTGTGCCATAACTTTTCAGGGAAGCTTCAGAACATGAAATTTTAACCTCCCACTATAGCAGAAAGGGTCTTTCTAGTAGTTGCACATCAAATCTAAGCTGTCTGAAGTGTTTTTCAAAAGTTATCAACACTTTTATGTTTGGCGTTCCGAAACCCACCTTATCTCAGGCTGAAAAGCGTTTTTACGCATTGTGCCATAACTTTTCAGGGAAGCTTCAGAACATGAAATTTTAACCTCCCACTATAGCAGAAAGGGTCTTTCTAGTAGTTGCACATCAAATCTAAACTGTCTGAAGTGTTTTTCCAAAGTTATCAACACTTTTATGTTTGGCGTTCCGAAACCCACCTTATCTCAGGCTGAAAAGCGTTTTTGTGCATTGTGCCATAACTTTTCAGGGAAGCTTCAGAACATGAAATTTTAATCTCCCACTATAGCAGAAAGGGTCTTTCTAGTAGTTGCACATCAAATCTAAACTGTCTGAAGTGTTTTTCCAAAGTTATCAACACTTTTATGTTTGGCGTTCCGAAACCCACCTTATCTCAGGCTGAAAAGCGTTTTTGTGCATTGTGCCATAACTTTTCAGGGAAGCTTCAGAACATGAAATTTTAACCTCCCACTATAGCAGAAAGGGTCTTTCTAGTAGTTGCACATCAAATCTAAACTGTCAGAAGTGTTTTTCCAAAGTTATCAACACTTTTATGTTTGGCGTTCCGAAACCCACCTTATCTCAGGCTGAAAAGCGTTTTTGTGCATTGTGCCATAACTTTTCAGGGAAGCTTCAGAACATGAAATTTTAACCTCCCACTATAGCAGAAAGGGTCTTTCTAGTAGTTGCACATCAAATCTAAACTGTCTGAAGTGTTTTTCCAAAGTTATTAACACTTTTATGTTTGGCGTTCCGAAACCCACCTTATCTCAGGCTGAAAAGCGTTTTTGTGCATTGTGCCATAACTTTTCAGGGAAGCTTCAGAACATGAAATTTTAACCTCCCACTATAGCAGAAAGGGTCTTTCTAGTAGTTGCACATCAAATCTAAACTGTCTGAAGTGTTTTTCCAAAGTTATCAACACTTTTATGTTTGGCGTTCCGAAACCCACCTTATCTCAGGCTGAAAAGCGTTTTTACGCATTGTGCCATAACTTTTCAGGGAAGCTTCAGAACATGAAATTTTAACCTCCCACTATAGCAGAAAGGGTCTTTCTAGTAGGTGCACATCAAATCTAAGCTGTCTGAAGTGTTTTTCGAAAGTTATCAACACTTTTATGTTTGGCGTTCCGAAACCCACCTTATCTCAGGCTGAAAAGCGTTTTTGTGCATTGTGCCATAACTTTTCAGGGAAGCTTCAGAACATGAAATTTTAACCTCCCACTATAGCAGAAAGGGTCTTTCTAGTAGTTGCACATCAAATCTAAGCTGTCTGAAGTGTTTTTCAAAAGTGATCAACACTTTTATGTTTGGCGTTCCGAAACCCACCTTATCTCAGGCTGAAAAGCGTTTTTACGCATTGTGCCATAACTTTTCAGGGAAGCTTCAGAACATGAAATTTTAACCTCCCACTATAGCAGAAAGGGTCTTTGTAGTAGTTGCACATCAAATCTAAACTGTCTGAAGTGTTTTTCCAAAGTTATCAACACTTTTATGTTTGGCGTTCCGAAACCCACCTTATCTCAGGCTGAAAAGCGTTTTTGTGCATTGTGCCATAACTTTTCAGGGAAGCTTCAGAACATGAAATTTTAACCTCCCACTATAGCAGAAAGGGTCTTTCTAGTAGTTGCACATCAAATCTAAACTGTCTGAAGTGTTTTTCCAAAGTGATCAACACTTTTATGTTTGGCGTTCCGAAACCCACCTTATCTCAGGCTGAAAAGCGTTTTTGTGCATTGTGCCATAACTTTTCAGGGAAGCTTCAGAACATGAAATTTTTACCTCCCACTATAGCAGAAAGGGTCTTTCTAGTAGTTGCACATCAAATCTAAACTGTCTGAAGTGTTTTTCCAAAGTTATTAACACTTTTATGTTTGGCGTTCCGAAACCCACCTTATCTCATGCTGAAAAGCGTTTTTGTGCATTGTGCCATAACTTTTCAGGGAAGCTTCAGAACATGAAATTTTAACCTCCCACTATAGCAGAAAGGGTCTTTCTAGTAGTTGCACATCAAATCTAAACTGTCTGAAGTGTTTTTCCAAAGTTATCAACACTTTTATGTTTGGCGTTCCGAAACCCACCTTATCTCAGGCTGAAAAGCGTTTTTTTGCATTGTGCCATAACTTTTCAGGGAAGCTTCAGAACATGAAATTTTAACCTCCCACTATAGCAGAAAGGGTCTTTCTAGTAGTTGCACATCAAATCTAAGCTGTCTGAAGTGTTTTTCAAAAGTTATCAACACTTTTATGTTTGGCGTTCCGAAACCCACCTTATCTCAGGCTGAAAAGCGTTTTTGTGCATTGTGCCATAACTTTTCAGGAAAGCTTCAGAACATGAAATTTTAACCTCCCACTATAGCAGAAAGGGTCTTTCTAGTAGTTGCACATCAAATCTAAACTTTGTGAAGTGTTTTTCCACAGTTATCAAAACTTTTATGTTTGGCGTTCCGAAACCCACCTTATCTCAGGCTGAAAAGCGTTTTTACGCATTGTGCCATAACTTTTCAGGGAAGCTTCAGAACATGAAATTTTAACCTCCCACTATAGCAGAAAGGGTCTTTCTAGTAGGTGCACATCAAATCTAAGCTCTCTGAAGTGTTTTTCGAAAGTTATCAACACTTTTATGTTTGGCGTTCCGAAACCCACCTAATCTCAGGCTGAAAAGCGTTTTTGTGCATTGTGCCATAACTTTTCAGGGAAGCTTCAGAACATGAAATTTTAACCTCCCACTATAGCAGAAAGGGTCTTTCTAGTAGTTGCACATCAAATCTAAACTGTCTAAAGTGTTTTTCCAAAGTTATCAACACTTTTATGTTTGGCGTTCCGAAACCCACCTTATCTCAGGCTGAAAAGCGTTTTTACGCATTGTGCCATAACTTTTCAGGGAAGCTTCAGAACATGAAATTTTAACCTCCCACTATAGCAGAAAGGGTCTTTCTAGTAGGTGCACATCAAATCTAAGCTCTCTGAAGTGTTTTTCGAAAGTTATCAACACTTTTATGTTTGGCGTTCCGAAACCCACCTTATCTCAGGCTGAAAAGCGTTTTTGTGCATTGTGCCATAACTTTTCAGGAAAGCTTCAGAACATGAAATTTTAACCTCCCACGATAGCAGAAAGGGTCTTTCTAGTAGTTGCACATCAAATCTGAACTGTCTGAAGTGTTTTTCCAAAGTTATCAACACTTTTATGTTTGGCGTTCCGAAACCCACCTTATCTCAGGCTGAAAAGCGTTTTTACGCATTGTGCCATAACTTTTCAGGGAAGCTTCAGAACATGAAATTTTAACCTCCCACTATAGCAGAAAGGGTCTTTCTAGTAGGTGCACATCAAATCTAAGCTCTCTGTAGTGTTTTTCGAAAGTTATCAACACTTTTATGTTTGGCGTTCCGAAACCCACCTTATCTCAGGCTGAAAAGCGTTTTTGTGCATTGTGCCATAACTTTTCAGGGAAGCTTCAGAACATGAAATTTTAACCTCCCACTATAGCAGAAATGGTCTTTCTAGTAGTTGCACATCAAATCTAAACTGTCTGAAGTGTTTTTCCAAAGTTATCAACACTTTTATGTTTGGCGTTCCGAAACCCACCTTATCTCAGGCTGAAAAGCGTTTTTACGCATTGTGCCATAACTTTTCAGGGAAGCTTCAGAACATGAAATTTTAACCTCCCACTATAGCAGAAAGGGTCTTTCTAGTAGTTGCACATCAAATCTAAACTGTCTGAAGTGTTTTTCCAAAGTTATTAACACTTTTATGTTTGGCGTTCCGAAACCCACCTTATCTCAGGCTGAAAAGCGTTTTTGTGCATTGTGCCATAACTTTTCAGGGAAGCTTCAGAACATGAAATTTTAACCTCCCACTATAGCAGAAAGGGTCTTTCTAGTAGTTGCACATCAAATCTAAACTGTCTGAAGTGTTTTTCCAAAGTTATCAACACTTTTATGTTTGGCGTTCCGAAACCCACCTTATCTCAGGCTGAAAAGCGTTTTTACGCATTGTGCCATAACTTTTCAGGGAAGCTTCAGAACATGAAATTTTAACCTCCCACTATAGCAGAAAGGGTCTTTCTAGTAGGTGCACATCAAATCTAAGCTCTCTGAAGTGTTTTTCGAAAGTTATCAACACTTTTATGTTTGGCGTTCCGAAACCCACCTTATCTCAGGCTGAAAAGCGTTTTTGTGCATTGTGCCATAACTTTTCAGGGAAGCTTCAGAACATGAAATTTTAACCTCCCACTATAGCAGAAAGGGTCTTTCTAGTAGTTGCACCTCAAATCTAAGCTGTCTGAAGTGTTTTTCAAAAGTTATCAACACTTTTATGTTTGGCGTTCCGAAACCCACCTTATCTCAGGCTGAAAAGCGTTTTTGTGCATTGTGCCATAACTTTTCAGGGAAGCTTCAGAACATGAAATTTTAACCTCCCACTATAGCAGAAAGGGTCTTTCTAGTAGTTGCACATCAAATCTAAACTGTCTGAAGTGTTTTTCCAAAGTTATCAACACTTTTATGTTTGGCGTTCCGAAACCCACCTTATCTCAGGCTGAAAAGCGTTTTTACGCATTGTGCCATAACTTTTCAGGGAAGCTTCAGAACATGAAATTTTAACCTCCCACTATAGCAGAAAGGGTCTTTCTAGTAGGTGCACATCAAATCTAAGCTCTCTGAAGTGTTTTTCGAAAGTTATCAACACTTTTATGTTTGGCGTTCCGAAACCCACCTTATCTCAGGCTGAAAAGCGTTTTTGTGCATTGTGCCATAACTTTTCAGGGAAGCTTCAGAACATGAAATTTTAACCTCCCACTATAGCAGAAAGGGTCTTTCTAGTAGTTGCACCTCAAATCTAAGCTGTCTGAAGTGTTTTTCAAAAGTTATCAACACTTTTATGTTTGGCGTTCCGAAACCCACCTTATCTCAGGCTGAAAAGCGTTTTTGTGCATTGTGCCATAACTTTTCAGGAAAGCTTCAGAACATGAAATTTTAACCTCCCACTATAGCAGAAAGGGTCTTTCTAGTAGTTGCACATCAAATCTAAACTGTGTGAAGTGTTTTTCCAAAGTTATCAACACTTTTATGTTTGGCCTTCCGAAACCCACCTTATCTCAGGCTGAAAAGCGTTTTTACGCATTGTGCCATAACTTTTCAGGGAAGCTTCAGAACATGAAATTTTAACCTCCCACTATAGCAGAAAGGGTCTTTCTAGTAGGTGCACATCAAATCTAAGCTCTCTGAAGTGTTTTTCGAAAGTTATCAACACTTTTATGTTTGGCGTTCCGAAACCCACCTTATCTCAGGCTGAAAAGCGTTTTTGTGCATTGTGCCATAACTTTTCAGGAAAGCTTCAGAACATGAAATTTTAACCTCCCACGATAGCAGAAAGGGTCTTTCTAGTAGTTGCACATCAAATCTAAACTGTCTGAAGTGTTTTTCCAAAGTTATCAACACTTTTATGTTTGGCGTTCCGAAACCCACCTTATCTCAGGCTGAAAAGCGTTTTTACGCATTGTGCCATAACTTTTCAGGGAAGCTTCAGAACATGAAATTTTAACCTCCCACTATAGCAGAAAGGGTCTTTCTAGTAGGTGCACATCAAATCTAAGCTCTCTGAAGTGTTTTTCGAAAGTTATCAACACTTTTATGTTTGGCTTTCCGAAACCCACCTTATCTCAGGCTGAAAAGCGTTTTTGTGCATTGTGCCATAACTTTTCAGGGAAGCTTCAGAACATGAAATTTTAACCTCCCACTATAGCAGAAAGGGTCTTTCTAGTAGTTGCACATCTAATCTAAACTGTCTGAAGTGTTTTTCCAAAGTTATCAACACTTTTATGTTTGGCGTTCCGAAACCCACCTTATCTCAGGCTGAAAAGCGTTTTTACGCATTGTGCCATAACTTTTCAGGGAAGCTTCAGAACATGAAATTTTAACCTCCCACTATAGCAGAAAGGGTCTTTCTAGTAGTTGCACATCAAATCTAAACTGTCTGAAGTGTTTTTCCAAAGTTATTAACACTTTTATGTTTGGCGTTCCGAAACCCACCTTATCTCAGGCTGAAAAGTGTTTTTGTGCATTGTGCCATAACTTTTCAGGGAAGCTTCAGAACATGAAATTTTAACCTCCCACTATAGCAGAAAGGGTCTTTCTAGTAGTTGCACATCAAATCTAAACTGTCTGAAGTGTTTTTCCAAAGTTATCAACACTTTTATGTTTGGCGTTCCGAAACCCACCTTATCTCAGGCTGAAAAGCGTTTTTACGCATTGTGCCATAACTTTTCAGGGAAGCTTCAGAACATGAAATTTTAACCTCCCACTATAGCAGAAAGGGTCTTTCTAGTAGTTGCACATCAAATCTAAGCTGTCTGAAGTGTTTTTCAAAAGTTATCAACACTTTTATGTTTGGCGTTCCGAAACCCACCTTATCTCAGGCTGAAAAGCGTTTTTGTGCATTGTGCCATAACTTTTCAGGGAAGCTTCAGAACATGAAATTTTAACCTCCCACTATAGCAGAAAGGGTCTTTCTAGTAGTTGCACATCAAATCTAAACTGTCTGAAGTGTTTTTCCAAAGTTATCAACACTTTTATGTTTGGCGTTCCGAAACCCACCTTATCTCAGGCTGAAAAGCGTTTTTACGCATTGTGCCATAACTTTTCAGGGAAGCTTCAGAACATGAAATTTTAACCTCCCACTATAGCAGAAAGGGTCTTTCTAGTAGGTGCACATCAAATCTAAGCTCTCTGAAGTGTTTTTCGAAAGTTATCAACACTTTTATATTTGGCGTTCCGAAACCCACCTTATCTCAGGCTGAAAAGCGTTTTTGTGCATTGTGCCATAACTTTTCAGGGAAGCTTCAGAACATGAAATTTTAACCTCCCACTATAGCAGAAAGGGTCTTTCTAGTAGTTGCACCTCAAATCTAAGCTGTCTGAAGTGTTTTTCAAAAGTTATCAACACTTTTATGTTTGGCGTTCCGAAACCCACCTTATCTCAGGCTGAAAAGTGTTTTTGTGCATTGTGCCATAACTTTTCAGGAAAGCTTCAGAACATGAAATTTTAACCTCCCACTATAGCAGAAAGGGTCTTTCTAGTAGTTGCACATCAAATCTAAACTGTGTGAAGTGTTTTTCCAAAGTTATCAACACTTTTATGTTTGGCCTTCCGAAACCCACCTTATCTCAGGCTGAAAAGCGTTTTTACGCATTGTGCCATAACTTTTCAGGGAAGCTTCAGAACATGAAATTTTAACCTCCCACTATAGCAGAAAGGGTCTTTCTAGTAGGTGCACATCAAATCTAAGCTCTCTGAAGTGTTTTTCGAAAGTTATCAACACTTTTATGTTTGGCGTTCCGAAACCCACCTTATCTCAGGCTGAAAAGCGTTTTTGTGCATTGTGCCATAACTTTTCAGGAAAGCTTCAGAACATGAAATTTTAACCTCCCACGATAGCAGAAAGGGTCTTTCTAGTAGTTGCACATCAAATCTAAACTGTCTGAAGTGTTTTTCCAAAGTTATCAACACTTTTATGTTTGGCGTTCCGAAACCCACCTTATCTCAGGCTGAAAAGCGTTTTTACGCATTGTGCCATAACTTTTCAGGGAAGCTTCAGAACATGAAATTTTAACCTCCCACTATAGCAGAAAGGGTCTTTCTAGTAGGTGCACATCAAATCTAAGCTCTCTGAAGTGTTTTTCGAAAGTTATCAACACTTTTATGTTTGGCGTTCCGAAACCCACCTTATCTCAGGCTGAAAAGCGTTTTTGTGCATTGTGCCATAACTTTTCAGGGAAGCTTCAGAACATGAAATTTTAACCTCCCACTATAGCAGAAAGGGTCTTTCTAGTAGTTGCACATCTAATCTAAACTGTCTGAAGTGTTTTTCCAAAGTTATCAACACTTTTATGTTTGGCGTTCCGAAACCCACCTTATCTCAGGCTGAAAAGCGTTTTTACGCATTGTGCCATAACTTTTCAGGGAAGCTTCAGAACATGAAATTTTAACCTCCCACTATAGCAGAAAGGGTCTTTCTAGTAGTTGCACATCAAATCTAAACTGTCTGAAGTGTTTTTCCAAAGTTATTAACACTTTTATGTTTGGCGTTCCGAAACCCACCTTATCTCAGGCTGAAAAGTGTTTTTGTGCATTGTGCCATAACTTTTCAGGGAAGCTTCAGAACATGAAATTTTAACCTCCCACTATAGCAGAAAGGGTCTTTCTAGTAGTTGCACATCAAATCTAAACTGTCTGAAGTGTTTTTCCAAAGTTATCAACACTTTTATGTTTGGCGTTCCGAAACCCACCTTATCTCAGGCTGAAAAGCGTTTTTACGCATTGTGCCATAACTTTTCAGGGAAGCTTCAGAACATGAAATTTTAACCTCCCACTATAGCAGAAAGGGTCTTTCTAGTAGGTGCACATCAAATCTAAGCTCTCTGAAGTGTTTTTCGAAAGTTATCAACACTTTTATGTTTGGCGTTCCGAAACCCACCTTATCTCAGGCTGAAAAGCGTTTTTGTGCATTGTGCCATAACTTTTCAGGGAAGCTTCAGAACATGAAATTTTAACCTCCCACTATAGCAGAAAGGGTCTTTCTAGTAGTTGCACATCAAATCTAAACTGTGTGAAGTGTTTTTCCAAAGTTATCAACACTTTTATGTTTGGCGTTCCGAAACCCACCTTATCTCAGGCTGAAAAGCGTTTTTGTGCATTGTGCCATAACTTTTCAGGGAAGCTTCAGAACATGAAATTTTAACCTCCCACTATAGCAGAAAGGGTCTTTCTAGTAGTTGCACATCAAATCTAAGCTGTCTGAAGTGTTTTTCAAAAGTTATCAACACTTTTATGTTTGGCGTTCCGAAACCCACCTTATCTCAGGCTGAAAAGCGTTTTTGTGCATTGTGCCATAACTTTTCAGGGAAGCTTCAGAACATGAAATTTTAACCTCCCACTATAGCAGAAAGGGTCTTTCTAGTAGTTGCACATCAAATCTAAACTGTCTGAAGTGTTTTTCCAAAGTTATCAACACTTTTATGTTTGGCGTTCCGAAACCCACCTTATCTCAGGCTGAAAAGCGTTTTCACGCATTGTGCCATAACTTTTCAGGGAAGCTTCAGAACATGAAATTTTAACCTCCCACTATAGCAGACAGGGTCTTTCTAGTAGGTGCACATCAAATCTAAGCACTCTGAAGTGTTTTTCGAAAGTTATCAACACTTTTATGTTTGGCGTTCCGAAACCCACCTTATCTCAGGCTGAAAAGCGTTTTTGTGCATTGTGCCATAACTTTTCAGGGAAGCTTCAGAACATGAAATTTTAACCTCCCACTATAGCAGAAAGGGTCTTTCTAGTAGTTGCACATCAAATCTAAACTGTCTGAAGTGTTTTTCCAAAGTTATTAACACTTTTATGTTCTGCGTTCCGAAACCCACCTTATCTCAGGCTGAAAAGCGTTTTTGTGCATTGTGCCATAACTTTTCAGGGAAGCTTCAGAACATGAAATTTTAACCTCCCACTATAGCAGAAATGGTCTTTCTAGTAGTTGCACATCAAATCTAAACTGTCTGAAGTGTTTTTCCAAAGTTATCAACACTTTTATGTTTGGCGTTCCGAAACCCACCTTATCTCAGGCTGAAAAGCGTTTTTGTGCACTGTGCCTTAACTTTTCAGGGAAGCTTCAGAACATGAAATTTTAACCTCCCACTATAGCAGAAAGGGTCTTTCTAGTAGTTGCACATCAAATCTAAACTGTCTGAAGTGTTTTTCCAAAGTTATCAACACTTTTATGTTTGGCGTTCCGAAACCCACCTTATCTCAGGCTGAAAAGCGTTTTTGTGCATTGTGCCATAACTTTTCAGGGAAGCTTCAGAACATGAAATTTTAACCTCCCACTATAGCAGAAAGGGTCTTTCTAGTAGTTGCACATCAAATCTAAACTGTCTGAAGTGTTTTTCCAAAGTTATCAACACTTTTATGTTTGGCGTTCCGAAACCCACCTTATCTCAGGCTGAAAAGCGTTTTTACGCATTGTGCCATAACTTTTCAGGGAAGCTTCAGAACATGAAATTTTAACCTCCCACTATAGCAGAAAGGGTCTTTCTAGTAGTTGCACATCAAATCTAAGCTGTCTGAAGTGTTTTTCAAAAGTTATCAACACTTTTATGTTTGGCGTTCCGAAACCCACCTTATCTCAGGCTGAAAAGCGTTTTTGTGCATTGTGCCATAACTTTTCAGGAAAGCTTCAGAACATGAAATTTTAACCTCCCACTATAGCAGAAAGGGTCTTTCTAGTAGTTGCACATCAAATCTAAACTGTGTGAAGTGTTTTTCCAAAGTTATCAACACTTTTATGTTTGGCGTTCCGAAACCCACCTTATCTCAGGCTGAAAAGCGTTTTTACGCATTGTGCCATAACTTTTCAGGGAAGCTTCAGAACATGAAATTTTAACCTCCCACTATAGCAGAAAGGGTCTTTCTAGTAGGTGCACATCAAATCTAAGCTCTCTGAAGTGTTTTTCGAAAGTTATCAACACTTTTATGTTTGGCGTTCCGAAACCCACCTTATCTCAGGCTGAAAAGCGTTTTTGTGCATTGTGCCACAACTTTTCAGGGAAGCTTCAGAACATGAAATTTTAACCTCCCACTATAGCAGAAAGGGTCTTTCTAGTAGTTGCACATCAAATCTAAACTGTCTGAAGTGTTTTTCCAAAGTTATCAACACTTTTATGTTTGGCGTTCCGAAACCCACCTTATCTCAGGCTGAAAAGCGTTTTTACGCATTGTGCCATAACTTTTCAGGGAAGCTTCAGAACATGAAATTTTAACCTCCCACTATAGCAGAAAGGGTCTTTCTAGTAGGTGCACATCAAATCTAAGCTGTCTGAAGTGTTTTTCGATAGTTATCAACACTTTTATGTTTGGCGTTCCGAAACCCACCTTATCTCAGGCTGAAAAGCGTTTTTGTGCATTGTGCCATAACTTTTCAGGGAAGCTTCAGAACATGAAATTTTAACCTCCCACTATAGCAGAAAGGGTCTTTCTAGTAGTTGCACATCAAATCTAAACTGTCTGAAGTGTTTTTCCAAAGTTATCAACACTTTTATGTTTGGCGTTCCGAAACCCACCTTATCTCAGGCTGAAAAGCGTTTTTGTGCATTGTGCCATAACTTTTCAGGGAAGCTTCAGAACATGAAATTTTAACCTCCCACTATAGCAGAAAGGGTCTTTCTAGTAGTTGCACATCAAATCTAAGCTGTCTGAAGTGTTTTTCAAAAGTTATCAACACTTTTATGTTTGGCGTTCCGAAACCCACCTTATCTCAGGCTGAAAAGCGTTTTTGTACATTGTGCCATAACTTTTCAGGGAAGCTTCAGAACATGAAATTTTAACCTCCCACTATAGCAGAAAGGGTCTTTCTAGTAGTTGCACATCAAATCTAAACTGTCTGAAGTGTTTTTCCAAAGTTATTAACACTTTTATGTTTGGCGTTCCGAAACCCACCTTATCTCAGGCTGAAAAGCGTTTTTGTGCATTGTGCCATAACTTTTCAGGGAAGCTTCAGAACATGAAATTTTAACCTCCCACTATAGCAGAAAGGGTCTTTCTAGTAGTTGCACATCAAATCTAAGCTGTCTGAAGTGTTTTTCCAAAGTTATTAACACTTTTATGTTTGGCGTTCCGAAACCCACCTTATCTCAGGCTGAAAAGCGTTTTTGTGCATTGTGCCATAACTTTTCAGGGAAGCTTCAGAACATGAAATTTTAACCTCCCACTATAGCAGAAAGGGTCTTTCTAGTAGTTGCACATCAAATCTAAACTGTCTGAAGTGTTTTTCCAAAGTTATCAACACTTTTATGTTTGGCGTTCCGAAACCCACCTTATCTCAGGCTGAAAAGCGTTTTTACGCATTGTGCCATAACTTTTCAGGGAAGCTTCAGAACATGAAATTTTAACCTCCCACTATAGCAGAAAGGGTCTTTCTAGTAGGTGCACATCAAATCTAAGCTCTCTGAAGTGTTTTTCGAAAGTTATCAACACTTTTATGTTTGGGGTTCCGAAACCCACCTTATCTCAGGCTGAAAAGCGTTTTTGTGCATTGTGCCATAACTTTTCAGGGAAGCTTCAGAACATGAAATTTTAACCTCCCACTATAGCAGAAAGGGTCTTTCTAGTAGTTGCACATCAAATCTAAACTGTCTGAAGTGTTTTTCCAAAGTTATTAACACTTTTGTATTTGGCGTTCCGAAACCCACCTTATCTCAGGCTGAAAAGCGTTTTTGTGCATTGTGCCATAACTTTTCAGGAAAGCTTCAGAACATGAAATTTTAATTTCCCACTATAGCAGAAAGGGTCTTTCTAGTAGTTGCACATCAAATCTAAACTGTCTGAAGTGTTTTTCCAAAGTTATCAACACTTTTATGTTTGGCGTTCCGAAACCCACCTTATCTCAGGCTGAAAAGCGTTTTTACGCATTGTTCCATAACTTTTCAGGGAAGCTTCAGAACATGAAATTTTAACCTCCCACTATAGCAGAAAGGGTCTTTCTAGTAGGTGCAAATCAAATCTAAGCTGTCTGAAGTGTTTTTCGAAAGTTATCAACACTTTTATGTTTGGCGTTCCGAAACCCACCTTATCTCAGGCTGAAAAGCGTTTTTGTGCATTGTGCCATAACTTTTCAGGGAAGCTTCAGAACATGAAATTTTAACCTCCCACTATAGCAGAAAGGGTCTTTCTAGTAGTTGCACATCAAATCTAAGCTGTCTGAAGTGTATTTCAAAAGTTATCAACACTTTTATGTTTGGCGTTCCGAAACCCACCTTATCTCAGGCTGAAAAGCGTTTTTGTGCATTGTGCCACAACTTTTCAGGAAAGCTTCAGAACATGAAATTTTAACCTCCCACTATAGCAGAAAGGGTCTTTCTAGTAGTTGCACACCAAATCTAAACTGTCTGAAGTGTTTTTCCAAAGTTATCAACACTTTTATGTTTGGCGTTCCGAAACCCACCTTATCTCAGGCTGAAAAGCGTTTTTACGCATTGTGCCATAACTTTTCAGGGAAGCTTCAGAACATGAAATTTTAACCTCCCACTATAGCAGAAAGGGTCTTTCTAGTAGGTGCACATCAAATCTAAGCTCTCTGAAGTGTTTTTCGAAAGTTATCAACACTTTTATGTTTGGCGTTCCGAAACCCACCTTATCTCAGGCTGAAAAGCGTTTTTGTGCATTGTGCCATAACTTTTCAGGGAAGCTTCAGAACATGTAATATTAACCTCCCACTATAGCAGAAAGGGTCTTGTCTTTCTAGTAGTTGCACATCAAATCTAAACTGTCTGAAGTGTTTTTCCAAAGTTATTAACACTTTTATGTTTGGCGTTCCGAAACCCACCTTATCTCAGGCTGAAAAGCGTTTTTGTGCATTGTGCCATAACTTTTCAGGGAAGCTTCAGAACATGAAATTTTAACCTCCCACTATAGCAGAAAGGGTCTTTCCAGTAGTGGCACATCAAATCTAAACTGTCTGAAGTGTTTTTCCAAAGTTATTAACACTTTTATGTTTGGCGTTCCGAAACCCACCTTATCTCAGGCTGAAAAGCGTTTTTGTGCATTGTGCCATAACTTTTCAGGGAAGCTTCAGAACATGAAATTTTAACCTCCCACTATAGCAGAAAGGGTCTTTCTAGTAGTTGCACATCAAATCTAAACTGTCTGAAGTGTTTTTCCAAAGTTATCAACACTTTTATGTTTGGCGTTCCGAAACCCACCTTATCTCAGGCTGAAAAGCGTTTTTACGCATTGTGCCATAACTTTTCAGGGAAGCTTCAGAACATGAAATTTTAACCTCCCACTATAGCAGAAAGGGTCTTTCTAGTAGTTGCACATCAAATCTAAGCTGTCTGAAGTGTTTTTCAAAAGTTATCAACACTTTTATGTTTGGCGTTCCGAAACCCACCTTATCTCAGGCTGAAAAGCGTTTTTGTGCATTGTGCCATAACTTTTCAGGAAAGCTTCAGAACATGAAATTTTAACCTCCCACTATAGCAGAAAGGGTCTTTCTAGTAGTTGCACATCAAATCTAAACTGTGTTAAGTGTTTTTCCAAAGTTATCAACACTTTTATGTTTGGCGTTCCGAAACCCACCTTATCTCAGGCTGAAAAGCGTTTTTACGCATTGTGCCATAACTTTTCAGGGAAGCTTCAGAACATGAAATTTTAACCTCCCACTATAGCAGAAAGGGTCTTTCTAGTAGGTGCACATCAAATCTAAGCTCTCTGAAGTGTTTTTCGAAAGTTATCAACACTTTTATGTTTGGCGTTCCGAAACCCACCTTATCTCAGGCTGAAAAGCGTTTTTGAGCATTGTGCCATAACTTTTCAGGGAAGCTTCAGAACATGAAATTTTAACCTCCCACTATAGCAGAAAGGGTCTTTCTAGTAGGTGCACATCAAATCTAAGCTGTCTGAAGTGTTTTTCGATAGTTATCAACACTTTTATGTTTGGCGTTCCGAAACCCACCTTATCTCAGGCTGAAAAGCGTTTTTGTGCATTGTGCCATAACTTTTCAGGGAAGCTTCAGAACATGAAATTTTAACCTCCCACTATAGCAGAAAGGGTCTTTCTAGTAGTTGCACATCAAATCTAAACTGTCTGAAGTGTTTTTCCAAAGTTATCAACACTTTTATGTTTGGCGTTCCGAAACCCACCTTATCTCAGGCTGAAAAGCGTTTTTGTGCATTGTGCCATAACTTTTCAGGGAAGCTTCAGAACATGAAATTTTAACCTCCCACTATAGCAGAAAGGGTCTTTCTAGTAGTTGCACATCAAATCTAATCTGTCTGAAGTGTTTTTCAAAAGTTATCAACACTTTTATGTTTGGCGTTCCGAAACCCACCTTATCTCAGGCTGAAAAGCGTTTTTGTGCATTGTGCCATAACTTTTCAGGGAAGCTTCAGAACATGAAATTTTAACCTCCCACTATAGCAGAAAGGGTCTTTCTAGTAGTTGCACATCAAATCTAAACTGTCTGAAGTGTTTTTCCAAAGTTATTAACACTTTTATGTTTGGCGTTCCGAAACCCACCTTATCTCAGGCTGAAAAGCGTTTTTGTGCATTGTGCCATAACTTTTCAGGGAAGCTTCAGAACATGAAATTTTAACCTCCCACTATAGCAGAAAGGGTCTTTCTAGTAGTTGCACATCAAATCTAAACTGTCTGAAGTGTTTTTCCAAAGTTATTAACACTTTTATGTTTGGCGTTCCGAAACCCACCTTATCTCAGGCTGAAAAGCGTTTTTGTGCATTGTGCCATAACTTTTCAGGGAAGCTTCAGAACATGAAATTTTAACCTCCCACTATAGCAGAAAGGGTCTTTCTAGTAGTTGCACATCAAATCTAAACTGTCTGAAGTGTTTTTCCAAAGTTATCAACACTTTTATGTTTGGCGTTCCGAAACCCACCTTATCTCAGGCTGAAAAGCGTTTTTACGCATTGTGCCATAACTTTTCAGGGAAGCTTCAGAACATGAAATTTTAAGCTCCCACTATAGCAGAAAGGGTCTTTCTAGTAGGTGCACATCAAATCTAAGCTCTCTGAAGTGTTTTTCGAAAGTTATCAACACTTTTATGTTTGGCGTTCCGAAACCCACCTTATCTCAGGCTGAAAAGCGTTTTTGTGCATTGTGCCATAACTTTTCAGGGAAGCTTCAGAACATGAAATTTTAACCTCCCACTATAGCAGAAAGGGTCTTTCTAGTAGTTGCACATCAAATCTAAACTGTCTGAAGTGTTTTTCCAAAGTTATCAACACTTTTATGTTTGGCGTTCCGAAACCCACCTTATCTCAGGCTGAAAAGCGTTTTTACGCATTGTGCCATAACTTTTCAGGGAAGCTTCAGAACATGAAATTTTAACCTCCCACTATAGCAGAAAGGGTCTTTCTAGTAGGTGCAAATCAAATCTAAGCTGTCTGAAGTGTTTTTCGAAAGTTATCAACACTTTTATGTTTGGCGTTCCGAAACCCACCTTATCTCAGGCTGAAAAGCGTTTTTGTGCATTGTGCCATAACTTTTCAGGGAAGCTTCAGAACATGAAATTTTAACCTCCCACTATAGCAGAAAGGGTCTTTCTAGTAGTTGCACATCAAATCTAAGCTGTCTGAAGTGTTTTTCAAAAGTTATCAACACTTTTATGTTTGGCGTTCCGAAACCCACCTTATCTCAGGCTGAAAAGCGTTTTTGTGCATTGTGCCACAACTTTTCAGGAAAGCTTCAGAACATGAAATTTTAACCTCCCACTATAGCAGAAAGGGTCTTTCTAGTAGGTGCACATCAAATCTAAGCTCTCTGAAGTGTTTTTCGAAAGTTATCAACACTTTTATGTTTGGCGTTCCGAAACCCACCTTATCTCAGGCTGAAAAGCGTTTTTGTGCATTGTGCCATAACTTTTCAGGGAAGCTTCAGAACATGTAATTTTAACCTCCCACTATAGCAGAAAGGGTCTTTCTAGTAGTTGCACATCAAATCTAAACTGTCTGAAGTGTTTTTCCAAAGTTATTAACACTTTTATGTTTGGCGTTCCGAAACCCACCTTATCTCAGGCTGAAAAGCGTTTTTGTGCATTGTGCCATAACTTTTCAGGGAAGCTTCAGAACATGAAATTTTAACCTCCCACTATAGCAGAAAGGGTCTTTCTAGTAGTTGCACATCAAATCTAAGCTGTCTGAAGTGTTTTTCAAAAGTTATCAACACTTTTATGTTTGGCGTTCCGAAACCCACCTTATCTCAGGCTGAAAAGCGTTTTTGTGCATTGTGCCATAACTTTTCAGGGAAGCTTCAGAACATGAAATTTTAACCTCCCACTATAGCAGAAAGGGTCTTTCCAGTAGTTGCACATCAAATCTAAACTGTCTGAAGTGTTTTTCCAAAGTTATTAACACTTTTATGTTTGGCGTTCCGAAACCCACCTTATCTCAGGCGGAAAAGCGTTTTTACGCATTGTGCCATAACTTTTCAGGGAAGCTTCAGAACATGAAATTTTAACCTCCCACTAAAGCAGAAAGGGTCTTTCTAGTAGGTGCACATCAAATCTAAACTGTCTGAAGTGTTTTTCCAAAGTTATCAACACTTTTATGTTTGGCGTTCCGAAACCCACCTTATCTCAGGCTGAAAAGCGTTTTTGTGCATTGTGCCATAACTTTTCAGGAAAGCTTCAGAACATGAAATTTTAACCTCCCACTATAGCAGAAAGGGTCTTTCTAGTAGTTGCACATCAAATCTAAACTGTGTGAAGTGTTTTTCCAAAGTTATCAACACTTTTATGTTTGGCCTTCCGAAACCCACCTTATCTCAGGCTGAAAAGCGTTTTTACGCATTGTGCCATAACTTTTCAGGGAAGCTTCAGAACATGAAATTTTAACCTCCCACTATAGCAGAAAGGGTCTTTCTAGTAGTTGCACATCAAATCTAAACTGTCTGAAGTGTTTTTCCATAGTTATTAACACTTTTATGTTTGGCGTTCCGAAACCCACCTTATCTCAGGCTGAAAAGCGTTTTTGTGCATTGTGCCATAACTTTTCAGGGAAGCTTCAGAACATGAAATTTTAACCTCCCACTATAGCAGAAAGGGTCTTTCTAGTAGTTGCACATCAAATCTAAACTGTCTGAAGTGTTTTTCCAAAGTTATCAACACTTTTATGTTTGGCGGTCCGATACCCACCTTATCTCAGGCTGAAAAGCGTTTTTACGCATTGTGCCATAACTTTTCAGGGAAGCTTCAGAACATGAAATTTTAACCTCCCACTATAGCAGAAAGGGTCTTTCTAGTAGGTGCAAATCAAATCTAAGCTGTCTGAAGTGTTTTTCGAAAGTTATCAACAATTTTATGTTTGGCGTTCCGAAACCCACCTTATCTCAGGCTGAAAAGCGTTTTTGTGCATTGTGCCATAACTTTTCAGGGAAGCTTCAGAACATGAAATTTTAACCTCCCACTATAGCAGAAAGGGTCTTTCTAGTAGTTGCACATCAAATCTAAGCTGTCTGAAGTGTTTTTCAAAAGTTATCAACACTTTTATGTTTGGCGTTCCGAAACCCACCTTATCTCAGGCTGAAAAGCGTTTTTGTGCATTGTGCCACAACTTTTCAGGAAAGCTTCAGAACATGAAATTTTAACCTCCCACTATAGCAGAAAGGGTCTTTCTAGTAGGTGCACATCAAATCTAAGCTCTCTGAAGTGTTTTTCGAAAGTTATCAACACTTTTATGTTTGGCGTTCCGAAACCCACCTTATCTCAGGCTGAAAAGCGTTTTTGTGCATTGTGCCATAACTTTTCAGGGAAGCTTCAGAACATGTAATTTTAACCTCCCACTATAGCAGAAAGGGTCTTTCTAGTAGTTGCACATCAAATCTAAACTGTCTGAAGTGTTTTTCCAAAGTTATTAACACTTTTATGTTTGGCGTTCCGAAACCCACCTTATCTCAGGCTGAAAAGCGTTTTTGTGCATTGTGCCATAACTTTTCAGGGAAGCTTCAGAACATGAAATTTTAACCTCCCACTATAGCAGAAAGGGTCTTTCTAGTAGTTGCACATCAAATCTAAGCTGTCTGAAGTGTTTTTCAAAAGTTATCAACACTTTTATGTTTGGCGTTCCGAAACCCACCTTATCTCAGGCTGAAAAGCGTTTTTGTGCATTGTGCCATAACTTTTCAGGGAAGCTTCAGAACATGAAATTTTAACCTCCCACTATAGCAGAAAGGGTCTTTCCAGTAGTTGCACATCAAATCTAAACTGTCTGAAGTGTTTTTCCAAAGTTATTAACACTTTTATGTTTGGCGTTCCGAAACCCACCTTATCTCAGGCGGAAAAGCGTTTTTACGCATTGTGCCATAACTTTTCAGGGAAGCTTCAGAACATGAAATTTTAACCTCCCACTAAAGCAGAAAGGGTCTTTCTAGTAGGTGCACATCAAATCTAAGCTGTCTGAAGTGTTTTTCGAAAGTTATCAACACTTTTATGTTTGGCGTTCCGAAACCCACCTTATCTCAGGCTGAAAAGCGTTTTTGTGCATTGTGCCATAACTTTTCAGGGAAGCTTCAGAACATGAAATTTTAACCTCCCACTATAGCAGAAAGGGTCTTTCTAGTAGTTGCACATCAAATCTAAGCTGTCTGAAGTGTTTTTCAAAAGTTATCAACACTTTTATGTTTGGCGTTCCGAAACCCACCTTATCTCAGGCTGAAAAGCGTTTTTGTGCATTGTGCCATAACTTTTCAGGAAAGCTTCAGAACATGAAATTTTAACCTCCCACTATAGCAGAAAGGGTCTTTCTAGTAGTTGCACATCAAATCTAAACTGTCTGAAGTGTTTTTCTAAAGTTATCAACACTTTTATGTTTGGCGTTCCGAAACCCACCTTATCTCAGGCTGAAAAGCGTTTTTGTGCATTGTGCCATAACTTTTCAGGGAAGCTTCAGAACATGAAATTTTAACCTCCCACTATAGCAGAAAGAGTCTTTCTAGTAGTTGCACATCAAATCTAAACTGTCTGAAGTGTTTTTCCAAAGTTATTAACACTTTTATGTTTGGCGTTCCGAAACCCACCTTATCTCAGGCTGAAAAGCGTTTTTGTGCATTGTGCCATAACTTTTCAGGGAAGCTTCAGAACATGAAATTTTAACCTCCCACTATAGCAGAAAGGGTCTTTCTAGTAGTTGCACATCAAATCTAAACTGTCTGAAGTGTTTTTCCAAAGTTATTAACACTTTTATGTTTGGCGTTCCGAAACCCACCTTATCTCAGGCTGAAAAGCGTTTTTGTGCATTGTGCCATAACTTTTCAGGGAAGCTTCAGAACATGAAATTTTAACCTCCCACTATAGCAGAAAGGGTCTTTCTAGTAGTTGCACATCAAATCTAAACTGTCTGAAGTGTTTTTCCAAAGTTATCAACACTTTTATGTTTGGCGTTCCGAAACCCACCTTATCTCAGGCTGAAAAGCGTTTTTACGCATTGTGCCATAACTTTTCAGGGAAGCTTCAGAACATGAAATTTTAACCTCCCACTATAGCAGAAAGGGTCTTTCTAGTAGGTGCACATCAAATCTAAGCTCTCTGAAGTGTTTTTCGAAAGTTATCAACACTTTTATGTTTGGCGTTCCGAAACCCACCTTATCTCAGGCTGAAAAGCGTTTTTGTGCATTGTGCCATAACTTTTCAGGGAAGCTTCAGAACATGAAATTTTAACCTCCCACTATAGCAGAAAGGGTCTTTCTAGTAGTTGCACATCAAATCTAAACTGTCTGAAGTGTTTTTCCAAAGTTATCAACACTTTTATGTTTGGCGTTCCGAAACCCACCTTATCTCAGGCTGAAAAGCGTTTTTGTGCATTGTGCCATAACTTTTCAGGGAAGCTTCAGAACATGAAATTTTAACCTCCCACTATAGCAGAAAGGGTCTTTCTAGTAGTTGCACATCAAATCTAAGCTGTCTGAAGTGTTTTTCAAAAGTTATCAACACTTTTATGTTTGGCGTTCCGAAACCCACCTTATCTTAGGCTGAAAAGCGTTTTTGTGCATTGTGCCATAACTTTTCAGGGAAGCTTCAGAACATGAAATTTTAACCTCCCACTATAGCAGAAAGGGTCTTTCTAGTAGTTGCACATCAAATCTAAACTGTCTGAAGTGTTTTTCCAAAGTTATTAACACTTTTATGTTTGGCGTTCCGAAACCCACCTTATCTCAGGCTGAAAAGCGTTTTTGTGCATTGTGCCATAACTTTTCAGGGAAGCTTCAGAACATGAAATTTTAACCTCCCACTATAGCAGAAAGGGTCTTTCTAGTAGTTGCACATCAAATCTAAGCTCTCTGAAGTGTTTTTCGAAAGTTATCAACACTTTTATGTTTGGCGTTCCGAAACCCACCTTATCTCAGGCTGAAAAGCGTTTTTGTGCATTGTGCCATAACTTTTCAGGGAAGCTTCAGAACATGAAATTTTAACCTCCCACTATAGCAGAAAGGGTCTTTCTAGTAGTTGCACATCAAATCTAAACTGTCTGAAGTGTTTTTCCAAAGTTATTAACACTTTTATGTTTGGCGTTCCGAAACCCACCTTATCTCAGGCTGAAAAGCGTTTTTGTGCATTGTGCCATAACTTTTCAGGGAAGCTTCAGAACATGAAATTTTAATCTCCCACTATAGCAGAAAGGGTCTTTCTAGTAGTTGCACATCAAATCTAAGCTGTCTGAAGTGTTTTTCAAAAGTTATCAACACTTTTAAGTTTTGCGTTCCGAAACCCACCTTATCTCAGGCTGAAAAGCGTTTTTGTGCATTGTGCCATAACTTTTCAGGGAAGCTTCAGAACATGAAATTTTAACCTCCCACTATAGCAGAAAGGGTCTTTCTAGTAGTTGCACATCAAATCTAAACTGTCTGAAGTGTTTTTCCAAAGTTATTAACACTTTTATGTTTTGCGTTCCGAAACCCACCTTATCTCAGGCTGAAAAGCGTTTTTGTGCATTGTGCCATAACTTTTCAGGGAAGCTTCAGAACATGAAATTTTAACCTCCCACTATAGCAGAAAGGGTCTTTCTAGTAGTTGCACATCAAATCTAAGCTGTCTGAAGTGTTTTTCAAAAGTTATCAACACTTTTATGTTTGGCGTTCCGAAACCCACCTTATCTCAGGCTGAAAAGCGTTTTTGTGCATTGTGCCATAACTTTTCAGGAAAGCTTCAGAACATGAAATTTTAACCTCCCACTATAGCAGAAAGGGTCTTTCTAGTAGTTGCACATCAAATCTAAACTGTCTGAAGTGTTTTTCTAAAGTTATCAACACTTTTATGTTTGGCGTTCCGAAACCCACCTTATCTCAGGCTGAAAAGCGTTTTTACGCATTGTGCCATAACGTTTCAGGGAAGCTTCAGAACATGAAATTTTAACCTCCCACTATAGCAGAAAGGGTCTTTCTAGTAGTTGCACATCAAATCTAAACTGTCTGAAGTGTTTTTCCAAAGTTATTAACACTTTTATGTTTGGCGTTCCGAAACCCACCTTATCTCAGGCTGAAAAGCGTTTTTGTGCATTGTGCCATAACTTTTCAGGGAAGCTTCAGAACATGAAATTTTAACCTCCCACTATAGCAGAAAGGGTCTTTCTAGTAGTTGCACATCAAATCTAAACTGTCTGAAGTGTTTTTCCAAAGTTATTAACACTTTTATGTTTGGCGTTCCGAAACCCACCTTATCTCAGGCTGAAAAGCGTTTTTACGCATTGTGCCATAACTTTTCAGGGAAGCTTCAGAACATGAAATTTTAACCTCCCACTATAGCAGAAAGGGTCTTTCTAGTAGTTGCACATCAAATCTAAACTGTCTGAAGTGTTTTTCCAAAGTTATTAACACTTTTATGTTTGGCGTTCCGAAACCCACCTTATCTCAGGCTGAAAAGCGTTTTTGTGCATTGTGCCATAACTTTTCAGGGAAGCTTCAGAACATGAAATTTTAACCTCCCACTATAGCAGAAAGGGTCTTTCTAGTAGTTGCACATCAAATCTAAACTGTCTGAAGTGTTTTTCCAAAGTTATCAACACTTTTATGTTTGGCGTTCCGAAACCCACCTTATCTCAGGCTGAAAAGCGTTTTTACGCATTGTGCCATAAATTTTCAGGGAAGCTTCAGAACATGAAATTTTAACCTCCCACTATAGCAGAAAGGGTCTTTCTAGTAGGTGCACATCAAATCTAAGCTCTCTGAAGTGTTTTTCGAAAGTTATCAACACTTTTATGTTTGGCGTTCCGAAACCCACCTTATCTCAGGCTGAAAAGCGTTTTTGTGCATTGTGCCATAACTTTTCAGGGAAGCTTCAGAACATGAAATTTTAACCTCCCACTATAGCAGAAAGGGTCTTTCTAGTAGTTGCACATCAAATCTAAACTGTCTGAAGTGTTTTTCCAAAGTTATCAACACTTTTATGTTTGGCGTTCCGAAACCCACCTTATCTCAGGCTGAAAAGCGTTTTTGTGCATTGTGCCATAACTTTTCAGGGAAGCTTCAGAACATGAAATTTTAACCTCCCACTATAGCAGAAAGGGTCTTTCTAGTAGTTGCACATCAAATCTAAGCTGTCTGAAGTGTTTTTCAAAAGTTATCAACACTTTTATGTTTGGCGTTCCGAAACCCACCTTTTCTTAGGCTGAAAAGCGTTTTTGTGCATTGTGCCATAACTTTTCAGGGAAGCTTCAGAACATGAAATTTTAACCTCCCACTATAGCAGAAAGGGTCTTTCTAGTAGTTGCACATCAAATCTAAACTGTCTGAAGTGTTTTTCCAAAGTTATTAACACTTTTATGTTTGGCGTTCCGAAACCCACCTTATCTCAGGCTGAAAAGCGTTTTTGTGCATTGTGCCATAACTTTTCAGGGAAGCTTCAGAACATGAAATTTTAACCTCCCACTATAGCAGAAAGGGTCTTTCTAGTAGTTGCACATCAAATCTAAGCTCTCTGAAGTGTTTTTCGAAAGTTATCAACACTTTTATGTTTGGCGTTCCGAAACCCACCTTATCTCAGGCTGAAAAGCGTTTTTGTGCATTGTGCCATAACTTTTCAGGGAAGCTTCAGAACATGAAATTTTAACCTCCCACTATAGCAGAAAGGGTCTTTCTAGTAGTTGCACATCAAATCTAAACTGTCTGAAGTGTTTTTCCAAAGTTATTAACACTTTTATGTTTGGCGTTCCGAAACCCACCTTATCTCAGGCTGAAAAGCGTTTTTGTGCATTGTGCCATAACTTTTCAGGGAAGCTTCAGAACATGAAATTTTAACCTCCCACTATAGCAGAAAGGGTCTTTCTAGTAGTTGCACATCAAATCTAAGCTGTCTGAAGTGTTTTTCAAAAGTTATCAACACTTTTATGTTTTGCGTTCCGAAACCCACCTTATCTCAGGCTGAAAAGCGTTTTTGTGCATTGTGCCATAACTTTTCAGGGAAGCTTCAGAACATGAAATTTTAACCTCCCACTATAGCAGAAAGGGTCTTTCTAGTAGTTGCACATCAAATCTAAACTGTCTGAAGTGTTTTTCCAAAGTTATTAACACTTTTATGTTTTGCGTTCCGAAACCCACCTTATCTCAGGCTGAAAAGCGTTTTTGTGCATTGTGCCATAACTTTTCAGGGAAGCTTCAGAACATGAAATTTTAACCTCCCACTATAGCAGAAAGGGTCTTTCTAGTAGTTGCACATCAAATCTAAGCTGTCTGAAGTGTTTTTCAAAAGTTATCAACACTTTTATGTTTGGCGTTCCGAAACCCACCTTATCTCAGGCTGAAAAGCGTTTTTGTGCATTGTGCCATAACTTTTCAGGAAAGCTTCAGAACATGAAATTTTAACCTCCCACTATAGCAGAAAGGGTCTTTCTAGTAGTTGCACATCAAATCTAAACTGTCTGAAGTGTTTTTCTAAAGTTATCAACACTTTTATGTTTGGCGTTCCGAAACCCACCTTATCTCAGGCTGAAAAGCGTTTTTACGCATTGTGCCATAACTTTTCAGGGAAGCTTCAGAACATGAAATTTTAACCTCCCACTATAGCAGAAAGGGTCTTTCTAGTAGTTGCACATCAAATCTAAACTGTCTGAAGTGTTTTTCCAAAGTTATTAACACTTTTATGTTTGGCGTTCCGAAACCCACCTTATCTCAGGCTGAAAAGCGTTTTTGTGCATTGTGCCATAACTTTTCAGGGAAGCTTCAGAACATGAAATTTTAACCTCCCACTATAGCAGAAAGGGTCTTTCTAGTAGTTGCACATCAAATCTAAACTGTCTGAAGTGTTTTTCCAAAGTTATCAACACTTTTATTTTTGGCGTTCCGAAACCCACCTTATCTCAGGCTGAAAAGCGTTTTTACGCATTGTGCCATAACTTTTCAGGGAAGCTTCAGAACATGAAATTATAACCTCCCACTATAGCAGAAAGGGTCTTTCTAGTAGTTGCACATCAAATCTAAACTGTCTGAAGTGTTTTTCCAAAGTTATTAACACTTTTATGTTTGGCGTTCCGAAACCCACCTTATCTCAGGCTGAAAAGCGTTTTTGTGCATTGTGCCATAACTTTTCAGGGAAGCTTCAGAACATGAAATTTTAACCTCCCACTATAGCAGAAAGGGTCTTTCTAGTAGTTGCACATCAAATCTAAACTGTCTGAAGTGTTTTTCCAAAGTTATCAACACTTTTATGTTTGGCGTTCCGAAACCCACCTTATCTCAGGCTGAAAAGCGTTTTTACGCATTGTGCCATAACTTTTCAGGGAAGCTTCAGAACATGAAATTTTAACCTCCCACTATAGCAGAAAGGGTCTTTCTAGTAGGTGCACATCAAATCTAAGCTCTCTGAAGTGTTTTTCGAAAGTTATCAACACTTTTATGTTTGGCGTTCCGAAACCCACCTTATCTCAGGCTGAAAAGCGTTTTTACGCATTGTGCCATAACTTTTCAGGGAAGCTTCAGAACATGAAATTTTAACCTCCCACTATAGCAGAAAGGGTCTTTCTAGTAGGTGCACATCAAATCTAAGCTGTCTGAAGTGTTTTTCGAAAGTTATCAACACTTTTATGTTTGGCGTTCCGAAACCCACCTTATCTGAGGCTGAAAAGCGTTTTTGTGCATTGTGCCATAACTTTTCAGGGAAGCTTCAGAACATGAAATTTTAACCTCCCACTATAGCAGAAAGGGTCTTTCTAGTAGTTGCACATCAAATCTAAGCTGTCTGAAGTGTTTTTCAAAAGTTATCAACACTTTTATGTTTGGCGTTCCGAAACCCACCTTATCTCAGGCTGAAAAGCGTTTTTGTGCATTGTGCCATAACTTTTCAGGAAAGCTTCAGAACATGAAATTTTAACCTCCCACTATAGCAGAAAGGGTCTTTCTAGTAGTTGCACATCAAATCTAAACTGTCTGAAGTGTTTTTCCAAAGTTATTAACACTTTTATGTTTGGCGTTCCGAAACCCACCTTATCTCAGGCTGAAAAGCGTTTTTGTGCATTGTGCCATAACTTTTCAGGGAAGCTTCAGAACATCAAATTTTAACCTCTCACTATAGCAGAAAGGGTCTTTCTAGTAGTTGCACATCAAATCTAAACTGTCTGAAGTGTTTTTCTAAAGTTATTAACACTTTTATGTTTGGCGTTCCGAAACCCACCTTATCTCAGGCTGAAAAGCGTTTTTGTGCATTGTGCCATAACTTTTCAGGGAAGCTTCAGAACATGAAATTTTAACCTCCCACTATAGCAGAAAGGGTCTTTCTAGTAGTTGCACATCAAATCTAAACTGTCTGAAGTGTTTTTCCAAAGTTATCAACACTTTTATGTTTGGCGTTCCGAAACCCACCTTATCTCAGGCTGAAAAGCGTTTTTACGCATTGTGCCATAACTTTTCAGGGAAGCTTCAGAACATGAAATTTTAACCTCCCACTATAGCAGAAAGGGTCTTTCTAGTAGGTGCACATCAAATCTAAGCTGTCTGAAGTGTTTTTCGAAAGTTATCAACACTTTTATGTTTGGCGTTCCGAAACCCACCTTATCTCAGGCTGAAAAGCGTTTTTGTGCATTGTGCCATAACTTTTCAGGGAAGCTTCAGAACATGAAATTTTAACCTCCCACTTTAGCAGAAAGGGTCTTTCTAGTAGTTGCACATCAAATCTAAGCCGTCTGAAGTGTTTTTCAAAAGTTATCAACACTTTTATGTTTGGCGTTCCGAAACCCACCTTATCTCAGGCTGAAAAGCGTTTTTGTGCATTGTGCCATAACTTTTCAGGAAAGCTTCAGAACATGAAATTTTAACCTCCCACTATAGCAGAAAGGGTCTTTCTAGTAGTTGCACATAAAATCTAAACTGTGTGAAGTGTTTTTCCAAAGTTATCAACACTTTTATGTTTGCCGTTCCGAAACCCACCTTATCTCAGGCTGAAAAGCGTTTTTACGCATTGTGCCATAACTTTTCAGGGAAGCTTCAGAACATGAAATTTTAACCTCCCACTATAGCAGAAAGGGTCTTTCTAGTAGTTGCACATCAAATCTAAGCTCTCTGAAGTGTTTTTCGAAAGTTATCAACACTTTTATGTTTGGCGTTCCGAAACCCACCTTATCTCAGGCTGAAAAGCGTTTTTGTGCATTGTGCCATAACTTTTCAGGGAAGCTTCAGAACATGAAATTTTAACCTCCCACTATAGCAGAAAGGGTCTTTCTAGTAGTTGCACATCAAATCTAAGCTCTCTGAAGTGTTTTTCGAAAGTTATCAACACTTTTATGTTTGGCGTTCCGAAACCCACCTTATCTCAGGCTGAAAAGCGTTTTTGTGCATTGTGCCATAACTTTTCAGGGAAGCTTCAGAACATGAAATTTTAACCTCCCACTATAGCAGAAAGGGTCTTTCTAGTAGTTGCACATCAAATCTAAACTGTCTGAAGTGTTTTTCCAAAGTTATTAACACTTTTATGTTTGGCGTTCCGAAACCCACCTTATCTCAGGCTGAAAAGCGTTTTTGTGCATTGTGCCATAACTTTTCAGGGAAGCTTCAGAACATGAAATTTTAACCTCCCACTATAGCAGAAAGGGTCTTTCTAGTAGTTGCACATCAAATCTAAGCTGTCTGAAGTGTTTTTCAAAAGTTATCAACACTTTTATGTTTTGCGTTCCGAAACCCACCTTATCTCAGGCTGAAAAGCGTTTTTGTGCATTGTGCCATAACTTTTCAGGGAAGCTTCAGAACATGAAATTTTAACCTCCCACTATAGCAGAAAGGGTCTTTCTAGTAGTTGCACATCAAATCTAAACTGTCTGAAGTGTTTTTCCAAAGTTATTAACACTTTTATGTTTTGCGTTCCGAAACCCACCTTATCTCAGGCTGAAAAGCGTTTTTGTGCATTGTGCCATAACTTTTCAGGGAAGCTTCAGAACATGAAATTTTAACCTCCCACTATAGCAGAAAGGGTCTTTCTAGTAGTTGCACATCAAATCTAAGCTGTCTGAAGTGTTTTTCAAAAGTTATCAACACTTTTATGTTTGGCGTTCCGAAACCCACCTTATCTCAGGCTGAAAAGCGTTTTTGTGCATTGTGCCATAACTTTTCAGGAAAGCTTCAGAACATGAAATTTTAACCTCCCACTATAGCAGAAAGGGTCTTTCTAGTAGTTGCACATCAAATCTAAACTGTCTGAAGTGTTTTTCTAAAGTTATCAACACTTTTATGTTTGGCGTTCCGAAACCCACCTTATCTCAGGCTGAAAAGCGTTTTTACGCATTGTGCCATAACTTTTCAGGGAAGCTTCAGAACATGAAATTTTAACCTCCCACTATAGCAGAAAGGGTCTTTCTAGTAGTTGCACATCAAATCTAAACTGTCTGAAGTGTTTTTCCAAAGTTATTAACACTTTTATGTTTGGCGTTCCGAAACCCACCTTATCTCAGGCTGAAAAGCGTTTTTGTGCATTGTGCCATAACTTTTCAGGGAAGCTTCAGAACATGAAATTTTAACCTCCCACTATAGCAGAAAGGGTCTTTCTAGTAGTTGCACATCAAATCTAAACTGTCTGAAGTGTTTTTCCAAAGTTATTAACACTTTAATGTTTGGCGTTCCGAAACCCACCTTATCTCAGGCTGAAAAGCGCTTTTACGCATTGTGCCATAACTTTTCAGGGAAGCTTCAGAACATGAAATTTTAACCTCCCACTATAGCAGAAAGGGTCTTTCTAGTAGTTGCACATCAAATCTAAACTGTCTGAAGTGTTTTTCCAAAGTTATTAACACTTTTATGTTTGGCGTTCCGAAACCCACCTTATCTCAGGCTGAAAAGCGTTTTTGTGCATTGTGCCATAACTTTTCAGGGAAGCTTCAGAACATGAAATTTTAACCTCCCACTATAGCAGAAAGGGTCTTTCTAGTAGTTGCACATCAAATCTAAACTGTCTGAAGTGTTTATCCAAAGTTATCAACACTTTTATGTTTGGCGTTCCGAAACCCACCTTATCTCAGGCTGAAAAGCGTTTTTACGCATTGTGCCATAACTTTTCAGGGAAGCTTCAGAACATGAAATTTTAACCTCCCACTATAGCAGAAAGGGTCTTTCTAGTAGGTGCACATCAAATCTAAGCTCTCTGAAGTGTTTTTCGAAAGTTATCAACACTTTTATGTTTGGCGTTCCGAAACCCACCTTATCTCAGGCTGAAAAGCGTTTTTACGCATTGTGCCATAACTTTTCAGGGAAGCTTCAGAACATGAAATTTTAACCTCCCACTATAGCAGAAAGGGTCTTTCTAGTAGGTGCACATCAAATCTAAGCTGTCTGAAGTGTTTTTCGAAAGTTATCAACACTTTTATGTTTGGCGTTCCGAAACCCACCTTATCTGAGGCTGAAAAGCGTTTTTGTGCATTGTGCCATAACTTTTCAGGGAAGCTTCAGAACATGAAATTTTAACCTCCCACGATAGCAGAAAGGGTCTTTCTAGTAGTTGCACATCAAATCTAAGCTGTCTGAAGTGTTTTTCAAAAGTTATCAACACTTTTATGTTTGGCGTTCCGAAACCCACCTTATCTCAGGCTGAAAAGCGTTTTTGTGCATTGTGCCATAACTTTTCAGGAAAGCTTCAGAACATGAAATTTTAACCTCCCACTATAGCAGAAAGGGTCTTTCTAGTAGTTGCACATCAAATCTAAACTGTCTGAAGTGTTTTTCCAAAGTTATTAACACTTTTATGTTTGGCGTTCCGAAACCCACCTTATCTCAGGCTGAAAAGCGTTTTTGTGCATTGTGCCATAACTTTTCAGGGAAGCTTCAGAACATCAAATTTTAACCTCTCACTATAGCAGAAAGGGTCTTTCTAGTAGTTGCACATCAAATCTAAACTGTCTGAAGTGTTTTTCTAAAGTTATTAACACTTTTATGTTTGGCGTTCCGAAACCCACCTTATCTCAGGCTGAAAAGCGTTTTTGTGCATTGTGCCATAACTTTTCAGGGAAGCCTCAGAACATGAAATTTTAACCTCCCACTATAGCAGAAAGGGTCTTTCTAGTAGTTGCACATCAAATCTAAACTGTCTGAAGTGTTTTTCCATAGTTATTAACACTTTGATGTTTGGCGTTCCGAAACCCACCTTATCTCAGGCTGAAAAGCGTTTTTGTGCATTGTGCCATAACTTTTCAGGGAAGCTTCAGAACATGAAATTTTAACCTCCCACTATAGCAGAAAGGGTCTTTCTAGTAGTTGCACATCAAATCTAAACTGTCTGAAGTGTTTTTCCAAAGTTATCAACACTTTTATGTTTGGCGTTCCGAAACCCACCTTATCTCAGGCTGAAAAGCGTTTTTACGCATTGTGCCATAACTTTTCAGGGAAGCTTCAGAACATGAAATTTTAACCTCCCACTATAGCAGAAAGGGTCTTTCTAGTAGGTGCACATCAAATCTAAGCTGTCTGAAGTGTTTTTCGAAAGTTATCAACACTTTTATGTTTGGCGTTCCGAAACCCACCTTATCTCAGGCTGAAAAGCGTTTTTGTGCATTGTGCCATAACTTTTCAGGGAAGCTTCAGAACATGAAATTTTAACCACCCACTATAGCAGAAAGGGTCTTTCTAGTAGTTGCACATCAAATCTAAGCTGTCTGAAGTGTTTTTCAAAAGTTATCAACACTTTTATGTTTGGCGTTCCGAAACCCACCTTATCTCAGGCTGAAAAGCGTTTTTGTGCATTGTGCCATAACTTTTCAGGAAAGCTTCAGAACATGAAATTTTAACCTCCCACTATAGCAGAAAGGGTCTTTCCAGTAGTTGCACATAAAATCTAAACTGTGTGAAGTGTTTTTCCAAAGTTATCAACACTTTTATGTTTGCCGTTCCGAAACCCACCTTATCTCAGGCTGAAAAGCGTTTTTACGCATTGTGCCATAACTTTTCAGGGAAGCTTCAGAACATGAAATTTTAACCTCCCACTATAGCAGAAAGGGTCTTTCTAGTAGTTGCACATCAAATCTAAGCTCTCTGAAGTGTTTTTCGAAAGTTATCAACACTTTTATGTTTGGCGTTCCGAAACCCACCTTATCTCAGGCTGAAAAGCGTTTTTGTGCATTGTGCCATAACTTTTCAGGGAAGCTTCAGAACATGAAATTTTAACCTCCCACTATAGCAGAAAGGGTCTTTCTAGTAGTTGCACATCAAATCTAAGCTCTCTGAAGTGTTTTTCGAAAGTTATCAACACTTTTATGTTTGGCGTTCCGAAACCCACCTTATCTCAGGCTGAAAAGCGTTTTTGTGCATTGTGCCATTACTTTTCAGGGAAGCTTCAGAACATGAAATTTTAACCTCCCACTATAGCAGAAAGGGTCTTTCTAGTAGTTGCACATCAAATCTAAACTGTCTGAAGTGTTTTTCCAAAGTTATTAACACTTTTATGTTTTGCGTTCCGAAACCCACCTTATCTCAGGCTGAAAAGCGTTTTTGTGCATTGTGCCATAACTTTTCAGGAAAGCTTCAGAACATGAAATTTTAACCTCCCACTATAGCAGAAAGGGTCTTTCTAGTAGTTGCACATCAAATCTAAGCTCTCTGAAGTGTTTTTCGAAAGTTATCAACACTTTTATGTTTGGCGTTCCGAAACCCACCTTATCTCAGGCTGAAAAGCGTTTTTGTGCATTGTGCCATAACTTTTCAGGGAAGCTTCACAACATGAAATTTTAACCTCCCACTATAGCAGAAAGGGTCTTTCTAGTAGTTGCACATCAAATCTAAACTGTCTGAAGTGTTTTTCCAAAGTTATCAACACTTTCATGTTTGGCGTTCCGAAACCCACCTTATCTCAGGCTGAAAAGCGTTTTTGTGCATTGTGCCATAACTTTTCAGGGAAGCTTCAGAACATGAAATTTTAACCTCCCACTATAGCAGAAAGGGTCTTTCTAGTAGTTGGACATCAACTCTAAGCTCTCTGAAGTGTTTTTCAAAAGTTATCAACACTTTTATGTTTGGCGTTCCGAAACCCACCTTATCTTAGGCTGAAAAGCGTTTTTGTGCATTGTGCCATAACTTTTCAGGGAAGCTTCAGAACATGAAATTTTAACCTCCCACTATAGCAGAAAGGGTCTTTCTAGTAGTTGCACATCAAATCTAAACTGTCTGAAGTGTTTTTCCAAAGTTATTAACACTTTTATGTTTGGCGTTCCGAAACCCACCTTATCTCAGGCTGAAAAGCGTTTTTGTGCATTGTGCCATAACTTTTCAGGGAAGCTTCAGAACATGAAATTTTAACCTCCCACTATAGCAGAAAGGGTCTTTCTAGTAGTTGCACATCAAATCTAAGCTGTCTGAAGTGTTTTTCAAAAGTTATCAACACTTTTATGTTTGGCGTTCCGAAACCCACCTTATCTCAGGCTGAAAAGCGTTTTTGTGCATTGTGCCATAACTTTTCAGGGAAGCTTCAGAACATGAAATTTTAACCTCCCACTATAGCAGAAAGGGTCTTTCTAGTAGTTGCACATCAAATCTAAACTGTCTGAAGTGTTTTTCCAAAGTTATTAACACTTTTATGTTTGGCGTTCCGAAACCCACCTTATCTCAGGCTGAAAAGCGTTTTTACGCATTGTGCCATAACTTTTCAGGGAAGCTTCAGAACATGAAATTTTAACCTCCCACTATAGCAGAAAGGGTCTTTCTAGTAGTTGCACATCAAATCTAAGCTGTCTGAAGTGTTTTTCAAAAGTTATCAACACTTTTATGTTTGGCGTTCCGAAACCCACCTTATCTCAGGCTGAAAAGCGTTTTTGTGCATTGTGCCATAACTTTTCAGGAAAGCTTCAGAACATGAAATTTTAACCTCCCACTATAGCAGAAAGGGTCTTTCTAGTAGTTGCACATCAAATCTAAACTGTCTGAAGTGTTTTTCTAAAGTTATCAACACTTTTATGTTTGGCGTTCCGAAACCCACCTTATCTCAGGCTGAAAAGCGTTTTTACGCATTGTGCCATAACTTTTCAGGGAAGCTTCAGAACATGAAATTTTAACCTCCCACTATAGCAGAAAGGGTCTTTCTAGTAGTTGCACATCAAATCTAAACTGTCTGAAGTGTTTTTCCAAAGTTATTAACACTTTTATGTTTGGCGTTCCGAAACCCACCTTATCTCAGGCTGAAAAGCGTTTTTGTGCATTGTGCCATAACTTTTCAGGGAAGCTTCAGAACATGAAATTTTAACCTCCCACTATAGCAGAAAGGGTCTTTCTAGTAGTTGCACATCAAATCTAAACTGTCTGAAGTGTTTTTCCAAAGTTATTAACACTTTTATGTTTGGCGTTCCGAAACCCACCTTATCTCAGGCTGAAAAGCGTTTTTACGCATTGTGCCATAACTTTTCAGGGAAGCTTCAGAACATGAAATTTTAACCTCCCACTATAGCAGAAAGGGTCTTTCTAGTAGTTGCACATCAAATCTAAACTGTCTGAAGTGTTTTTCCAAAGTTATTAACACTTTTATGTTTGGCGTTCCGAAACCCACCTTATCTCAGGCTGAAAAGCGTTTTTGTGCATTGTGCCATAACTTTTCAGGGAAGCTTCAGAACATGAAATTTTAACCTCCCACTATAGCAGAAAGGGTCTTTCTAGTAGTTGCACATCAAATCTAAACTGTCTGAAGTGTTTATCCAAAGTTATCAACACTTTTATGTTTGGCGTTCCGAAACCCACCTTATCTCAGGCTGAAAAGCGTTTTTACGCATTGTGCCATAACTTTTCAGGGAAGCTTCAGAACATGAAATTTTAACCTCCCACTATAGCAGAATGGGTCTTTCTAGTAGGTGCACATCAAATCTAAGCTCTCTGAAGTGTTTTTCGAAAGTTATCAACACTTTTATGTTTGGCGTTCCGAAACCCACCTTATCTCAGGCTGAAAAGCGTTTTTACGCATTGTGCCATAACTTTTCAGGGAAGCTTCAGAACATGAAATTTTAACCTCCCACTATAGCAGAAAGGGTCTTTCTAGTAGGTGCACATCAAATCTAAGCTGTCTGAAGTGTTTTTCGAAAGTTATCAACACTTTTATGTTTGGCGTTCCGAAACCCACCTTATCTCAGGCTGAAAAGCGTTTTTGTGCATTGTGCCATAACTTTTCAGGGAAGCTTCAGAACATGAAATTTTAACCTCCCACTATAGCAGAAAGGGTCTTTCTAGTAGTTGCACATCAAATCTAAGCTGTCTGAAGTGTTTTTCAAAAGTTATCAACACTTTTATGTTTGGCGTTCCGAAACCCACCTTATCTCAGGCTGAAAAGCGTTTTTGTGCATTGTGCCATAACTTTTCAGGAAAGCTTCAGAACATGAAATTTTAACCTCCCACTATAGCAGAAAGGGTCTTTCTAGTAGTTGCACATCAAATCTAAACTGTCTGAAGTGTTTTTCCAAAGTTATTAACACTTTTATGTTTGGCGTTCCGAAACCCACCTTATCTCAGGCTGAAAAGCGTTTTTGTGCATTGTGCCATAACTTTTCAGGGAAGCTTCAGAACATCAAATTTTAACCTCTCACTATAGCAGAAAGGGTCTTTCTAGTAGTTGCACATCAAATCTAAACTGTCTGAAGTGTTTTTCTAAAGTTATTAACACTTTTATGTTTGGCGTTCCGAAACCCACCTTATCTCAGGCTGAAAAGCGTTTTTGTGCATTGTGCCATAACTTTTCAGGGAAGCCTCAGAACATGAAATTTTAACCTCCCACTATAGCAGAAAGGGTCTTTCTAGTAGTTGCACATCAAATCTAAACTGTCTGAAGTGTTTTTCCATAGTTATTAACACTTTTATGTTTGGCGTTCCGAAACCCACCTTATCTCAGGCTGAAAAGCGTTTTTGTGCATTGTGCCATAACTTTTCAGGGAAGCTTCAGAACATGAAATTTTAACCTCCCACTATAGCAGAAAGGGTCTTTCTAGTAGTTGCACATCAAATCTAAACTGTCTGAAGTGTTTTTCCAAAGTTATCAACACTTTTATGTTTGGCGTTCCGAAACCCACCTTATCTCAGGCTGAAAAGCGTTTTTACGCATTGTGCCATAACTTTTCAGGGAAGCTTCAGAACATGAAATTTTAACCTCCCACTATAGCAGAAAGGGTCTTTCTAGTAGGTGCACATCAAATCTAAGCTGTCTGAAGTGTTTTTCGAAAGTTATCAACACTTTTATGTTTGGCGTTCCGAAACCCACCTTATCTCAGGCTGAAAAGCGTTTTTGTGCATTGTGCCATAACTTTTCAGGGAAGCTTCAGAACATGAAATTTTAACCTCCCACTATAGCAGAAAGGGTCTTTCTAGTAGTTGCACATCAAATCTAAGCTGTCTGAAGTGTTTTTCAAAAGTTATCAACACTTTTATGTTTGGCGTTCCGAAACCCACCTTATCTCAGGCTGAAAAGCGTTTTTGTGCATTGTGCCATAACTTTTCAGGAAAGCTTCAGAACATGAAATTTTAACCTCCCACTATAGCAGAAAGGGTCTTTCCAGTAGTTGCACATAAAATCTAAACTGTGTGAAGTGTTTTTCCAAAGTTATCAACACTTTTATGTTTGCCGTTCCGAAACCCACCTTATCTCAGGCTGAAAAGCGTTTTTACGCATTGTGCCATAACTTTTCAGGGAAGCTTCAGAACATGAAATTTTAACCTCCCACTATAGCAGAAAGGGTCTTTCTAGTAGTTGCACATCAAATCTAAGCTCTCTGAAGTGTTTTTCGAAAGTTATCAACACTTTTATGTTTGGCGTTCCGAAACCCACCTTATCTCAGGCTGAAAAGCGTTTTTGTGCATTGTGCCATAACTTTTCAGGGAAGCTTCAGAACATGAAATTTTAACCTCCCACTATAGCAGAAAGGGTCTTTCTAGTAGTTGCACATCAAATCTAAGCTCTCTGAAGTGTTTTTCGAAAGTTATCAACACTTTTATGTTTGGCGTTCCGAAACCCACCTTATCTCAGGCTGAAAAGCGTTTTTGTGCATTGTGCCATAACTTTTCAGGGAAGCTTCAGAACATGAAATTTTAACCTCCCACTATAGCAGAAAGGGTCTTTCTAGTAGTTGCACATCAAATCTAAACTGTCTGAAGTGTTTTTCCAAAGTTATTAACACTTTTATGTTTGGCGTTCCGAAACCCACCTTATCTCAGGCTGAAAAGCGTTTTTGTGCATTGTGCCATAACTTTTCAGGGAAGCTTCAGAACATGAAATTTTAACCTCCCACTATAGCAGAAAGGGTCTTTCTAGTAGTTGCACATCAAATCTAAGCTGTCTGAAGTGTTTTTCAAAAGTTATCAACACTTTTATGTTTTGCGTTCCGAAACCCACCTTATCTCAGGCTGAAAAGCGTTTTTGTGCATTGTGCCATAACTTTTCAGGAAAGCTTCAGAACATGAAATTTTAACCTCCCACTATAGCAGAAAGGGTCTTTCTAGTAGTTGCACATCAAATCTAAGCTCTCTGAAGTGTTTTTCGAAAGTTATCAACACTTTTATGTTTGGCGTTCCGAAACCCACCTTATCTCAGGCTGAAAAGCGTTTTTGTGCATTGTGCCATAACTTTTCAGGGAAGCTTCACTACATGAAATTTTAACCTCCCACTATAGCAGAAAGGGTCTTTCTAGTAGTTGCACATCAAATCTAAACTGTCTGAAGTGTTTTTCCAAAGTTATCAACACTTTCATGTTTGGCGTTCCGAAACCCACCTTATCTCAGGCTGAAAAGCGTTTTTGTGCATTGTGCCATAACTTTTCAGGGAAGCTTCAGAACATGAAATTTTAACCTCCCACTATAGCAGAAAGGGTCTTTCTAGTAGTTGGACATCAACTCTAAGCTCTCTGAAGTGTTTTTCAAAAGTTATCAACACTTTTATGTTTGGCGTTCCGAAACCCACCTTATCTTAGGCTGAAAAGCGTTTTTGTGCATTGTGCCATAACTTTTCAGGGAAGCTTCAGAACATGAAATTTTAACCTCCCACTATAGCAGAAAGGGTCTTTCTAGTAGTTGCACATCAAATCTAAACTGTCTGAAGTGTTTTTCCAAAGTTATTAACACTTTTATGTTTGGCGTTCCGAAACCCACCTTATCTCAGGCTGAAAAGCGTTTTTGTGCATTGTGCCATAACTTTTCAGGGAAGCTTCAGAACATGAAATTTTAACCTCCCACTATAGCAGAAAGGGTCTTTCTAGTAGTTGCACATCAAATCTAAACTGTCTGAAGTGTTTTTCCAAAGTTATCAACACTTTTATGTTTGGCGTTCCGAAACCCACCTTATCTCAGGCTGAAAAGCGTTTTTGTGCATTGTGCCATGACTTTTCAGGAAAGCTTCAGAACATGAAATTTTAACCTCCCACTATAGCAGAAAGGGTCTTTCTAGTAGTTGCACATCAAATCTAAACTGTCTGAAGTGTTTTTCCAAAGTTATCATCACTTTTATGTTTGGCGTTCCGAAACCCACCTTATCTCAGGCTGAAAAGCATTTTTACGCATTGTGCCATAACTTTTCAGGGAAGCTTCAGAACATGAAATTTTAACCTCCCACTATAGCAGAAAGGGTCTTTCTAGTAGGTGCACATCAAATCTAAGCTCTCTGAAGTGTTTTTCGAAAGTTATCAACGCTTTTATGTTTGGCGTTCCGAAACCCACCTTATCTCAGGCTGAAAAGCGTTTTTGTGCATTGTGCCATAACTTTTCAGGGAAGCTTCAGAACATGAAATTTTAACCTCCCACTATAGCAGAAAGGGTCTTTCTAGTAGTTGCACATCAAATCTAAGCTGTCTGAAGTGTTTTTCAAAAGTTATCAACACTTTTATGTTTGGCGTTCCGAAACCCACCTTATCTCAGGCTGAAAAGCGTTTTTGTGCATTGTGCCATAACTTTTCAGGGAAGCTTCAGAACATGAAATTTTAACCTCCCACTATAGCAGAAAGGGTCTTTCTAGTAGTTGCACATCAAATCTAAACTGTCTGAAGTGTTTTTCCAAAGTTATTAACACTTTTATGTTTGGCGTTCCAAAACCCACCTTATCTCAGGCTGAAAAGCGTTTTTGTGCATTGTGCCATAACTTTTCAGGGAAGCTTCAGAACATGAAATTTTAACCTCCCACTATAGCAGAAAGGGTCTTTCTAGTAGTTGCACATCAAATCTAAACTGTCTGAAGTGTTTTTCCAAAGTTATCAACACTTTTATGTTTGGCGTTCCGAAACCCACCTTATCTCAGGCTGAAAAGCGTTTTTACGCATTGTGCCATAACTTTTCAGGGAAGCTTCAGAACATGAAATTTTAACCTCCCACTATAGCAGAAAGGGTCTTTCTAGTAGGTGCACATCAAATCTAAGCTCTCTGAAGTGTTTTTCGAAAGTTATCAACACTTTTATGTTTGGCGTTCCGAAACCCACCTTATCTCAGGCTGAAAAGCGTTTTTGTGCATTGTGCCATAACTTTTCAGGGAAGCTTCAGAACATGAAATTTTAACCTCCCACTATAGCAGAAAGGGTCTTTCTAGTAGTTGCAAATCAAATCTAAACTGTCTGAAGTGTTTTTCCAAAGTTAACAACACTTTTATGTTTGGCGTTCTGAAACCCACCTTATCTCAGGCTGAAAAGCGTTTTTGTGCATTGTGCCATAACTTTTCAGGGAAGCTTCAGAACATGAAATTTTAACCTCCCACTATAGCAGAAAGGGTCTTTCTAGTAGTTGCACATCAAATCTAAACTGTCTGAAGTGTTTTTCCAAAGTTATCAACACTTTTATGTTTGGCGTTCCGAAACCCACCTTATCTCAGGCTGAAAAGCGTTTTTGTGCATTGTGCCATAACTTTTCAGGAAAGCTTCAGAACATGAAATTTTAACCTCCCACTATAGCAGAAAGGGTCTTTCTAGTAGTTGCACATCAAATCTAAACTGTCTGAAGTGTTTTTCCAAAGTTATCATCACTTTTATGTTTGGCGTTCCGAAACCCACCTTATCTCAGGCTGAAAAGCATTTTTACGCATTGTGCCATAACTTTTCAGGGAAGCTTCAGAACATGAAATTTTAACCTCCCACTATAGCAGAAAGGGTCTTTCTAGTAGGTGCACATCAAATCTAAGCTCTCTGAAGTGTTTTTCGAAAGTTATCAACACTTTTATGTTTGGCGTTCCGAAACCCACCTTATCTCAGGCTGAAAAGCGTTTTTGTGCATTGTGCCATAACTTTTCAGGGAAGCTTCAGAACATGAAATTTTAACCTCCCACTATAGCAGAAAGGGTCTTTCTAGTAGTTGCACATCAAATCTAAGCTGTCTGAAGTGTTTTTCAAAAGTTATCAACACTTTTATGTTTGGCGTTCCGAAACCCACCTTATCTCAGGCTGAAAAGCGTTTTTGTGCATTGTGCCATAACTTTTCAGGGAAGCTTCAGAACATGAAATTTTAACCTCCCACTATAGCAGAAAGGGTCTTTCTAGTAGTTGCACATCAAATCTAAACTGTCTGAAGTGTTTTTCCAAAGTTATCAACACTTTTATGTTTGGCGTTCCGAAACCCACCTTATCTCAGGCTGAAAAGCGTTTTTACGCATTGTGCCATAACTTTTCAGGGAAGCTTCAGAACATGAAATTTTAACCTCCCACTATAGCAGAAAGGGTCTTTCTAGTAGGTGCACATCAAATCTAAGCTCTCTGAAGTGTTTTTCGAAAGTTATCAACACTTTTATGTTTGGCGTTCCGAAACCCACCTTATCTCAGGCTGAAAAGCGTTTTTGTGCATTGTGCCATAACTTTTCAGGGAAGCTTCAGAACATGAAATTTTAACCTCCCACTATAGCAGAAAGGGTCTTTCTAGTAGTTGCAAATCAAATCTAAACTGTCTGAAGTGTTTTTCCAAAGTTAACAACACTTTTATGTTTGGCGTTCTGAAACCCACCTTATCTCAGGCTGAAAAGCGTTTTTGTGCATTGTGCCATAACTTTTCAGGGAAGCTTCAGAACATGAAATTTTAACCTCCCACTATAGCAGAAAGGGTCTTTCTAGTAGTTGCACATCAAATCTAAACTGTCTGAAGTGTTTTTCCAAAGTTATCAACACTTTTATGTTTGGCGTTCCGAAACCCACCTTATCTCAGGCTGAAAAGCGTTTTTGTGCATTGTGCCATAACTTTTCAGGAAAGCTTCAGAACATGAAATTTTAACCTCCCACTATAGCAGAAAGGGTCTTTCTAGTAGTTGCACATCAAATCTAAACTGTCTGAAGTATTTTTCTAAAGTTATCAACACTTTTATGTTTGGCGTTCCGAAACCCACCTTATCTCAGGCTGAAAAGCGTTTTTACGCATTGTGCCATAACTTTTCAGGGAAGCTTCAGAACATGAAATTTTAACCTCCCACTATAGCAGAAAGGGTCTTTCTAGTAGTTGCACATCAAATCTAAACTGTCTGAAGTGTTTTTCCAAAGTTATTAACACTTTTATGTTTGGCGTTCCGAAACCCACCTTATCTCAGGCTGAAAAGCGTTTTTGTGCATTGTGCCATAACTTTTCAGGGAAGCTTCAGAACATGAAATTTTAACCTCCCACTATAGCAGAAAGGGTCTTTCTAGTAGTTGCACATCAAATCTAAACTGTCTGAAGTGTTTTTCCAAAGTTATCAACACTTTTATGTTTGGCGTTCCGAAACCCACCTTATCTCAGGCTGAAAAGCGTTTTTACGCATTGTGCCATAACTTTTCAGGGAAGCTTCAGAACATGAAATTTTAACCTCCCACTATAGCAGAAAGGGTCTTTCTAGTAGTTGCACATCAAATCTAAACTGTCTGAAGTGTTTTTCCAAAGTTATCAAAACTTTTATGTTTGGCGTTCCGAAACCCACCTTATCTCAGGCTGAAAAGCGTTTTTGTGCATTGTGCCATAACTTTTCAGGGAAGCTTCAGAACATGAAATTTTAACCTCCCACTATAGCAGAAAGGGTCTTTCTAGTAGTTGCACATCAAATCTAAGCTGTCTGAAGTGTTTTTCAAAAGTTATCAACACTTTTATGTTTGGCGTTCCGAAACCCACCTTATCTTAGGCTGAAAAGCGTTTTTGTGCATTGTGCCATAACTTTTCAGGGAAGCTTCAGAACATGAAATTTTAACCTCCCACTATAGCAGAAAGGGTCTTTCTAGTAGTTGCACATCAAATCTAAACTGTCTGAAGTGTTTTTCCAAAGTTATTAACACTTTTATGTTTGGCGTTCCGAAACCCACCTTATCTCAGGCTGAAAAGCGTTTTTGTGCATTGTGCCATAACTTTTCAGGGAAGCTTCAGAACATGAAATTTTAACCTCCCACTATAGCAGAAAGGGTCTTTCTAGTAGTTGCACATCAAATCTAAACTGTCTGAAGTGTTTTTCCAAAGTTATTAACACTTTTATGTTTGGCGTTCCGAAACCCACCTTATCTCAGGCTGAAAAGCGTTTTTGTGCATTGTGCCATAACTTTTCAGGGAAGCTTCAGAACATGAAATTTTAACCTCCCACTATAGCAGAAAGGGTCTTTCTAGTAGTTGCACATCAAATCTAAGCTCTCTGAAGTGTTTTTCGAAAGTTATCAACACTTTTATGTTTGGCGTTCCGAAACCCACCTTATCTCAGGCTGAAAAGCGTTTTTGTGCATTGTGCCATAACTTTTCAGGGAAGCTTCAGAACATGAAATTTTAACCTCCCACTATAGCAGAAAGGGTCTTTCTAGTAGTTGCACATCAAATCTAAACTGTCTGAAGTGTTTTTCCAAAGTTATTAACACTTTTATGTTTGGCGTTCCGAAACCCACCTTATCTCAGGCTGAAAAGCGTTTTTGTGCATTGTGCCATAACTTTTCAGGGAAGCTTCAGAACATGAAATTTTAACCTCCCACTATAGCAGAAAGGGTCTTTCTAGTAGGTGCACATCAAATCTAAGCTCTCTGAAGTGTTTTTCGAAAGTTATCAACACTTTTATGTTTGGCGTTCCGAAACCCACCTTATCTGAGGCTGAAAAGCGTTTTTGTGCATTGTGCCATAACTTTTCAGGGAAGCTTCAGAACATGAAATTTTAACCTCCCACTATAGCAGAAAGGGTCTTTCTAGTAGTTGCACATCAAATCTAAACTGTCTGAAGTGTTTTTCCAAAGTTATTAACACTTTTATGTTTGGCGTTCCGAAACCCACCTTATCTCAGGCTGAAAAGCGTTTTTGTGCATTGTGCCATAACTTTTCAGGGAAGCTTCAGAACATGAAATTTTAACCTCCCACTATAGCAGAAAGGGTCTTTCTAGTAGTTGCACATCAAATCTAAACTGTCTGAAGCGTTTTTCAAAAGTTATCAACACTTTTATGTTTGGCGTTCCGAAACCCACCTTATCTCAGGCTGAAAAGCGTTTTTGTGCATTGTGCCATAACTTTTCAGGAAAGCTTCAGAACATGAAATTTTAACCTCCCACTATAGCAGAAAGGGTCTTTCTAGTAGTTGCACATCAAATCTAAACTGTCTGAAGTGTTTTTCTAAAGTTATCAACACTTTTATGTTTGGCGTTCCGAAACCCACCTTATCTCAGGCTGAAAAGCGTTTTTACGCATTGTGCCATAACTTTTCAGGGAAGCTTCAGAACATGAAATTTTAACCTCCCACTATAGCAGAAAGGGTCTTTCTAGTAGTTGCACATCAAATCTAAACTGTCTGAAGTGTTTTTCCAAAGTTATTAACACTTTTATGTTTGGCGTTCCGAAACCCACCTTATCTCAGGCTGAAAAGCGTTTTTGTGCATTGTGCCATTACTTTTCAGGGAAGCTTCAGAACATGAAATTTTAACCTCCCACTATAGCAGAAAGGGTCTTTCTAGTAGTTGCACATCAAATCTAAACTGTCTGAAGTGTTTTTCCAAAGTTATTAACACTTTTATGTTTGGCGTTCCGAAACCCACCTTATCTCAGGCTGAAAAGCGTTTTTGTGCATTGTGCCATAACTTTTCAGGGAAGCTTCAGAACATGAAATTTTAACCTCCCACTATAGCAGAAAGGGTCTTTCTAGTAGTTGCACATCAAATCTAAACTGTCTGAAGTGTTTTTCCAAAGTTATTAACACTTTTATGTTTCGCGTTCCGAAACCCACCTTATCTCAGGCTGAAAAGCGTTTTTACGCATTGTGCCATAACTTTTCAGGGAAGCTTCAGAACATGAAATTTTAACCTCCCACTATAGCAGAAAGGGTCTTTCTAGTAGTTGCACATCAAATCTAAACTGTCTGAAGTGTTTTTCCGAAGTTATTAACACTTTTATGTTTGGCGTTCCGAAACCCACCTTATCTCAGGCTGAAAAGCGTTTTTGTGCATTGTGCCATAACTTTTCAGGGAAGCTTCAGAACATGAAATTTTAACCTCCCACTATAGCAGAAAGGGTCTTTCTAGTAGTTGCACATCAAATCTAAACTGTCTGAAGTGTTTTTCCAAAGTTATCAACACTTTTATGTTTGGCGTTCCGAAACCCACCTTATCTCAGGCTGAAAAGCGTTTTTACGCATTGTGCCATAACTTTTCCGGGAAGCTTCAGAACATGAAATTTTAACCTCCCACTATAGCAGAAAGGGTCTTTCTAGTAGGTGCACATCAAATCTAAGCTCTCTGAAGTGTTTTTCGAAAGTTATCAACACTTTTATGTTTGGCGTTCCGAAACCCACCTTATCTCAGGCTGAAAAGCGTTTTTGTGCATTGTGCCATAACTTTTCAGGGAAGCTTCAGAACATGAAATTTTAACCTCCCACTATAGCAGAAAGGGTCTTTCTAGTAGTTGCAAATCAAATCTAAACTGTCTGAAGTGTTTTTCCAAAGTTAACAACACTTTTATGTTTGGCGTTCCGAAACCCACCTTATCTCAGGCTGAAAAGCGTTTTTGTGCATTGTGCCATAACTTTTCAGGGAAGCTTCAGAACATGAAATTTTAACCTCCCACTATAGCAGAAAGGGTCTTTCTAGTAGTTGCACATCAAATCTAAGCTGTCTGAAGTGTTTTTCAAAAGTTATCAACACTTTTATGTTTGGCGTTCCGAAACCCACCTTATCTCAGGCTGAAAAGCGTTTTTGTGCATTGTGCCATAACTTTTCAGGGAAGCTTCAGAACATGAAATTTTAACCTCCCACTATAGCAGAAAGGGTCTTTCTAGTAGTTGCACATCAAATCTAAACTGTCTGAAGTGTTTTTCTAAAGTTATCAACACTTTTATGTTTGGCGTTCCGAAACCCACCTTATCTCAGGCTGAAAAGCGTTTTTACGCATTGTGCCATAACTTTTCAGGGAAGCTTCAGAACATGAAATTTTAACCTCCCACTATAGCAGAAAGGGTCTTTCTAGTAGTTGCACATCAAATCTAAACTGTCTGAAGTGTTTTTCCATAGTTATTAACACTTTTATGTTTGGCGTTCCGAAACCCACCTTATCTCAGGCTGAAAAGCGTTTTTGTGCATTGTGCCATAACTTTTCAGGGAAGCTTCAGAACACGAAATTTTAACCTCCCACTATAGCAGAAAGGGTCTTTCTAGTAGTTGCACATCAAATCTAAACTGTCTGAAGTGTTTTTCCAAAGTTATTAACACTTTTATGTTTGGCGTTCCGAAACCCACCTTATCTCAGGCTGAAAAGCGTTTTTGTGCATTGTGCCATAACTTTTCAGGGAAGCTTCAGAACATGAAATTTTAACCTCCCACTATAGCAGAAAGGGTCTTTCTAGTAGTTGCACATCAAATCTAAACTGTCTGAAGTGTTTTTCAAAAGTTATCAACACTTTCATGTTTGGCGTTCCGAAACCCACCTTATCTCAGGCTGAAAAGCGTTTTTGTGCATTGTGCCACAACTTTTCAGGAAAGCTTCAGAACATGAAATTTTAACCTCCCACTATAGCAGAAAGGGTCTTTCTAGTAGTTGCACATCAAATCTAAACTGTCTGAAGTGTTTTTCTAAAGTTATTAACACTTTTATGTTTGGCGTTCCGAAACCCACCTTATCTCAGGCTGAAAAGCGTTTTTGTGCATTGTGCCATAACTTTTCAGGGAAGCTTCAGAACATGAAATTTTAACCTCCCACTATAGCAGAAAGGGTCTTTCTAGTAGTTGCACATCAAATCTAAACTGTCTGAAGTGTTTTTCCAAAGTTATCAACACTTTTATGTTTGGCGTTCCGAAACCCACCTTATCTCAGGCTGAAAAGCGTTTTTGTGCATTGTGCCATAACTTTTCAGGAAAGCTTCAGAACATGAAATTTTAACCTCCCATTATAGCAGAAAGGGTCTTTCTAGTAGTTGCACATCAAATCTAAACTGTCTGAAGTGTTTTTCCAAAGTTATCAACACTTTTATGTTTGGCGTTCCGAAACCCACCTTATCTCAGGCTGAAAAGCGTTTTTACGCATTGTGCCATAACTTTTCAGGGAAGCTTCAGAACATGAAATTTTAACCTCCCACTATAGCAGAAAGGGTCTTTCTAGTAGGTGCACATCAAATCTAAGCTCTCTGAAGTGTTTTTCGAAAGTTATCAACACTTTTATGTTTGGCGTTCCGAAACCCACCTTATCTCAGGCTGAAAAGCGTTTTTGTGCATTGTGCCATAACTTTTCAGGGAAGCTTCAGAACATGAAATTTTAACCTCCCACTATAGCAGAAAGGGTCTTTCTAGTAGTTGCACATCAAATATAAACTGTATGAAGTGTTTTTCCAAAGTTATTAACACTTTTATGTTTGGCGTTCCGAAACCCACCTTATCTCAGGCTGAAAAGCGTTTTTGTGCATTGTGCCATAACTTTTCAGGGAAGCTTCAGAACATGAAATTTTAACCTCCCACTATAGCAGAAAGGGTCTTTCTAGTAGTTGCACATCAAATCTAAGCTGTCTGAAGTGTTTTTCAAAAGTTATCAACACTTTTATGTTTGGCGTTCCGAATCCCACCTTATCTCAGGCTGAAAAGCGTTTTTGTGCATTGTGCCATAACTTTTCAGGGAAGCTTCAGTACATGAAATTTTAACCTCCCACTATAGCAGAAAGGGTCTTTCTAGTAGTTGCACATCAAATCTAAACTGTCTGAAGTGTTTTTCCAAAGTTATTAACACTTTTATGTTTGGCGTTCCGAAACCCACCTTATCTCAGGCTGAAAAGCGTTTTTGTGCATTGTGCCATAACTTTTCAGGGAAGCTTCAGAACATGAAATTTTAACCTCCCACTATAGCAGAAAGGGTCTTTCTAGTAGTTGCACATCAAATCTAAACTGTCTGAAGTGTTTTTCCAAAGTTATTAACACTTTTATGTTTGGCGTTCCGAAACCCACCTTATCTCAGGCTGAAAAGCGTTTTTGTGCATTGTGCCATAACTTTTCCGGGAAGCTTCAGAACATGAAATTTTAACCTCCCACTATAGCAGAAAGGGTCTTTCTAGTAGTTGCACATCAAATCTAAACTGTCTGAAGTGTTTTTCCAAAGTTATTAACACTTTTATGTTTCGCGTTCCGAAACCCACCTTATCTCAGGCTGAAAAGCGTTTTTACGCATTGTGCCATAACTTTTCAGGGAAGCTTCAGAACATGAAATTTTAACCTCCCACTATAGCAGAAAGGGTCTTTCTAGTAGTTGCACATCAAATCTAAACTGTCTGAAGTGTTTTTCCGAAGTTATTAACACTTTTATGTTTGGCGTTCCGAAACCCACCTTATCTCAGGCTGAAAAGCGTTTTTGTGCATTGTGCCATAACTTTTCAGGGAAGCTTCAGAACATGAAATTTTAACCTCCCACTATAGCAGAAAGGGTCTTTCTAGTAGTTGCACATCAAATCTAAACTGTCTGAAGTGTTTTTCCAAAGTTATCAACACTTTTATGTTTGGCGTTCCGAAACCCACCTTATCTCAGGCTGAAAAGCGTTTTTACGCATTGTGCCATAACTTTTCCGGGAAGCTTCAGAACATGAAATTTTAACCTCCCACTATAGCAGAAAGGGTCTTTCTAGTAGGTGCACATCAAATCTAAGCTCTCTGAAGTGTTTTTCGAAAGTTATCAACACTTTTATGTTTGGCGTTCCGAAACCCACCTTATCTCAGGCTGAAAAGCGTTTTTGTGCATTGTGCCATAACTTTTCAGGGAAGCTTCAGAACATGAAATTTTAACCTCCCACTATAGCAGAAAGGGTCTTTCTAGTAGTTGCACATCAAATCTAAACTGTCTGAAGTGTTTTTCCAAAGTTATCAACACTTTTATGTTTGGCGTTCCGAAACCCACCTTATCTCAGGCTGAAAAGCGTTTTTGTGCATTGTGCCATAACTTTTCAGGAAAGCTTCAGAACATGAAATTTTAACCTCCCATTATAGCAGAAAGGGTCTTTCTAGTAGTTGCACATCAAATCTAAACTGTCTGAAGTGTTTTTCCAAAGTTATCAACACTTTTATGTTTGGCGTTCCGAAACCCACCTTATCTCAGGCTGAAAAGCGTTTTTACGCATTGTGCCATAACTTTTCAGGGAAGCTTCAGAACATGAAATTTTAACCTCCCACTATAGCAGAAAGGGTCTTTCTAGTAGGTGCACATCAAATCTAAGCTCTCTGAAGTGTTTTTCGAAAGTTATCAACACTTTTATGTTTGGCGTTCCGAAACCCACCTTATCTCAGGCTGAAAAGCGTTTTTGTGCATTGTGCCATAACTTTTCAGGGAAGCTTCAGAACATGAAATTTTAACCTCCCACTATAGCAGAAAGGGTCTTTCTAGTAGTTGCACATCAAATATAAACTGTCTGAAGTGTTTTTCCAAAGTTATTAACACTTTTATGTTTGGCGTTCCGAAACCCACCTTATCTCAGGCTGAAAAGCGTTTTTGTGCATTGTGCCATAACTTTTCAGGGAAGCTTCAGAACATGAAATTTTAACCTCCCACTATAGCAGAAAGGGTCTTTCTAGTAGTTGCACATCAAATCTAAGCTGTCTGAAGTGTTTTTCAAAAGTTATCAACACTTTTATGTTTGGCGTTCCGAATCCCACCTTATCTCAGGCTGAAAAGCGTTTTTGTGCATTGTGCCATAACTTTTCAGGGAAGCTTCAGTACATGAAATTTTAACCTCCCACTATAGCAGAAAGGGTCTTTCTAGTAGTTGCACATCAAATCTAAACTGTCTGAAGTGTTTTTCCAAAGTTATTAACACTTTTATGTTTGGCGTTCCGAAACCCACCTTATCTCAGGCTGAAAAGCGTTTTTGTGCATTGTGCCATAACTTTTCAGGGAAGCTTCAGAACATGAAATTTTAACCTCCCACTATAGCAGAAAGGGTCTTTTTAGTAGTTGCACATCAAATCTAAGCTGTCTGAAGTGTTTTTCTAAAGTTATCAACACTTTTATGTTTGGCGTTCCGAAACCCACCTTATCTCAGGCTGAAAAGCGTTTTTGTGCATTGTGCCATAACTTTTCAGGAAAGCCTCAGAACATGAAATTTTAACCTCCCACTATAGCAGAAAGGGTCTTTCTAGTAGTTGCACATCAAATCTAAACTGTCTGAAGTGTTTTTCTAAAGTTATCAACACTTTTATGTTTGGCGTTCCGAAACCCACCTTATCTCAGGCTGAAAAGCGTTTTTACGCATTGTGCCATAACTTTTCAGGGAAGCTTCAGAACATGAAATTTTAACCTCCCACTATAGCAGAAAGGGTCTTTCTAGTAGTTGCACATCAAATCTAAACTGTCTGAAGTGTTATTCCAAAGTTATTAACACTTTTATGTTTGGCGTTCCGAAACCCACCTTATCTCAGGCTGAAAAGCGTTTTTGTGCATTGTGCCATAACTTTTCAGGGAAGCTTCAGAACATGAAATTTTAACCTCCCACTATAGCAGAAAGGGTCTTTCTAGTAGTTGCACATCAAATCTAAACTGTCTGAAGTGTTTTTCCAAAGTTATTAACACTTTTATGTTTGGCGTTCCGAAACCCACCTTATCTCAGGCTGAAAAGCGTTTTTGTGCATTGTGCCATAACTTTTCAGGGAAGCTTCAGAACATGAAATTTTAACCTCCCACTATAGCAGAAAGGGTCTTTCTAGTAGTTGCACATCAAATCTAAACTGTCTGAAGTGTTTTTCCGAAGTTATTAACACTTTTATGTTTGGCGTTCCGAAACCCACCTTATCTCAGGCTGAAAAGCGTTTTTGTGCATTGTGCCATAACTTTTCCGGGAAGCTTCAGAACATGAAATTTTAACCTCCCATTATAGCAGAAAGGGTCTTTCTAGTAGGTGCACATCAAATCTAAGCTCTCTGAAGTGTTTTTCGAAAGTTATCAACACTTTTATGTTTGGCGTTCCGAAACCCACCTTATCTCAGGCTGAAAAGCGTTTTTGTGCATTGTGCCATAACTTTTCAGGGAAGCTTCAGAACATGAAATTTTAACCTCCCACTATAGCAGAAAGGGTCTTTCTAGTAGTTGCAAATCAAATCTAAACTGTCTGAAGTGTTTTTCCAAAGTTAACAACACTTTTATGTTTGGCGTTCCGAAACCCACCTTATCTCAGGCTGAAAAGCGTTTTTGTGCATTGTGCCATAACTTTTCAGGGAAGCTTCAGAACATGAAATTTTAACCTCCCACTATAGCAGAAAGGGTCTTTCTAGTAGTTGCACATCAAATCTAAGCTGTCTGAAGTGTTTTTCAAAAGTTATCAACACTTTTATGTTTGGCGTTCCGAAACCCACCTTATCTCAGGCTGAAAAGCGTTTTTGTGCATTGTGCCATAACTTTTCAGGGAAGCTTCAGAACATGAAATTTTAACCTCCCACTATAGCAGAAAGGGTCTTTCTAGTAGTTGCACATCAAATCTAAACTGTCTGAAGTGTTTTTCCGAAGTTATTAACACTTTTATGTTTGGCGTTCCGAAACCCACCTTATCTCAGGCTGAAAAGCGTTTTTGTGCATTGTGCCATAACTTTTCAGGGAAGCTTCAGAACATGAAATTTTAACCTCCCACTATAGCAGAAAGGGTCTTTCTAGTAGTTGCACATCAAATCTAAACTGTCTGAAGTGTTTTTCCAAAGTTATCAACACTTTTATGTTTGGCGTTCCGAAACCCACCTTATCTCAGGCTGAAAAGCGTTTTTGTGCATTGTGCCATAACTTTTCAGGGAAGCTTCAGAACATGAAATTTTAACCTCCCACTATAGCAGAAAGGGTATTTCTAGTAGGTGCACATCAAATCTAAGCTCTCTGAAGTGTTTTTCGAAAGTTATCAACATTTTTATGTTTGGCGTTCCGAAACCCACCTTATCTCAGGCTGAAAAGCGTTTTTGTGCATTGTGCCATAACTTTTCAGGGAAGCTTCAGAACATGAAATTTTAACCTCCCACTATAGCAGAAAGGGTCTTTCTAGTAGTTGCACATCAAATCTAAGCTGTCTGAAGTGTTTTTCAAAAGTTATCAACACTTTTATGTTTGGCGTTCCGAAACCCACCTTATCTCAGGCTGAAAAGCGTTTTTGTGCATTGTGCCAAAACTTTTCAGGGAAGCTTCAGAACATGAAATTTTAACCTCCCACTATAGCAGAAAGGGTCTTTCTAGTAGTTGCACATCAAATCTAAACTGTCTGAAGTGTTTTTCCATAGTTATTAACACTTTTATGTTTGGCGTTCCGAAACCCACCTTATCTCAGGCTGAAAAGCGTTTTTGTGCATTGTGCCATAACTTTTCAGGGAAGCTTCAGAACATGAAATTTTAACCTCCCACTATAGCAGAAAGGGTCTTTCTAGTAGTTGCACATCAAATCTAAACTGTCTGAAGTGTTTTTCCAAAGTTATTAACACTTTTATGTTTGGCGTTCCGAAACCCACCTTATCTCAGGCTGAAAAGCGTTTTTGTGCATTGTGCCATAACTTTTCAGGGAAGCTTCAGAACATGAAATTTTAACCTCCCACTATAGCAGAAAGGGTCTTTCTAGTAGTTGCACATCAAATCTAAACTGTCTGAAGTGTTTTTCAAAAGTTATCAACACTTTTATGTTTGGCGTTCCGAAACCCACCTTATCTCAGGCTGAAAAGCGTTTTTGTGCATTGTGCCATAACTTTTCAGGAAAGCTTCAGAACATGAAATTTTAACCCCCCACTATAGCAGAAAGGGTCTTTCTAGTAGTTGCACATCAAATCTAAACTGTCTGAAGTGTTTTTACAAAGTTATTAACACTTTTATGTTTGGCGTTCCGAAACCCACCTTATCTCAGGCTGAAAAGCGTTTTTGTGCATTGTGCCATAACTTTTCAGGGAAGCTTCAGAACATGAAATTTTAACCTCCCACTATAGCAGAAAGGGTCTTTCTAGTAGTTGCACATCAAATCTAAACTGTCTGAAGTGTTTTTCCAAAGTTATTAACACTTTTATGTTTGGCGTTCCGAAACCCACCATATCTCAGGCTGAAAAGCGTTTTTGTGCATTGTGCCATAACTTTTCAGGGAAGCTTCAGAACATGAAATTTTAACCTCCCACTATAGCAGAAAGGGTCTTTCTAGTAGTTGCACATCAAATCTAAACTGTCTGAAGTGTTTTTCCAAAGTTATTAACACTTTTATGTTTGGCGTTCCGAAACCCACTTTATCTCAGGCTGAAAAGCGTTTTTGTGCATTGTGCCATAACTTTTCAGGGAAGCTTCAGAACATGAAATTTTAACCTCCCACTATAGCAGAAAGGGTCTTTCTAGTAGTTGCACATCAAATCTAAACTGTCTGAAGTGTTTTTCCAAAGTTATCAACACTTTTATGTTTGGCGTTCCGAAACCCACCTTATCTCAGGCTGAAAAGCGTTTTTACGCATTGTGCCATAACTTTTCCGGGAAGCTTCAGAACATGAAATTTTAACCTCCCACTATAGCAGAAAGGGTCTTTCTAGTAGGTGCACATCAAATCTAAGCTCTCTGAAGTGTTTTTCGAAAGTTATCAACACTTTTATGTTTGGCGTTCCGAAACCCACCTCATCTCAGGCTGAAAAGCGTTTTTGTGCATTGTGCCATAACTTTTCAGGGAAGCTTCAGAACATGAAATTTTAACCTCCCACTATAGCAGAAAGGGTCTTTCTAGTAGTTGCAAATCAAATCTAAACTGCCTGAAGTGTTTTTCCAAAGTTAACAACACTTTTATGTTTGGCGTTCCGAAACCCACCTTATCTCAGGCTGAAAAGCGTTTTTGTGCATTGTGCCATAACTTTTCAGGGAAGCTTCAGAACATGAAATTTTAACCTCCCACTATAGCAGAAAGGGTCTTTCTAGTAGTTGCACATCAAATCTAAGCTGTCTGAAGTGTTTTTCAAAAGGTATCAACACTTTTATGTTTGGCGTTCCGAAACCCACCTTATCTCAGGCTGAAAAGCGTTTTTGTGCATTGTGCCATAACTTTTCAGGGAAGCTTCAGAACATGAAATTTTAACCTCCCACTATAGCAGAAAGGGTCTTTCTAGTAGTTGCACATCAAATCTAAACTGTCTGAAGTGTTTTTCCGAAGTTATTAACACTTTTATGTTTGGCGTTCCGAAACCCACCTTATCTCAGGCTGAAAAGCGTTTTTGTGTATTGTGCCATAACTTTTCAGGGAAGCTTCAGAACATGAAATTTTAACCTCCCACTATAGCAGAAAGGGTCTTTCTAGTAGTTGCACATCAAATCTAAACTGTCTGAAGTGTTTTTCCAAAGTTATCAACACTTTTATGTTTGGCGTTCCGAAACCCACCTTATCTCAGGCTGAAAAGCGTTTTTACGCATTGTGCCATAACTTTTCCGGGAAGCTTCAGAACATGAAATTTTAACCTCCCACTATAGCAGAAAGGGTCTTTCTAGTAGGTGCACATCAAATCTAAGCTCTCTGAAGTGTTTTTCGAAAGTTATCAACACTTTTATGTTTGGCGTTCCGAAACCCACCTTATCTCAGGCTGAAAAGCGTTTTTGTGCATTGTGCCATAACTTTTCAGGGAAGCTTCAGAACATGAAATTTTAACCTCCCACTATAGCAGAAAGGGTCTTTCTAGTAGTTGCAAATCAAATCTAAACTGTCTGAAGTGTTTTTCCAAAGTTAACAACACTTTTATGTTTGGCGTTCCGAAACCCACCTTATCTCAGGCTGAAAAGCGTTTTTGTGCATTGTGCCATAACTTTTCAGGGAAGCTTCAGAACATGAAATTTTAACCTCCCACTATAGCAGAAAGGGTCTTTCTAGTAGTTGCACATCAAATCTAAGCTGTCTGAAGTGTTTTTCAAAAGTTATCAACACTTTTATGTTTGGCGTTCCGAAACCCACCTTATCTCAGGCTGAAAAGCGTTTTTGTGCATTGTGCCATAACTTTTCAGGGAAGCTTCAGAACATGAAATTTTAACCTCCCACTATAGCAGAAAGGGTATTTCTAGTAGGTGCACATCAAATCTAAGCTGTCTGAAGTGTTTTTCGAAAGTTATCAACATTTTTATGTTTGGCGTTCCGAAACCCACCTTATCTCAGGCTGAAAAGCGTTTTTGTGCATTGTGCCATAACTTTTCAGGGAAGCTTCAGAACATGAAATTTTAAACTCCCACTATAGCAGAAAGGGTCTTTCTAGTAGTTGCACATCAAATCTAAGCTGTCTGAAGTGTTTTTCAAAAGTTATCAACACTTTTATGTTTGGCGTTCCGAAACCCACCTTATCTCAGGCTGAAAAGCGTTTTTGTGCATTGTGCCATAACTTTTCAGGAAAGCTTCAGAACATGAAATTTTAACCTCCCACTATAGCAGAAAGGGTCTTTCTAGTAGTTGCACATCAAATCTAAACTGTCTGAAGTGTTTTTCTAAAGTTATCAACACTTTTATGTTTGGCGTTCCGAAACCCACCTTATCTCAGGCTGAAAAGCGTTTTTACGCATTGTGCCAAAACTTTTCAGGGCAGCTTCAGAACATGAAATTTTAACCTCCCACTATAGCAGAAAGGGTCTTTCTAGTAGTTGCACATCAAATCTAAACTGTCTGAAGTGTTTTTCCGAAGTTATTAACACTTTTATGTTTGGCGTTCCGAAACCCACCTTATCTCAGGCTGAAAAGCGTTTTTGTGCATTGTGCCATAACTTTTCAGGGAAGCTTCAGAACATGAAATTTTAACCTCCCACTATAGCAGAAAGGGTCTTTCTAGTAGTTGCACATCAAATCTAAACTGTCTGAAGTGTTTTTCCAAAGTTATCAACACTTTTATGTTTGGCGTTCCGAAACCCACCTTATCTCAGGCTGAAAAGCGTTTTTACGCATTGTGCCATAACTTTTCCGGGAAGCTTCAGAACATGAAATTTTAACCTCCCACTATAGCAGAAAGGGTCTTTCTAGTAGGTGCACATCAAATCTAAGCTCTCTGAAGTGTTTTTCGAAAGTTATCAACACTTTTATGTTTGGCGTTCCGAAACCCACCTTATCTCAGGCTGAAAAGCGTTTTTGTGCATTGTGCCATAACTTTTCAGGGAAGCTTCAGAACATGAAATTTTAACCTCCCACTATAGCAGAAAGGGTCTTTCTAGTAGTTGCAAATCAAATCTAAACTGTCTGAAGTGTTTTTCCAAAGTTAACAACACTTTTATGTTTGGCGTTCCGAAACCCACCTTATCTCAGGCTGAAAAGCGTTTTTGTGCATTGTGCCATAACTTTTCAGGGAAGCTTCAGAACATGAAATTTTAACCTCCCACTATAGCAGAAAGGGTCTTTCTAGTAGTTGCACATCAAATCTAAGCTGTCTGAAGTGTTTTTCAAAAGTTATCAACACTTTTATGTTTGGCGTTCCGAAACCCACCTTATCTCAGGCTGAAAAGCGTTTTTGTGCATTGTGCCATAACTTTTCAGGGAAGCTTCAGAACATGAAATTTTAACCTCCCACTATAGCAGAAAGGGTCTTTCTAGTAGTTGCACATCAAATCTAAACTGTCTGAAGTGTTTTTCCGAAGTTATTAACACTTTTATGTTTGGCGTTCCGAAACCCACCTTATCTCAGGCTGAAAAGCGTTTTTGTGCATTGTGCCATAACTTTTCAGGGAAGCTTCAGAACATGAAATTTTAACCTCCCACTATAGCAGAAAGGGTCTTTCTAGTAGTTGCACATCAAATCTAAGCTGTCTGAAGTGTTTTTCCAAAGTTATCAACACTTTTATGTTTGGCGTTCCGAAACCCACCTTATCTCAGGCTGAAAAGCGTTTTTGTGCATTGTGCCATAACTTTTCAGGGAAGCTTCAGAACATGAAATTTTAACCTCCCACTATAGCAGAAAGGGTATTTCTAGTAGGTGCACATCAAATCTAAGCTCTCTGAAGTGTTTTTCGAAAGTTATCAACATTTTTATGTTTGGCGTTCCGAAACCCACCTTATCTCAGGCTGAAAAGCGTTTTTGTGCATTGTGCCATAACTTTTCAGGGAAGCTTCAGAACATGAAATTTTAACCTCCCACTATAGCAGAAAGGGTCTTTCTAGTAGTTGCACATCAAATCTAAGCTGTCTGAAGTGTTTTTCAAAAGTTATCAACACTTTTATGTTTGGCGTTCCGAAACCCACCTTATCTCAGGCTGAAAAGCGTTTTTGTGCATTGTGCCATAACTTTTCAGGGAAGCTTCAGAACATGAAATTTTAACCTCCCACTATAGCAGAAAGGGTCTTTCTAGTAGTTGCACATCAAATCTAAACTGTCTGAAGTGTTTTTCCATAGTTATTAACACTTTTATGTTTGGCGTTCCGAAACCCACCTTATCTCAGGCTGAAAAGCGTTTTTGTGCATTGTGCCATAACTTTTCAGGGAAGCTTCAGAACATGAAATTTTAACCTCCCACTATAGCAGAAAGGGTCTTTCTAGTAGTTGCACATCAAATCTAAACTGTCTGAAGTGTTTTTCCAAAGTTATTAACACTTTTATGTTTGGCGTTCCGAAACCCACCTTATCTCAGGCTGAAAAGCGTTTTTGTGCATTGTGCCATAACTTTTCAGGGAAGCTTCAGAACATGAAATTTTAACCTCCCACTATAGCAGAAAGGGTCTTTCTAGTAGTTGCACATCAAATCTAAACTGTCTGAAGTGTTTTTCAAAAGTTATCAACACTTTTATGTTTGGCGTTCCGAAACCCACCTTATCTCAGGCTGAAAAGCGTTTTTGTGCATTGTGCCATAACTTTTCAGGAAAGCTTCAGAACATGAAATTTTAACCCCCCACTATAGCAGAAAGGGTCTTTCTAGTAGTTGCACATCAAATCTAAACTGTCTGAAGTGTTTTTCCAAAGTTATTAACACTTTTATGTTTGGCGTTCCGAAACCCACCTTATCTCAGGCTGAAAAGCGTTTTTGTGCATTGTGCCATAACTTTTCAGGGAAGCTACAGAACATGAAATTTTAACCTCCCACTATAGCAGAAAGGGTCTTTCTAGTAGTTGCACATCAAATCTAAACTGTCTGAAGTGTTTTTCCAAAGTTATTAACACTTTTATGTTTGGCGTTCCGAAACCCACCTTATCTCAGGCTGAAAAGCGTTTTTGTGCATTGTGCCATAACTTTTCAGGGAAGCTTCAGAACATGAAATTTTAACCTCCCACTATAGCAGAAAGGGTCTTTCTAGTAGTTGCACATCAAATCTAAACTGTCTGAAGTGTTTTTCAAAAGTTATTAACACTTTTATGTTTGGCGTTCCGAAACCCACTTTATCTCAGGCTGAAAAGCGTTTTTGTGCATTGTGCCATAACTTTTCAGGGAAGCTTCAGAACATGAAATTTTAACCTCCCACTATAGCAGAAAGGGTCTTTCTAGTAGTTGCACATCAAATCTAAACTGTCTGAAGTGTTTGTCCAAAGTTATCAACACTTTTATGTTTGGCGTTCCGAAACCCACCTTATCTCAGGCTGAAAAGCGTTTTTACGCATTGTGCCATAACTTTTCCGGGAAGCTTCAGAACATGAAATTTTAACCTCCCACTATAGCAGAAAGGGTCTTTCTAGTAGGTGCACATCAAATCTAAGCTCTCTGAAGTGTTTTTCGAAAGTTATCAACACTTTTATGTTTGGCGTTCCGAAACCCACCTTATCTCAGGCTGAAAAGCGTTTTTGTGCATTGTGCCATAACTTTTCAGGGAAGCTTCAGAACATGAAATTTTAACCTCCCACTATAGCAGAAAGGGTCTTTCTAGTAGTTGCAAATCAAATCTAAACTGTCTGAAGTGTTTTTCCAAAGTTAACAACACTTTTATGTTTGGCGTTCCGAAACCCACCTTATCTCAGGCTGAAAAGCGTTTGTGTGCATTGTGCCATAACTTTTCAGGGAAGCTTCAGAACATGAAATTTTAACCTCCCACTATAGCAGAAAGGGTCTTTCTAGTAGTTGCACATCAAATCTAAGCTGTCTGAAGTGTTTTTCAAAAGTTATCAACACTTTTATGTTTGGCGTTCCGAAACCCACCTTATCTCAGGCTGAAAAGCGTTTTTGTGCATTGTGCCATAACTTTTCAGGGAAGCTTCAGAACATGAAATTTTAACCTCCCACTATAGCAGAAAGGGTCTTTCTAGTAGTTGCACATCAAATCTAAACTGTCTGAAGTGTTTTTCCGAAGTTATTAACACTTTTATGTTTGGCGTTCCGAAACCCACCTTATCTCAGGCTGAAAAGCGTTTTTGTGCATTGTGCCATAACTTTTCAGGGAAGCTTCAGAACATGAAATTTTAACCTCCCACTATAGCAGAAAGGGTCTTTCTAGTAGTTGCACATCAAATCTAAACTGTCTGAAGTGTTTTTCCAAAGTTATCAACACTTTTATGTTTGGCGTTCCGAAACCCACCTTATCTCAGGCTGAAAAGCGTTTTTACGCATTGTGCCATAACTTTTCCGGGAAGCTTCAGAACATGAAATTTTAACCTCCCACTATAGCAGAAAGGGACTTTCTAGTAGGTGCACATCAAATCTAAGCTCTCTGAAGTGTTTTTCGAAAGTTATCAACACTTTTATGTTTGGCGTTCCGAAACCCACCTTATCTCAGGCTGAAAAGCGTTTTTGTGCATTGTGCCATAACTTTTCAGGGAAGCTTCAGAACATGAAATTTTAACCTCCCACTATAGCAGAAAGGGTCTTTCTAGTAGTTGCAAATCAAATCTAAACTGTCTGAAGTGTTTTTCCAAAGTTAACAACACTTTTATGTTTGGCGTTCCGAAACCCACCTTATCTCAGGCTGAAAAGCGTTTTTGTGCATTGTGCCATAACTTTTCAGGGAAGCTTCAGAACATGAAATTTTAACCTCCCACTATAGCAGAAAGGGTCTTTCTAGTAGTTGCACATCAAATCTAAGCTGTCTGAAGTGTTTTTCAAAAGTTATCAACACTTTTATGTTTGGCGTTCCGAAACCCACCTTATCTCAGGCTGAAAAGCGTTTTTGTGCATTGTGCCATAACTTTTCAGGGAAGCTTCAGAACATGAAATTTTAACCTCCCACTATAGCAGAAAGGGTCTTTCTAGTAGTTGCACATCAAATCTAAACTGTCTGAAGTGTTTTTCCGAAGTTATTAACACTTTTATGTTTGGCGTTCCGAAACCCACCTTATCTCAGGCTGAAAAGCGTTTTTGTGCATTGTGCCATAACTTTTCAGGGAAGCTTCAGAACATGAAATTTTAACCTCCCACTATAGCAGAAAGGGTCTTTCTAGTAGTTGCACATCAAATCTAAACTGTCTGAAGTGTTTTTCCAAAGTTATTAACACTTTTATGTTTGGCGTTCCGAAACCCACCTTATCTCAGGCTGAAAAGCGTTTTTGTGCATTGTGCCATAACTTTTCAGGGAAGCTTCAGAACATGAAATTTTAACCTCCCACTATAGCAGAAAGGGTATTTCTAGTAGGTGCACATCAAATCTAAGCTGTCTGAAGTGTTTTTCGAAAGTTATCAACATTTTTATGTTTGGCGTTCCGAAACCCACCTTATCTCAGGCTGAAAAGCGTTTTTGTGCATTGTGCCATAACTTTTCAGGGAAGCTTCAGAACATGAAATTTTAAACTCCCACTATAGCAGAAAGGGTCTTTCTAGTAGTTGCACATCAAATCTAAGCTGTCTGAAGTGTTTTTCAAAAGTTATCAACACTTTTATGTTTGGCGTTCCGAAACCCACCTTATCTCAGGCTGAAAAGCGTTTTTGTGCATTGTGCCATAACTTTTCAGGAAAGCTTCAGAACATGAAATTTTAACCTCCCACTATAGCAGAAAGGGTCTTTCTAGTAGTTGCACATCAAATCTAAACTGTCTGAAGTGTTTTTCTAAAGTTATCAACACTTTTATGTTTGGCGTTCCGAAACCCACCTTATCTCAGGCTGAAAAGCGTTTTTACGCATTGTGCCATAACTTTTCAGGGAAGCTTCAGAACATGAAATTTTAACCTCCCACTATAGCAGAAAGGGTCTTTCTAGTAGTTGCACATCAAATCTAAACTGTCTGAAGTGTTTTTCCATAGTTATTAACACTTTTATGTTTGGCGTTCCGAAACCCACCTTATCTCAGGCTGAAAAGCGTTTTTGTGCATTGTGCCATAACTTTTCAGGGAAGCTTCAGAACATGAAATTTTAACCTCCTACTATAGCAGAAAGGGTCTTTCTAGTAGTTGCACATCAAATCTAAACTGTCTGAAGTGTTTTTCCAAAGTTATTAACACTTTTATGTTTGGCGTTCCGAAACCCACCTTATCTCAGGCTGAAAAGCGTTTTTGTGCATTGTGCCATAACTTTTCAGGGAAGCTTCAGAACATGAAATTTTAACCTCCCACTATAGCAGAAAGGGTCTTTCTAGTAGTTGCACATCAAATCTAAACTGTCTGAAGTGTTTTTCAAAAGTTATCAACACTTTTATGTTTGGCGTTCCGAAACCCACCTTATCTCAGGCTGAAAAGCGTTTTTGTGCATTGTGCCATAACTTTTCAGGAAAGCTTCAGAACATGAAATTTTAACCCCCCACTATAGCAGAAAGGGTCTTTCTAGTAGTTGCACATCAAATCTAAACTGTCTGAAGTGTTTTTCCAAAGTTATTAACACTTTTATGTTTGGCGTTCCGAAACCCACCTTATCTCAGGCTGAAAAGCGTTTTTGTGCATTGTGCCATAACTTTTCAGGGAAGCTTCAGAACATGAAATTTTAACCTCCCACTATAGCAGAAAGGGTCTTTCTAGTAGTTGCACATCAAATCTAAACTGTCTGAAGTGTTTTTCTAAAGTTATCAACACTTTTATGTTTGGCGTTCCGAAACCCACCTTATCTCAGGCTGAAAAGCGTTTTTACGCATTGTGCCATAACTTTTCAGGGAAGCTTCAGAACATGAAATTTTAACCTCCCACTATAGCAGAAAGGGTCTTTCTAGTAGGTGCACATCAAATCTAAGCTGTCTGAAGTGTTTTTCGAAAGTTATCAACACTTTTATGTTTGGCGTTCCGAAACCCACCTTATCTCAGGCTGAAAAGCGTATTTGTGCATTGTGCCATAACTTTTCAGGGAAGCTTCAGAACATGAAATTTTAACCTCCCACTATAGCAGAAAGGGTCTTTCTAGTAGTTGCACATCAAATCTAAGCTGTCTGAAGTGTTTTTCAAAAGTTATCAACACTTTTATGTTTGGCGTTCCGAAACCCACCTTATCTCAGGCTGAAAAGCGTTTTTGTGCATTGTGCCATAACTTTTCAGGAAAGCTTCAGAACATGAAATTTTAACCTCCCACTATAGCAGAAAGGGTCTTTCTAGTAGTTGCACATCAAATCTAAACTGTCTGAAGTGTTTTTCTAAGGTTATCAACACTTTTATGTTTGGCGTTCCGAAACCCACCTTATCTCAGGCTGAAAAGCGTTTTTGTGCATTGTGCCATAACTTTTCAGGAAAGCTTCAGAACATGAAATTTTAACTTCCCACTATAGCAGAAAGGGTCTTTCTAGTAATTGCACATCAAATCTAAACTGTCTGAAGTGTTTTTCTAAAGTTATCAACACTTTTATGTTTGGCGTTCCGAAACCCACCTTATCTCAGGCTGAAAAGCGTTTTTACGCATTGTGCCATAACTTTTCAGGGAAGCTTCAGAACATGAAATTTTAACCTCCCACTATAGCAGAAAGGGTCTTTCTAGTAGTTGCACATCAAATCTAAACTGTCTGAAGTGTTTTTCCAAAGTTATTAACACTTTTATGTTTGGCGTTCCGAAACCCACCTTATCTCAGGCTGAAAAGCGTTTTTGTGCATTGTGCCATAACTTTTCAGGGAAGCTTCAGAACATGAAATTTTAACCTCCCACTATAGCAGAAAGGGTCTTTCTAGTAGTTGCACATCAAATCTAAACTGTCTGAAGTGTTTTTCCAAAGTTATTAACACTTTTATGTTTGGCGTTCCGAAACCCACCTTATCTCAGGCTGAAAAGCGTTTTTGTGCATTGTGCCATAACTTTTCAGGGAAGCTTCAGAACATGAAATTTTAACCTCCCACTATAGCAGAAAGGGTCTTTCTAGTAGTTGCACATCAAATCTAAACTGTCTGAAGTGTTTTTCCAAAGTTATTAACACTTTTAAGTTTGGCGTTCCGAAACCCACCTTATCTCAGGCTGAAAAGCGTTTTTGTGCATTGTGCCATAACTTTTCAGGGAAGCTTCAGAACATGAAATTTTAACCTCCCACTATAGCAGAAAGGGTCTTTCTAGTAGTTGCACATCAAATCTAAACTGTCTGAAGTGTTTTTCCAAAGTTATCAACACTTTTATGTTTGGCGTTCCGAAACCCACCTTATCTCAGGCTGAAAAGCGTTTTTACGCATTGTGCCATAACTTTTCAGGGAAGCTTCAGAACATGAAATTTTGACCTCCCACTATAGCAGAAAGGGTCTTTCTAGTAGGTGCACATCAAATCTAAGCTGTCTGAAGTGTTTTTCGAAAGTTATCAACACTTTTATGTTTGGCGTTCCGAAACCCACCTTATCTCAGGCTGAAAAGCGTTTTTGTGCATTGTGCCATAACTTTTCAGGGAAGCTTCAGAACATGAAATTTTAACCTCCCACTGTAGCAGAAAGGGTCTTTCTAGTAGTTGCACATCAAATCTAAACTGTCTGAAGTGTTTTTCCAAAGTTATCAACACTTTTATGTTTGGCGTTCCGAAACCCAACTTATCTCAGGCTGAAAAGCGTTTTTGTGCATTGTGCCATAACTTTTCAGGGAAGCTTCAGAACATGAAATTTTAACCTCCCACTATAGCAGAAAGGGTCTTTCTAGTAGTTGCACATCAAATCTAAACTGTCTGAAGTGTTTTTCCAATGTTAACAACACTTTTATGTTTGGCGTTCCGAAAACCACCTTATCTCAGGCTGAAAAGCGTTTTTGTGCATTGTGCCATAACTTTTCAGGGAAGCTTCAGAACATAAAATTTTAACCTCCCACTATAGCAGAAAGGGTCTTTCTAGTAGTTGCACATCAAATCTAAACTGTCTGAAGTGTTTTTCCAAAGTTATTAACACTTTTATGTTTGGCGTTCCGAAACCCACCTTATCTCAGGCTGAAAAGCGTTTTTGTGCATTGTGCCATAACTTTTCAGGGAAGCTTCAGAACATGAAATTTTCACCTCCCACTATAGCAGAAAGGGTCTTTCTCGTACTTGCACATCAAATCGAAGCTGTCTGAAGTGTTTTTCAAAAGTTATCAACATTTTTACGTTTGGCGTTCGGGAACCCACCTTATGTCAGACTGAAAACGCGGTTTCTGCATTGTAGCATGACTTTGCAGGGAAGCTTCAGAATATGAAATTTTCACATCCCACAATAGCAAAAAGGGTTTTTCTCAGAGTTGCACATCAAATCTAGGCTGTCTGAAGCGCTTTTCCAAAGTTATCAACACTTTTATGTTTGGCGTTCCGAAACCCACCTTATCTCAGGCTGAAAAGCGTTTTTGTGCATTGTGCCATAACTTTTCATGGAAGCTTCAGAACATGAAATTTTAACCTCCCACTATAGCAGAAAGGGTCTTTCTCGTAGTTGCACATCAAATCTAAGCTGCCTTAAGTGCTTCTCCAAAGTTATCAAGTTTTTATGTTCAGCGTTCCGGAACCCACCTTATCTCAGGCTGAAAAAGCGTTTTCATCATTGTGCCATAACTTTGCAGGGAAACTTCAGAACATGAAATTTTCACCTCCCACTGTAGCAGAAAGGGTCTTTCTAGTAGTTGCACATCAAATCTAAGCTGTCTGAAGTGTTTTTCCAAAGTTATCAACATTTGTATGTTTGGCGTTCCGGAACCCACCTTATCTCAGGCTGAAAACGCTTTTTCTCCTTTGTGCCATAACTTTGCAGGGAAGCTTCAGAACATAAAATTTTCACCTCCCACTATAGCAAAAATGGTCTTTCTCCTACTTGTACATCAAATCTAAGCTGTCTGAAGTGTTTTACCAAAGTTATCAACATTTTTTTGTTTGGCGTTCCGGATTCGACCTTATCTCAAGCTGAAAACGCGTTTTCTGCATCGTGTCATAACTTTGTAGCAAAGCTTCAGAACACGAAATTTTCACCTCCCACTATAGCAGAAAGGGTCTTTCTCGTAGTTGCACATCAAATCCAAGCTGTCTCAAGTGCTTTTGCAAAGTTATCAAGTTTTTATGTTCGGCGTTCCGGAACCCACCTTATCTCAGGCTGTAAACGCGTTATCTGCATTGTGCCATAACTTTGCAGGGAAGCTTCAGAACATGAAATTTTCACCTCCCACTATAGCAGAAAGGGTCTTTCTCGTACTTGCACATCAAATCGAAGCTGTCTGAAGTGTTTTTCAAAAGTTATCAACATTTTTACGTTTGGCCTTCGGGAACCCACCTTATATCAGACTGAAAAGGCGGTTTCTGCATTGTGGCATGACTTTGCAGGGAAGCTTCAGAACATGAAATTTTCACATCCCACAATAGCAAAAAGGGTTTTTCTCAGAGTTGCACATCAAATCAAGGCTGTCTGAATCGCTTTTCCAAAGTTATCAACACTTTTATGTTTGGCGTTCCGAAACCCACCTTATCTCAGGCTGAAAAGCGTTTTTGTGCATTGTGCCATAACTTTTCATGGAAGCTTCAGAACATGAAATTTTAACCTCCCACTATAGCAGAAAGGGTCTTTCTCCTACTTGCACATCAGATCTAAGCTGTCTGAAGTGTTTTACCAAAGTTATCAACATTTTTATGTTTGGCGTTCCGGATTCGACCTTATCTCAAGCGGAAAACGCGTTTTCTGCATTGTGTCATAACTTTGCAGGAAAGCTTCAGAACACGAAATTTTCACCTCCCACTATAGCAGAAAGGGTCTTTCTCGTAGTTGCAAATCAAATCTAAGCTGTCTCAAATGCTTTTCCAAAGTTATCAAGTTTTTATGTTCGGCGTTCCGGAACCCACCTTATCTCAGGCTGAAAAAGCGTTTTCATCATTGTGCCATAACTTTGCAGGGAAGCTTCAGAACATGAAATTTTCACCTCCCACTATAGCAGAAAGGGTCTTTCTCGTACTTGCACATCAAATCGAAGCTGTCTGAAGTGTTTTTCAAAAGTAATCAACATTTTTACGTTTGGCGTTCGGGAACCCACCTTATGTCAGACTGAAAACGCGGTTTCTCCATTGTGGCATGACTTTGCAGGGAAGCTTCAGAACATGAAATTTTCACATCCCACAATAGCAAAAAGGGTTTTTCTCAGAGTTGCACATCAAATCTAGGCTGTCTGAAGCGCTTTTCCAAAGTTATCAACACTTTTATGTTTGGCGTTCCGAAACCCACCTTATCTCAGGCTGAAAAGCGTTTTTGTGCATTGTGCCATAACTTTTCATGGAAGCTTCAGAACATGAAATTTTAACCTCCCACTATAGCAGAAAGGGTCTTTCTCGTAGTTGCACATCAAATCTAAGCTGCCTTAAGTGCTTCTCCAAAGTTATCAAGTTTTTATGTTCAGCGTTCCGGAACCCACCTTATCTCAGGCTGAAAAAGCGTTTTCATCATTGTGCCATAACTTTGCAGGGAAACTTCAGAACATGAAATTTTCACCTCCCACTGTAGCAGAAAGGGTCTTTCTAGTAGTTGCACATCAAATCTAAGCTGTCTGAAGTGTTTTTCCAAAGTTATCAACATTTGTATGTTTGGCGTTCCGGATCCCACCTTATCTCAGGCTGAAAACTGTTTTTTTGCTTTGTGGCATTACTTTGCAGGGAATCTTCAGAACATCAAATTTCCACCTCCCATTATAGCAAAAATGGTCTTTCTCCTACTTGCACATCAAATCTAAGCTGTCTGAAGTGTTTTACCAAAGTTATCAACATTTTTATGTTTGGCGTTCCGGATTCGACCTTATCTCAAGCTGAAAACGCGTTTTCTGCATTGTGTCATAACGTTGCAGGAAAGCTTCAGAACATGAAATTTTCTCCTCCCACTATAGCAGAAAGGGTCTTTCTCGTAATTGCACATCAAATCTAAGCTGTCTGAAGTGTTTTTCCAAAGTTATCAACATTTTTATGTTTGGCGTTCCGGAACCCACCTTATCTCAGGCTGAAAACGCGTTTTTTGCATTGTGGCATAACTTTGTAGGAAATCTTCAGAACATCAAATTTTCACCTCCCATTATAGCAGAAATGGTCTTTCGAGTAGTTGCACATCAAATCTAGGCTGCCTGAAGTGCTTTTCCAAAGTTTTCAACATTTTTATGTTTGGCGTTCCGGAATCGACCTTATCTCAGGCTGAAAACGTGTGTTCTGAAATGTGCCATAACTTTGCAGGGGAGCTTCAGAACATGAAATTTTCACCTCCCACTATAGCAGAAAGGGTCTCTCTAGTAGTTGCACATCAAATCTAAGCTGTCTGAACGGTTTTTCCAAAGATATTAACTTTTTCATGTTTGGCGTTCCGGAACCCACCTTATCTCAGGCTGAAAACGCTTTTTCTCCATTGTGCTATAACTTTGCAGGGAAGCTTCAGAACATTAAATTTTCACCTCCCACTGTAGCAGAAAGTCTCTTTCTAGTAGTTGCACATCACATCGAAGCTGTCTGAAGTGTTTTGCCAAAGTTATCAAAATTTCTATGTTTGGCGTTCCGTAATCGACCTCATCTCAGGCTGTAAACAAGTTTTACGCATTATGACATAACTTTGCAGGGAAGCTTCAGAACATGAAATTTCCACCTCCCACTATATCAGAAAGGTTCTTTCGAGTAGTTGCACATCAAATCTAAGCTGTCTGAAGTGTTTTTCCAAAGTTATCAACATTTTTATGTTTGGTGTTCCGGAATCCACCTTATCTCAGGCTGAAAACGCGTTTTCTGCATTGTGTCATAACTTTGCAGGGAAGCTTCAGAACATGTAATTTTCACCAGCCACTATAGCAGGAAGGGTCTTTCTCTTACTTGCACATCAAATCTAAGTGGTCTGAAGTGTTTTTCCAAAGTTATCAACATTTTTATATTTGGCGTTCCGGAATCGACCTTATCTCAGGCTGAAAAGGCGTTTTCTGCATTGTGCCATAACTTTGCAGGGAAGTTTCAGAACATGAAATTTTCACCTCCCACTGTAGCAGAAAGGTTCTTTTTAGTAGTTGCACATCAAATCTAAGCTGTTTGAAGTATTTTTCCAAAGTTATCAACATTTTTATGTTTGGCGTTCGGGAGCCCACCTTATCTCAGGCTCAAAACGCGTTTTCTGCTTTGTGGCATAACTTTGCAGGGAAGCTTCAGAACATGAAATTTTTTCCTCCCACTATAGCAGAAAGGGTCTTTCAAGTAGTTGCACATGAAATCTAAACTGTCTGAAGTGCTTTTCCAATATTATCAACATTTTTATGTAAGGCGTTCCGGAACCCACCTTATCTCAGGCTGAAAACGCGTTTTCTGCATTGTGCCATAACTTTGGTGGGAAGCTTCCGAACATGAAATTTTCACCTCCCAGTATAGAAGAAAGGGTCTTTCTAGTCGTTGCACATCAAATCTAAGCTGCCTGAAGTGTTTTTCCAATGTTATCAACATTTTTATGTTTGGCGTTCCGGAACCCTCCTCGTCTCAGGCTGAAAACGCTTTTTCTGCATTGTGCCATAACTTTGCAGGGAAGCTTCAGAACATGAAATTTTCACATCCCACTATAGCAAAAAGGGTCTTTCTAGTAGTTGCACATCAAATCTAAGCTGTCTGAGGTGTTTTTCCAAAGTTATCAACATTTTTATGTTTGGCGTTCCGGAACCCACCTTATCTCATGCTGAAAATGCGTTTTCTGCATTGTGCCATAACTTTGCAGGGAAGCTTCAGAACATGAAATTTTCACATCCCACTATAGCAAAAAGGGTCTTTCTAGTAGTTGCACATCAAATCTAAGCTGTCTGAGGTGTTTTTCCAAAGTTATCAACATTTTTATGTTTGGCGTTCCGGAACCCACCTTATCTCAGTCTGAAAACGCGTTTTCTCCATTGTGCCATAACTTTGCAGGGAAGCTTCACAACATCAAATTTTCACATCCCACTGTAGCAAAAAGGGTCTTTCTAACAGTTGCACATCAAATCTAAGCTGTCTGAAGTGTTTTTCGAAAGTTATCAACATTTTTATGTTTGGCGTTCCGGAACCCACCTTATCTCAGGCTGAAAACGCGTTTTCTGCTTTGTGGCATAACTTTGCAGGGAAGCTTCAGAACATGAAATTTTCACATGCCACTATAGCAAAAAGGGTCTTTCTCGTAGTTGCACATCAAATCTAAGCTGTCTGAAGTGTTTTTCCAAGGTTATCAACATTTTTATGTTTGGCGTTCCGGAACCCACCTGATCTCAGGCTGAAAACGCGTTTTCTGCATTTTTCATAACTTTGCAAGGAAGCTTCAGAACATGAAATTTTCACATCCCACTATAGCAAAGAAGGTCTTTCTAGTAGTTGCACATCAAATATTAGCTGTCTGACGTGTTTTACCAAAGTTATCAACATTTTTATGTTTGGTGTTCCGGAACCCACCTTATCTCAAGCTGAAAACGCGTTTTCTGCTTTGTGCCATAACTTTGCAGGGAAGCTTCAGAACATTAAATTTTCCCCTCCCACTATAGCAGAAAGGGTCTTTCTAGTAGTTTCACATCAAATCTAAGCTGTCTGAAGTGTTTTTCGAAAGTTATCAACATTTTTATGTTTGTCAGTCTCAAAACCACCGTCACTCTGGCTGAAAACGCGTTTTCTGTACTGTTCACTCATTGCTCAACGAGGCCTCTGAACATGAAAATTTTACCTGCCAAAATAGTAGAAACGGTCTTTCTCGTAGCTGCAGTACGGTTTTAACCTGTCTATAGTGGTTTCAGAGATTTAGCAACATTTTTATTTTTGTCGGTCTGTGAACCACCTTTTCTTGGGCTGAATACAGGTTCTCTTAAGGTACGTTCTCACCGAATGCGACTTTTTAGTTGCCGTAGCGCCAGTCGTCAGTAGCAGGTAGCTTGCTCAGGTAGTGATTAGTTGCCTCCTGCCTATCTTTTGGAAAAAAAAAGGAAAAAACTACGAGTGTGGGTGCTCGGATTTCCCATGAGGAAACCAACTACTGCCGCTCAATCCCTGAACGGCTGTCCATTTGCCTTCGGTAAGGTAGTCAATGTGTCGTGTTGTGATGTGCAGAAGTCAATCTCTTCACAATTACTGTATGTATGACGTCATTTGCAAGATACACAGACTGCAAACCTCGAATATATTATGACAAGTGGATGTTTAAAATAAAAACTTTGTGAAAATTGTCAGTGGGTGCCAGTGGCGAAAACTTAATTCAACAGTTAGAAAGTCAATGTGTTTTGTGCGAAGGTACTGTTTTAAGATTAATGTTTTTGTATTCACGAGTATTTATTCAATTTTGCAGGTATCTTGCAACTGGAAGTTCCCTCAGGACCATCGCCAACAGCTTCCATGTTGGTGTGTCAACTGTCCAAGGATTTGTCCCAGAAGTTGCAGCTGCCATTTGGGATTGCCTTGTGGGTGAGTTCATGGCTGTGCCCTCCACAGCCGAGTGGCAGTCCGTTGTTCAACAATTTGAAGAGCGATGGAACTTTCCGCTTTGCTGTGGGGCCCTGGACGGGAAACACATCATCATGAAATCCCCACCAAACTCAGGATCTCTTTTTTACAACTACAAGGGAACGTTTTCTCTAGTTCTCCTTGCAGTTGTAGACTCCAGATAATGCTTCCGAGTGATTGATGTTGGTGGGTACGGTAGAAGTAGCGATGGTGGGATCGTGGGAAATTCAGCCTTTGGTCAGGCTCTAAGATCCGGTTCTCTCTCCCTGCCTGCTGACCGTCCACTTCCCGGAGATGGCCGCAGAGGACTTTTACATACGGATGTCAACAGGGGATACATCAGCAAGACAGTGCGTGCCATTTGTTGCAGGCAAGGTACTTCCAGGTCTGGGTTGTGTTGCAGCCACCAACCAAAGCAGGGAAGCTCTCGGGTGAGGGAAACCTTTGTGGAGTACTTCTCTACAGAGGGGGCAGTTCCATGGCAGCCACAAACCTCTTGTAAGAGCCACACACCTATTTCAAAAGATGAAATGTCTGCAATAAAATGAAACTGTGTCCCTTTTGTTTAACTTGAGTCATTGAGTTATGCACTGTTTTTCAGTTTCTTACTTGAAACTAAGCATTTCTACAACAAAACCAAGGTTCCCATTCAACACATTTATTCACAAAAAGACACATTTCTGTACATACAAAACTTAAATAGACTTTCTTTATGAAAGGAGCTTGCCTGGAGGAATGAGGGACTTGAGAGAGAAGAGGAAGGACAGGGAGACTGGTTCCTATGATCCAGAAATTGGAAATGAAAAATACATAAATAAATAAAGAAATTAAACAAGAACAGAATTTAATAACCTAATCAGCTGCTTGTTTCTCTAGTACGTTCATAAACTAAATTGTGTATGTCCAAAAGAAGAGCTTCTTTTTTTTCTAAAGACAATCTCTGGATCATAGGAACCAGGCTCAGCAAAAATGACTCCTCTGCTGAGGGAGGTGGAGCAGTGGGTTTGGACAGAGAGGCGATGAGAACCTCGCAACTCTCTGTCCTCCTCTTCCACGGATGATGTGGATGACGCTTCCTTTTTTGTTCCATAAATAAGGCATATATTGATATCAATTATACAAGTCAATGATGACTAAAAACAATAACCTCTATATCATAAATCACATATAAAGGATAAGTAAAATGACGTTGCTATGACATTTTATGTTATGGAGTTTAAACATTTTAATTTAATATTGTATGCATAAAAATTGTTTTTATACATACTTCGGGGACCAGCAGAGGATGTGGATGGGCCAGTGGCAGGTGAAGGTGGAGGAGGTGACGCAGCAGCATCAGCACCAGATGAGGAAGCAGGAGGTTCCACCTCTGTACCTTCATCAAGGGTTTCTTCAAATTCCTCCTCTTCCTCATCATCAACATGATGGCATGTTTCTGTAAAATGAGAACATAGTGTGATTATGTCTCCTATTCAGAAAGCAGATTACACTGTAATATAGCAAGTATTTAGATTCTCAACAACAACTATTACCTGCTGATGGTGGTGGTGGTGGTGCTGCTGCTGCAGTCATGTTCCCCGACGTCTCCCTCGGGGTGATGAAGGGGTCCAGGAAGGAGAGGACGGCGAACCTCTTCCACCTTAACTGGCTGGATGCTGCTGACCCATTCTTTTTCTCCATGGCCTTCCTCTTCTGTCTCATGTATATATCCCTGAGTCCCTTCCATTTTTTTGCAGATCTCCACTGAAGGAAAGGTAAATATTTATGTTTAATATCCCAACGATACAGCCACTATAGCGCGTGCACTACGTATATTAAGCAAAATGATAAATATCACAACTCACTAGGGACGTCAATGGTACAGCGACTGGTCGCAGTAGTTCAAAAAAATTGAACTACTGCAACTGTCACAGTAGCTCAGTTGTGTCATCTTGAGGAGCCGGAATCGCAGTATGTAGCTCAAATCGCGTAGCGTCGCGCACCCCAGTCGTGTCGCGGCCATGTTGGTCGCTGCTGATCGCCGTCAATCGCCATTCCAATGACTTTGGATGCAAATCAGTTGTGTTGCTCGCCGAAGTCCAAGTACCTTTATCTGTTCAATCACTGCTTAGGGGGGACTCAGAACATGAAAATTTCACCTGCAACGAAAGGAAAAACACTCTTTCTAGTGTATTCAGCACTAAATCTACCATTCTGAACTGTATTTCAGGGGATTATCAACGACTCTTTTCCTGGTCAGAAACCGAGCTTCTCTCGGGCTGAAAACGCGTTATCAGCACTGTTCACTCCCTGATCAGAATAGCCTCAGAACATGAAAACATGACCTAAATTTACATCATCTAACATTACTCATTACCTTTCATAGGAAAAAACACTCTTTCTAGTATATTCAACAGTAAAACTCTAAGAACAGGGCGCTGCGACTGGCCTACAATCAGCCAAACCTTTCCACATTTCCTGCTTCTGAGCCATGGGATGAGTTTGAGTGTTGTGTTCAAGTTCCAAGCCATGGGATGAGTTTGACGAGAGCCAGGCGCTGCTATGAGGTGGACCCGGAGAATCTGTTCGCAGAGTTGGCTGAGTTCCGTGTGGTGGAGTCAGGCAGGTTCCGGCATGATCTTCACCCGTGCCTCATGGCATCCGCTGTCCGTTGTATCGAAGTTGAGCTCTCTCTCCACCGCCAGCTCAAGAATCATCCCACTTCACTAACGGCCTGCTGGCGTTGGATGGCGAGAGCACGACCGCATGTTGTGTGCCCACAAGTAGCCGTTATGTGCGATGTGCTCGCTACAGGTACTGGACCTCACCCCTGAGGAGTGACCATGCCACCCGGCACTGACAGAGCCACCCTCGCGCAGTGGAATGGTGTCTACACCATCGGCAACCAACTCATAGCGCTTGAGAACATCATCGCGCTCTTTATGAGCTCCGTGGAGAGGCTCAACCATCGCAGAACCTCTCTCACTCCACCAGAGATTTTGGAGATTCAACAGTCCGTCGACGTGGTGCCCTGCTCGCGGCGCCTCCTCCACACACAGCCGCCTCCCACGGGGAACACCGTCGCTGATCAAATGGGCGGAATGAGCCCAGCTGTCCGGATCATAGCCGCGTTGGTCAATGATGCTCCTCTTGGAGAGAACAATTGGCTGCTCTCACCTCAGCTCCCTCCAAAAGTGTAGGAAGAAAACTTTGTGTCTAAATGTATGCATCTAAACCAAAGTCGATGCCTTACTTTGGAATCGGGTCTGTTTCTTCTCTGCCCAAAATTAGGGTTTATCACCAGTCTAGTTCTCTTCCGGTTCCAGTCAGTGCGAACTCCGGCTACAAATATTTGTTTGTGTTTGACATCGTCTCAGGAGACCGATCAGTATAGTAACGGTCTCTCTGCCTCCTTGTCCCTGACGCCAGAACTGTCCCTCTCCACAATAAGAAGCATAGTCGTCACTCTTTCCCGGTTCTCAACAGATCCCGGTTCCAGCCAAAATTCAGAAGAGTTTCAATTCTGCCATTCACTCTTCTTATTCCTCAGACTCGCAAGTTTCCAGTAGGGGTCACCACAGGACCGCGAAAGTCACCTCTTCAGAGTATCACACAGTAGGCGCTGTGTACCAGACCAGCTCTGTTCTCAGCTCCCTCGCACGATGTCTGATGCAATGTCTGTCTGCGATTCTCTTCTCTGCAGCCCTCCAAACCTGTCAGAGGCAAGTAGGACATCATCATCTACAGAGTCATCTCTTTCTGAGGATGATTGGGCCGGTCCCTTGGGACTCCATCTTAGGAGAATTGCAGTTTTAGATCAAGATACACTGCAAGTTTCGGTGCCCTGTTTGTTTTTGAAGAACCATCGGGACTTGATGTCCCCAGAGGAGTGGGCGGTGAGCACCGACAGCCCCTTCGTCCTGGACCCGCCCCGGTGGACCGCTCCTGTGCTCCTGTCTCCTCACATGACCATATGGATCGAGACGATACTCGCTCATTGACACACCCTTCAGTTTCACAGTCAACCCCTAGGTTCTGCGACACCACGTGGACCTGGGTGAACTAAGAGAACCAGCGGTCATGTCTGATGGAGGAGGTCCACGCTCCCCTGTCAACGGAAGTAATCAAGCTAGTGATAAAGCGTTCCTCCGACACTGGATTTTACTCCAGGTACTTTCTGGAACCCAAGAAGACAGGAGAGTGGAGACCTGTTGTGGACCTCAGTCTGAACCAATTCATGACCAAATAGCGGTTTGATGGAGAGTGGATGACCTCCATCGATCTTGCAGACGCCTACTTCCACAACACCGTTTGGCAGTGTCAAAAGAAGTTTTTCCGGTTTGGGCTAGAGTCAGGTGTACATCCAGCTCTCTTGTGCATCGCACCTTCGCCAAGTGTGTGGAGGCGGGGCTCGAACCACTAAGGAGACAGGGTCTGAGGATTCTGACGTACTTGGACTACTGGTTGATTCTAGCCAGGTCCAAACAGGAGTCATGAGCGCACACCAGCTTGGTGTTGGAGCACATCGCGATATTGAGGTTCAGAGTAAACCTCAAAAGCGTGCTGAGTACCAGTCAGAGCACAACCTTCCTGGGGGTCATGCTGGACTCAGTCTCGGGTCAGGACCGCCTTCCACCAGCCAGCGTTCTCCCCGTCACACAGCTGACATTGTTGGTTTTGTGGCCCTAGCCTTATGGATTATGAGGCTCCTGGGCATGATGTCAGCAGCCCACTACGTCATCCGCCTGGGTCTCCTCTCCTGGGGAACTCTGCTTCAAACCTCCATCGCACTGTATCCTTGGATTGTCAAAACACTTCTTTACAAGTCTTTGCAGATGCATCTCTGTCAGGCTGGGGAGGCCACCTGGATCAGATCTGCGTCAGCGGGATCTGGAGTTGTTCCGAAGGTCGTCCCATTGAAAAGGCTTAGACCAACCTCAAGACCTTTATGTCACTAATGGGACCTGCAGCTGGTACTCAATTCACTCTCCGAAGCCCCTTTTGAGCCACTTGGAGCTAGCAGCTTACAAGGAGGCTCTTATAGCCTTAGCTTCAGCAAAGAGAGTGGGAGAGCTGAGTTCTTTTTCCATCTGCCCTGATAGCATCTCTTTTGGTGACAATGACTCAGTGGTGTCACTTAGACCCAACCCTGACTTTGCACTGAATGTCTCTCTTTTTCTTCACAGGTCAGCACCTTGTCAGTAAAGACTTTCTGCCCTCCTCCCCATTTAGACGAGGAGCATGAGCGTTTACACAAAATGTGTCCGGTTAGAGCGCTAATAGCTTAACTGGATCGAGTCCCACCATTCAGAAAGACGGACAGTCTGTGGGTGGCTCTCGCAGATGGTAAGAAGGGGCAGGCACTGTCCCCTCACAGGTTGTCATATTGGCTTAGAATTGCCATCATGAAAGCCGATGAGACAGGGGGAAAACAGGCACCAGAATCCCTGAGAGCACACTCGACCAGAGGGCTGGCAACATCTGTGGCTGCTTTCAAGGGAGTATCTCGGAAAGCAGCTTCTTGGTCATCAATCTCAACTTTTGCTGACCACTATTTGTCTAATGTGTCTGCATCCTCCTTCCCTCATGTCTTTCTGTCTTCAGGAGCAGCCGATCCCTGCGACCAGTAGGCCCTCATTCACAGCACTGGCTCTGGGACACCAGTATCTGCTTCATTACAGTGCTGTGGACTGTGCAGCGTCCTGAGATCCACCGGATTCCTGCATAACTGTTTATTCATTTGTCAATAAACTCCTTCTTTCTTGCTCAGCTCAGACTAAAACCCTGACTGTAGCTGCTCACTGAATGTTTTCTCTCCATGTTTGGAGGATTATAAATGCCACTATCTAGTGACGTTGCAACCCAATATAGAATATATTTGTCGTAGAAATGTGATCAAAAGTCAACAAAAGCTTTTGTTTTCAAATCTCACAATTTAGAGCAAAATAGGACTGATGTCCAGCATGTTTTGTGTTCAGACAGGAGAGCAAGCTGTCAGTCACGTGACCAGAGGCTCACCATTCACATAGCCATTGGGAAATGAAACGTACGAGGGCAACGATTTTTGAGGCAAATTCGTAAAATTATTACGGTATGCCAAGTGGACAAACGTCGTTATTGCATTTTTTTCAGTCCGCGCAGATAACAATGTCACAATGCTACATTTTAATGGGGAATCACAAAACAATCTCGGTCCAAACGAAAGAAACTCAGCGTCATTTACAAAAAACGAGGATATTATATGACAATCTAGGATATATTTGTCGCTAGAAATGTGATCAAAACTCAACAAAAGGATTTAATTGTTTTAAAATCTCACAATTTATCAAATCAAATTGATTCAAATCCAATCAGATTTCCATTCACATTTTGTAATAGCTCTGTAATTACAGTACTGACAGACACCATATTCCTGTCACTTATAAAGGACCTCGACATGGTGTTACTACAACAGGTAGTTTTTCAATTATCTGTCCTCAATATTTTTCACAAATACTTATATCACATATAAGTTCATATTATATAATAGCTCTGTAATTACAATGCTGACAGGCACCATATTCATGTCACATATAAAGGACCTCCACATGGTGTTACAGCAATAAGTAGTTCCTCAAATTTCTGTTCTCAATAGTTTTCACAAATATTTGTATCACATATATTTTCATATTTTGTAATAGCTCTGTAATTACAGCACTGACAGACACCATATTCATGTCACATATAAAGGACATACACATGGTGTTACTCAAAGTATTTTCTCAAATATCTGTCCTCAATATTTTTCACAAATCTTTGTATCAAATTTTCATTCAAATTTTGTCATAACTCTGTAATTACAGGACTGACAGACACCATATCACACATTCATATCATTGATAAAGGACCTCCACATGGTTTTACTACAACAGGTAGTTTCTCACATGTCTGTCCTCACAAACATTTTTATCACATTTTCATTCATGTTTTGTAATAGTTCTGTAATTACATGGTTGACGGTCACCGTATTCATGTCACTTATCAAGGACCTCTGCATGGTGTAACTACAACAAGTAGGTTCTCCAATTTCTGTTCTCAATATTTTTCAGATATATTTGTATCATATTTTCATTCATATTTTGTAAAAGCTCTGTCATTACAGGACTGACAGACACCATATTCATGTCACATATAAAGGACCTCCACATGGTGTTGATAAAACAGGTAGTTTCTCAAATGTCTGTCCTCAATATTTTTCAAAAATATTTGAATCAAATTTTCATTCATATTTTGTAATAGCTCTGTAATTACTAGGCTGACAGGCACCATATTCATGTAACACATGAAGGACATCCACCTGGAGTTACTACAAGTAGTTTCTTAAATTTCTATTCTCAATATTTTTCAGATATATCTATATCATATTTTCATTCATATTTTGTAATAGCTCTGTAATTACAAGGCTGAAGGACACCATATTCACGTCACATATAAAGAACATCCCCATAGTGGTTACTACTGGAAGTAGTTTCTCAAATGTCTGTCTTCAATATTTTTCACAAACATTTTTATCACATGTATTTTCTGCACCATGAGGCGCACCACAATAGTTGTGATGCTTCATTCTGAGACCATTTGTGATGTGCATTCACCTTCCGTTACATTGAAGGATTTTATGTGTGGCTTTTAGTCGGGAAAATACATATATATGTCATGTTTGCCTAAAGTTCGACCCAGGTGCAGATGATTGTGGGCTGACAGAAGACACGGACAACGAGATTAAATTAAGAAATTTAATAAATGACGATATACAATACAATAGAAGACGGAGACAGGAACCGAGGACGTCGGAGCCAGAACGGGAACTGGGAAAAACACAGAGGGACTGGGGAAAAATCTGCAAAACAAGAGAGGTGAATTAATATCAACCTACAAAAGGGGAGAACAACCTCACGAGGTCCAATTAACCTAAAGCGCTGCGTGGAGGAGAAACACTCAAACTGACATGCAGGAAAAAAAAAAAAAAGACAGACCACAATCATTAAATGAAAAGGTGAGTATAATAAGACTCACACGCGGACTAACTATTAAATTTAGAAGAGCAGAACGAAAGCGGAGCGCAAAAGAGAAAGCGAAACTGATGTAGCAGATGGAAAGGCAGTTCATGCGCCCGCTGCGTTTAGTAGCACCAACCAATCACCAGGGGACGCCGTTACTATTTAAGTGACTCTGGGCAGCGTCAGGTCTCTCTCTCTCTCCGCTTCCGGACTGCTGGTTTTGGTCCTGTAAGCCGGCTGTCAGCACAGAAAAGTGGCTGGAGTTTGTTGGTGCGTAAGTTTGATTGTGGCGATGCTGGTGTGATCGCTGTCGCAGGTATGGCTGGTAAGCTGTCGTTGTCGCCCATCCTCCTGATTTGGACTTTAGTGAAGCTCATGGCGGGTTTTACATGTATAGATGCGTTGCCGGTAGCTGCGCTGCGTCCTCTATCGCCCTGCGTTTGGGCAGGTGCATCGTCGTCTGCCAAAGTCTGGTAAGAGACGAACAATATAGGGACGCAGCACTTGGATTGTTTTGTTCTGTTTTGTACCCCGTTGTTTTCTTCTGTTTCGTGACGCACTGTTTTGTACAGTTCTGTGTTGAACAGTTCTTGAACGGTTTTGTATAGTTTTGTTTGTTTGTCTTTTCCTCTTCCCTTTTTGGTCGAGTCCGTTCTGTTTTTGATTTTGTTTCTTTTCTTTTGTGATTCGTTAACTCTGGGTGGTGTCTGATATTCGTTTTCTTGTGAGTTCATTATTGAGTTAGTCTGTTATTTTCTTTCACGTATTTTATTTTCTTTGTGTCTCTGACCCGGTCTGCCAATGACACTCTTCTTGTAGCTGCTGGGCCCGGTGGTGTAGGTGACCTGGTGGCAGTTAATTTTATCGTGTGCTGTGCTGTTGGGGACACGTTGCGTTTGTTCGGGTTCATCAGTTTGTTGTGTGGTTGGACCCGCCGTACAGGGTGTCCCCCATCCCAGTAAGTCCCAGATCTACTATATTCTTGTTACTTTTATTTTTGATTGTTGGATTTTAGAATCATTTGTATTAATAAAGTATCTATACTTATTAATATGCAATTGGAACCCTGTCTCATGTCTCCCGAGTAAGCGGACCTGCGTGTCCTTAGTTATTATTCTTTGGGTGAAATTCCCAAGGTGGTGTAGCTGGACTCCAAATTTGGGCTGCATTTCATATACACTTGCACACACACACACACACACACACACACACACACACACACTCACCCACCGTAGGGCAGCACACCACTATAGTAGAAGGGATCTTTCTAATAGGTGCGGATCTAATTCAACTTGTCTGAAGTGTTTTCAGATCAGTTTTTTCAGTTTGTCGGTCTGTAAACCACCGTCACTCAGTGTTCACACACTGATCAGAATAGGCTAAGAACAATGAAAATATCAACTGTACCTATAGGGAAAAGACTATTTCTCGTATATTGAGCACTAAATTAAACTTTCTGAACTGTTTTCAAAGAGACATTTTTATTTTCGCTCGTTTTCTGCACTGTTCGCTGACTGCTCAGGGATGCCTCAGAACATGAAAATTTCACCTGCAACTATAGGAAAAACACTATTTCTATTATATTCAACTCTAAACCTCTTTGAATAGGGTGCTGCGACTGGCCTTCAAGCAGCCGAACCGTTCCACATTTCCTGCTTCCAAGCCATGGGATGAGTTTGACAAGAGCCAGGCCCTGCTACGAGGTGGATCCGGAGACTCTGTTCCCAGCTGCTGGAGTTGGATAGCGAGACTACACAAAAGTCACGACAGCATGTTGTCTGCCCACAACTGGAAGAAATCCATTCTATTCCCGGCGCGGTTCTGACACTCCACTAGAACTAGGACAGCACTTGGTCAGGTACGGAGCTTACTGCCTGGTGGAGGGTTTGGATTGGCGGCGCGACGTTCCCGCTCAGTCAGCCGTCATGCGCGATGCGCGATGCTCGACCTCCCCCTTGAGGAGTAACCAATCATCCCAGCTGGCTTTAACAGAGTCACCATAGCACAGTGGACTGGTGTCTACGCCATCAGCAACCAGTTCATAGCGCTTGAGAACATCATCGCACTCTTTATGAGCTCCGTTGACAGGCTCATCCATCGCAGAACCTCTGTCACTCCACCAGAGATTTTGGAGATTCAACAGTCCGTCAGCGTGGTGCTGTGCTTGCGGCGCCTCCTCCACACACAGCCGCTGCCGGGGTGGAACACTGTCGCTGTTCGAAGGGGCGGGGTGAGCCCAGCCGTCTGGATCATAGCCGCACTGATCATCGCTGCTCCTCTTGGAGAGACCAGCCGGCTGCTCTCACCTCTGCTCCCTCCAAAAAAACGAAGAAAACTTTGTATCTAAAAGTATGCATCTGAACCAAAGCCTAACTTGAATAAAAAACAAGATGCATTACTTTGGTATCGGGTCTGTTTCTTCTCTTCCGGTTCCAGTCAGTGCGAACTCAGGCTTCAAAAATGTGTTTTGGTTTGACATCGTCTCAGGAGACAGGGAAGTTCCTGGAGCCAAGAAGTTATGTTTTTCCTCAGCTTCGCCACAATAAGAAGCAGATGCGTCAAATAACTCTTTCCCGTCTCTCAACAGATCCCGGTTCTAGCCAAAAGTCAGGAGAGTCTCAATTCTGCCATTAACTCTTCTTATTCCTCAGACTCGCCAGTTTCCAGCAGGGGTCGCCACAGGACCGCGATAGCCGCGTCTTCAGAGGATCACAAAGTAGGCGCTGCGTGGCAGACCTGCTCTGTTCTCAGCTCCCTCCTGCGATGTCTGATGCGATGTCTGTCTGTGATTCTGTTCTCTGCAGCCCTCCAAACCTCTCAGAGGCAAGTAGGACATCATCATCTACAGAGTCATCTCTTTCTGAGGATGATTGGGCCGGTCCCTCGGGTCTCCATCTTTGGAGAATTGCAGAGTCAGATCAAGGTACACTGCAAGTTTGGGGGCCCTACTTCCTCTGAAGGCTCAACTGACAAAAGCGAGTCTGTTTTTGAAGAACCTGCGGGACTTGAAGTGCCCAGAGGAGTGTGCGCTGAGTACCGACGACCCTTTTGTCCCCTGAGGCCGGGTCCGCTCCAGTGCTCAGTTCGCCGAATTTAAAGCGCCTGTCTCCTCACCTGCCCATATGGATCGAGATGATACTCGTCATTGACACGCCCTTCAGTTTCACAGTCAACCCCGAGGTTCTGCGACACCACGTGGATCTGGGTGAACTCAGAGAACCAGCGGTCATGTCTGATGGAGGAGGACCGCGCTCTCCTGTCAAAGGAAGTAATCGAGCTAGTGCCAAAGCGATCCACCTACGCTGGGTTTTACTCCAGGTACTTTCTGGACAGGAGAGTGGAGACCTGTTCTGGACCTCAGTCTCCTAAATCAATTCATGACCAGACAGCGGATCCGGACTACCAGGAGACTCCTGGAGTGTGTCAGAGTATGAGAGGCGATGACTTCCATAGATCTTGCAGACTCCTACTTCCACAACACGGTCTGTAGTGTCTTGTGCCTCGCACCTTCGCCAAGTGCGTGGAGGCGGTTCTCAAACCACTAAGGAGACAGGGTCTGCGGATTCTGACGTACTTGGAGTACTGGTTGATTCTAGCCAGGTCCAAACAGGAGTCATGAGCGCACACCAGCTTGGTGTTGGACCACATCGCGCTATTGAGGCAGCATCCCACGCCTTTGTCCGGCTGGGTCTGCTCAACATGCGAGGCCTTCAGAAGTGGTTTGGTTGCCTGCACCCTCACCTGACTCGAGACCAGAGATCAGAACACAAATCTCGAGTCTCGGGTCTCGGGCCTGACCCGAGACTGAGTCCAGCATGACCACCAGGAAGGTCGTGCTCTTACTGGGACTCAGCGCGCTTTTCAGGATCCAGCAAGTCCTACAAGTCTTTACAGATGCACCTCAGTCAGGCGGGGGAGGCCACCTGGATCAGATCTGCACTCGACCCTCCACTGGGAGTGGGCGCCCTGGCTCATCCAAGGTGGCCAAAAGGCCTCCTGTACGCCTTTCCTTCTCCTTGCCTTATTCTATGTCTGATGAGGGGAATTCAACTGCGGAGAGTGAGAATGATTCTCGTAGCTCTAGACAGCCCCAGCTCCATCTGGTATCCGGAGATGAGTCAGATGCGGATCAAAGGCCTGCATGAGCGTTTACACAAAATGTGTCCGGTTAGAGCCCTAAAAGCTTAACTGGATCGAGTCCCACCCTTCAGAAAGACGGACAGTTTGTGGGTGTCTGTCGCAGGTGGTAAGAAGGGGCAAGCGCTGTCCCCTCACAGGTTGTCACATTGGCTTGGAATTGCCATCATGAAAGCCTATGAGACAGCAGGAAAACAGGCACCCGAATCCCTGAGAGCACACTTGACCAGAGGCCTGGAAACATCTGTTGCTGCTTCAAGGGAGTATGTCTGGCAGAAATCTGCCAGGCGGCGTTTTTGGTCATCAATCTCTACTTTTGCTGACCACTATTTGTCTAATGTGTCAGCATCCTCCTTCCCTCATGTCATTCTGTCTTCAGGAGCAGCCGAACCCTGCGACCAGTAGGCCCTCATTCACAGCACTGGCTCTGGGACACCAGTATCTGCTTCATTAAAGTGTTGTGGAGTGTGCAGCGTCCTGAGATCCACCAGATTCCTGCATAACTGTCTGTTCATTTGTGAATAAACTCTCTCTATCTGTATGGAGGATTGTTAATGCCACTTTCTATTTCAGCCGTAAGGTGGCTAAAAGAGGGCAACACAGTTCCTGCTGATCCACAGTGTAAGTTACACACCACATATGAGGGGTTGTTAACGCCACCTTGTATATCAGCTTAAGGTGGCAAAGGCGAGGCGGCAGCTCCTGCCACCGAGAGTGTATGAATGAGGGGCTGTTCACAACCCATTCATTCATTCATTCAGGCTGGATAGACCCCGGGCGTGGCGGTGGTGTATGAAGTCTCATAGGCCGGTCCGGTGTGACGCCCTGGCCATCCGATATATCGACAGCACCACCTTCCGTCATACCAAAGCAACATCACCGGTGACATTGCAGGTGGTTTAGTGCAGCAAAACGTTCATCTCCTTGACGGCCGTCTGGCAAAGGAGCAGGCAGTGCCAGTCAGACGTCCAGTATGGACCGCCATGGTAATTGCCGATGGTTCTCAAGTCAGGCCACGTTGCAAGGCTGGGGGTTAAGCTTTGTGCTCAAGATGACCTCATAGGTGTTCTGGACTGCGCAACTCTGCCACCTGTGCTCACACACACACTCACACAAGGGTGTGCTGCAACCTGTTCAAGTCCTGCAAACATTCCTGCAGCAGGGGGCAGAAATTATGAGGGGACCGCCTATCCTGGGGCGTCTCCTCAAAGCACGGCTACATCAAGGCTAGCAGGCAGTCCTCTGCCCCCCGAGGTGCAGTTCACTTGTCGAAATGCTAAAGCACCCGCAACACTCAAAGCATATAATGCTCAGTGGGTGTGGACTGCTGTCCATTGGGTAAACATCCACTGCTAGTCCAGTTCATGCAGGGATCTCGAAGACTCAGTCCCACCTCCAGACACATCTGCCCCATTGGGATCTTCAATTGGCATTAAAGGCTCTCTCTGAAGCTCCCTTCGAGCCACTTGATCAGGCTCCTTTGGAGCTGGTGGCTTACAAAGCAGCTCTCCTCCTGGTCCTGGCCTCCATCAGGAGGGTTTGGACAACTATGTACCTTCTCGATTAGTCTTTTTTTCCCAATTTTCTTTGTGCTTCTTCTGAGGTGAGCAATTTTTCAGTAGACGCTTTCTGTTCTGCCCCCCCACCCGGATGAGAACCACTGGCGCTTGCAAAAGGTGTGTCCCGTGAGGGCACTGAGAGCTTGTCTGAATGGAGTCAAGGCCCTCAGGAAAAAAGATAAGCTGTGGGTGGCTCTGGCAGGTGGTATAAAAGGCAACATGCATAGCAGCCTTCAGAGGAGTTTCTTTGGCAGAAATCTGCCAAACAGCCTCCTGGGCTTCTGACTCAACATTTGCAGATCTCTATTTGTCGGACGTAGCTGCTCCTTCTTTGCCTAACGTTGTCCTGTCTGCAGGTGCTTCCAGCAGCTCTGGCCAATAGATCAGAGAATCGTTCGCGGACCGAGGGGAGGGTCTCTTCATCTGAATCCAACTTTTTCCTTCGATCAAGTGGACCAGGCCCCACCCTCCAGAGCTGAGCGAACTTCAGGAGCGCTGATGCTTTTGTATTGTTGGTGCAATAAAGTGTTTCTCTTCCGCAGTGCTTCGTCATGGGCTAAACTTGTCTCCGCTGGTGAGTTCTCCGTCCAAATATGGACGGTTATCAGTGCCGATTGTGTTCTTCCACGTTGGGCTCAAACTCGTGCTGTGGCTATGGGATGGCGTCTGGTTCCCCTGTGTAATCGCCGGTGCAGGGAAGCATCTGATTTGGCAACGAGAGAGCCCAAGGGGGACGCCAAGACCCACTGTATGGAAGGTTATTCGTGCCACTTCACAACATTTTTATGTTTGGCGTTCCGTAAACCACCTTATCTGAAAACGCGTATTCTGCATTGCGCCATAACTTCTCAGGGAAGCTTCAGAACATGATGTTTTCAGCTCCCACTGTAGCAGAAAGGGTCTTTGTAGTAGTTGCACATCAAATCTAAGCTGTCTGAAGTGTTTTTTAAAAGTTATCAACATTTTTATGTTTGGCGTTCCGAAACCCACCTTTTCTCAGGCTGAAAACACCTTTTCTCCAATGTGACATAACTTCTCGGGGAAGCCACAGGTCTTGAAATTTTCACCTCCCACTATAGCAGAAATGGTCTTTCTAGTAGATGTACATTATATGCAAGCTGTCTGAAGTGTTTTTCAAAAGTTATCAACATTTTTATGTTTGGCGTTCCGAATTCCACCTTATCTCAGGCTGAAAACGCGCTTTCTGCATTGTGCCACAACTTCTCAGGGAAGCTTCAGAACATGAAAATTTCACCTCCCACGATAGCAGAAAGGGTCTTTCTAGTAGTTGCACATCAAATCTAAGCTGTCTGAAGTGTTTTTCCAAAGTTATCAACATTTTTATGTTTGGCGTACCCGAACCCACCTTCTCTCAGGCTGAAAACGCGCTTTCTGCATTGTGCCACAACTTCTCAGGGAAGCTTCAGAACATGAAAATTTCACCTCCCACGATAGCAGAAAGGGTCTTTCTAGTAGTTGCACATCAAATCTAAGCTGTCTGAAGTGTTTTTCCAAAGCTATCAACATTTTTATGTTTGGCGTACCCGAACCCACCTTCTCTCAGGCTGAAAACGCCTTTACTGCAATGTGTCAAAACTTTGCAGGGAAGCTTCAGAACAAGAAATTCACACCTCCCACTATAGCAGAATGGGTCTTTCTCGTAGTTGCACTTCAAATCTAAGCTGTCTGAAGTGTTTTTCGAAAGGTATCAACATTTTTATGATTGGCGTTCCGGAACCCACCTAATCTCAGGCTGAAAACGCGTTTTCCGCATTGTGCCATAACTTTGCAGGGAAGCTTCAGAACATGAAATTTTCAACTCCCACTATCGCAGAAAGGGTCTTTCTAGAAGTTGCATATCAAATCTAAGCTGTCTGAAGTGTTTTTCCAAAGTTATCAACATTTTTATATTTGGCTTTCCGAAACACTCCTTATCTCAGGCTGAAAACGTGTTTTCTTCATTGTGCCATAACTTTGCAGGGAAACTTCAGAACTTGAAATTTTCACCACACACTATAGCAGAAAGGGTCTTTGTAGTAGTTGCAAAACAAATCTAAGTTGTCTGAAGTGTTTTTCGAAAGTTATCAACATTTTTATGTTTGGCGTTCCGGAACCGACCGTATCTCAGGCTTGAAACGCATTTTGTGCATTGTCCCATAACTTCTCAGGGAAGCTTCAGAACAAGACATTTTCACCACCCATTATAGCAGAAAGGGTCTTTCTAGTAGTTAGACATCAAATCGAAGCAGTCTGAAGTGTTTTTCTAAAGTTATCAACATTTTCATGTTTGGCGTTCCGAAACCCACCCTGTCTTAGGCTGAAAATGCCTTTCGTGCTTTGTGCCATAACTTCTCAGGGAAGCTTGAGAACATGAAATTTTCACCTCCCACTATAGCAGAAAAGGTCTTTCTAGTAGTTGCACATAAAATCGAAGCAGTCTGAAGTGTTTTTCGAAAGTTATCAACATTTTTATGTTTGGCGTTCCGAAACCCACCTTATCTCAGGCTGAAAACGTGCTTTCTGCATTGTGCCACAACTTCTCAGGGAAGCTTCAGAACATGAAAATTTCACCTCCCACTATAGGTGAAAGGGTCTTTCTAGCAGTTGGACATCAAATCTAAGCTGTCTGAAGTGTTTTTCCAAAGTTATCAACATTTTTATGTTTGGCGTTCCGGAACCCACCTTATCTCAGGCTGAAAACGCCTTTACTGCAATGTCCCAAAAATTTGCAGGGAAGCTTCAGAACATGAAATTTACACCTCCCACTATAGCAGAATGGGTCTTTCTTGTAGTTGCACATCAAATCTAAGCTGTCTGAAGTGTTTTTCGAAAGGTATCAACATTTTTATGTTTGGCGTTCTGGAACCCACCTAATCTCAGGCGGAAAACGCGTTTTCCGCATTGTGCCATAACTTTGCAGGGAAGCTTCAGAATAAGAAATGTTCACCTCCAACAAGAGCAGAAAGGGTCTTTCTAGTAGTTGCACATTAAAATCTAACCTGTCTGAAGTGTTTTTCCAAAGCTATCAACATTTTAATGTTTGGCATTCCGGAACCCACCTTATCTCATGCTGAAAATGTGTTTTCTACAAGGCGCCATTACTTTGCAGGGAAGCTTCAGAACAAGAAGTTATCACCTCCCACTGTAGCAGAAAGGGTCTTTCTAGTAGTTGCACATCAAATCTGAGATGTCTGAAGTGTTTTTCCAAAGTTATCAACATTTTTATGTTTGGCGTTCCGGAATCGACCTTATCTCAGGCTGAAAACGCTTTTTCTGCATTGTGCCATCAGTTTTCTGGGAAGCTTCAGAACAAGAAATTTTCATTACCACTATAGCAGAAAGGGTCATTCTAGTAGTTGCACTTCAAATCTAAGCTGTCTGAAGTGTTTTCCGAAAGTTATCAAAATTTTTATGTTTGGCGTTCCGGAACCCGCCTTACCTCAGACTGAAAACGTGTTTTCTGCATAGCGCCATAACTTTGCAGGGAAGCTTCAGAACATGAAATTTTCACGTCCCACTATAGCAGAAAGGGTCTTTCTCGTAGTTGCATATTAAAATCTAAGCTGACAGAAGCGTTTTTCCAAAGTTGTCAACATTTTTATGTTTGGCATTCCGGAACCCACCTTATCTCAAGCTGAAAACGTGTTTTCTGCATAGCGCCATAGCTTTGCAGGGAAGCTTCAGAACATGAAATTTTCACGTCCCACTATAGCAGAAAGGGTCTTTCTATTAGTTGCACATCAAATCTAAGCTGCCTGAAGTGTTTTTCGAAAGTTATATACATTTTTATGTTTGCCGTTCCAGAACCCACCTTATCTCAGGCTAAAAACACATTTTCCGCATTGTGCCATAACTTTGCAGGGAAGCTTCAGAACATGAAATTTTCAACTCCCACTATCGCAGAAAGGGTCTTTCTAGTAGTTGCACATCAAATCTAAGCTGTCTGAAGTGTTTTTCCAAAGTTATCAACATTTTTATATTTGGCTTTCCGAAACACTCCTTATCTCAGGCTGAAAACGTGTTTTCTTCATTGTGCCATAACTTTGCAGGGAAACTTCAGAACTTGAAATTTTCACCACACACTATAGCAGAAAGGGTCTTTGTAGTAGTTGCAAAACAAATCTAAGTTGTCTGAAGTGTTTTTCGAAAGTTATCAACATTTTTATGTTTGGCGTTCCGGAACCGACCGTATCTCAGGCTTGAAACGCATTTTGTGCATTGTCCCATAACTTCTCAGGGAAGCTTCAGAACAAGAAATTTTCACCACCCATTATAGCAGAAAGGGTCTTCCTAGTAGTTAGACATCAAATCGAAGCAGTCTGAAGTGTTTTTCTAAAGTTATCAACATTTTCATGTTTGGCGTTCCGAAACCCACCCTGTCTTAGGCTGAAAATGCCTTTCGTGCTCTGTGCCATAACTTCTCAGGGAAGCTTGAGAACATGAAATTTTCACCTCCCACTATAGCAGAAAAGGTCTTTCTAGTAGTTGCACATAAAATCGAAGCAGTCTGAAGTGTTTTTCGAAAGTTATCAACATTTTTTTTATGTTTGGCGTTCCGAAACCCACCTTATCTCAGGCTGAAAACGTTTTTCGTGCATTGTGCCATAACTTCTCAGGGAAGCTTCAGAACAAGAAATTTTCAGCACCCATTATAGCAGAAAGGGTCTTTCTAGTAGTTAGACATCAAATCGAAGCAGTCTGAAGTGTTTTTCTAAAGTTATCACCATTTTCATGTTTGGCGTTCCGAAACCCACCCTGTCTTAGGCTGAAAATGCCTTTCGTGCTCTGTGCCATAACTTCTCAGGGAAGCTTGAGAACATGAAATTTTCACGTCCCACTATAGCAGAAAAGGTCTTTCTAGTAGTTGCACATAAAATCGAAGCAGTCTGAAGTGTTTTTCGAAAGTTATCAACATTTTTATGTTTGGCGTTCCGAAACCCACCTTATCTCAGGCTGAAAACGTGTTTTGTGCATTGTGCCATAACTTCTAAGGGAAGCTTCAGAACATGAAAATTTCACCTCCCACTATAGCAGAAAGGTTCTTTCTCGTCGTCGCACATCAAATATAAGCTGTCTGAAGTGTTTTTCTAAACATATCAACATTTTTATGTTTGGAGTTCCGCAACCCACCTTATCTCATTCTGAAAACGCGTTGTCTGCATTGTGCTATAACTTTGCAGGGAAGCTTTAGAACATGAAATTTTCACCTCCCACTATAGCAGAAAGGGTCTTTCCATTAGTTGCATATCAAATCTAAGTTGTCTGAAGTGTTTTTCGAATGTCATCAACGTTTTTATTTTTGGTGTTCCGCAACCCACCTTATCTCAGGCTGAAAACGCGTTTTCTGCATTGTGCCTTAACTTTTCAGGGGAGCTACAGAACATGAAATTTTCACCGCCCACTTTATTAGAAAGGGTCTTTCTAGTAGTTGCACATCAAATCTAAGCTGTCTGAAGTGTTTTTCCAAAGTTAACATTTATATGTCTGGTGTTCCGGAACCCACCTTATCTCAGGCTGAAAACGCATTTGGTGCAATGTGCCATAACTTCTCAGCAAAACATCAGAACATGAAATTTTCACATCCCACTATCGCAGAAAGGGTCTTTCTCATCGTTGCACATCAAATCTACGCTGTGGGAAGTGTTTTTCAAATGTTATCAACATTTTTATGTTTGGCGTTCCGAAACCCACCTGAAACGCAATTTTTGCATTGTGCCATAACTTCTCAGGGAAGCTTCAGAACATGAAATTTTAACCTCCCACTATAGCAGAAAGGGTCTTTCTCGTAGTTGCACATAAAATCGAAGCTGTCTGAAGTGTTTTTCGACAGTTATCAAAATTTTTATGGTTGCCGTTCCGAATGCCACCATATCTCAGGCTGAAAACGTTTTTCGTGCATTGTGCCATAACTTCTCAGGGAAGCTTCAGAGCATTAGATTTTCACCTACCACTATAGCAGAAAGGGTCTTTCTAGTAGTTGCACATAAAATCGAAGCTGTCCGAATTGTTTTTCGAAAGTTATCAAAATTTTTATGTTTGGCGTTTCGAAACCCACCTTATCAAAGGGTGAAAGCGCATTTTGTGCATAGTGCCATAACTTTGCGTTGAAGCTTCATAACATGTTATTTTCACCTCCCACTATAGCAGAAAGGGTCTTTCTAATAGTTGCACATCCAATATAAGCTGTCAGAAGTTTTTTTTTCGAAAGTTGTCAACACATTTATGTTTGGCATTCCAAAACCCACCGTATCTCAGCCTTAAAACGCATTTTGTGCATTGTCCCATAACTTCTCAGGGATGCTTCAGAACATGAAATTTTCACCACCCACTATAGCAGAAAGGGTCTTTCTAGTAGGTACACATCAAATCGAAGCAGTCTAAAGTGTTTTTCTAAAGTTATCAACATTTTTATGTTTGGCGTTCCGAAACCCACCCTGTCTTAGGCTGAAAATGCCTTTCGTGCATTGTGCCATAACTTCTCAGGGAAGTTTCAGAACATGAAATTTTCACCTCCCTCTATTACAGAAAGGCTCTATCTAGTAGTTGCACATCAATTCTAAGCTGTCTGTAGTGTTTTTCGAAAGTTGTCAACATTTTTATGTTTGGCGTTCCGAAACCCACCTTATCTCAGGCTGAAAACGTGCTTTGTGCATTGTGCCATAACTTCTCAGGGAAGCTTCAGAACACGAAAATTTCACCTCCCACTATAGCAGAAAGGGTTTTTGTAGTAGTTGCACATCAAATCTAAGCATTCTGAAGTGTTGTTCAAGAGTTATCAACATTTTTCTGTTTGGCATTCCGAAACCCACCTTATCTCAGGCTGAAAACGTGTTTTGTGTATTTGCCATAACTTCTCAGGGAAGCTTGAGATCATGAAATTTTCACCTCCCACTGTAGCAGAAAGGCTCTTCCTAGTAGTTGCACATCAAATCTAAGGAGTCTGAAGTTTTTTTGGAAAGTTATCAGCATTTTTATGTTTGGCGTTCCGAAACCCACTTTATCAAAGGGTGAAAACGCATTTTGTGCATAGTGCCATCACTTCTAAGGGAAGATTCAGAAAATGAAATTTTCACCTGCCACTATAGCAGAAAGGGTCTTTCTAGTAGTTGCACATGAAATCGAAGTAGTCTGAAGTGTTTTTCGAAAGTTATCAACATTTTTATGTTTGGCGTTCTAAAACCCAACGCTTCTCACGCTTAAAACGCGTTTTGTCCATTGTGCCATCACTTCTCAGAGAAGCTATAGAACATGAAATTTTCACCACCCACTATAGCAGAAAGGGTGTTTTTACTAATTGCACATCAAATGTAAGCAGTCTGAAGTGGTTTTCGAAAGTTATCAACATTTGTATGTTTGACTTTCCGAAACCCACCTTATCTCAGGCTGAAAACGTGTTTTGTGCATTGTGCCATAACTTCTCAGGGAAGCTTCAGAACATGAAAATTTCACCTCCCACTATAGCAGAAAGGGGTTTTCTAGTAGTTGCACATCAAATCTATGCATTCTGAAGTGTTTTTCAAGAGTTATCAACATTTTTGTGTTTGGCATTCCGAAACCCACCTTATCTCAGGCTGAAAACGTGTTTTGTGTATTTGCCATAACTTCTCAGGGAAGCTTGAGATCATGAAATTTTCACCTCCCACTATAGCAGAAAGGCTCTTCCGAGTAGTTGCACATCAAATCTAAGCAGTCTGAAGTTTTTTTTGAAAGTTATCAACATTTTTATGTTTGGCGATCCGAAACCCACTTTATCAAAGGGTGAAAACGCATTTTGTGCATAGAGCCATAACTTCTAAGGGAAGATTCAGAAAATGAAATTTTCACCTCCCACTATAGCAGAAAGGGTTTTACTAGTAGTTGCACATAAAATCGAAGCAGTCTGAAGTGTTTTTCGAAAGTTATCAACATTTTTATGTTTGGCGTTCCAAAACCCAATGCTTCTCAGGCTTATAACCCGTTTTGTCCATTGTGCCATCACGTCTCAGGGAAGTTTCAGAACATGAAATTTTCACCACCCACTATAGCAGATAGGGTCTTTTTACTAATTGCACATCAAATCGAAGCAGACTCAAGTGTTTTTCGAAAGTTATCAACATTTGTATGTTTGGCTTTCCGAAACCCACCTTATCTCAGGCTGAAAATGCTTTTTATGCATTGTGCCATAACTTCTCAGGGAAGCTTCAGAACATGAAAATTTCACCTCCCACTATAGCGGAAAGGGTCTTTCTAGTAGTAGCAGATCAAATCTAAGCAGTCTGAAGTGTTTTTTGAAAGTTATCAACATTTTTATGTTTGGCGTTCCAAAACCCACCTTATCTCAGGCTTAAAACGCGTTTTGTGCTTTGTGCCATAACTTCTCTGGGAAGCTTCAGAAATGGAAAATTTCACCTCCCACTATAGCCGAAAGGCTCTTTCTCGTCGTTGCACATCAAATATAAGCTGTCTGAAGTGTTTTTCGAAAGTTATCAAAATATATTGGTTTGGCATTCCGAAACCCACCAATTCTCAGGCTGAAAACGCTTTTTTTGCAATGTGCCATAACTGCTTAGCCAAACTTCAGAACATGAAATTTTCACCTCCCACTAAAGCAGAAAGGGTCTTTCTCGTAGTCGCACATCAAGTTTAAGCTGTCTGAAGTGTTTTTCGAAAGTTATCAACGTTTTTATGTTTGGCGTTCTGAAACCCACCTTGTCTCACGCTTAAAACGCGTATTGTGCATTGTGCCACAACTTCTCAGTGAAGCTTCAGAACATGAAATTTTCACCACCCACTATCGCAGAAAGGGTCTTTCTACTAGTTGCAAATCAAATCTAAGGAGTGTGAAGTGTTTTTCGAAAGTTATCTTCATTTTTATGTTTGGCGTTCCGAAACCCACCTCATCTCAGGCTGAAAACGCGTTTTGTGCATTTTGCCATAACTTCTCATGGAAGCTTCAGAACATGAAATATTCACATCCCACTATCGAAGAAATGGTCTTTCTAGTAGTTGCACATCAAATCTAAGCTGTCTGAAGTGTTTTTTGAAAGTTATCAACATTTTTATGTTTGCCTTTCCGAAACCCACCTTATCTCAGGCTGAAAACGCATTTTGTGCAATGTACCATAACTTCTCAGCGAAACTTCAGAACATAAAATTTTCAAATGCCACTATTGCAGAAAGTGTCTTTCTCGTAGTTGCACATCAAATCTAAGCTGTCTGAATTGTTTTTCGAAAGTTATCAACATTTCTGAAATCGCGTTTTCTGCATTGTGCCATAACTTTTCAGGGACGCTTCAGAACATGGAATTTTCACCTTACAACCGGTAACTTACTCCAAAGTTTTTGTGTATTTTCTTCATCATAGCGAGAATCATGGCGGCTACTGTGGGTACAGTGACGCCTTTCGATGCCGGTACGCATTCATTGGAAGACTATTGTGAAATTTTGGAACATTTTTTCATCGCGAACGGCATTGAAGATGACGATAAACAGCGCGTGGTGTTGCTCAGCAGTGACAGCGACCCGGCATATGCGGTGATGAGGAACCTGTTGTGTCCGGAAAAAACAGGGGATCGTTCGTATGCTGATCTGGTCATCCTTTTGAGGAATCATTTCCATCCGAAACCGAGTGAGATTATGCAACGATGGAAGTTTAACTCTCGGAATGGAAGGACTGAAGAGACCGTTTTTGACTACGTGGCGGAGCTAAGGAAATGGCTCAGGATTGTAACTATGGTGAGACACTGACAGTGATGCTGAGAGACCGCTTGGTGTGTGGGATTAACGACGACAGGATAAAGAGGAAGCTGCTGTCGGAGGATGGACTAACATTTGACATAGCATTCAAAGTGGCCTTGGTGATGGACGCTGCAGATAGAGACTTGGTGAACCTACGAGGTGTGAAGGACTCACTCCAAGGAAGTGGATCATCACCGGTCAACAAAGTGGAAGAGACGCGGGCAATGTCCATGGAGTCGAGAAGGTGCTACATATGTGGTGGAGAGACTCACTTGGCCAAAGGTTGCCGGTTTGCGGAGGTCAGATGTCATAACTGTGGAAAAGTGGGTCACTTAAAGACAGTCTGTAAAAGTATGACAGAGGTGAGGGAGACAAAACAAACAAGAAAAAGGGGGAAAGGTACAACGCATCGAACAAATTTCATGCAGGAGAAGGATGACAGTGAAAATGAAGAGATGTTTACAGTGACAGATAAAAGAAGACGCAGCAGGGACTGAACTGGAACTGGAGTAGAGCCGATTAAAAAAGTGTTGAGGGTAAATGGAAAGAAGGTGGTTTTTGTGGTAGACCGGCTGCACTTACACTATTAAGGCTCAACAGATGGTTGACATGTTAGTGAAAAACAGAACTAACACTAAACTAGTGGATTGCAAGATAAAGTTAAAAACATATGGAGGTCATCAGGTTCCAGTGGTGGGGGCAATTAAGGTCAAGGTTGAACACGATGATAAGATCAAATGGCTGCCTGTCATTGTTGTGAATGGTTCAGGAGCAAGTCTTCTGGCCAGAGGCTGGATGAAAGCATTCCGGATAGAGGGGCAGTTTGTCCACAAAACAGATGAGGTGGACAGTTCCCTGCCGATTTCTCCCGACATGAGAAGGTATTCAAAGAAGAGTTAGGGTCATTAAGGGGGACGACAGCCAAGATTCATGTGGTTCAGAATGCCACGCCCTTTACAAACCCATGTCGGTTCCATTTGCCATTAAAAGAAAATCAGAATCAGAATCAGAATCAGAATCAGAATCAGAATCAGAATCAAATTTATTGCCATGGTCAGTGGGGAGCCCACTGACTAGGAAAGTGCCTTGGAATAAAGTGCAACAAAAAAAAAATAAAAATAAAATAAAATAAAATAAAATAAAATAAAATAAAATAAAATAAAATAAAATAAAATAAAATAAATAGAATAACATTACACAAGGCTGTTCATGAATTTAACAGTCTGACGGCCGAGGGAAAGAAGCTGTTCCTGTGACGGGAGGTTCTGGTCTGGATGGACCGTAGCCTCCTGCCAGAGGGAAGAGGAACAAACAGTCTATGTCCAGGGTGAGAAGGGTCGGCTCTGATCCGACCTGCATGTCTCTGGGTCTTAGAGGCATACAGGTCATGAAGAGGTGGCAGGCTCCAACCGATCACCTTCTCAGCAGAACCTACGATGCGCTGCAGTCTGCTCTTGTCCCTGGAGGTGGCACTGTTGTACCAGACGGTGATAGAGGAGGTGAGGATGGACTGGATGATGGCCGTGTAGAACTCCACCAGCAACTTCGTCGGCAGTCGTAGTTTACGTAGCTGCCTCAGAAAGAACATTCTCTGCTGGGCCTTCCTGATGAGGGACCTGATGGTTGGCTCCCATTTGAGGTCCTCAGTGATGGTGGTAGGAAGCAGATCCTGGCATAGGTTCCTGGGCAGTCCTGATGCTCCAGAACGAAATGAAGGGCCTGGTTCACTGCATCGTCCACAGATCTGTTGGCTCTGTAGGCAAACTGCAATGAGTCCAGGTGAGAAGCAGTGATGGACTTCAGGTGAGAGAGAACCAGGCGCTCAAAGGACTTCATGACCACAGACGTCAGTGCCACCGGTCTGTAGTCATTCAGTCCTGTGATCCTGGCCTTCTTGGGAACAGGGATGATAGTGGAGGACTTAAAGCAGGCAGGTACATGACAGGACACCAAGGAAGCATTGAAGATGTCAGTGAACACTGGAGCCAGCTCAGCAGCACAATGATTCAGGATGGCAGGGGAAACTCTGTCCGGACCTGCCGCCTTCCGAAGGTTCAGCCTCCTGAACTGAGTGCGCACGTCTTGCTCCATGATGTCAAGAGAAAGAGGGGGGAGGTGAGGGGGTGGCTCATCAAAAGTGACTGTGATCTTTGCTGTCTCACTGACATCATTGGTCTTAGTTGTGTCACTAAGAGACAGCACAGTCCTTTGTTTGAAAGTGGAACATGGGGCTGGAGAGACCACAGAGGTGTTGGTGCAAAATGGCTGCTCAAAGCGACAATAGAAGTTGTTCAGGTCCTGTGCAAGAGCGAGGTTGTTCAGACTGTGGGGGGCACGTGGCTTGTAGTTAGTGATCACCTTGAGCCCTCTCCACACCGCAGCCGAGTCATTGGCTGAGAACTGCTGCGTGAGTTTGTCAGAGTATACGGCCTTAGCTTTCTTCAGCTCCCTCTGAAACCGATACTTCAGCTCTTTGTAGCAGTTCCTGTCCCCACTCTTGCGAGCTGCCTCCTTCTCCCGTCTAATCTGGCTGAGTTTAGTTGTGAACCAAGGTTTGTCATTTGCATAACTCACCTTCGTGCGCGTTGGAACTATGCACTCTTCACAGTAGCTGATCCATGAAGTCACAGTGTCTGTATACTCATCCAGATTATTGGTCGCAGCCCTGAACACCTCCCAGTCTGTGGTCTCCATGCAAGACTGCAGCTCCTCTTTAGCTTCACTTGTCCAGATCTTCATGCTCCTCACAACAGGCTTTGCCAGCTTCAGCTTCTGCTTGTATGTAGGAACAAGATGAACCATCAAGTGGTCAGAGAGTCCCAGTGCAGCTCGAGGGAGGGCGGTATAGGAGTTGCGGAGCGATGAGTAACAGTGATCCAGCACGCTCTGCTCTCTGGTGGGACATTTTACAACCTGCCTGTACCTGGGAAGCTCCTCACTCAGATTTGCCTTGTTGAAGTCACCAAGCACAATCACAGGAGAGTTCGGGAAAGTTCGCTCCACATGCAGGACCTGATCCGCGAGCGCACTCTGAGCCTCACGTACATCCGCGCTGGGCGGGATATATACGGCAGCCAGAATGAATGAAGCGAACTCACGTGGGGAGTAAAACGGCTTACAGTTTACGATCAGACATTCCAGAGAGGGAGAGCAGTGCTGGAAGATCACCGTCACGTCCGTACACCAGCGATTGTTGATGTAGAAACACAGTCCTCCGCCTTTGGTTTTGCCGGTGAGCTCCGGAACCCGGTCCGCGCGGTGAAGCTGGAAACCCTCCAGATGAAGCGCAGTGTCCGGGATGAGATCGCTCAACCACGTCTCCGTGAAACACAAAACACAAGAGGAGGAGAAGTCTCTGTTCCGTCTCAACATCAGCGCCAGCTCATCCATCTTATTGCTGAGCGAGCGGACGTTGGAGAGGATTATCCCGGGAAGTGGAGTGCGCGATCCTCTTCGACGAAGGCGAACGAGCGCACCGGCACGTTTCCCTCTCCTCCTCAGTTTCTTCCGCCCCGCCAAAAGATGAACTAACTCCGCAACTGACACCAAAAATACTGGTAGTAAGTCAGACGGAGTCATAGCCCTGATGTTCATCAACTGATCTCGTGTGTAAGAACACGCAGATGCTCCATCAAAACCCAAAAATAAACAAAATAACATGCACGGTAATTCCAGGCCAGCCTTCGTCGGCGCCATCTTGAATTAATTAATTATTTAATTTAATTTTTAATTTCCATTTAATTAATTAAATGGAAATGGAACTTCAGAGACTAGTAGAGGAAAGAATATTGGAACCTGTGAAGTTCTCTGAATGGGCAGCACCTATTGTGCCTGTGTTCAAACCTGATGGTAGCGCGAGGATTTGTGGAGTTTATAAATTAACAGTGAACAAAGTCTCCACGACCAAACAGTATCCGATTCCAACAATGGAGGATATGATGGCAAGCCTGGCAGGGCGGCAGAAGTTCACAAAACTCGATATGAGCCATGCATATCAGCAAATAGTCATTGAAGAGAAATCAAGGACGTTTGTGAGCGTCAACACTCACAGAGGTCTTTTTACATATAAACGTCTGCCTTTTGGACTAAGCTCCAGTCCTGCTATTTTGTGTATATACTTTTTATTTAATTTTTAGTGCATGCTTGATTGTTTTTTTTTTTTTTTTTTTATATATATTCTTTTGTACATTGTTTGCACCAAGGGAGTAGCGCTCAAATTTCGTTGTACACTGTACAAGGACAATAAAGGCTATTCTATTCTATAACGCACCATGGAGAATGTACTCCAAGGTATGGCAAATGTGGCAGTGTATTTAGACGACATTATATTGAGAGGAAGAGATGACAGCTCTCATCTGCAAACACTCAACGAAGTGCTGCAGAGGTTGGAGGATAAAGGGCTGCGGTTGAAACGGAGCAAATGTCAGTTCATGGAAAACAAATTAACATTCTTGGGTCATCAGGTGGACAGGACAGGCCTGCATCCAATGTCAGCGAAGGTCAAAGCAGTCCAAGAAGCTCTGGTAGCACGTTCTGTGAGCGAACTTAACCCTCGTATTATGTTGAAAAAAAATTACATTGATTCTGTTGCGGGTCATTTTGACACACACTGTGTAAATCCACTCAAAACAGTCAAAAAAAAAAGATTGAACCAATAACATCTTCATTTTAGAATATATAAACATTTGTAAAAGAGACATAGAACACATTTTCAATTTCAACACTATATTTAAGAGCAATTTAAGTTTTTCCCTCCTCACGAACACTTTTATTTTCATTTAACTTGCCCCATTTTTTAATGTTCAACATGTTCAATGCTCTCCACATGATGGACAGAATGTAACTGTGTGCGTTTTAAAGATGTAATTATTGCATTTCACAAAACAGGTACTTGTTTTTCTCTCATCTCGGGACGCACAGATCTGGCATCTTTTCCGTTTCTTCACACCTGTATCCAATGCATCCATTGCAGATTGGTTGGGTGATGTGAGCTTGACCTTTTCGATGACAGCGGCAGCTGCTGGGCATCGAGGTGGCCTTGCTCGACTCTGCATCTTGGGAGTGACAAGTGCTTTGCCAAGTTCTTCCAGGAAAAGCCGACGTTGGTACAGTTTGCTGGCATTCACCTGCTGGTTGATTTCAGTCCATGGGACATAGGCATTGTAAGCAGACACATCCACGATGTTGTAGAAAATCACCAAGGGCCAATGGGCAGTCTTGCGCTGGCAGCTGTATGTTGCTGTGACTTTGTCCAGATTGTCAACTCCTTTTTTGGTGGAGTTGTTGTCCAGGATCATTTGTTGCTTCATGTCTTCTCTTATGCTGAGAGATGCATCTCTGTGCATTTTGCTCATTACAAGAACATTCTTGTTTGTCTTTGGGCAGTGTGAAACAACTGTTGCTTTGTCACTGAAAGCAAATATTGAGGAATGCAGAGGTCTGCCCTGCACCTTCAGAATTTCTTTGGGAAGGTCTGGCTTATTTCTTCTGACTGTTCCCACTGTTCAGCTTTCTCCTCTGAAGTTAATTTCCAAGGAGATAGGATGTAAATGTAAATGTGACGTCACATGTGATGTTATGACCTTCCACTCATCACCACACGCATCCCCTGATTCTTCTCGGGTGCTTCTTCAGGTAGCTTTACAGTGTATACTTGCATTTTCCAGACATAGCCAGATTTTGCATCACAGGGCCACCCATATTTTGATGCCATACTTGGCGGGCTTGTTGGGCATGTACTGTAAACCCTCTGTAGCTCATTTTTGGTGTGTTTGTCAAAAAGAATACATGAGAACACTGACAAGAAGAAGGGAGAGAAAGTTTCTCCTCTACACACAGCTGGGTCCAAATGGCTATTCAGAGGCAATCAAAATACACATAGCTGGGCAGTCTAAATAGGTATATCATAAAGACGTGTTTATTTTTGATCTGAACAGCCACTTACCCACATTAAAGAATCCGGGTCAAAATGACCCGCAATATCATCTTTGTATACAAACTCTGTACAGACATGTCACTAGACATCAAAGTGTCCAGATTTTACACACCTGTTCATGACCCTTGATGAGGAAAAGTCACAAAATTTAATGAAGAAAAAGTAAGGATAACCACTACTTTTTTTTAACACAAAAACGGATATGGGTCAAATTGACCCTTAGCATAATACGAGGGTGAAAGCTTTTTTAGGTCTGCTAAACTTTTATAACAAATTCTTGCCGAACTTGTCTACTGTGCTGGCTCCATTACACAAGTTACTGAGGAAAGATGAGAAATGGAGGTGGGAGATTGAGCAAGAAAAGGCTTTTTAACAGGCAAAGAAGTTACGACAAAGCAGTCAAGTGTTGGTTCATTACGATGAACAAAAACAACTGGTACTGTCATGTGATACCTCACCTTATGGGGTGGGGGCAGTCTTGGCACACAGGCTGGAAGGGGGAGCAGAAAGGCCTATGGGTTATGCCTCGCGCACACCCACAGCAGCAGAAAAAAACTATTCGCAGTTGGATAAAGAGGGCTTAGTCATTTTTGGGGTGCAGTACTTAACGTAAATTTGTGATTTGTACACAGACCGTAAGCCCTTAATCAGTCTGTTTCATGAAGGAAAAGCTGTGCCACACATTAGTTCTCAGAGGATTATGAGACGGGCTATTATTTTAAGAACATATAAATATGCCATGGTGTACCGACGTGGACAGGACAATGCAAACGCAGATGCTCTGAGTAGACTTCCACTTCCAGAGAAACCTGGGGATCCAGACTCGGAAGACCAGGAATTGATGGTAGAGCAGGATCAGAGTTCAGTGGTCAACTCGGAAGAGCTTCGTAAGTGAACCAGTAAAGACCTCGTACTTGCCCACTATGAAGCAACAGGAGCCGAGTGAACAAGATGGGTGTGTACTGTGGGCGTGTCGTGTGGTGATTCCGGAAAAAGGATGTGGTCTGATGTTGAAGCAGCATCAATTGCACCCTGAAATGAGTCAAATGAAGGGTTTGGCTCGTAGCTACATGTGGTGGCCTAATATAGACAGTGATATGTTCTTGGTGGTGATTGATGCACATTCAAAGTGGTTGGAGGTCTACCCTGTTTCGTCAGCATCTGCAGTGGCTACTATGAACTGCTTGAGGGCCACTTTCAGCACTAATGGTATCCCAAAAATGATAGTGTCAGATAATGCCCAGTGTTTTGTGAGTGAACACACTAAAGAGTTTTTGGCACGCAATGGGATCACTCATGTCACATCTGCACCGCATCATCCTTCTTCTATTGGGATGGCAGAGAGAGTGATACAAACGTTCAAACAGTTGATGAAAAAAACATCGGGTGATTCTCTGGAAACCAAACTGAGTAGAGCTTTATTCAGTTATTGGATTACTTCACAGTCAACCACAGGACTGTCTCCTGCAGAAATGTTTATGGGGAGGAAATTGAGGTGCATGTTGTATCTGATACACCCAAATATGAAGAAGAAAATGGAACCGAAACAGGCAAACCAGAAAGTTCAGCATGATCAACATGCTCAGTTCAGAAGTTTTCAGACAGGTGACCGGGTGTTCACGATTAACTATGGTTATGGGCCTAAGTGGATTCCAGGGTTAATACAGGAATGCACAGGACCAGTCGCCTACACAGTGGCGCTGGGAAATGGGAAAACTGTAAGAAGACACGTAGACCAGGTTTTCAGTCGGTCCATTTTAAAAGGACAGAGACCCGCACCCACTGTGGAGGATGTCGAAGTGGAGAATCCACTTGGGGTTGGGATCTCACTGGAGACTGAGACAAGTGAAGGGAACAGTGAAGAAGTCAGTTTTAAACAAAAAAAAAGCAGACAGACAGTGACATGGTAGGCTCACCGTCTCAAGGAAGAGTACGACCAAAAAGGACCAGGAATCCCCCAGTGTATCTGAAAGACTATGTTCAAAAAGTGGAAGAGGAGTTTTGGACCAAGGTGCTTGCTATTTTCTTATTCTTTCTATGTTTTTGTTTAGTTTTGTTTAGGGTTAGTCGTTTAAGTTCCATTCTGTTTTATGACTATTTTTTTGTTTTATTAAGTTTTAGACTCGAAGTGTTTATGGTGGTTTTGGGGACATGGACTTTGGGAGAGAAGTTGGAAGACGTGAATAATTTGAGGGGCAGGAGATGTTATCATGTGTCATGGGCTTATTTGGGGTCACAACTTGGGGGCGCTCTTGTTATGTTGCCGTGTCATCATCCGATTTGTTGGAAGTTGGAACCGTGAAAAAAACCTGCTGTGCTGATACCTCCTGTGTGTTTTCCTTTCAGCTTTGGCTATCAGAGGGCGTGTCTCTTCAACCCACTTGGGAGAACGAATCAAATGTCCCGACCATCATTGAGCAGTGTTGCCAGGTTCGCGGACAGGAGCGCTCGAGGCCGAGGCGCTGGAAGGAGCAAATTCAATCAGAAAAAAAAAAAAAAAAAAAACGCAAATACTATGCTTCAAGCAATGGTTTTATTTAAAACACATTTTCCACACAAACAGAAATTTCCTCCAGTCAGCCGACTGCCCCGGGAGAAGCTGCTGCCCGACGTCCACGCACGGAGCGCGACAAGCGCTGAGTTTCCTGCGATTAAATCCGTTCCTGCGCGGATGCGACAAGTCTCTGCCGTGACTGCAACGAGACCTCAGTCCTACCTGAAGTTTCCGTCGTCCAGATGAGCCGCTCCGCACCTCTTCAAGTCTCAAGCTTCTTCGCTTGGTGTGCCAGATTCGCCGACTCCGGCGGCGCATGTGACAGGTAAGAATTTACAGGCAGACGGCGCCACTGCAGTTTACCGGATAAAGTCTGACATGCCTCGGTGCTCGACTGAAGCTAAACGGCGTTGCTCCCGTGAATAGGAGGATGTCGGCATCACTAGCTATGAAAGACCGGTGCGTCAGGACGGGCAACACTCGTTCTCCCCTGACTGCGATGAGACCTCAGTCCTGCCTGAAGTTTTCATGGTCCAGACGAGGCGCTCCGCTCGTCTTCAGGTCTCAAGCTTCATCTCTTGATGTGCCAGATGCCCCAGCTCCGGCTGTAATTTCACAATTACAGAGTCACTCACTCACGCCTTTGTAATTTCACAATTACAGAGTCACTCACTCACGCCTCTGTAATTTCACAATCACATTTTGCGGAGTGCCCTGGCACTTCCAGTGAAGTAGAAAGGCTTGTGTAACATTCCTAGAATATGTTTGTGTCCAGCTGTCCCTGGAGCCTGCCTCCCTCCCAAACAGTCCTGCAGCAGGGGGAAGAAATTATGAGCGGACCTCCGATCCTGGGGCGTCTCCTCAAAGCGTGGCTACTTCAAGGCTAGCAGGCAGTCCTCTGCCCCCCGAAGTGCAGTTCACTATTCGAAATGCTAAAGCAACCGCAACATTCAAAGCATATAATGCCAAAAGGGTGTGGACCGTCGTCTGTTGGGTAAACATCCACTGCTCGTCCAATTCATTCCGGACTATTCCTGGCGCAGTTCTGACACTCCACTGGCACTAGGACCGCACGTGGTCAGGTACAGAGCTTACTGCCAGGTGGAAGGTTTGGATTTGCAGCGTCGCTGGTCAAAAGGGCCGGGTTGAGCTCAGCCGTCCGGATCACAGCCGCGCTGATCATCGCTGCACCTCTTGGAGAGACCAGTCGGCTGCTCTCACCTCTGCTCCCTCCAAAACCGTAGGAAGAAAACTTTGTATCTAAAAGTATGCATCTAAACCAAAGTCTAACTTGAATAAAAATAAGATGCATTATTTTGGTATCGGGTCCTGCCAAGTTGTCTTCCGGTTCCAGTTCCAGTCAGTGCGAACTCGAGTGGCAGCTCTCCGGCTTCAAAAATGTGTTTTTGGTTGACATCAGGAGACCAAGCAGTATAGTAACGGTCTCTCTGCCTCCTTATCCCTCAGGCCAGAACTGTGCCTGGGGAAGTTTCTGGAGCCAGTGAGTTTAGTTTTTCCTCAATTTTGCCACAATAAGAAGCATAGGCGTCAAAGAACTCTTTCCTGTCTCTCAACAGATCCCGGTTCCAGCCAAAGGTCAGGAGAGTTTCAAGTCTGGCATTAACTCTTATTATTCCGCAGACTCACCAGTTTCCAACAGATTTTGGAGATTCAACAGTCCGTCGGCATGGTGCTCTGCTCGCACCGCCTCCTCCACACAAAGGCGCCGCCCGGAGGCAGCAGCCGTATAATAGCTGCGCTGATCATTGCTGCTCCTCTTGGAGAGACCAGTTAGCTGCTCTCACCTCTGCTCTCTCCAAAAGCGTAGGAAGAACTTTGTATCTAAAACTATGCATCGAAACCAAAGTCTAACTTGAATAAAAAATAAGATCCATTACTTTGGTATCGGGTCTGTTTCTTCTCTGCCCAAAATTAGGGTTTATCACCCGTCAAGTTTTCTCCTGGTTCCAGTCAGTGTGAACTCCCGCTTCAAAAATTCGTTTTTTTTTTACATGATCTCAGGAGACAGAGCATTATAGTAACGGTCTCTATCCCTGACGACAGAACTGTCCCTGGGGAAGTTTCTGGAGCCAAGAAGTTATGTTTTTCTTCAGCTTCGCCACAATAAGAAGCATAGGCGTCAAATAACTCTTTCCCGTCTCTCAACAGATCCCGGTTCCAGCCGAAAGTTGGGAGAGTTTCTATTCTGCCATTAACTCTTTTTATTCCTCAGACTCGGCAGTTTCCAGCAGGGGTCGCCACAGGACCATGAAAGCCACCTCTTCAGAGGATCACACAGTAGGAGCTGCATGCCAGACATGTTCTGTTCTCAGCTCCCTTGTATGATGTCTTATGCGATGTCTGTCTGTGATTCTGTTCTCTGCAGCCCTCCAAACCTCACAGAGCCAGGCAGGACATCATCATCTACAGAGTCATCTCTTTCTGAGGATGAGTGGGCCGGTCCCTCGGCTCTCAATCTTAGGAGAGTTGCAGTGTCAGATAAAGGTACACTGCAAGTTTGGGACCCTACTTCCCCAGCTGACAAAAGCGAGTCTGTTTTTGAAGAACATTGGGCGCTGAGCACCGATGGCCCTTTCGACCAGGACCTGCCCCGGAGGCCGGGTCCGCTCCTGTGCTCAGGGCGCCTGTCTTGACAGAGTATCTTCCGAATTGAACGTGCCTGTCTCCTCATCTGCCCATTTGGATCGAGAAGATACTCGGTTATTGACACGCCCTTCAGTTTCACAGTCAAACCCCAGGTTCTGCGAGACCACGTGGACGTGGGTGAACTCAGAGAACCAGCGGTCATTTCTGATGGAGGAGGTCCGCGCTCTCCTGTCAAAGGAAGTAATCGAGCTAGTGCCAAAGCGATCTTCTTACACTGGGTTTTACTCCTGGTACTTTCTGAAACCCAAGAAGACAGGAGAGTGGAGAACTGTTCTGGACCTCAGTGGATCTTGATCTTGCAGACGCCTACCTCCACAACACGGTTTGGCAGAGTCAGAGGAAGTTTTTCCGGTTTGGGCTCGAGGGTCAGGTATAATACAGCACTCTAGTGCCTCGCACCTTCGCAAAGTGCGTGGAGGCGGGGCTCGATCCATTAAGAAGACAAGGTCTGCGAATTCTGACGTACTTGGACTACTTGTTGATTCTAGCCAGGTCGAAACAGGAGTCATGAGTACACCAGCTTGGTGTTGGAGCACATCGTGCTATTGAGGCTCAGAGTAAACCTCCTGAAAAGCGCACTCCCAGTCAGAGTCCCAGTCCCAGACAGAGCATGACGTTTGTGGGGGTCATGCTGGACTCAGTCTGGACTCAGAAGGCCTCCTGTTTGCCCTTCCTCCTCCTTGCCTTCTTCTTTCTCTGATGAGGAGAATTCAGCTGCCGAGAGTGAGAATGATTGTCGTAGCTCCAGACAGCTCCAGCTGGTATCCAGAGATGTGTCAAATCCGGATCAAAGGGCCCTGGGAGTTCCCTCCATCGATGTCAGCGCTTCTGCAAGCATCAGGAACCCCGAGGGCTCCCCCAATACTCGGACGACCCCTCAAGGTTTGGCTTCACCAGGGTTAACAATCAGTCACACGTCCCCTGATGTCCAATAGACTGTTCAGAACGTTAAAGCTCCGTCAACCCTCAGAGCATACAATACTAATTCGACAATTTTTTTTCCCGGTGGTGTGGTACCCAGTCAGCCTCCCCAGAATCGGCCCCTTAATTTTCTCCTTCATCTGGTTAACAATGGTCTGAGCAGAGCTACATTACGGGTTCATGTAGCAGCCCTTTCCATGCCAGACAATGGTCCGGACGGCCACCCCATCGGCGAGCATCGTCTAGTGAGCCGTTTCATGAGAGGTGTGAAAAGGCTTAGACCTACCTCAAGACCTTTATGTCACTACTGGTACCTGCAGCTGGTACTCAATTCACTGTCTGAAGCCCCTTTTGAGCCACTTGGTCAGGCCTCCCAGGAGCTAGCATGAGTTAGCAGCACGAGGAGCATGAGCGTTTACACAAAATGTGTCCGGTTAGAGCGCAAAAAGCTAAACTGGATTGAGTCCCACCCTTCAGAAAGACGGACAGTCTGTGGGTGGCTCTCGCAGGTGGTAATAAGGGGCAGGCACTGTCCCCTCACAGGTTGTCACATTGGCTTAGAATTGCCATGATGAAAGCCTATGAGACAGCGGGAAAACAGTCACAGGAATCCCTGAGAGCACAGTCGATCTGAGGCCAGGCAACATCTGTGGCTGCTTTCAAGGCAGTATCTCTGTCAGAAATCTGCCAGGCAGCTTCTTGGTCATCAATCTCTACTTTTGCTGACCACTATTTTTCTGATGTGTCTGCATCCTCCTTCCCTCTTTTCTTTCTGTCTTCAGGAGCAGCCGAACCCAGCGACCAGTAGGCCCTCTTTCACAGCACTGGCTCGGGGACACCAGTATCTGCTTCATTCCAGTGCTGTGGAGTGTGCAGCGTGCCGAGATCCACAGGATTCCTGCATCACTATCTGTTCATTTGTGAATAAACTCCCTCTTTCTTGCTCACCTCAGACTAGAACCCTGACTGTAGCTGCTCAGTAAATATTTTTTTCTCTCTGTATGGAGGATTGTTAATGCCACTATCTATTTCAGCCGTATAGTGGCTAAAAGAGGGCAACGCAGTTCCTGCTGATCCAGAGTGTAAGTTACACTCCATATATGAGGGGTTGTTAATGCCACTTTTATTTCAGCTTAAGGTGGCAAAGGCGAGGCAGCAGCTCCTGCCACCCAGAGTGTAAAATTAGACCCCATGTATGAGGGGTTGTTAATGCTCCATCTCCACAACCCATTCATTCTGGCTGGATAGACCCTGGGCGTGGCGGTGGCGCAGCAACTCTCATAGACAGGTCCGGTGTGAGGCCCTGGCCATCCGAGATATCGACAATACCCTGGGCACACCACCTTCCGTCATACCAAAGCAACATTCGTTTCGTGCAGCAAAATGTGGATCTCCTTGACGGCCGTCTGGCAAAGGAGCTGGCGGTGCCAGTCAGACGTCCGGTATGGACGGCCATGGTAATTGCCCATGGTTCTCAGGTCAGGCCACATTGCAAGGCTGGCGGTTAAGCCTTGTGGTCAAGATGACCTCATAGGTGTTCCAGAGTCCCGGGAGGTGTTCTGGAGTACTCACACGAGGGTGTGCTGCAACCTGTTCAAGTCCTGCAAACAGTCCTGCATCAGTGGGCAGAAATTATGAGGGGACCGCCGATCCTGGGCCGTCCCCTCAAAGCATGGCTACTTCAAGGCTAGCAGGCAGTCCTCTGCCCCCGAGGTGCAGTTCACTATTCGAAATGCTAAATCACCCGCAACACTCAAAGCATATAATGCTCAATGGGTGTGGACTGCTATCCGTTGGGTAAACATCCACTGCTAGTCCAGTTCTTGCAGGGATCTTGAAGACTCAGACCCACTTCCAGATGCATCTGGCCCTATTGGGATCTTCAATTGGCATTAAAGTCTCTCTCTGAAGCTCCCTTCGAGCCACTTGATCAGACAGCTTTGGAGCTGGTGGCTGACAAAGCAGCTCTCCTCCTGGTCCTGGCCTCCATCAGGATGGTTTGGACAACTATGGGCCTCCTCGATTAGTCGTTTTTCCCAAATTTCTTTGTGCGTCTTCTGAGGTAACAAATGAATGATGAGAACCACTGGAGCTTGTACAAGGTGTGGCCCGTGAGTGCACTGAGAGCTAGTCTGAATGGAGTCAAGGCCTTCAGGAAAACAAATCAGCTATGGGTGACTCTGACAGGTGGTGAAAAGGGGCAACATCGATAGCAGCCTTCAGAGGAGTTTCTTTGGCAGAAACCTACCAAGCAGCCTCCGGGACTTCCGCCTCAACTTTTGCAGATTTCTATTTGTCTGACGTAGCAGCTTCTTCTTTGCCTCACGTTGTCCTGTTAACAGGTGCTTCCAGCAGCTCTGGCCAATAGATGAAAGAATCATTCTCTTCCGCAGCGCTTCGTCATGGGCCAAACGTTTCTCCACTGGCGGTTTCTCCCTCCAAATATGGACGGTTATTAGTGCCTAGTTCTTCCACGTTGGGCTCAAACTAGTGCTGTGGCTGTGGGATGGCGTCAGGTTCCCCTGTGTAGTTGCCGGAGAAGGGAAGCACCTGATTTGGCAACGAGAGGGCCCCAGGGGGATGTCCAGACCCACTGTATGGAGGGTTATTGGTGCCACTTCACTACATTCGGACTAACAACATTTTGCGCGACCTTGGGGGTGAGGTCGTTGGTGCAAGACATTGAGTAGGCCGGACTGGCGTGAGACCTGGCGTTTGGAGATAGCAGCAGGTCTCTTGGCACGCCACCACTCTGTGATTAGAGACAGGCCACTCAATCTTCACCTACGGTCAATCTTCACCTACTTTCGTGACGCTTCTCTAGTCAAGTTGACCTGCCTGGCGAACCTGGAGTTACGGGCGGAGCCCCGACTAGCTCATCTCTACGTTAGCCTCAGGTTCTCCCATCTCTGCTACACCCGAACTTTGGTCATTGAGGGATGGGACAGGCGACGGAGCCCTCCAGCTGGGTCATGCGAGGTGCCTGGCGGAGGTGCATCCATCACCATGTGGCCTCCTCTTCTACTACTTCTACTGCTCGGTCAAGTTCTTGGTCCGTGTGAGAGACCAGCAGGTGAAGCGAGGGCTTTGCCCTCTGACCACAATATTCCTCCCATCTCTGCTGCACTCGGACTATGGTCAAAGAGAGATGGAAAAAAGGAACGATTGAAAACTTCCAGGATAGGTCATAGGGAGTGGACCTGTGGGGGTATATCCATCACCATCACATCATTGGCTTCATTGGTCAGTTGTTCCCAGATCTCTACAACTGTCTTGGTAACAAGTTAAGCGTGGAGGCAACATTTGGAAATATGGGAAGCACTCACACTACTAAGGTCTTCCAGAGTCCCGATGTCTGCAATAGCATGCAGCAAGGGTTTGACATTGGACAGATAAAGCTCTGTCACTGGTCAAATGCAGCATCTGTACCAGGCCAAACATGACTATCATTTGGACATTCTGGAAGTGACAACGCTTCCTCAAGACTGTTAATATGATATGAGCTTGCATGGTCAAGGGACATGTGCAACCAGTGCTTGGGCACAGTCTGTTATTTGTTCTTGTGCTGATACATCAGATGTCAACATGCCAGTGAGTTATAATTAAGGACCAAAAATAGAGTTTGGAAACAGGTGGTTTTCAAACCTGCTTCACTGACATAAGTACATACAACTTGAAAATTAATCAAATCATACTGGAAGCAAAGTGAACAAAGAATTTTACTGAAGTCATGAGGGCGTTGCGACCCAAAAAACGTTTTTGACAACTTAATAACAATAAAACCTTGACTTTTACCAAAATGATATGCAGTAAAAAGTCCTATTCTGTATAAACACAACACTGAAAGACAGAACTGCTTCACAGAAAAGTGAACTATTTACAAAACTATGACAAAACTAAACAACTGTAGTCACCAAAGATACACAAAATGTACATCTGCATACGTCTCCATCAGCCTGGACTTGTATCCTGGTGAAGAAGAGGGCTGCAGGCAGAGTGGTGAGGTTGTGAATGCTGTAGGTGTGGCCTGGTGGAGAAAAGACAAGTGAGCGCTGAGAAAATGATGGGTCATCTGTTCGTGTTGCACATATGTATCGAGATGTCTGTGAGCGTGAGGGCATGCGTACGGTCCACAGTCTTTATCTTCCATGAGAGTGGACCGAACCTCTTGAGAAAAGCGTTTGTTGCATTTTGTATGAAAAGTGACATAAAAAAAAAGTTTAATTTATTGATGCTGTTGAAAAAAGTCAATCCCTCTCAGGAAAACGTTCAGCAGAGAAGTGAAGGAGTTTACAGTGCAATCCCAGGACTCATTCATTATCTACAGTTCTTTCCTTCGAGGGTCTCAGTGGGGCTGCAGCTGGTCCCAGCCACATCAGAGAACCACTTTCCCACATGGCTGCCACAACTCTTCTGTATTAGTATAATATATTTTATCAGCAGTGGGAAAAACTCTTCAAGTCAATACAGATCATTTTGACTTTTCACCAGAATGTATTTTGTGGCAGAGGTCCTTACCACATGGCACGATGAAGGAGTGACCCGGTATGAAGCAAGACTCTTGTAGATTGATGGTCACCTTCAAAGTACTTGTTGACAAGTGGAACACCTTTACAGTGATGAAATAAAACGAAACTTTTTTTGTTATTTGAAACAAAAAATCAAACATTTTGGAAAAACAGGAGGTAGAAGAGTGACTGACTGTGGTGGCGCTGTGATCCACACAGACAGGTTTCTTCATGTAGGAGCCGAGAATGAACATCCCACTTGAAACCGTTCCATTGTTGCTGTCCTCCATGATGCCCAACGCTCTGAGGGAGTGGATTCATAAAGACAACTGCAGAGTTCAGCTTCACACTTGAGTGTCTCGACACCAGCAACTGAAAAGAACATTGTGTTTGCCATTTGTCTATTGCTATTGAGACGGATGAGCTAGGACTTTGATTTTGGGAAGTTCAGAACCTTTCTTAATGGAAACTGGGAGAAAAGAGATAAATCACTTGTCAAAGGGATCAAATGGTGCTATTCATCACTCACAGAACAGCCAAACTTTACATTTCAATTAGCAAAAGACACATTTGTGTGATTGATTACTATTGCAGTGAAGGAGCCACAACGGCGTGCGTGTCTTGCCAAAATATGACGACGACGGTTCCAGTCACACCAGTGAAGTCAAGGCTTTCACTCTGGTTAAAGCAGATCTGGGACTGGGGTCGACGCCCAACACTGGAACTGGATGATGTTTAATGCTGTGTTTTCTAGTTTCTGTTCCTAACGTTAATTATTTAAAAGCATAGAGCAATAAATGTCTGACAATGAATTTTCTCCAGCTTCCCAAATTTATGAAGTGTCAGTTTGAAATACTTAATTATTAAATATTAAATCATACGACTATAATAGTAATGTTCTTATTATGAAAATGGCCTTTTTGATTACCTCTCATACTAACACTTCCTTTTCTTCTGCTATTTAAAAAGAACCATATACAAAATAACCTTTCGAGACTTTTTAGAAACTTGTGAAAGAAACAACGCTGTGCACACAGCACTGAACCAAACAAAAACAGACACAAAAGAATCATACCAACAGCAGGAGAGGACCAAAGACTCATCATGCAGCGGGTCAGGTTAGTTCTGTTCACGGGCTGGAGCGCCATAGGTTTGAGAGGGGGAGCACACAGGTCAGACATCGACAGCTCAGCGGGAGGCATTTGGGATGATGACAAATCTAGAGCACAGGAAGTAAAAATTAAAATCCCTGAGAAGGGATAAAAGAATTTACAAGTTCCTGAAATTTGAACTTCTCAACTATAATTGAGGCACTTCAGACGAGGCAACGCTTAGCCGTGAAACAGTAAATAAATTGAATTCATCCAAGGCTGCAACCCAGTTTGACCAATTGGTTCAGTGGGAAAGGGGAAGAGTGAGGTAGAGAGAATGGACTGTGTTTAGCAAGTGTAAAGGGTGTGCAGGGCCTGAGAGAACGCTCAGGTTTATAAACAAGCTTTAACAACATACCCGAGTCCTCACACACGTCCAGATCAATCCTGGATGATGGTCCACTCAGACAGACATCAAACCTGGAAGCAAATGAATTGTTAAAAAAAATAAGATAAAATGAAAAGCATGAGTTAGTAATGAAGACTGAGCGCTTGCTTACGTGCTGTTCAGCCCCTCATGGCCTGAGCTCTCATCCTGCATAATGACTTTGCATGCACTCCAGCCATTCTTCTGTATGAGTGTAACTTTGGAGCCTGAAGCAGGCAACTCAGCTTCATCTTGGTATCTGCTGTAAAACAATGACTAATATTGGCTAAATGAAGAAACAAACAAAAGAGGATGTTTTGCTCCTACTGTCTCTGATGTGCTCCACTGGGGGTCTTCGTGGTTGATTTGGGGATTGATTTAAGGGTTTTCCTGCTTTGGTTCAAGCGAGACACAAGAGCTCCCCCAACAGGCTTTGATGCTCTTCTACGACTCTTAACAGTCAGATGTCCAGATCCTCCAATTTTTTTGGGATGAGCTTCTCTTTCTTTTGAAGGTTTAATTGTAGTGGACGACGGCAGATCAGGTGGCAACGTCTCTGCTTCCTCTAAGGCGTCAACTTTCCACCATTCACCCAGAGGTTTCCTTCTGCGTTTATCTCTGCTTGGTGATAAAAGCTGATGAGAGTTGGCTTCTTGGTGTCCTGTGAAAATGAACAAATGTTACCGTCTTGTTTTGAAAAATACAAAAATACCCAGGCACAAAGTGTGAAACCTCCATCATCCTTTGTGGCCCACAGGTTAAAGGAGCGCTTAATGCTGAACATGCATTTCCTCCCATGTACATACAATCAAAAACTTGCTTCCTCAGCAACCAAAATCTAACTGCAGATCACCGTCTCTCTGCCGAGCTAATGGTAAATACAAATACAAACTAAACACAACTAAATGAAACAACAGGTGCAGGACAAAGCCAGTTCTAAGAAGAACAAAATGAATATGCTAAAAAGCTAGAAAAAAATGAATAAGCAATTATTTTAATGAAAATGTACTGTGTGTGTGATAATAATAATACAAATACAACAAATTATTCGACTACAACTACGACTAAAAATAATAATGCGTTTAACTTACCCAAGTGTGTGCTGTGGTCAGATGGCTGTGAGGGGCTTGGTAGTACGAGATATTTTTGTTCCTGGACTCGATCCTGAATCAGTGAATTCTTGATTCTTTTGTTTTTACTTCTTTTATTATCCTTTTTATCACAACTCAGATTCTCTGAAACGGTTCCATTTTTCCCCCTCTTCAAGACAGCTTGAGATTTTTTCACAGGTGAACTAGGTTTGGCTGTGTTTTGTTTAGACATTGCAACCGGCGATTCATCTTTGGATTCTGGCTCTGGGGTATCCTGAGGTGAAGCCAACCAAAACTCTTTCCTTTCCTCTTCCCAAGGATTTGACAACTCTCAATGTGATTTCCATCTGGAGCAGATGATGACTTGGTTGGTCTTCCACCTTTGTTTGTCGGGGATATCATGAGCTCCTCCTCTGTTTAAAATAAAAAGGTAAACAAAAGAATTACATCAACAACAAAGTACTGCATTTGTACCTTTTAGAATGGTTTCTCCTTTATTGTTTTTATCACCGATTTGGTGACTGAGTTGTTAAGTGGTACGATTCAAGTTAAAAGTAGGGCTGAACGATTAATTGGATTTGCGATTATACCGCAGTATGATAAAACGTGATTTTCTAACCGTAAGGCTGCAATTTGACTGGTCATGTGACTTTCACGTTGGTGGTGCAGCGCAACGGTGAGCTTTAGCCATTGAGCTGTAAATTACGGCTTTAGCCTATGAAGGTAAAATGGGTGCAAAAGTGGCACATACCCGTAACACAAGACTCGTATCCATGTGTCAGAGGCACATACGCGTAACTGCCGTTTTGCATCTGTAAACCCCGTGGCACGTGCGTGTAAAAAGAGTTACATTCATACAAACACGAAAAGTAATTTCGCCTTCATTTTCTAAGTGCACAGATACAAGTAGCTAAACACGAGCTCTTGCAACTGCAATTGTGACACATTGCCAAGTTTTCCACCTCAACAACAGCCAAAACGGGTGCATAAGTTCCACATACTCGTAAAACACGATTCATATGAGCGTGTACCCTTTTGCACCTCTTCTCGCACCTGTAAATAAAACTGATGCGCTCTCGTAGAAGTGGCGGCAATACGTGCCTGTTACTCCATGCGCATTTCCGGTAGTCATGTGACGTCTATTGTCCAATCGGCTATTTTTTTATTACTAATTATGTTTATGTTCAGACAGTGCTTAAAACGTGCAATCTACGTTTACATGAAGAGTTGGACGTGTTAGAGTGGTAAAGCCACATATTGGTTTCCGTTATTGTTGTAATATGCACTTTAGTTTGTGTGATTTATCAGTTTAGTAAGTCTACAGTTGAAACTGAAGTAGACAAATAAACCATCTTTCATTTTAATTCATGCTTCATTTGCCTTTATCTTAACATAAGAATAGCCTATAAGGAAGAACAATTATATATACTGAATCACATATGGTTTATTACAATACAGATTGATTTATTAGTTGTGTTTGCTGTAAAATACATGAGAAGAGGACCTCAAACAATCGCACATTTAATCGCAATCGCAATATTGAGAGAAAAAAAACGCAATTAGATTATTTTCCAAAATCGTTCAGCCCTAGTTAAAAGTGCTTATGTGTTTTACAAATATATTTACAAGTAAGATCCGACTTACAACCTGCTCGACTTACGTCCACCCACACGCATGACCACAGCCAGCAGATGCTTATTTAATTTTTTTATTCAATGTCTGGCACCGCAACCTGTTGCAGCCCGGCATCGTGTACGACAGTTACGGCAGCACAGTATCCCAGCATAGCGTTGGCCATTTTGAATGGCATTCGACTTACGTCCAATCTGACTTACAACCGGTTGGTCGGAACCGATCCCGGTCATAAGTCGGATGTTACTTGTATTACATTTTGGTGGTTGTAAAAATGACTTTAAACTAACACTTTAAAGCAGATGGTGAATGGCGGGTAAAACATTTCAATTCTGTCATACGTGCTCTGCCGTCTAACGGGATTCGCTATTGGTTGCATCGCTTGTATTCATAGAACTGAAGTTACAATAGGTAACTCAGCATGTCTTTTACCAGAATGACACAAAATAACATTCTTACCCGAACAGAATCCAGGTCTTCTCGATGCATGCCACTCTGTGGATCATGATTGTTTTCCACAGCGTCGTCAGAGACATTTTTTTCTCCTTCAAATGTGTGTTTTTCTTTCCGTGTCTTTGTCAATGACTCATTTGTGTGTGTCACTTTCATTTTAGCTAATTTCTTGGTCTCTGGGGAGTGCACTTTGTCTCGCTTGCCACCAACGGGATCTTCCACTGTTTTAGTCTCTTTAGAGGACGTCTTCATGAGGGGTTGTTTTTGCTTCTTATTTGGTTTGTCATTGTTAACAATAACATCATCAACACTTTCCACTGGAGTAGATTGCCTCTGACAATTTTTCCTTCCTTTTCAGACTATGCATGACCGCCTTAGGGGCCTCTTCCTTTGGTGCAGTCTCTGGCGAACTCCTTCTTTCAACTGTGCTGTGTTTTTCTTTGGGATGGTAATCCAAAGTGGATCATCTAGATCCAGAATCAAAAAATCATCATCAGGCTCAGGTCTGGGCTGTGGTGGTATTTTCACAGGTGTCAACTGCTTCCTCGACCTGAGAAAAAAATACATGCTTAAAACCCAAAGCATCTATATTAAATACAAATGCTTATATTTCATGCGCAAATATTTTGGGACTTGAACATTTCCAAGGAAATAAATTGCATGACATCATATAGATTATAATCTTCTCCAAATCCGGACAACTCACCCCTACTCTGAAAGACAATGTCTGAATAAGGTCACATGTTTTAAGCCCTGCAAGTCTACGATGTATATGTTCAAGAACACACCTTTGATACGTTCATACAACACTACCTTCAAATGTCACAACAGCAATCAATTTAAGTTGCTCTAACTCAAACGTACCTTGTCATTTTGGTCTGTCCAACTTCTTTGAGTTTCTGTAGAAAGGGAGTTGTTTCTCTTCCTAGATGCGATGTCTTCACAGGTGTTTTCTCGATGCTCAGGCTCTTGGACTCTTCTGAACTTGGCCCACTGAAAAAAAAAATGAGTACAATAATTTGTTTTTATGGTCATTACAGAATCTGTTAGAATATCACCTCATAGACGGACACAGATTTAAAATAAATATAACTTGTAAAGCAACCACAATGACAACGATATTTGGTATTAGACAGTCATTTACCTTTCTGTTTTTGTTGATAGGGACTTTTATTGATTTTCGGATGTTTCTTGTTGGACCACGGGAGTTTCAGTCCTGCAGAGGAATACACACAAATGTCCAGAACACAACCTCAGATAACAAAAAAACACTATCACTGAAATAGAAAACAAAGAGATTGCTGCCTTGTTCTTTTGACATAAAAGCATAAAAGCGTGATATGAGTAAGAGCAATTTACCATTTTATATACCACTCAACCTGCTAAATTGAAGAGCAGTCTCCTTAAAAGTTTACTACAAGATGTCCACATTTGGGTGATGGTGTTGTAATAATTGAAATTCAATTGATGGATTTGACAGTGTGCACTAAATCATGAAAAATACCACTTTTCCACGTTCCACAGTTTACTTCTTGGCCTTTTCTGGAAAGAGTTTGAAATAATTAGAACCCACACACCGACGCATTTCCGCAGGAAATAAACGGAATGAAGAGAATGAAGACAGTAAAGTAATCTGCAAATACTCTTTAATTTAATACGCTTTAATTTAAATGAGTGAAATATGCATACAATGTGAAAACAGCAGGCACCGGAAATACAAAAACATATAGGGGAGCATAAAATATACCACTATATCAAGAATTGAAAAATAATAAATGCTACATATTACAGTAAGAAGTACAAGAGAATGTATCTGATATCAGCTCGTACATAAACATACTGACCACACTGTAAAAAACGGCCTTCCATTCTCGTAGAAGCCACAAAACACACAAAAGCAAACTGTACTTAAGCTGTAAGCAAGGGACTGGATGACGATGACTTTTTTTCCTTCTTGTTGACATTTTCATCGTCGCGCAGTCGGACACGGTCACTGTATTTACTCGTTTATGCACATAACACCAACTCGAAACAGTCACTTACCACTGAGGGGTATTTCTGTGCCATTTTATGATCCTTTAAACAAAGCTGGTGTTTGTCTGTGACGCCTGTTCCTTTACTACGTAAATGCAGCCAGCTAATAGTAGCTTAGCCCGCTACATCTCTCGAAATGAAAAGAAGCTTACACTTACTACAAAGCAGTAGTAGTTTTATTTGCTTTAGAAAAGAGTGAATGGAACGAAGCTTTGAATTACATGCCAGGCGCAGAGGTCAGCGTTGTTGAATTTACGCTTTCTTGCGTAAAATCAACCAGAAAACAAAACAACACTGCTGTAAAAAAACAAAAAAAAAAAAAAAAACGCACTCTTTGACCGGGCCTCTTACTCCCAGTGTTTTGCTTGTAAGGAACAGCGCACACTCTGGGCATTTGCATATTGTTCTCTTCAATAGTCCCGATTCTTATTTAGCTTTCACAATATGTTAAACTGTCAATTCGAAAATTGTAATCGGATGGAAGTTTTAATTCCTCGTCAAGTCTACTTGCCTGGAAGACTATTTATCGGCCAAAAAAAGATTCGATAATCGAAGAAGTGCGATGACTAAATTCCTACAGCTCCCTCTCTCGGTAGTGTGTAGACTTGCGTAAAACGCATCTGCACGCGTCATACGCAGCTTTGCTCCGCGCAGTCGCAAAAAAAAAGTCCTGGCTTGAGGTCAGAGGGGCTCCAATGACGCGATCAGGACTCCTCACACTATGCTGCTGAATGATTCTGTCCTGAACAGTGGTTATAGGTGACTGTGTGCGATATTCGTGTGTGCGCGTTATGTCCACTATTTTGCATTGTGTGTTACTGTCAGGCAGCTGCTATTGGTCTTTGAAGTCTGTTCTCTACCAGAGAGTAGTGTTGCAGTTTCTGTGTCAGATACTTTGTATTTAAAACCTTGCTGTTTGGGTTCCACATTTTCACTCCCACTGTTGCAGTGTTCGTTTACATCATTGTGGTTCGATCATATAGTTGATAGAGGTTCCCTCTTCTTCTTTGGTCCTCCTCATCACGAGTTAGTTGAAGCAGTCTTTGGAGATCACCTGGTCGCTGTCCATTTCTGGCTCTAAATAGGACCAGCAATGTCTCTCTTACCGTAATACGAATACATGGACCAATAGCTCCATATAGGTTTTAGATGTGTATATTATTTGTATATATTATATACAATATATATATATATATATATATATATATATATATATATATATATATATATATATATATATATTATTAAGTATACAGAATGTTATTTCGCCTCATGCCAAGCATCAATATTTGTGTGTCAGTTTTGCCTTTTATTCAACCATAACCAGGTGGATTCCTGCAATCATAATAAATAATACTATAATGCATATATACAAAGAAGTTTTTCAATTTTTTAAACTGTCAGAATTACTTCCAAGCATTTACTATACTTTAATACCCTGTTTCACAAGTAACTGGCTTGATTGGAGCCCATTAACAGGTGAGCGAAGTTAATAATTTTAAAGGTCACTATAAGGGTCACATATACTGGTACAGTGATACAGATGATAATTGTCCGACCAAATAAATCTGTCCATGTAAAAATAACACAACGCAAAAAGATGACATGAGATCAACTCAACACATATCCAGGTGAATGACAAAATGTTTAGCGAAATATCTTTTTCTGCCTCTCATTGATGTCAATTGGCTACAAGTCCCCCACCTTAGCATGCGCGTACAGAGGCCGCTTCAATTGTCTCCAAATCACCAAAACAATCCGAAGGACACACAGGGTTACAGATGAACAAACATGTATGACTGGAGGGATGGAAATGGAAAAAAAATATTCTGTGCAACTCTTACGAATGAAAATGCCATTCTGCTTTGGTGATATGTTATCATAGTTTTTGTCCATATTGCCAGCCAGTGCAAAGATCACAGCAGGGTATATGATGAGGACGTATCTCATGTGTTTTTCAAGTACTATGTTCTCCAAAAGAAACCTGGTCAAGTTACAAGAATAGTACGAAATAATTAACACATTTTAAATATAATACCCTTCCAAGATACTCAAAGTCAATGGTCAATGAACACAACAGTGGAAATAACGGCATGCAGACAAATCACCTTATACTGTAGATGAAAGGCAATGGGTCGAAGAGACAACGCAGTTATAGTAGGCTAGCTCGTGCTCATGAATGAGCATGTACATTTTAAGTTGACATTACTTACCACACAAGTAACACACAGGCCAGGATTGAGTATGACACGGTTGCAGACAGGTTGAAGACAATTCAGCTTCATATTGGAGAACAATAGCCAGGTTGATGAGGGTTGCAAGCGTTGTCCAGGTTGTGTAAATCGTAATTCCATTCTGAACCTGTGAAAAATCGAGAATTTGTTGTTTAAGCTTATGTTCCCAATGTTGAAACATGGCAATCATCACCTCAACCTATACATTTCTAAAACGTTGTATCAGTATCATCCTTATCATAAGCCATCATACTCACAATGATACGCAGAAGCCACAGGTCCACCTTGTGGTATTTGTTGAGCCATGCTCCATAGGTTTTAAGTCCATGGCAGATGAAGAAGACCATTGAGTAGTTTGTGAGGATGACCAGGATGAGAAACACCAGGGCAGCATTCATTATTCTGTTGCGTTGAAGAAAACAACACAAACTATTGTGATGCCTTTAATGTGTTGAAACGTATCACTTTTTAGAAAAAGATGAGCTCATCACCCTCGGTCCCAGACCAGCAGCTAGCCGATGTTAAAACAGATATTGAAGCACCAACTGATGATGACGCCATATGGCAGGACAGGAGGGCTGCAGTAGAATCAGAATCAGAATCAGAATCAGAATCAGAATGAGATTTATTGCCATGGTCAGTGGGGAGCCCACTGACTAGGAAAGTGTCTTGAAATAAAGTGCAACAAAAAACAAATAAAATAAAATAAAATAAAATAAATAGAATAACATAACAACAAGGCTGTTCACAAATTTAACAGTCTGATGGCCGAGGGGAAGAAGCTGTTCCTGTGACGGGAGGTTCTGGTCTGGATGGACCGTAGCCTCCTGCCAGAGGGAAGAGGAACAAACAGTCCATGTCCAGGGTGAGAGGGGTCGGCTCTGATCCGACCTGCACATCTCTGGGTCCTAGAGGCATACAGGTCCTGAAGAGGTGGCAGGCTGCAACCGATCACCTTCTCAGCAGAACGTACGATGCGCTGCAGTCGGCTCTTGTCCCTGGAGGTGGCGCTGTTGTACCAGACGGTGATAGAGGAGGTGAGGATGGACTGGATGATGGCCGTGTAGAACTCCACCAGCAACTTCGTCGGCAGTCGTAGTTTCCGTAGCTGCCTCAGAAAGAACATTCTCTGCTGGGCCTTCCTGATGAGGGACCTGATGGTTGGCTCCCATTTGAGGTCCTCAGTGATGGTGGTTCCCAGGAAGCAGAAGGAGTCCACAATAGGAATGGCTAAACCAGCCAACATGAGAGGGGACAGAGAAACTGTTACTCTCCTGAAGTCTATGACGATCTCCACTGTCTTCTGGGCCTTGAGCTCCAGGTTGTTGTGGCTGCACCAGGACACTAGCCGCTCCACCTCCCTCCTGTAAGCCGACTCATCTCCATCTGAGATGAGCCCGATGATGGTGGTGTCATCCGCAAACTTGATCAGCTTCACGGACTCGTGGCTGGAGGTGCAGCAGTTAGTGTACAGAGAGAATAGCCATGGAGAGAGAACACAGCCCTGAGGAGACCCAATTTTGAGGGTCCGAGTGTCAGAGACAGTCGTCCCCAGCCGCACACGCTGACTTCGGCTGGTCAGGAAGTCTGTAATCCATCTACAGAGGGAGTCAGGCACGTCGAGCTGGCCAAGCTTGTCTTCAAGCAGAGCTGGAAGAATTGTGTTAAAGGCAGAGCTTAAGTCCACAAACAGGATCCTGGCATAGGTTCCTGGCCAGTCCAGATGGTCCAGAACGAAATGAAGGGCCTGGTTCACTGCATCGTCCACAGATCTGTTGGCTCTGTAGGCAAACTGCAATGAGTCCAGGAGAGAAGCAGTGATAGATTTCAGGTGAGAGAGAACCAGGCGCTCAAAGGACTTCATGACCACAGACGTCAGTGCCACCGGTCTGTAGTCATTCAGTCCTGTGATCCTGGCCTTCTTGGGAACAGGGATGATAGTGGAGGACTTAAAGCAGGCAGGTACATGACAGGACACCAAGGAAGCATTGAAGATGTCCGTGAACACTGGAGCCAGCTCTGCAGCACAATGCTTTAGGATGGCAGGGGAAACTCTGTCCGGACCCGCCGCCTTCCGAAGGTTCAGCCTCCTGAACTGAGTGACCACGTCCTGCTCCATGATGTCAAGAGAAAGAGGAAGAGGGGGGAGGTAAGAGGGTGCCTCATCAAAAGTGACTGTGATCTTTGCTGTCTCAGTGACATCGTTGGTCTTAGTTGTGTCACGCAGCAGTTCTCAGCCAATGACTCGGCTGCGGTGTGGAGAGGGCTCAAGGTGCTCACTAACTACAAGCCACGTGCCCCCCACACAACAACCACTGCCAACGTGTCGGAGGTGTTCCACACCGAGATCACTCCTTCAGGTTGGGCCTTTAACATCTGGAGCGTCATCTACGTCTGACTTCTGCTGATGTTTATCTACATCGTAGCAGGCCTTTGCAGAAAGCAAGTTATTTTCTCCCCTTGTTGAATAGCAGAACAGTGCACAAGCCACTCCCAAAATATGGATGCCTTGCACTGTTGTTTTCTTGCTTTCATAAATAGATAATATGATTTCACATCAGTACTGATGATATAACTTTATGTCAATGTTTTTGGACTAAAGGAAAAGAAAGAATTTCCTATCCAATTAAGATTATAGTTCCAAAAAGCCCATCCCAGCAAGAAGCAGAAGCTGAAGCTGGCAAAGCCTGTTGTGAGGAGCATGAAGATCTGGACAAGTGAAGCTAAAGAGGAGCTGCAGTCTTGCATGGAGACCACAGACTGGGAGGTGTTCAGGGCTGCCACCAACAATCTGGAAGAGTATACAGACACTGTGACTTCATGGATCAGCTACTGTGAAGAGTGCATAGTTCCAACGCGCACCAAGGTGAGTTATGCAACTGACAAACCTTGGTTCACAACTAAACTCAGCCAGATCAGACGGGAGAAGGAGGCAGCTCGCAAGAGTGGGGACAGGAACTGCTACAAAGAGCTGAAGTATCGGTTTCAGAGGGAGCTGAAGAAAGCTAAGGCCGCATACTCTGACAAACTCACGCAGCAGTTCTCAGCCAATGACTCGGCTGCGGTGTGGAGAGGGCTCAAGGTGCTCACTAACTACAAGCCACGTGCCCCCCACACAACAACCACTGCCAACGTGTCGGAGGTGTTCCACACCGAGATCACTCCTTCAGGTTGGGCCTTTAACATCTGGAGCGTCATCTACGTCTGACTTCTGCTGATGTTTATCTACATCGTAGAACAGTGCACAAGCCACTCCCAAAATATGGATGCCTTGCACTGTTGTTTTCTTGCTTTCATAAATAGATAATATGATTTCACATCAGTACTGATGATATAACTTTATGTCAATGTTTTTGGACTAAAGGAAAAGAAAGAATTTCCTATCCAATTAAGATTATAGTTCCAAAAAGCCCATCCCAGCAAGAAGCAGGGAGCAGATTGCTGGTCCACTGGTTGCACAGAGAGAGATCAGCATCCCTTATATACCATTGTTATGACAGCATGATAGCATGATTTGCTTCATAGACAGCGAAACAGTCGTAAGTTCTTCTGCAGTTGGTCAAATGGTTTCCTGCAAGCTGATATCCTTCCACATTCGATCCATGAGAGATTTATTCAAGTGCCCACCTATGTATGAGCAGTTAAAAATAGAGAGGCATTAATTCAGGTCTTTCATCATTTTTGTTTCATTTTATTTTGTGTAGTAATTTGTACAATGGTAACCAATGTATTAAAAAGGTGTAAATAGTTAACAGTCAATTTTCTTGACTTTTTTTTCCATTCAATCAGGACCGGCTATGGCTACGTCTACTATTGTATCAAAGATGGCGCCGAGGAAGGCTGGCCTGGAATTATCGTGCATGTTATTTTGTTTATTTTTGTGTTTTGATGGAGCATCTGCGTGTTCTTACACACGAGATCAATTGATGAACATCAGGGCTATGACTCCGTCTGACTTACTACCAGTATTTTTGGTGTCAGTTGCGGAGTTAGTTCATCTTTTGGCTGGGCGGAAGAAACTGAGGAGTAGAGGGAAACGTGTCGGTGCGCTCGTTCGCCTTCGTCGAAGAGGATCGCGCACTCCGCTTCCCAGGATAACCCTCCCCAACGTCCGCTCGCTCAGCAATAAGATGGATGAACTGGCGCTGATGTTGAGACCGAACAGAGACTTCTCCTCCTCTTGTGTTTTGTGTTTCATGGAGACGTGGTTGAGCGATCTCATCCCGGACACTGTGCTTCATCTGGAGGGTTTCCAGCTTCACCGCGCGGACCGGGTTCCGGAGCTCACCGGCAAGACCAGAGGCGGAGGACTGTGTTTCTACATCAACAGTCGCTGGTGTACGGACGTGACGATGATCTTTCAGCACTGCTCTCCCTCTCTGGAATGTCTGATCGTCAACTGTAAGCCGTTTTACTCCCCACGTGAGTTCGCTTCATTCATTCTGGCTGCCGTATATATCCCGCCCAGCGCGGATGTATGTGAGGCTCAGAGTGCGCTCGCGGATCAGGTTCTGCATGTGGAGCAAACTTTCCCGGACTGTCCTGTGATTGTGCTTGGTGACTTCAACAAGGCAAATCTGAGTGAGGAGCTTCCCAGATACAGGCAGGTTGTAAAATGTCCCACCAGAGAGCAGAGCGTGCTGGATCACTGTTACTCATCGCTCCGCAACTCTTATACCGCCCTCCCTCGAGCTGCACTGGGTCTCTCTGAACACTTGATGGTTCATCTTGTTCCCACATACAAGCAGAAGCTGAAGCTGGCAAAGCCTGTTGTGAGGAGCATGAAGATCTGGACAAGTGAAGCTAAAGAGTACGGACCTATAGCAATTCATCTTAATAATGGTGTCGTAATTTCATCCATCGCCTCTTCTTTATTTGAATGGTTAGTTTGACGTATCTGTTCCCACCGCAGCCAGGGCGTTGAACACCAAACTTACTGCAAAGAAGATGACAGACACCACGATTGCTGCCAGTCGGCCAGGATCATGACTCGCCATTCTTGATAACTGTGAAAACAGTCATTCTTAAAATGTGTATATAATAATTTGTTTTGTGATATAAACAGCTATGATATTGGCTTTTAAAGTTAGTTCCACCTAAAAACAGCAATCTTTTCCTTAATGTCAACTAAAAACATGAGTAGTTGAAAACAACATACAAGAAAAAAACAGCACGAAGTAGCACTGATACAAATAGTCATATGTGCCAATAAAGATTAAACCTTATGTAATTAAAGAGTGAAATTCATGAGATTGAGGTGAACATGGTTGAATAAAACACAGCATATAATGAGTACTACAAGCAAACACTTTGTAAGCAGTTAAAAATGCATACTAATGTTAGAAACAAATAATAATCGAACACATTGAACGGGATATTAGGAATGACACAATACACAGTTGGAAGGTTCTTCACAAGAGCGTGATTCATATATTTCACCTTCATGTCAGTCAGACACCCAAGACCTTCACACTGATTCTAGTCCGACACTCAGGAAATCAGGACGTGACAGAAAGCCAGCTGTGAGGTTAACGTAGGATTCTATGGGTGAGCCTTCCTACCAATCGAAAAAGGAAGTAAATGCAGTAAGTGTCTTTAGTGTGTCACATAGGACAGTGTGGGAAATACAGCACAACCCAAACCACCTATCTTACTTGTCGATGTACCAGTGGTTTCCCTGCTGTGTGTTTACACCTAGCGGTTATATTACACAGGTCTTTTGAATAGTATTTAAGTTCATATTTCATCAACTTAATGACGTCAGGAGTCATTTGTTTGTTGGGGAGTGTGTGACGCCCACTTATGTGTGGTCACAGAGTGTGTGTTAGATGTCATTTAATTGTTCAACATGGAGTTGATTAAGTAAGTAGAGGGCAGGGTAGGACAGAGGCTGGGCATTGAAGATGTGTGGGTAAAAAGGAAGTGAAGTTTTTTTCATTACTTTTCTCACCACCGACAAATGTGGAAGCCTCGTGTGACTCTGTCCACATTTTGTTTCAGGTTAGTCAAATAAATTTGTTCATAACTACTTACTTGTTTGTTCCACTTGGGGTTGACTGATTTGGGATCTAAGTGTGTGGATGGTGACGCGTTTTTTAAGTATACTGTGTTTCCTTTGTACGTTGAGTTCGCTCTGTGTGGATGTGCCGCTTGTAAGCTAATACTGACAACCTACGATGACATGGCACGGGTGATTGAGTTGTGTGGACTTGGGTTTGCTTGTGGTGAATAACGATGTTTGGTGAAAAGTAAAGTTTTATTATTTCTCAACACTAGCCAAAAGGTTTAATGGCAGAATTATACATTCAGATGAAAAGGAATTATGCATGTGGTTCATGATGTCTGACAGTTGTTGTATGACAAAGTGAGATGTTTGTGAGTGATGTTTCAGTAAGACATCGAATTATGGCGTGGGTTACCGCAATGAAAAAACAGAATGTCAAATAAAGATTACTTTTCTCACCATCGACAAATGTGGAAGCCTCATGTGACTCCACGTATTGTTTCAGACGGCGTTCTACTGACCACATTAAGACACCACTTTTTAACTGTAGACAAGGCCACAGTATTCAGACCTGTTACAGATGCATAGTTTTAGATACAAAGTTTTCATCCTACGCTTAGGGAGCAGAGGTCAGAGCAGCTGACTGGTCTCTCCAAGATGAGCAGCGATGATCAGCACGGCTATGATTTGACGGCTGGGATCACCCCGCCCCTTCGACCAGTGACGGTGTTCCCCCCAGGCAGCGGCTGTGTGTGGAAGAGGCGCCACGAGCGGGGCACCACGCTGACGGACTGTTGAAACTCCAAAATCTCTGGTGGAGTGAGCGAGGTTCTGCAATGGATGAGCCTGTCCACGGAGCTCATAAAGAGCGCGATGATGTTCTCAAGCGCTGTGAGCTGGTTGCCAACGGCATAAACACGAATCCACTGCACGATGGTGGCTCTGTCAGCGGCGGGTGGGATGGTCACTCCTCGGGGTGAGGTTGAGCTCCCGGGGCGAGCGCATCACGTATCGCCCATGACGGCTGAAATTTTCTTCTGAGGCATCGCTGAGCAGTGAGTGAACAGTGCAGAAAACCCGTTTTCGGCCAAAGGGAAAGTGGGTTTCGGACTGGCAAAAATTAAATTGTTGATAACCCCCTGAAAAACGGTTCAGATAGGTAGATTTAGTGCCGAATATACTAGAAAGAACGTTTTGCCAGTAGTTGCAGGTGATATTTTCATGAGGCTATTCTGATCAATGACTAAATGCGTTTTCAGCCCAAGAAAAGTTGGTTTACAGACCGACAAATATAAAAATGTTGATAACTCTCTTAAAGCACTTAAGACAGATTGAATTAGTTCTGCACCTTCTAGAAAGACCTTGACTGCTGTTCTGGCAGGTCAAATTTTCAGGCATCCCTGAGCACTGAATGAACAGTGCAGAAAACGCGTTTTCAGCCCGAGGGACTGTGGTTTTCAGACCAACAAGCATTAAAATGTTAACTACCTCAAACCACTTCAGAGATGTTGAATTAGTTCGGCACTTACGAGAAACACCCCTTCTGCTATAGTTCCAGGTGATATTGTCATGTTCTGAGGCATCGGTGAGCAGTGAATGAACAGTGCGGATAACATGTTTTCAACCAGAGAGAAAGTGGGTTTCGAACCTGCAAAAATAAAATTGTTGACAACCTTCTAAAAACAGTTCAGAAATGTATGTTTAGTGTTGAATGTGCTTTTGCACATTTTCATGTTGAATAACACCTTCCCAAGTGTCCGTATTTGATTGTGAAGAAAGATCGGTTGGATTAGTATTTGTTTTCGTGTTCTGCAATCATAATGAAGCTCATTAAGAGCTTCTCCCCATCCCTCCAGAACCTCTTGATAGTATTCCGATATATCTTCCATGAGACTTCGTCTAAAAATCATAAAAATTCCTGTATTTTCATTCGCTGCATATTTACTTATTGCTTTTCCCAAAAACATTTTCCATATTTGATCATTCTTGTTATTTAAGTAATTCGACATAGTTTTAACTCTTAGTGCATTTTTTTAATCCTTAGATTGACTAGTTTTAAACCCCCATCCTCATATCTATTTTCTGATATATCTTTACTAATTCTTACTCCTTTGTCTTCCCAAATAAAATCTCTTATTAAAATGTCAATTTGCTTTAACACTCTTTCATTAATGGGAACAACATTCCTAATATAAATAATTTTACTTATTAATAGTGCGTTAGTCACAAATATTTTTCCTTTTATTCCTAGTTTCCGTATTTTCCAGCTATTTAGGTATTTAGGTAACTTTATTGTCAAATATGCTACAGTACAAGACATACAGCATGGATGAAATATCTGTTCTCTCAGACCTGGACGCATGGCATAAAAATCACAGACAGGAACAAATATAAAGAATTGATAAATACACAGCAGGATACATGGCAACAAAAATCATCCTCACATCAGTCCATCAACCACCGGGGGGAGCACATGGCTCATGACAGCATGGGCAGCATTGCATATCCTTTACCCTAAACCCTCGCATTGGCTAAGGAAACACTCAGAAACAGAAAAAAACCCTATCGGGAGGAAAACTGAGAAACCTCAGGGTGAGCGTCAGAGGAGGGGTCCCCCACCCAGGACGGGCAGACGTGCAATGGATGGAGCCAAAAGTGCCTGGTGCAGACCCGGGGGCAGAGCAGGAAGGGAGTTCAGCATCATGACAGCCTGGTGGACGAAGTTGTCTTTCAGTCTTCTAGTTCATGCACGGTGACTCTGGAACCTTCGCCCTGATGGCAGCAGCGTGAAGAGGCGGTGTGACGGGTAGGTGGGGTCTCTTGTAATCCTCAGGGCTCTCCGAGTGAGGCGAGTCTTGTTGATGTCCAAGAGGGAGTTCATCCAGTGTTCATTTCTTCAACCATCTGATTTTTTTCTTCCATTTCATCGAAAACTCTTTTTAGAATTATTGGGACATTTAATCTTTAAAAACAACAAATTCTATTCCTAGTCCATTTATTCCTGGACCCTTATTTTTATATAGGTCACTTATTGCGATTTCTATCCCTTCCATAGTTACGTTTTCATTACAGTTTTCCTTCTCTTCTTGGTTTAATTCACATTCTATATGTTTCAAGACTTTATTCATATCTTCCTCTTTCTCTTCTGCCTTTTGAAATAAATTTGCATAGTATTCTTGTACATGCAGTCTAATTTTTTTGCTGTTTTTTTTTACCCGTTCTTATCGTGGATTTGCCTCATTATCTTTTCAATTTTCAAAAAATATCCTGTACATTTTCCCCACCCACAAGACATCTTGCTCTGCTCCTTAATATTGCTCCTTGACATTTACTCTCTTCCATTTTATCTAATTGATCTTTTAATTTCTAAATATCTTTCTATTTCATTTGTTTTATTTTCTTCAATTAGCTTACTCTCTTCATTTAGTCTTTTTCTTAAGTCATCTTTTTTTCTTTCATGGTTCTTTTTTTTACTATATTCTATTGATGTTTACTTTATCAATTCTTTACATTTCTTCCACCAGCTCAACACGTCAGTTTTAAAATCCATAGCAATTACAATTACATTTTGGGTAATTGGGTTTCGATAATTTTCATCCTTTAAAATGTCCTCATTCATACACCATATCCCACCTTCTTTGATTATTTCCTTTTTACCCCATACACATTTGAAAATCACATGGTCACTTAATTTGGTTTGAATATATTTAAAATTTCTAAAATCTTTTGCCATTTCCTCTTTACATAAAATAAAGTCAATTCTACTTTGTTTTAATGCTCCATTTACTATTTGATGCCTTGAATATTTCCTTTCAATTTTGATCTCCATACATCAATCAATCCTTTTTTTTCATTACATTCATTAAGACTTTACTTGATATATCATTTTTAAAAGCCATATTCGCAGCAACATCTATTGTTCCACACCATACATTAAAATCAGCCATCACAATACAATTTCCATGACATTTCTTATCCAGTTTTTCAAAAAATAATACCTTTTCTTCTTTATCATTTCGCGCATATATCGAAAAGATTTTCCATTCTGTATTATCATTCATGATTTTGATGCCTACAATTCTTACTTCATCTTTTTCACATTCCTGCACCCTTGGAAATATCCTTTTGTTCTCGTGTCTCCATTACTACAAAAAACATTAAAAAACAAACAAAAAACACATTATTTTCTAAAACATTCCATTTTCTCTGAATCCCAATGTGTTTCTCGTAAACAAATAATTTCCGCATTTAGTAATTGTATAGCTTTCTCCATTCTTTTACTACTTTCTAGGCCATTTACGTGAAAGGATATTATGGTAGTCATTGTACCGAAATTTAAAAAGGAGGATTCATAAGACCAAATAACAAAAAATAAATAAATCCCAAAATCAATCGCCAAAATGATAAAAAATAAAAGTTTTAATCACTTGAATGTATTTGATGACTAAACATTTCAAACAAAAGCATTCTTTCTATCATCTTCTTGATGTCTTTGTTGGTATTTTAGAAATTATTTTTCTCTCCTCATCTTTCTCTCTTCTATTTTTCACAGTAGGTTTTTTAATATTTATTGAGATTTTCCTCGTCAATATCTACCATCAATTCATCACCAGAGATCTCACTCATCTCACTTTCTTCTTCACTCGTTTATAGCCATTTCCTATTTTTCCACTCATTACTTCCTCATGCATTTTGTCATGTATTTTGTCCATGTCCATCTCAGATCTTGCTTTTTCTTGATCAGACATATTCTTTTCATGTTTTTCTTCTGGCATGTTTTTTTTCTTGTCTTTGGTTGTACATCTTTTTATTTTTTTTTTTCGTTTTTCCATCAATATCAATATCTTTTTTCCGCTCCAGTTCTTTCTTCATCTTCACTTTCATCACATTTGCTCTCCACTGGTGGTTCTCAATAGGCATCTTTATCTTGGCTTTTGTTATCTTCATTGCATACATCTGCTGGATATCTTCAGAAACCCCCCTTTGCTGTGTCAGTTCCGTTTTCTCTCCAATCTCCTTTCAGCTAGTTGTTTGCTCTGGCATGTCTTCCTGTTTCTGTCTCTTCTCCATTGTTTGTCCCGCCTCTTCCGTTTGTCTTTCCTCTTCGCTGGAGTCAGTATGTATAGCACTATCTTGGTCCTGCATTTCTATATTATTCATCGCTCCTTTCTTCCTTTCCTTAAGTCTTCTTAATACTATGTTTTTGTTGCAGTCTCTTTTATAATGTCCCTTTTTGCCACATTGAAAGCAAGACAGCTCTGGACAATTGCGGTAAACGTGCCCCAGCTTAATGCATGACATGCAGACCCTGACCTGTCAGTCATGTAATACTCGTATATATTGGGGACCTGTTTCTGTCTCGAACTTGGTCGAATAAGGTAAAGAAATTGTCTCTTTGTTGAATATAACCTGTAGAAATCTAGTTCCATCGGCGACATCTGTTCCAGGCCAAAGTCGTCTCTTGATGGGGGAGAGTGGTTCCACTCCCCATGATTCCAATTTCTGCAGGATTATCTCGTCGGGTATATAAGATGCCATATAAAGGAAGGAAACAACCATTTCCCTGCAGACCAAGTCTTTTGTCGCCAGTATCTACAGGTAAATCCTTCCTTAGTTTGCTCCATTCCTTCAATAGTTTTCATGGTCATTTCATATTTATTTTCCCCAATAGGACGCAGAGACGCCAGCTTTCCACATTGCTTGGTAATCTCCCTAATGATATCCATGGCTTCAATGCTTTCTTCCACCTCCAGCATGACAGTATAGTCTTTTCCATTGCTTCCCAGATCCGCGAGTGAGGCAAAAAGGGCCTCAGCTCTACAAAAGAGCAAAAAAGCAAAAGAAAATAAAGTACTCCAGCACCTTTGTGTTCAGTCGTTTTTTTTTATAAAGATCTGAGGGAGAAAAGTCAACTCTATCTCAGGAGCTTCGCACACACACGTCCACATTCGGCAAACGCCTTTTCGGCCCGGGATAAGCTGGGTTTCAAACCAGGTAAAAGAAATGTTGATAACCCCCTGAAATACAGTTAAGAAAGGTAAGTTTAGTGCTGAATATACTAGAAAGAGTGATTTTCCTATAGTTGTAGGTGATATTTTCATGTTCAGAGGCTATTCTGATCAGTGAGTGAACAGTGCAGAAAACGCGTTTTCAGCCCAAGAAAAGGTGGTTACAAACCGACAAAAATAAAACTGTTGATAACTCTCTTAAATCACTTTAGACAGGTTGAATTAGTTCTGAACCAATGAGGAATACCTTTTCTGCTATAGTGGGAGGTGAAATTTGAATCTTCTGTGGCATCGCTGAGCAGTGAGTGAACAGCACAGAAAACGCGTTTTCGGCCACAGAGAAAGTGGGTTTCGGACCGTATAGGAATAATGATATATTACTAAATAAATATATTAAAAAAAGATATATCATTGAATTGAATTACTTTAGAATGTTTTGTTAAATAATAATAAAAAGATTGCATTCAACAGATGCGGTGAGTAAGGGTAAGGTATCATCAAGTTGACCCTGTATCCATGGAAGAATATGTGGACTAAAAATGGTGTGTGTTAAATGGCAGGAATGGCAATTGTCATGGGACTTGATCATCCATGGGGGTCGTAAACCAAATGACCAGATGGAGAACGGATGAGATGACAGAAGCAAGCCAATCAGAAGAATGGATCGGGTTCTCAGCTACCACCTATTATAGGCAACATTTGGGAGGATTCATCAACATCGCTCCAGACTGAGTGGAGTCAATACAACATGTTGAATTTGACCCATGACGACTAGGACCATAAGAAGACCAGGACCAATCAGTGGAGACTACACCCCAAGATGGGCTGAAAGCATATAAAAAGGGTCAGGCCCAGATAAGTTTTGTCACAGTATTCTACTTGAGCTGAGGCTAAGGCAGAGATAGTTGATGACCCAGGGCCCTGAGTAGGTGAATAGACTCCGCTGGCAAGGAATAAATTCTTTTTGATTTTAACTTGTAGGTTTTTGGTAGTCATTGTCACGAGTAAATGAAAACGCGGAAGATACATTAAAGGTGTATTTCCCAACAATCGGCAAAAATTAGATCGTTGATAACCCTCTTAGGAAAGTTCAGAAATGTAGGTTTAGTGTTGAATGTACCAGAAAGAGTGTTTTTCCTATAGTGGCAGGTGATATTTTCATGTTCTGAGGCTATTCTGATTAGTGAGTGAACAGTGCAGTAAACCGTTTTTCAGCCCGAGTGACGGTGGTGTTCAGACCGACAAACATAAAAATGTTATCACTCTGAAACCACTTCAGACATGTTGAACTTGTTTGGCACCGACTAGAAAGATCCCTTCTGCTTTTAGTGGGAGGTGAAATTTTCATGTTCTGTGGTATGCCTGAGAGAAGAGAAAGTGGGTTTGGGACCGTCAAAAATAAAATTCTTGATAACCCTCTAAAAACATTTCAGAAATGTAGGTTTAGTGTTAAATATATTAGAAAGAGTGTTTTTCCTATACATGCAGGAGAAATTTTCATGTTCTCAGGCAACCCTGAGCAGTGACTGAACAGTGCAGATATTGCGTTTCCAGCAGGAGTGACAGTGGTTTTCAGAATTGACAAACATAAAAATGTTATCGCTCTGAAACCACTTCAGATATGTTGAATTAATTCTGCAGCTACTAGAAAGACCGCTTCTGCTGTAAATTCAGGTGAGATTTTCATGTTCTGAGGCATTCGCTGAGCAGAGAATGTACAGTACAGAAAATGCGTTTTCAGCCCGAGACAAGCTCGGTTTCTGACCAGGAAAAAAAAAAAAAAATGTTGATAACCCTTTGAAATACAGTTCAGAAATATAGGTTTAGTATTAATTTTTTTTAGAAAGACTGTTTTTCCAATATTTGCAGGTGAAATTTTCATGTTCTCAGGCATCCCAGAGCAGTGAGTGAACGGTGCATGAAACACATTTTCAGGAGGTGGCGCTGTTGTACCAGACGGTGATAGAGTAGGTGAGGATGGACTGGATGATGGCTGTGTAGAACTCCACCAGCAACTTCGTCGGCAGTTGTAGTTTCCGTCGCTGCCTCAGAAAGAACATTCTCTGCTGGGCCTTCCTGATGAGGGACCTGATGGTTGGCTCCCATTTGAGGTCCTCAGTGATGGTGGTTCCCAGGAAGCAGAAGGAGTCCACAATAGGAATAGGTAAACCAGCCAACATGAGAGGGGACAGAGAAACTGTTACTCTCCTGAAGTCTATGAACATCTCCACTGTCTTCTGGGCGTTGAGCTCCAGGTTGTTGTAGCTGCACCAGGACATTAGCCGCTCCACCTCCCTCCTGTAAGCCGACTCATCTCCATCTGAGATGAGCCTGATGATGGTGGTGTCATCCGCAAACTTGATCAGCTTCATGGACTCGTGGCTGGAGGTGCAGCAGTTAGTGTACATAGAGAAGAGCCACGGAGAGAGAACACAGCCCTGAGGAGACCCGATGATGAGGGTCCGAGTGTCGGAGACAGTCGTCCCCAGCCGCACACACTGACTTCGGCTGGTCAGGAAGTCTGTAATCCATCTACAGAGGGAGTCAGGCACGTCAAGCTGGCGAAGCTTGTATTCAAGCAGAGCTGGAAGAATTTTGTTAAAGGCAGAGCTTAAGTCCATAAACAGGATCCTGCCATAGGTTCCTGGGCAGTCCAGATGCTCCATAACAAAATGAAGGGCCTGGTTCACTGCATCGTCCACAGATCTGTTGGCTCTGTAGGCAAACTGCAATGAGTCCAGGTGAGAAGCAGTGAAAGATTTCAGGTGAGAGAGAACCAGGCGCTCAAAGGACTTCATGACCACAGACGTCAGTGCCACCGGTCTGTAGTCATTCAGTCCTGTGATCCTGGCCTTCTTGGGAACAGGGATGGTATTGGAGGACTCAAAGCTGGCAGGTACATGACAGGACACCAAGAAAGCATTGAAGATGTCAGTGAACACTGGAGCCAGCTCAGCAGCACAATGCTTCAGGATGGCAGGGGAAACTCTGTCCGGACCTGCCGCCTTCCGAAGGTTCAGCCTCCTGAGCTGAGTGCGCACGTCCTGCTCCATGATGTCAAGAGAAAGAGGAAGAGGGGGGAGGTGAGGGGGTGGCTCATCAAAAGTGTCTTTGATCGACGTTGCTGTCTCAGTGACATCGTTCATCTTAGTTGTGTCACTAAGAGACAGCATAGTCCTTTGTTGTAAAGTGGAACATGGGGCTGGAGAGACCACAGAGGTGTTGGTGCAAAATGGCTGCTCAAAGCGACAATAGAAGTTGTTCTGGTCCTGTGCAAGAGCAAGGTTGTTCAGAGTGTGGGGGGCACGTGGCTTGTAGTTAGTGAAAAGTAAAGATGGTTTACAGACCGACAAAAATAAAAAAATGTTACTAACTCTCAACTCTCACTCTCACTTCAGACAGGTTGAATTAGTTCTTCACCCAGTATATATATATATATATATATATATATATATATATATATATATATATATATATATATATATATATATATATATTAATATAAATAAACTGGCACTAGCACCGCACGTGGTCAGGTACAGAGCTTACTGCCAGGTGGAGGGTTTGGATATGCGGCGCCGCGTTTCATCTCGCTTAGCCGTCATGCGCGATGTGCGATGCGCGATACCCTCGCCCCTGGAGCTCGACTACTCCCCTGAGGAGTGACCTTCCCACCCGGCGCTGACAGAGCCACTATTGCGCAGTGGAATGGTGTCTACGCCGTCTGCAACCGGCTCATAGCGCTTGAGATCTGGCTCTTCATGAGCTCTGTGGACAGGCTCATCCATCGCAGAACCTCTCTCACTCCACCAGAGATTTTGGAGATTCAACAGTCCGTCGGTGCTCTGCTCGCAGCGCCTCCTCACACAGCCGCCGCCCAGGGGGAACACCGTCGCTGGTCGAAGGGGAGGGGTGAGCCCAGCCGTCCGGATCATCGCCGCGCTGATCATCGCTGCTCCTCTTGGAGAGACCAGTCGGTCTCTCAGCTCTGCACCCTCCAAATGCGAAGGAAGAAAACTTTGTATCTAAAAGTATGCATCTGAACCAAAGTCTAACTCAAAAAAAAAAAAAAAAAGATGCATGACTTTGGTATTTGGTCTGTTTCTTCTCCGCCCAAAATTAGGGTTTATCACCCTCCAAGTTCTCTTCCGGTTCCAGTCAATGCGGAATCCTGCTTCAAAATGTGTTTTTGTTTGATATCGTCTCTAGAGACGGGGAAGTTTCTGGAGCCAAGAAGTTATGTTTTTTTTTCAGCTTCGCCACAATAAGAAGCATAGGCGTCAAATAACTCTTTCCAGTCTCTCAACAGATCCCGGTTCTTGCCAAAAGTCGGGAGAGTTTCAATTTTGCCATTAACTCTTCTTATTATTCAGACTTGCCAGTTTCCAGCAGGGTTCGCCACAGGACCGCGAAAGCCACCACTTCATCACACAGTAGGCGCTGATCCGATGTCTGTCTGTGATTCTTTTCTCTGCAGCACTCCAAACCTCTCGTAGGCAAGCAAGACATCGTCATCGAGAGAGTCATCTCTTTCTGAGGATGATTGGGCCGGTCCCTCGGGTGTCCATCTTAGGAGAATTGCAGTGTCAGATCAAGGTACACTGCAAGTTTGGGACCCTACTTCCCCAGCTGACAAAAGCGAGTCTGTTTTTGAAGAACATTGGGCGCTGAGTACCGATGGCCTTTTCGACCTGGACCTGCCCCGGAGGCCGGGTACGTTCCTGTGCTCAGGGCGCCTGTCTTGACAGAGTATCTTCCGAATTGAAAGCGCATGTCTCCCCACCTGCCCATATGGATCGAGAAGACACTCGGTCATTGACACGCCCTTCAGTTTCACAGTCAAATCCCAGGTTCCGCGACTTCAAGTGGACCTGGGTCAACTCAGAGAACCAGCGGTCATTTCTGATGAAGTAATCGAGCTAGTGCCAAAGCGATCCTCTTACACTGGGTTTTACTCCTGGTACTTTCTGGAACCCAAGAAGACAGGAGAGTGGAGAACTGTTCTGGACCTCAGTGTCCTCAACCAATTCGTGACCAGACAGCGGTTCTGGACTACCACGAGACTCCTGGAGTGCGTCAGAGTGTGAGAGTGGATCTTGATCTTGCACACTCCAACTTCCACAACACGGTTTGGCCGAGTCACAGAAAGTTTTTCCGGTTTGGGCTCGAGGGTCAGGTTTAATACAGCACTCTAGTGCCTCGCACCTTCGCAAAGTGCGTGGAGGTGGGGCTCGATCCATTAAGGAGACAAGGTCTGCGAATTCTGACGTACTTGGAGTACTGGTTGATTCTAGCCAGGTCGAAACAGGAGTCATGAGCGCACACCAGCTTGGTGTTGGAGCACATCGTGCTATTGAGACACAGAGTAAACCTCCTGAAAAGCGCACTCCCAGTCAGAGTCCCAGTCCCAGACAGAGCACGACGTTCGTGGGGTCATGCTGGACTCAGTCTGGACTCAGAAGGCCTCCTGTTTGCCCTTCCTCCTCCTTGCCTTCTTCTTTCTCTGATGAGGAGAATTCAGCTGCCGACTGTGAGAATGATTCTCGTGGCTCCAGACAGCTCCAGCTGGTATCTGGAGATGTGTCAGATGCGGATCAAAGGCCCCTGGGAGTTCCCTCCATCGAGGTCAGCGCTTCTGCAAGCATCAGGAACCCCGAGGGCTCCCCCAATACAAGGACGACCCTTCAAGATTTGACTTCTCCAGGCTTAACAATCAGTCACATGCCGGATGTCCCATTGATTCTTCAGAACGCTAAAGCTCTGTCAACCCTCAGAGCATACAATGCTAAATGGACATTGTTTCCCCAGTGGTGTGGAACCCTGTCAGCCTCCCCAAAATCGGCACCTATTCTCTAATCCTCTCTTTTCTCCAACATCTGGTTAATGAACATCGGTGCAGTGCTACATTATGGGTATATGTAGCAGCCCTTTCCATGCTACACAATGGTCTGGACGGTCACCCCGTCGGCGAGCATCGTCTAGTGAGCCGTTTCATGAGGAGTGAAAAGCCGGTGACATTGCAGGCGGTTTAGTGCAGCAAAACGTGCATCTCCTTGACAGCCGTCTGACAAAGGAGCCGGCGGTGCCAGTCAGACGTCCGGTATGGACGGCCATGGTAATTGCCCATGGTTCTCAGGTCAGGCCACACTGCAAGGCTGGGGGTTAAGCTTTGTGGTCAAGATGACCTCATAGGAGTTCCAGAGTCCTGGGAGATGTTCTGGAGTACTCACACGAGGGTGTGCTGCAACCTGTTCAAGTCCTGCAAACAGTCCAGCAGCAGGGGGCAGAAATTATGAGGGGTCCGCCGATCCAGGGGTGTCCCCAACAAAGCATGGCTACTTCAAGGCTAGCAGGCAGTCCTCTGCCCCCCTGAGGTGCAGTTCACTATTCGAAATGCTGAAGCACCCGCAACACTCAAAGTATATAATGCTCAATGGGTGTGGACTGCTGTCCGTTGGGTAAACATCCACTGTTAGTCCAGTTAAGACCCACCTCCAGACACATCTGCCCCTATTGGGATCTTGAATTGGTATTAAAGTCTCTCTTTGAAGCTCCCTTCGAGCCACTTGATCAGGCTCCTTTGGAGCTGGTGGCTTACAAAGCAGCTCTCCTACTTGTCCTGCCCTCCATCAGGAGGGTTTGGAGAACTACGTGTCTTCTCGATTAGTCTTTTTTCCCAAATTTCTTTGTGCCTCTTCTGAGGTCAGCAATTTTTCGGTGAAGGCTTTCTGTCCTACCCCCCACCCGGATGAGAACCACTGGCACTTGCACAAGGTGTGTCCCGTGAGGTCGAGAGCTAGTCTGAATGGAGTCAAGGCCGTCGGGAAAACAGATAAGATGTGGGTGGCTCTGGCAGGTGGTAAAAAGGGGCAACATCCATAGCTGCCTTCTGAGGAGTTTCTTTGGCAGAAACCGGCCGAGCAGCCTCCTCGGGTTCCGCCTCAACTTTTGCAGATTTCTATTTGTCTGACGTAGCAGCTTCTTCTTTGCCTCATGTTGTCCTGTTTACAGGTACTTCCAGCAGCTCTGGTCAATAGATGAAAGAATCATTCTCTTCCGCAGCGCTTCGTCATGGGCCAAACGTTTCTCCACTGGCGAGTTTTCCCTTCAAATGTGGACGTTTAATTTGTGCCAATTGTGTTCATCCACGTTGGTCTCAAACAAGTGCTGTGGCTATGGGATGGCTTTAGGTTCCCCTGTGTAGTTGCCAGAGCAGGGACCTTGGGGGTGAGGTCGTTGGCGCAAGACGTCTAGTAGGCAGGACTGGCGTGAGACCTGGCGTGTGGAGATAGCAGCAGGTCTCTTGGCACGCCACCCCTCTTTGATATGAGACAGGCCACCGGTCAATCTTCACCTACTTTGGCGACGCTTCTCCTGCGCACTTATCCGCAGTGGTGGCCACCACGGTTCGGCTGCAATCTTTAAGGCGTGAGGTCTGGACGTTGAAGTTCTGTCCTGTTTGCACTCCACATGGTTTATCTCGGGTCAGACTATGTGGTGAGGATACTCTCTCCACCTACTCAAGTTGACCTGCATGGCGGACCTGTAGTTAAGGGCGGAGCCCCGGCGAGTTCATCTCCACATTAGCCCAAGGTTCTCCCATCTCCGCTACGCTCGGACTACAGTCAAAGAGAAATAATAAGGATAATAATAATAAGGAACGATTGAAAACTCTCAGGATAAGTCATAGGGAGTGGAGCTGTGGGGGTATATCCATCATCAGAGAGAAGAAGGAAACCACAAAATGTCAAACCTGTATTGATTTATGGCCCCCGGAGGTAATAAACCCTTCCCCTTCCGGAGGTAATAAAACCCCTCCCCCTTTGTTTCTATCAACAAGAAGTTAAAATAATAACCCTCCCCCTTTTTTATATCAACAGGAAATTAAAATAATAACCATTCCCCTTGTTTTATGACAGGAAGGAAAATAATGAAGGTCGAGGGCGGATGCTCCATCCTGTGTGATGCATGGGAGGGGTCAGCTGCATCCTCACAGTGTTAGTAGCTACAATATTATTTCTGGTTTAAACATTTTAGAAGTTATTTAACATCTTATGAAACAGTTTTTCATTCTTGAAATATTTCTTAAAGATAACACAGGAGAAACAAAACACTTTTTTAGTCTTCACTAATAGTTCAAATGACACAGCTACCCAACTCATGCACCATTTTTTCAAAATGTGTTTAAAACAGATAATTTCTACTTGTTTGAGAAATACTTTTAGTTTTTCAGAAAATAACATTCAGTGAACAAGGATAAAACAAAAGGGAGGAATACTTTTAGTTTTCAGAAACTAGGGTCAAGCAATGAAAGGATAAAACAAATGAAAGAAATACTTTTAGTTTTCAAAAAAATAAGGTTGAGTGAACAAGGATAAAACAAAAGAGAGAAAAACTTTTAGATTTCAGAAACTAGGGTAAAGCGATGAAAGGATAAAACAAAAGAAAGAAATATTTTTAGTTTTTCAGAAAATAAGGTTGAGTGAACAGGGATAAAACAAAAGAAAGAAATACTTTTAGTTTTCAGCATTAGTTCAAATGACACAGCTATCCGACTCATATGAGTTTCTGTTGAATCGGTCTATTTAATTTTATACCCTGTGTGAGTGATTTTTTACTTACTCAGGAAATACTTTCAAAAATGAGGTCAAACAGTGGGGGAACAACAGTCACTAGGCCTGACTCTTTCTCAGACACTGAAACAGAGTCCATGATACGGGTTAATTTGCTGAGGAGATGTGAGTTCTTTCCCGGCCGGTTGAATCTTCAAAAGAGACAATCTGAAGACAGAGAGGTCTGTCTGAAGGCAAACCTCGCTGTCTTCAGACAACACACACACACACACACACACACACACACACACACACACACACACACACACACACACACACACACACACACACACACACACACACACCCCTCCTTTCCAAATAGCATCATTTGACAGGGGAAAAAGTTCACACCTCTGAGCTATCTAGCAAATGCTGAGCTCTTCCAACATTGTTTTATCCAAAATCAACAAAAGACCTAACACAAATGGAGTATTTCGATGACCCTGATTCTGACCACATTTTACATCAGTTCAGGGGTAACCTTTGCTGTTGACCAGGCCTGCCAGAACTTCATCGGACTCCTTTTCAAACGGACTCCAGTCTCGCTATGGATGCCTCTTCCTCTGCACGCCATAGGTGAATATATCTATATATATATACAGTATATCTGTGTATCTACATATACAAGTATTATAAGTATTATATAAAACGTTATGTCATGTTTATCACATCTCTTTTCATTCACAGATGTCGTCACCCATCTGTGTGACATTCATTTAACGCAGAGTGATACAAGTAAAAAGATTTCATTATTCGAGCAATAATGCGACCAACTTTTGAAGACGGTGGCGTACACGCGGATCCGACTGCAGTGCTCCCTTCAATAGATACCAGTCTAGCCACGGATGCTTTATAGGTGAATATAAAAAACTATTATAGAAACTTTGTCATGTTGGTTTATCATATTCATCTCTTCTTTTATAGGAATTATTACCCCTCTGGGTAATAATTAACGCAGAGTGATACAGGTAAATATATTTAATCATTTATAAGCTTCTGTTAATATCTCATGATATTATGTACTAGATGCATTGTCACTTCTAATATTAGATTCGAGTCAGCCGATAACCTTCTGGTGGCGATGGAAGGACCTCTGGAGCTGGAACAAAGAGAGATTTTATTATTTTAAAGTTACATGATGCTGTTTCAAGTCAGACGATAAAATATAGAAACATTCTATTTTCATCAGTCGTTGCTTGACTGAGTCATGCTTTTCAAAAAAAATCTAGTCACACTAAAGGTAAAAAAAAAAAATGGACTACTTTTAGTTTGCACTGTACCCTGTAATTTAAGGGTAAAACGATCAAACGTGCGAGCAGTACAAAATTACTTCATCATTAGCTGTGACATTTAGATCAGACCAGACTGAGCAACACAACGTTTGAGCCTTCGAGAGCGCAAAATAGACCTTAACACACAACAAACTTAACACTCACACAGCGACACGCAAACACTGTGGCAAAAATGAGGGAAAGTGAGAATAAGTTACAAGAACTGTTCTTCACTCTGCTTCTTTTCAGTCCCTATATCATGCAAGATGAAATGACTGAATGTGTTCCTGCAATGTAACAATTGTGAAGCAATGCGATACAATAGCTATACAAACGTCCTATAACTTGTCATGTAACACATCTACAATGTAGGAGGGACAGAACATTCATTGAATGAACATTCATTTATACTTGATGCTATCGCTAGTAAGACAAGTAGTGTAGAAATATCCAAAGTATGTTAACCCTTAATTTTATTTTATTTTATTTTTTTGCCTTACAAGTGGCTAAAATGTGTATATTACAAGCCATGCTTTTCATTGATTTAAATGTGTCTTCATTCTTTATTTTCAGGTGAAAATAGCCAAATGCGGGAGCAGTACGGTGCGACATGTTAGTTTTGTAGTGTGCATTTTGTGTTTAGCATTTTTAAAAATGCTAATAAAAAAAAAAAAAATTAAAAAATCTATTCAAAACCAGGCAACAAGTGTAGAAGTAATTGAATGTTTTAACTCTTTAAAAGTTGCACCAAAGGATAAAAACAAATATCATAGTTTATATTATCAGGATGAATCAACCAATTATGCATGCATTACGCAATTACCTTCACCTTCACCTTCTTCTACCGCTTATCGGGGTCGGGTCGTGGAGGCAGCATTTGGAGCAGGGAAGCCCAAACTTCCCGGTCCGCACAAACCTCCTCCAGCTCCTCCCGGGGGATCCTAGGCGTTCCCAGGCCAGACCGGAGACATAATCTCTCCAGCGAGACGTGGGTCTTCCCCGGGGTCTCCTCAAGGTAGGACATGTCCGGAACACCTCCCCAGGGAGGCGTCCAGGGGGCATCCGGATCAGATGCCCGAGCCACCTCAACTGGTTCTTCTAGACGTGGAGGAGCAGCGGCTGCACCCCGAGCTCCTCCCGGATGACCGAACTCCTCACCCTATCTCTAAGGGTGCACTCAGCCACCCTGCGGAGGAAATTCAATGACGCAATTACTCCAACATCATATGTGATAGTTAGATCAGATCCAGAGACTAACCTGCTTCGAGCTGAGGTGAAACTTTGAATGTATGAATTGAGAATTATAAAAAAGTAACCCGAGTGTTTAGATTAAATCTTTCCATTTTAAAAAATAGTGTTTCTGTTGTTCATTTTCACAAAATTTTAATGCTGAAGTAAAGCTTGTGAACAAATTCAGATGTTGTATTTTCATATTTTTTTCACAAGTTACAGGTGTATTCTCAGTTATTATTTATCACCTGTGTCTCAAATATTAAAACTTTTTTTTCAGTGTTTTAAAAACAAACAACTTTGCCAGTTGTTTGTTAAACTGGTTGACATTGTAGGTTTGTGAAACTGGTTTTGTCTTGTCTGTTTTGTCTGTGTTCTCAAGTAACCATAAAAGAATAGTTTTGGTAGGCTGGCTGTTCATCTTATAAAATATAATCGCAGCACCGAAGTCTGTAAGTACATTTTTCCTTTTACTTCAAGCTTTTCTCCATCCATTAGATTCTCAACACACACACACACACACACACACACGTGCATCAAATTTAAGACATTCCATTCTCACTATAAGACAACAAGCCATTTTAGTATGTACAAACGTGTTGGCATGTTCCCAATCTTCTTAATCTTTTCATGTACCTGAAACTGTCTGTTTACACAAATTGTATTAGTAATCCTGAATTAAAGCCTGACGTTTTTGTACAACCATCTACGATAGGATAAATAGATGAATATTATTAGAAATATTATTAGAAACTAGATATACTTTATTTAAAAATTTTGACAAACTTTTTTCATTTGTTCAAATTTTGAAAAACATAAAAGATGTATAACTTTTGAGATGTCAAGAACATTTTATTTTCGCTACCAGTCACAAACCCCCGCTTTTTTCACGAAATAGTATGAAATAAATATATATATATATATATATATATATATATATATATTTTTTTTTTTACAAGTAAAACTTTTTACTAATCACTGCCAATTTTAACTGACAAACAACAAATCACAGGGTTGACATTGTAGTTTCTGACATACGTTCAGTTTTTTCATTTTTAATCGTCCTAGACTTACATTTTCTTTACATATCTTCAAGCTGGATAGTATTTTATCTTCTATCTGTTTACATTCACAAGGTGTACGAATTGCGTGGAAGCATTTTTTTTTTTTTTTTTTTTACGCTAGTAGTCTCTCAATGAGGCACTGAATCCTGCAGAAGGCTTTTATTCCTTTTTATGAACTTGCATCTACCTATCCATCCATCAGTCAGTTAAGTTTTAAAGTGTAACTGCATACGACGAAATATGAACATAGAAAATATCATTTCAAATGAGAGGACCCAAAATGTCGAGGGTGACCACGGTGATTAATACAATCTTGAATCTTGAGCACAGAGTGCCCCTTATTTGTCCCACAGCGGGGAAATGTTGGACTTGTTGGATCTACGCATCCGTAGGTAAATGCGGAATTGATGAACATATCACTTACAACTCCTAGACAATGCTTGTCATTGGTTTGGGTGTGTTCTTCTTGGTAGAATTTGTATGAACATCTCATAAACATCTCATCAACATCTTTAAGAACTTTAAACGGAAGGAAGGAACACATATTGGATATGAAGTTCTATGAGGCTTTTCCACTGGATCTTTGGAGTCAAAGTGTAGACTGACGTTCATGTTTGCATGTTACTACAGTACTTTTTGGGTTATATTTTGTAATGATGTAGTGTTTCTGTTGGTTGTGGAGAAACTCTTGAAGGTGCTGCAATTTCTAGGACCATGTTACGATTTTCAAACGTTACTGTCAACATTTGCGTCAATAGGATACTTTTGCAAGGAATCTCAATTAATTCCAAAGGCAAATGGATATCGACAATATCCTTGAACAAAATCTGAAATTTTGAAAGAGCTAAATCTAATGCTGTTGGAATATATTCTCACTATGATGTGGTTTAAACATAAGTGATGGAATAGTTATCTCCTGCAAAAGATAGAAATGATAAAAATTGAAAATTAAAAGTTGAATGCAGGCAAATATTTATGTTGAATGTTTGTGAGTAGCTTGCAAAATCTTCAATGTATGACATTTTATCTGTTCCTCACTAGTAGCCATCACAAATCGGCGACCTCCATCTTGATCTTAGATGCTCACTCCGCCTATGAAAACCAGGCCATCAATTCAGACACATGTGACTCTGCTTGTCTGCCTGTGTAGCAGTCTCTCAACCATACATCATGGCAGGTCCCTTGTATTGTATTGTTTCTAAATAACAAGTACAACAATATGTGGTATCCTCAGTTTAGACCTAGAACCTGGGCGATTCAACAAGTTACACATGTGTTCAAAGGTGCTCATTCAGAGAAACAATGATTGAGTTCTGGACCAGCAGGAGACCTTACAGATATTTCTTGTTGATGCCAGTGAGGAGAGAGTAACTGTACGTCTCGCAGAAGAATATTAACACATTAATTGATAATCTGAGGATCAAAAAACTTGAACAATGATCCCTCTTTCAGGATGGCCTCAAACCTTTCATCCACAATCTAACAGTCATGTGTAAAGGGTTCCCCGTTGTTTGTGGTGACACTGGATGACTTGTTTTTAGAGTATTCTCCTGACGGCGTGCTTGAGACCCGTCAACACATCATTGTGAGGGATAAAAAGAACATCACTTTAAAAAACAGATCAGTTACGAAAAAACTCCGGGTCGTGTACGATAAGAGGCGATTGTTATCGGACGGCACAACCAAACCTTTTGGGTTCTGAGTTTTGAGTGGATGAGGGGTCATTATGGAATAAATTAATTTCGATCCACGTTGGGGTGGGACCATCAGGGTCAGGAAAGACCCATTTTGTAAAATGTATACTTGAAAATTGTGAACATGTCATGGATGATGTCAATGTAAATATTGTATGGCTTTATACTTCTTTTCAACCTATGTACAGTGAATTGCAAAAGATGAATAAAAATGTCAAATTCATTGAAGGTTTACATGAATCTTTTGAAAATGAAGATGTATTTCCTTCTGATAGAAAACATTTGATTATTCTTGACAATGTTTTTTTGAAGCTTCTGAAAACCCTGAGGTTGTTCGAATTTTTACCCAGTACAGACAACATAAAAATACGAGTGTTATAATGCTGACGCAAAACTTATTTCATCGTGGTCAATATAGTCGTACTATTAGTCTGAATGGCAATTACTTTGTATTGTTTAAGAATAGCAATAAAATGCAGATGAAAGTTCTTGCTCAACAGGTTTAACCGTCTCAAAGAGCTTTCTTTCTAGAAAGCATTGAAGACACTACAGCTGGCGCTCACAGGCACTTAATTGTTGATCTAACACCCTCATGTCCAGAACGCTACAGACTAAGGACTGGGATACTTCCTCATCAACGTCACACTGTGTACATACCAAAAACGTCTGCTTAAGTTATGTCAGCGCGTAAAAAAAGAAACGCAGGTTTACTGAAGGAACAATACCATGCTCCATCAAAGAAACGTAAAGACATTTTGATGCATAGTTCTCCTTAACTTTAGACTTTATTCAAGCTCTCGGTGAGATCACCCTGAATGTTTTGAAAAAAAAGTTTCACTTTACCGTCATCGGTCTGCCCTCAGCAGTCATTAGTTTGAACACGACCGGTTCAGCCTCTTCACTTACCTGTTGCCTGAGCCAACAAGGAGTGAGGTCATTGCTTTTCATGAATATGACTCAGAGGTAAATAGGGGCTGATGAATAGGCTTCTCACTTTGTTCTGTCTTTCATTCAAAATACTTTGGATTCATAAACTTCTCCGCTGTTTTAAATAATGGGGTGGTGAGTGACTTATCCCACTACTATCCCAAGGTTCTGATGCTGAAATGGAAGAGTATGGACGAGTGATTGATTACTTTATTTTGATTGAGTCTTGAGACCTGGTTCTCTCTTTACTCAAATATCTCCTCAAGACTTAAACACATCACAAAGTCCTGGTGACATGAGAGTATTTAGACTTAAAGTGCCACCCCATGGCATAGCCTCAACCTCCATCTTCCTCCACATGACACAGTGCTCAGGACATCAGGATGTGCCACGGGACATGCTGACTTCAGTGTCACCTCGAGCTGCATGGTTACTATTTAATGCCTTCAGAGTGTGTTTAGATTCCCAAGCTTCAAGCTCAGCTGCTCCCTCTTGCACTTCTTAATTTTTGAATGAAATTCTGGGCTAAACAGAAACATACGCCAAAGATCAAAGGCAGCAGGATTTGCTGTAGCTGTGTACCTTAGTTACTGCAAAATGACACGCAGGACACAGGTAGACTGACAAGCAATCGCGTACATTCCTGTTGTACCTTCTGATGTTTCAGCTTTTTGCTTAGATTTTCAGCGACTCAAAGTGTAGAATAACAAGCAAACCCTAATTTAAGTTGTCAGAACTTGTCAGAAGCCAACATGAGGGTAAAAAGTTGACGCATTCCATCATGTTGCCTTTGAATAATGACGCAAGGCGCCAGTACAGTGTGGCTGCTTCATGGTTCTCGCGAGCGAGGAGAAGCCGAGTGCAGGAACTCATTCGTCATGTTTGTCAGAATCCTCTCTGTTGTCGGTCCTCACAGCTACAGGACTGATAGCATGATTTTGCCCACTGCCTCAGCTCCAGTGTGAATGAAGAAAGCTTAACTGAGTCACGTTTGAGGGAGACTCCAGGTTATTTCCTCAGAATAATGGAGGTTTATGCCTTCTTCTAAACATCGTCTCCAGCTCTACTATGCATCAGCAAAATGAAACGCTGACTACTTGGCACCGGTTTCCAGTGCCACATTTGGGTCCGTTTAAAATGATGTTTTCCAGCCGTCAGCAGCTGCTTTCCATCCAGCGGCTTTTTCCTTGTCTCCCCACTTTTCCTCTTCCCCACCAGCGCCGTCCCCTCCTTCTTCACGTCAAACTTGGCAGGCAAGTTTACACTCAATTTTCAAAGCCACCCTGTTCTCCATCAAATGTTGAGTGGCAACATCAAATGCTCGGCTGGACTAAGGCTGCCTGGGATTCCAGCGTGGTGGGCGGATAATTGGAGGCAGGCCTCGGCAGATTTGACAGATTTTTTTTTTTTTTTTTCTTTTTTACCGTTGTCGCAGGCTCAGTTCAAAAAACTGAAAAAAACAGAAGAAAAACATCAGACTCTTGGCTAATAAAAAGGCGTGCGTGAAGCGTAAATGAAGGATTCTTAAAAAGCAATCGGGAGGATCCCTGTTGCCGTTGCTATCGGCTGCCGTTCCAATCATTGGGAATCTAATAGGAGGACTTGTAAAGAAGTAAAACACTATGAAGACTATCCAGAAAATGTATCTCGTCTCTCCTCAGCAAATTAACCAGTTATCACCAACCTCCAACCTCCCACATCCGTGAAACTGCCGAAGACGAACTGAATGAGAAGATGAGGACCATTCTAAATGATTCTCAGTTAAACTCGTATGAGAAGATTAAAAAGTATGATGCTCTATTGCAGAGATATTTAACCTTTACAAAACAGGATCAGAGAGACCAAAGGAGAGTAACTCTGACTTTAAAACGAGACGGAGTCAGCGATCATCCCCACGACTCTGACAGTCGTGTCGAAAGTGTTCTAAAAACACCCTCTGTTACAGATGACTTGGGTAAGGATATTCTAAATAGCCTTCCGTCAAAAGTATATATGCATTATCATATACATTACATTATCCTGAGGATATCCAAAAACGGTGATGGTTGGAATATGAATGGCCAATTTATGTATGAAGGAAATGCTGTAAAAGGGTCTCGTGTGATATATTCAAGTACCTTTCCCAACCGTATAAGAAAACAAGTTCATCATTACCTGAGGGATGGTCCAAGTTTCTCATCTCATTATTAAAGCTAAACATCCCTCTCACACTGCTGTCCAATCCTGAAGCGAGGGCTCAATATCAGAGACTTAAATCGAAGTCTATCTCGCGAAAGAAAAGTATAGCTGAGAGCTGGTCTCCCGACCCAAAGGACCCTAAAGTGACACCTCAACGACGCTTGATGCGAGTAATGACCAAAGGGAAGAAATTGTCTCTAACACATCGATGGGTTTCCTGAATAATTGTCTTGTACACAGTTATTGTCTTTTCATCAATAAAATGTTTTATTGAATTACTATGAGATTACAGATTTTTTTTTAAACACACGCACAAACAAAATAAGATTAGTCACACGTTACAATAGTCTTTAAAATACAGAAGAGAACAGTTTTGTTGTTTCCACGGAAAGTGTGCACATCTTTTTAGACATTGTTGATGTCCTTTCACAAAGTTGTTTACCAAGAGGTCATTTTGGTATCGTCACTGTAAAGACATAATACTTCTTCGATAGACAGCCCTCAAGCACGATAACAGAGGTAGAAGACGCAATGATGACCACATACAAACGATAGAGGGTGCTGTAGTTGACCATTGTTGTACTTGATGTCGCCTGAATGTTTCTTGAGAAACTTTAAAATATTTTCAGGGTAATGTGCAAAGTAGGGTCCCATTCCAAATGAGTCAAAGAAAGTTGTTCTACCGTCTTCTTCGAGACTTAAAGCCAGCCACTGCTCTCCTGGTTTATGTGCCGGATGTGTGTTGACAATGAAATATGCAGGCAGTCTGAGGGGGTGTGTCAATTGAGGCAACTTATCCGACGGTCATACACCATAAAATGTGTCGCCCAAAAGACCTCTCAGCAGCCTCTGTAACTGGAGACTATCCATAATTTTTTAATAGTAGTCCACCAGCACTTGTCTTTTCGCATCAATCTCCAGAATGGAATCATAACAAGCGTACACATTTTGTGTTAGGGTGTTTGGTAAGGGTACTCTGAATCTCATCTCCAGTATTAAATTCCCATTTGACACAGGGGAGAGAGCGTCGTTGCCGTCGGCTGGATTGAGATTAAATGCAAACAGTGAATAACCACCGTTAAAACCTTCGCGGTCAATGCTTAAGGGTAGATCCTTCAAATTTCTTCCTGTAGCTACAATCATGTTATAAAACTCTCTGACCGCTATACTGTTATTAAACTGAGGTTGAAAAGCTTTTGCGGGGATCAGTCGGCCATCCTGACAGAGTGCTAGATATTCAGTATCGTAATGATGAAAAACGGGGAGAGATCTTCCTACCGTTAAATGCCTCATGATGCACCATCCCTAAAACCATGTATTTAGGTATTGAACCCAGAAATAAATTCTCCTGGGTGCATATTCTTGAGTTTTCTGGAATGGAGTATGTTTTTACATTGACTCGTGAGAGAAGGTAGAGAGCATTTCCTTTTAACAAACCCGCTGCATGACCTATTCCCACAGCTGGTGAAACAGTGACTTTCTTCACAAACAGAGAGGCGCCGAGGATTTTCAGAAGAAAGTTGGAATCGCGGGGTCCGGTCAGGCAGAAGGCATCATTCGCCCTGGTGAGTTTAATTCTTAAATCGACCGAGTTTAATAACAGTCTCTCACAGAAAAATATGTCGCTGTGGAGAGGACCGAGAAGATGTACTTCTCTGGATCTTCTCGTGAATTCTGGCCCTTTATTAAGGCCAGTGTTGGGACCGTTTACAGTGATGATCAAGTCAACTGACCCAAGTGTGTCTTGGTAAAAAAGACCGGCGCTAAACTGTGTTTTAAGAGTATCGCCTGAAAAGTTGACTGTTTCGATCATAGCTCTGTATGAGTGAGTGGAACTGGACTGCGAAATCATTCGCACTGCTCAAAGATTGTGTTTAGAGGGTAATTGATGAGACTGACTGCTGCGTCATTAGCCAGCGGTGTGCCATCGGCGTTAGTAAATCTTGCACGCACGTGCAGAAGGGTGTCATTTAGGTCTAGATACTTTTCGCCGTCTCCCGATATAAAAAACTCAATCGGTCCTCCATCGCTGATAGCGGCTACTGGAGCAATTTCAGTGTAAACTTTGTCCTCGATGGAAAGCTGCGTCACCGGCGGCGTGAATAAATCCAGTTCTGCCAATGTGCATTCAGCAGATTTCTGGTGTATGAGTGCCATGTTACTGTATATAAGGTTTTTTAAAATATATCAGAGCTCCCTCTGGACTTCCTCTTGGCCCGTTTGCTTCTGTCAACTGACTTCTTTCTTTTTTTGTTTGTACGTTTATTAGAGCTCTGTGTTACACGTCGTCCTGGAGGGCGTCTCTTTACAACGTCGCTGTAACAGAAGAGATGGTAAAACCCCGCTTTTAAATCAACTGGACGGGGCGCTCTGAACTCGCAAAAATGGATCCAGTTACCAGGCTCTACACCTAGCATGTAAGCCAAAGGAGAGTTAAAAAGCACTAGGTTCTGACCGAGCTGTAATATCCACCCTTGAACTTCAGTTTGGAAATATCTGTTCCCGCAGTTTTGAAATGTCAATCAACCCCTCGCGATTTGTCTTTTTTCCTCTGAGCTGAGGCGCTGGCGTCAGGATCCGGAGCCCTAAGTCTCGCCATGGCTGTATGAAATTCATCTTTATGCCGCCGCGACGTGTTAGCATCTAAATCTGAACCTCTCGTGGGAACCGTGTTTGTGTTGGAATCAGGTCCTCCAGGGTTCGGTGTCCAGTAAAATGACGCCGCATCCTCTGGAATATTATGCCATGTGTGAGGGCATGTAATCTCCGTCAAAGCAACCTCCCATTTTCCGTTTAAATCGATATGTTATGCTAAATCAACACGGAAAGTACCAATCGAGTTGTCTTTAAAAACTCTTGCACTGGCGTTTGATGGTAAAGTCACATAGAAGCCAGCGTTCTTTGAGCCGTACATAATGATATGATGCCTGGTGTAAAGAACGATCGTCTTATATATTTTTTATATCTGAAGCTTTTACCCAGCTGTTGAATTTTTCAGGCCAGTTCTGTCACCTCCTTTAACGACGGGTTCCTTGAGAATCTTTTCAACGTGAAATACTTGGATGGGTTTGTGATCGAAATCTTTCAATTTATACACAGGCGGGTTGCAGTGAATATGTTCAGTTATCGTAAATATCTCGTCTGTAAAAATCTGCTCATACTTTTTGTCAAATACACCTCGTAGTTTTGATATCCTAACATGATCGCCCTCCTTAAATTTTGGCTTGTAAAGATTGTCAAACAGAGTATTTTCTTTAGTTACTTCCATCGGTGTCATTTTTATACTACTGTGATAGCTGTGATTATAACTCTTTGCTATATCCTGTAAAACCTTGATGTAACGTAGGGTGTTTTTAACTGTAAAATATCTCCACATCCGATTTTTTAGAGTGCGGTTAAATCTCTCAACCACAGAGGCCGTAACGTCACTCGCTGTTGAAAAATGATTAATACCCATCCTTTCCATCAAAGCCCGGAAACTCTTGTTGAAAAATTATTTCCCGTCATCCTCTGTAGCTTTGCAGGCGTCCAGCTCTCCTCCAGCACTGATTCAAACGCCTTCACTGTCTCAATCTCAATCGAAGTAATTTTGATCGACGTTATATCTAGCCAATGCCTGCATGTCGCATAGGTCGGCCTGGAATTGTTGAAGAGGCCTGTGAACAAATACTCTGTTTCTCGGAAAGTTTACTCTCGCTGGTTTATGCAAGGTGTTATGCAAAGCATCCTGTTTTGATAAAAAACTTTAATAGATTTAGAACTGACTGGTTTTCCAGTCTCAACCTGCACCCCTCCACGAAGGCGATCCACACCTCCATAGCTCCCGGGGTGAAGAGGATTGTAAGAAACTCTTTAATGATGTGTTTCACCGACATGTTAAACGAGAAATGAAAGAGCTGAGATCCGAATATGCCTCTTAATGTTTTTTATTAAACAGGTTATGTCAGGATTCAAACGTAATGTTATACAAAGAGAAAAAAAAAAGTATCACATACGAGGGAATCTCGTGTTTGTGACATGGACCAGGACCGGCGTTCTATTCCAGATTCTACTTGTTGATTCCAGACGTTCAATTAGAGGATCCTCTGGCTCATGTTTGATGTATTCATTCCAGACACTTGACTTTGGAGACCTCATTTCGAGCATGACTGTCTCAGCCGTAGCCTTGGTTCTCATTTTCTCCGGTTGTATGTCATTCAGGGTCAAGTAGTGTTGTATAGCAGGCAGAAAGTTCTTGTTACAGAGTCTCTTCATCAACGGGTGGAAGTTAAGACTGTAGAAAACATCCTCCACCTCTTCAAGACAGCTGTGTTGTAGTTGGCTGGGATGATCTACTTGGCAACCGCAGCAGATCTCCCTCCAATACCTGCGCATGGTTTTACCTAGTAGATGAAATACAACTGTCTTTACAGCTTTCAGGAAGAAACCGCTTTTCCAGCCATCCGTTTCATCATGAGCTGCTGGTTCTTGGTCTTGAGAAGCTGAGGATGAAGCAGGCGGATACACGCCGACAGTTTCGTTCTTGGGGTAGGAGGTTGTTGCTCTCCCTACAGGTTCCTCCTCATCACCCACTTCATCCATTTCAGTTGCATCAGAGTCGTCTGTGTCGTCTTCGATGGTCAACGAAGGTCAGGCTCCGGCTGTCGTGTCGTTGTTAGAACCGACGTACTCATGACCATCACCCGTAACGTGTTCCACAGTAAATAGAGGGGTCGTCGAGGAGTTGTTCATTCCGTACCCAGTGCCGCCTGTAGCAGCTCCGAGGAAGATATTGGCGATACGTCTCATAATACCTTCTGTCCTCATTGTTGTCTTGGACGTGCTTGTTCCAAAGGGTACATCTGCAGGGTGTCGCTCTGGAAAAAATCCTCTTTATAGCAGCCATCAGCGAGTAGGCGGTCCAAAGGGGGCAGGACTAAAAGGTCAGTGCTTTTTTCAGCACAAGGGCATCATTCCATAAGCGGCTATGGTCGAAGAGGCCGTCGATTTTCGGAGAAATCTCCTGAATTTTATTACTCCAAGCATCCATCGGTGTTGCTAACGGAGTACGAAATACACCGCAATCAGAATTAAAATACTCCAGGACGAAATCTTCTTCTTCACCCGTGACTCCTGTTGATACTTTATGGATGGCCCTGAAGGACCATCATCCTGATCCTGAGATTTTAGCCAGCCATATAGCCATGAAGGACGGCTTGCTCTCCATTCGATCAGGTTTGTTAGTCACGGCTCCAGGCTTCTGACGTTGTTGTTGTTGTTCTTCTTCAGCCCTTGGAAGATTTTCCGGCTCAGCACACCCCAGTCGTTAGACGATAACAGCCAGCTCCGTATAGGCATTCAAGGTTTCGTCATCGCCCAACTGATAAATGTACATTTCAGCTGTTTCATACTTGAACGTGTACCCCCATCTCCCTCGGCGTCTGTAAGGCTCTAGAGACCACTCATTCTGCAATGATTCCCCGGGTGGTGCCTGCGTACGCCGTAGGTACATTATAGATTTACAGGGAGCCCCAGCACCCATCCACGGGTCCTTGATAACAGTCACAGCCGTGTCGCTGATCACTGGTGATCCACGCTTCAGTGTCGGGACAAACATTGCAAGTTGCTTGTGTTCGACGGTTCCTTGCTGCTTGCAACAGTCTGAAGGGTACATATATATACACACAGGGTGATGTTTATACAGCTATCCGAACCCCTCCCTTCGTTATTTTCCTTCCTGTTATAAAACAAGGGAGGATAAGGTTAATTATTTCCCTTCCTATCATAAAACAAGGGGGATGGTTATTATTTTAATTTCCTGTTGATATAAAAAAAAGGGGAGGGTTATTATTTTAATTTCTTGTTCACATAAAAAAGGGGGCAAGGGGGTTTTATTACCTCCGGAAGGGGAGGGGGTTTTATTACCTCCAGGGGGCCATAAATCAATACAGGTTTGACATTTTGGAGTTTCCTTCTTCTCTCTCTCTCGTCACCCTTTCATCCAGCAGCTTAAGAGGAATGTTACGAGTCTGGACAGTCACATCGGCCAGTGCGCAGTGATATGTGAGAAGCAGTGGCAAGAGGTAAATGGCGTGATGTCAAAATCTCGATTTTATTTTTATTTTTTTAAAGTGATTTCTTGTGCTAATTCCTGATGTTGTTTCCCAAGCTTTTACTGGGCTACTTCTCTGTAATTTTTCACGAGTGTTAATAGTTTCACGTATTAATACGGTTCAAAAATGTTTTATTACTCCCTTTATCTAGTGAAACTCACAGATGCATTTGTCACAAATGTCTCGCATGTCTATTCTTTTAACTTTGAATTTGGTCTTCCAGATTGTGCAATTAAAGCAGAAACTTAAACAGTATGAAGAGAGGGGAACTGTGCCTTGCACCGCCAACACCCTCCCATCTCAGCAACAAGCAGAGATAAAACGGTGAGACGTACCAGAAGTCAGTAGACGTGTGAATAGCTTGCTTTTTTTAGATCTTGGCGGTTGCTCCAAATAACTATCCAAATGGTCCCCAGTTGCAGCCCTAATACAGTATGAGTGGTGGTGTGGATTGTGATGACGCAAGTGTGTTGCTTCAGGCTCCGCTCACCTTTGCGCTGTCCTGATTTTAGTCCTCAAATGCAGGATCAGTTTGATTTGCTTTGAGGAAATGACATCACAAGTCCTTTCAAGCTACCAATAGCAATGTTAAGTGCAAATGTCTTGTCTCTGAATGCATATTTAACAATGATTTTAAAACAGAGTCAGGTTGCACAGAATCTGACTGAAAGCTACGCCATCCCCACCACCACCACCAGCAAGTGAAACATGGCTCGTGTTCTCTAGTGGTCAGTTGTTAAACGCATTTTGTTTGTCTCAGTTTTGCCGTCATATCCTTTTTGGATATTAACCGTGTGATGTTACCGCTGCAGAGGCTCTGCATGAAATATTCTCATGCCGTGCCCAAATCAGGAGAGAGCATCTGCAACTAGAGAGACAGCTGAAGGAGACGGAGCTGTGCCAGCGCTACTGCGAGGACGACAGAATGCACATCCAATATTTGTGTGCCAACGAAAATACTGGAAAGGCAGTTAACACATTTTCCATTATCCAAAAAGAACAGAATTCTACTTTTTAATGACACATGACTTTCCTCTGATTGGCTCACAATAAGATACTATTTATATTCTTTATATTGAGCCTTTGAATTGAACCATGGATTAATTTTGGGCAGTCAGTGAGTTTCAGTTTCCCGACCCATCCACGATCCGACCCACCACGCTGCAGGACCAGGAGAACAAGCGCAAGCAAAAGTGTGTTGTCTTGAGGATTTCACATTCTGCTGTGCGGTCGTGTGTGTGTGTGTGTGTGTGTGTGTGTGTGTGTGTGTGTGTGTGTGTGTGTGTGTGTGTGTGTGTGTGTGTGTGTGTGTGTGTTTGATTCAACGAACCGCCCTTTGCCCCACCAGAATGGTCAACATCTTGCTGCATACTTACACTCAGCGATTCACATCAGAGCATGATGCCGGGTCCCTGAGAGCAGTGGAGGAGCTGGAGCACCAGGAGCTGAAGAAAATGGTCCTGCACATGACAGAGGTGGCTGGCGCCGACCAGTGGGAGGAACGGGATGCTGACATGACATGTGACAGACCAAGGAACTTGGATGACAGTAGAGGAGGTGGGAGTGTCATGGATCTGGCACCGCTCCTATCTTTTTCTCGTCTCATGGACCACGAGAATTTGCCCTGCAGTGACTGTGCACTTATTTGGACATTTTGGTGTTGTGTTTTTGTTTTGCTAATCCACTGTCCATAGGTGCAAATGGCAAAGCAAAGAAAAGGTCATGTAGCAACAGCACTCCGTCGCCCAGAGGTATGGCGTGATGTTACTTCCGCTCGACTTACTGCCGAGCACGCCAGACAACAGCATGTCTTCACGTGGCGTCACTCTCCTCATCCTAAACGTCCCAAACACGCCTAGAAAACTTAAATGTCCAAGAAACCCTGAAATAGGGCCTTGCCTAGGGCCGCCTTCCTTGACAACACAACTTGGCCTTTTATTCCAGGATATTCTACCCTGGAGATTTTTTCAAGAAAAACAACATCATAGGAAGTTCTCACTGAGCTTTAGAGTGATGACACCTCGTGCTATTCCCATTTACAAGTTGGATGCGGTTGTCAAAAGAGCCACATCCGGCTCGCGAGCCATCGTTTCCTGATATCGAGTAAGAAACTGATGTTTCACTTGTTAGTTTGAAGAAAAATTCCAACTGAAACTTTTCAGTCAGAATGGTCGGCTATTAACCAGCGTTATACTTATTCAATCCCATTTCCGCTATCATAATGTATTAAGATTATACATATAATATATTACTTAAAATAAATGTTGAAAATAAAAAAAATCCAATGGTGTTTTCTATTGAAATGGATGCTAACTTGTCCTTGACAATTCATGGAAAGAGATCAGATCGAGGGTCAGAGGTGAAATTTCAGTATAGATGAGCAGCTCTCATGGAAACAGCACAGTGTATTTGTGTTTTAAAACCATTTAATGCACAGCTGGATTCATATGATAAACGAAGATATTTAACCTATTTTGAAATTACTAAAAAAATCTTCCACAATGAATATGTATCAACATATACTTAAAGCTATATGTCAATGGAAGACAAAATCCATCAGAGTACCACGGTTGACTAAGAGTCATTTAACTACCTGTGCAGTTGAAGCCGTTCATCACACCATCTAGAACACCTTTGGCAGTATTCTCAAAATGATCTTGTTGTGTAGAGTACTCATCAAAAATATTGTCAAAAACAAACTTGAGGTCTTTGTTAGCCCTCTTGTTAATATTCCTGTTTCGGACTCTTTGTGTGCCAAAGCATGACTGGTACTCTTCTTTGGGGTCAAATACGAGCATGTGGTTATCGACGACCTGGATCACGTTCCGGCGTTTCTCATTTTCAGTGGCAGGCCTTACTCGTACCACCACCTTGACGTGGCTACACACGTCAGCTGCCATCATGTTCATAACTGCAATTCCAAAAAAACTATGATGATGATGAATGAAAGATCTGGAAAGTATTCACGATCATTTCTTTTTTCACAAAATGTTATGCAACTGCAATATTCCTATATTGCCAACAAATACAACTCACAATACCCCCATAATTAACAATAATGCGTACTAGTGGGATATAAATTGTTCAGTCGTACAATGTATCCCGTCAATGTGGCATCCCTAAATGGATGACCACAATCTGCCAAAAATGTAATATGTTATTTATGTTGATCATTTGGCTATTGTGTTCTCTTGGAGTTTTGCGAGTGTTTTTTTTTTAATTACTGATATAAGACGGTGAAACGGAACTATTATCTGGGGTCGGAGTTGCGAGGGGGACAAAAAGTGTTACTGCGCTCTGGGAACACGTTTCATCAGACGCTACTTGGACTCCATACGAGACACCTGTTTATATCGTGTTGTCTTCTTTCATCTGCACACAGTATTTGCGACGGTTGACCGTCCTGGGACCCGTAACAAATCTTGGGGGCTCGTCCGGAATCTAGCGCCATCTCCTAACCAGAGGCGGTATTGCGGATCCATTCATCATACCTGGGAGCAAGACAAGACACTGCCAGAAAATTGCTGTGGTTGGAGCGGTGAGCTGTTGTGGGCTGTTGAGTTGTCATTGCTGAAGCTGTGACCCATTTCAAGAGTGGAAGAGTTGCTATGATGTCGCAGAACGAGAGGAAGAGCCTATTGTGGGACACTGGGAAAAGTCTTCTCACCCTCTCGGCACAGGAGCTGTTCCATATTGCCAAGGACGTCAGTACGGAGGTGGGACAGGACCAACCCGAACTCTCGTCGACTGATCATGAAGGGTGTTTGGACTTCATCAGTTCATATTTGCACAGTAAGCAATTACTTGACTTAGAAGATAGCGGGATGGTCAAATTGTTGATACTCAATGATACTATTGATGCCCTTAAGAGTGGAAGGAATGATTCTGAGACATCTTGTGTGACTCTTACTCAGAACCAAGGAAATGTTATTGTAAATGTAAATGCGAAGGAATCTCATATGATGCTGGCTACAGACAATACTATACCAACTAGCTTGACCATGTCCAGCATTCACAGTGGTGTTGCCGGAGCTAGTCCTGTCACAGTGGGTGTGCCTGATGGTACGAGTTGGTGAACATGATAAATAATTATGAGCAACTGGGACAGAGGTTGAGAGAGACTATTATGTCATCAGCACAGACTTGTGAGCCTGGCTTTAATGGGCCACAAACCCCATCTGCTCCTCAACCAGGGTGTGAGGGAAGCTTCTCCCTTCGAGACATGGCATACTTTCAAAGAAAAGAGTTCAAGATTCAAGGTGGTCAATTTGGAGACCATTCCTCTGATATTAGTTACAATAACATTTGTAAACAGATTGAGGAAGGAGTAAAAGAAGGGTTTTCTGATACAGAGAAACGTTCGCGGGGTACTGCGAATAGTGAAACCAGGGATTTTCAAAGACATGCTTATTGATAAGGATGACTTGACTGTAGTGGAGCTGAAGGGGTTCCTGCAAGCACACCTGAGGGAGGAAAACAGTACTGAATTATTTCAAGAGTTAATGTGTGCTAAACAAGAAGATGGTGAAGCGCCTCAACAATTTCTCTATAGAGTCATTGGGTTGAAACAGAGGGTCTTATTTACGTCCAAGTTGTCAGATGCAGGCATTAAATACACCGCTGCCACAGTTCAGGATGTGTTCCTACACACGGTTTATCAGGGTCTAGGAGCGAAACACAGCAGCCTACATTCTGAGTTGAAACCCCTCCTGACAAACTGTGATGTCAGTGATGAGGCAATTTTGCGCCTAGTAACACAGATCACCAGTGAAGAAAGTGAACGACAGAGGAGAATAGGGTCTTCTCGCAGTAACACAGCCAAGCTGACAAGAAGTCAAAACAAAACCACATCCTGTTAAAGAGCTAACGGCTAAGGTGGAAGAACTGACGAACCTGGTAAAGTCTCAACAACCACAAGCATTATCCCAGCCGACCACTGTGAATCGCCAACCCCAGAACAACGCCAGAGAGAGAGAGAGAGAGAGAGAGAGAGAGGTCGACTGCCAGACATGTCGTGAACGTAACAGACGGGACTGTAATCACTGCTTTGTGTGTGGAGAGGAGGGTCACAGAGCCGTTGGTTGTCTCAAAAGGCAAAAGAACCAGGGAAACGAGAGCCGGACACTGCAACAGGGGAACCAGTGATCGGAAGTCAAGGAATGCCCCAGACGGATCACCATCAACCAGGATGTCAATCACCTCCTCCGCTAACTGACTCCTTTGTTGAGAAGCAAACCAAAAGCTATGAACAGCCTGACATGTCAATTTGTGCCAAGCGCAGAGCAGTTGCTAAACTGATTCAAAGAAAAGCTGTGTTGACCCATATACGTGCCCCCATGAGCAACTCACCATTGGAACTAATTTATATAGATTACCTACACCTTGAGAAGAGCAAGGGGGGTTATGAGTACATATTAGTCATAGTCGATCATTTCACAAGATTTGCACAAGCGTACCCGACGAAAAATAAGGCTGGTCGCACTGCAGCGGAAAGGATATACAAAAATTCCCCATTTTGGATTCCCTAACAAACTCCATCATGATCAGGGGCAGGAGTTTGAAAACGAGCTGTTTAGGACCCTGGGACAGCTGACTGGAGTGGGACATTCCCGAACATCTCCCTACCACCCACAAGGGAACCCTGCTGAGCGATTGAACCGAACGCTTATTCAGATGCTTCGTACATTGACAGACAAAGAGAAAGAATCATGGAAAGAACACCTTGCAAAGGTAGTACATGCATATAACTGTACGCGCCACGAAGCCACAGGTTACTCTCCACATTTTCTCTTATATCATTTGGATCTATTGTTTCAATTATCAGAAAAGACAGAAAATGAGACTCAAAACGGGTATGTTGAAAAATGGAAGAGAAGAATGACTGAAGCATACCATATTGCTAGCAAAAACAGTTTTGCTTCGAGTGCTAAGGGAAAGTCCTATTATGATCAGAAAATGAGAGGGGTTGTACTAAAACCAGGTGACAGAGTTTTAGTTAAGAATGTCGGAGAACGTGGAGGGCCTGGAAAACTGCGCTCTTATTGGGAAAAGACAATTTATATGGTGAAGAGAAAACTGACAGATAACCCAGTATATGTGATACAACCAGAGAATAATGCCTCAGGAAAAACCAAGACGCTGCACAGGAACTTGCTTTTACTAGTGAATGATCTTCCAATTGCAGTTCAGCCACCGACACAGCAAAGACATCACAAGCGAAAACATGGTGACAGAGAAACAGACTCTGTCATAACGCAAGTGGATAACGCTGACACATCTGAGTCAAATGATGAGAGACCAAGGGGATATTGGTTAAAGAGGTCAATAAGTGTACCTACTTCTATAACCCCTGTGTTATTCCAGACTTCAAATGGATTGAATCAACAGCGACATCAAGCTGGCAGGATAGGCCAAGTGGAGGAAAGATCCTGTCCAAGTTTAGGAGCCGCTGTAGGGGTACAACACCAAGCCAGACAATCCTATTTCAATCCAGATGCTCCGAAAGCGAGACTATTACCAGTTGAAATACAGTCAGAGTTAGATCTTGGAGAGTCTGAGCAAATGGAGTTTGATGAAAATGTTGGGCGAGGCAATGGTCAAAACGAGTTGGAAGGGGAAAACATTGGGAATGTGGTTGGAAAGGAGTTAGAAGTGTCATGCCCACAAGAAAGTGGTGGTACTTTAGACAACTGACAACTCACTGCGAAGGTCCACTAGAGAGAAAAGGCCGGCTGAGACATTCACCTAATCCCTCGCTTGGCACACCGATGTATCAGCCTTACCCCTCTGTAAATGCTGTTAGTGCTCATCTCAGCCCATACTGTGATCCCAGATTCCCACTGTCATACCATACATCATTCCCTTACACACCACATACACTCTATTCTTACTTTCCATAGTCCCTTTGCTGAGTTAAGGGATGCCTAAAATACAGTTATTGTAGTTTGTGTCTTGTGTTGAGTCCAGTGTTTCCCTGAAGTTTAGATATTTCACTTTTGTTGTTGGGGCGTGTGTGGCACCCCTAAATGGATGACCACAATTAGCCAAAAAAGTTATATGTTATTAATGTTGATCATTTGGCTGTTTAGTGTTCTTTTGGAGTTTTGTGAGTGTTTTTTTTTTTTTATTACTGATGTGAGGTGAGGCGGAACTATTGTCTGGGGTCGGAGTTGCGAGGGGGACACAAAGTGTAACAGAGCTCTGGGAACACGTTTCATCAGACGCCACTTGGACTCCAGACGAGACACCTGTTGATATTGTGTTGTCTTCTTTCGTCTGCACGCAGTATTTGCTACGGTTGACCGTCCTGGGACCTGTAACATCAACATATAACAAAATTATTGCTGTATAAAAGTATGTCAAAGTAAATTCGCTCACTCACAGAAGTCAGTCCAACCGAGATGCTTCAACGACTGATGCAGAAACATCTCCATAATCACAAGGCGCTATTTCAAGGCGTTATTGTGTTCCGAAATTAAAATCGGACCATCCCTAATGTACCATCTGATGACTGGACCAGGTCGTGAACACTTGTTACTGACCGAAAACAGGCGATGCAAATCACGTTTCAAATCAAGTGGATTTTCTTTGTTGATGCTGACACGGCTTAAATTCAAGATCAAATCATTTAAAAGTCTTCTCTGAACTGAGTGTTTTGCAGTTTAGCGCTGTATATAGAGCCTGGTAACGACTGGAGCTAAGGTTAACTAGCGTGAGCTGCTAACGGCTACCGGGTGCGTCGTGTTCTGATCTTCGTTTAGTCATTTGATGTCATAACTTACCCCTCAGTGAGATATAATGAAACGCTGCTTCAGCAAGTAGTACTGTTCATCAAAACTCTTCACTTACACTCGCTTTGTGAGTAGAGCAGCACTGTGCAACACAACCAGCGGCAATGGGAAGTGACGGGTCCTGAGACAGCGATGCGTCGGCGCGTGTGCCGAGCTCACAGATCTGAGACCGTCACGTGACTGTGCCGACTCGGAACTGTGTTTCTAAGGAAGCGCACCTGTCAACAGGATGTAACTGCTGAAACAGTCGAATCTCACAGTTCTATGTGATTGTCTTTGTGGATCTACGGGGCAGCTCCAAGGGAAACGCAAGCTGTCTGCCGTGCACGACCATTTTGATCTCCTGTCGGAAAATAATGTAGTTCTATTTCATACGTGCTCCGCCCTCTAACGGACTTCGCTATTGGTTAATCCACATCGAGGCAATGGCCTCGGCCTGAGACTTCGATTGATTGGCTCTCCGCCCAGGAAGGCAAAACCCACCATGTATTACTCTCCCCTGCTCCCGCCACTCTGATCCTTTTGGAACTCAGCCTGTGACTACAACCATCGGGTTAACATGGAGCGTTCCTGTTCGTCCTGCGCTGATTCTCTCGGTGAGTCCGACAAGCATGACTCCTGCGTCGTCTGCTTGGGGCCTGAACACCTGAGACTGCTGGACTCGTGTCCCGCCTGCGTGGCTCTTCCAGGAGAGGAGCGGCACAGGCGGGCGGGTCTAGCATGCTGGAAGGGAGTCGACCAGGAGTCGGCCTCTCTTCCAGCTACTCAGCCTCCTCAGTCCGCTCCTAAACCACCTCCAGCGAAGATGGTTTGGGCGGACGTTACAGAGGAGGGTGAGTGTCGTTTTTAAGAGGAGGAGGTCCACCTCAAGATTTTGCCCAACGACGACGACGACTTGGGGGTGGTGGATGAGGGCGAGAGTACTCCAGCGGGGCCTAGCCAGAGCAGGTACCCGATGGACGAAATGCCCCAATTATTCCGTGAGGCAGCGGAGACACTAGGAGTGTCCCTCCCTGTCCAGGCGGAACCAGAAGAAGAGGACTTCTCAGTACCTTTGTACGCAAAGGTTGTGAAGAAGGCATCCAGACTCTCAGCCACGGTCCCTAAATTGATCGTCAATGGCGCCGCCTAGGGGATATGCCGTGTATTCACTGTGGAAGGCGTCGATCCCACCAGGGGGCTGCCACCTCTGGGGGACACGCTTGGGTTTTGTCTGGCACCCAACTCTTCTCTCTGGACTGGCGGTAAGCAATGGCACCCAGAGGAGAAAGACCGTACTACCGCCACCTTCCTGGACCGAGCTTATGCATGCGGTATGCACGTTCGGACCCTGGCGAACGACATGGCCTTCGTGGCAGCTTCCATGGACAGGCTGTTGTTCGAGAAGGAATCCATTTCAGGGGACGAGCTCCGGAGGATCCAGGCCTCTACGGCGGCCTTTCAGAAGATGCCGCGTCTCGTGCAACGTCTCGGGTCTCATGGAGCTGATGGAGACGCAGAAGTCGTCGGCCAAGGTTCGTGTTCGCTAGCTAAAAAGGCTAGGCTAACACTAGCTTCCTCGGCCACCGGCCATCGTTCACCGCCCGTGTCAAGTCGGCCTGGTTCGAACTCTTCAAACGCACAGGTGAGTGCTGGCCGGCTTAAGGGACTTAGTTTCCCAGCGGCCTCTGAAGCTGTCGTCTCTGGCAGCAATGTTGCACCGCCTGCCTCTGGGAGGTCCCGTCGATGTTCTCCAAGCGCTTGGGTGAGTGTCGTCACTGGAGGCCATTTTGCTTCGTCTGAGTCAAATGAACCCAGTGCGGCTGCACCGAGCGTCACCGTGTCGAGCAGTGGACTACATCTCCCGGTTCCCATGCTGATGACGAAATTCACGACCCACGGTGTCTTCAGCGAACCCGGACGGCGGCACCCGGCCCTTTCGGAGGGTGCCCCCCGCACATACCAGATGAGGTGGGCGGGCATTTTCTGTCTCTGGCTCAACCCCTTACAGACTTTCACTCTGTGTGGGTGGATTTGTGCGGCCCCCTCGCCCCTTGGTTAAACAGATCATTAAGCAGGGGCTACGCACTCCAGTTCTGTCGCCGTCCCCCCGAGTTCATGGGAGTCCGTCTCACGTCTCCTCGCTCCCCAGCAGAGCGTCTGTGTCTGGAGCAGGAGGTGGAGTCGCTCCTTCGGAAACGAGCTCTCTCTGGTGCCTCAGGAGGACCGCGAGAGAGGGTTCTACTCTGTGTACTTTCTGGTCCCCAAGAGATCGGGAGGTCTCAGACCAATTCTGCATCTGCGACGGCTGAATGCCTTCATCTCCTCGCGCTCGTTCAGGATGCCGACAATAAAGCAACTGCTCGAGTGTGTCAGGCCAGGGGACTGGATGACCTCCGTGGATCTGATGGATGCGTACTTCCACGATCCCATCCTACAGCGCCACAGGCGCTACCTGAGGTTTACAGTGGGGGACAACTGTTACCAGTTCGACCAGCTGCCCTTCGGGTACTCCACGGCTCTTCTTTGAAGGTGGTGGATGCTGCGTTGGAGCCGCTCAGATCTGTGGAAATAAGAATCCTGACATATCTGAATGACTGCCTCATTCTAGCGGCTTCGGAGAACAAAGCACGACGTCACACGGAGATGGTGCTGCGGCACATCACACGTCTGGGCTTTGCGGTCAACCTCCAGAAGAGTGTGCTGCAGCCCAGCACTTGCACTCAGTATCTGGGGTTGCTTCTCGACTCTCGGTCCATGATAGCGCGGCTGTCAGACGAGAGGTTGTCGAGACTTCTCCATGCTGTGACGGTGGCGAGAAGTGCCAGAGACTGAGAGTGAGCGAGGTGATGACCTTATTAGGTCTCATGTCGGCGGCTCACTCGGTAGTCAAACTGGGTCTTTTGCACATGAGACGCCTTCAACGTTGGTTCGCGCGTCTCAGGCTCGACCCAGTCAGGGACAGATCGAAGTTTGTGGTCCTTCCGGCCCAAGTTCATCTGGATCTGATCTTTTCGGCCTCCAGCAGTCGTCTCCACGCTGTACATAAACCTGTTGGAGTTGTTAGCGATGGAGAAAGTGCTGGAACACTTTGCGCCGCGTCTGGAAGGTCATCACGTGATGGTCAGGTCAGACAACTCCAAGGACGGTTACCTACATCAACCGCCAGGGGGGAGTGAGAGCTCCCTCTTTGCACAGAGTGGCAGCTTACATTCTTCTGTGGGCGGCCTCTCATCTTTTATCTCTGAGAGCGCGTCACGTTCCAGGTGTGCTGAACGTGGACACAGACAGAATGTCCAGAGGAGGCGTGTCAGCGGAAGAGTGGGGTCTCGCGCCACACATGACAGAGGCGGTCTGGGCTCGCTTTGCGGCTCCGGTCGCGGACTTGTTCGCATCAAGGATGAACTACAAAGGCCCTCTGTGGTTCTCCTTCAGGGCGTCGGACAACCCCACCCTGGGGGTGGATGCTCTGGCGCACGCGACGTGGCCGCAGGGACTTCTGTATGCGTTTCCTCCACTGAGACTGTTGATGCCGTGCCTTCTTCGTGTGAGGACGCAGAAGTTGACGGTGATCACGGTGGTCCCCGACAGTCCCGGCACCAGGTGGTTTCCAGACCTGGTCAGCTTGGTGGCGGGTCCACCCTGGACGATTCCAGACTCTCACGGTTTTCTCGTGCAGGATCAGGGCCGGCTTTGGTTCCGTCCTGTCCTGGGTCGACCTCTCAAGGTCTGGTTGCTGAAAGGGTGAGACTGCTGGACATTGGGCTGTCGGACGCAGTCATCCAGATGGTGCAGAGCGCCAGCGACTAACAAACTTTACACTTCCAAGTGGCGGGTGTTTGCTAGCTGGTGCGCAGCGAGACAGCTTTCGCCGTCTGCTTGCTCTGTGGCGGAGATCTTGTCCTTCATGCAGGAGCTGTTGGACAAGGGCCGGGCGGCGTCTACACTCAATGTGTTTGCGGCCGCCATTTCGGCTGGGCACCAAGGTTTTGACCGGGTGTCCGTGAGGAGTCACCCGGTCATTTAGAGATTTCTGCTTGGCGCTCGGCGCATTAGGCCTCCTGTGAGGAACCTAATTCCGCCCTGGAGTTTGCAGGTGGTTCTAGAAGGGCTCTGGAGACCTCCGTTCGAACCACTGGCTGCCGCTTCGCTGGACATTTTGTCCTTGAAGACGGCTCTTCTTCTGGCCTTAGCTTCAGCTAAGAGAGTGGGCGATCTGAAAGCCTTGTCTGTGAGCCCACGGTGTATGTCTTTTGGTGAGGGTTTGACCTCTGTGACCCTTCATCCAAACCCGGCTTTTAGACCGAAGGTCATCACGGCTTCGTATCGGTCTCAAATCATGATGTTGAGGGCCTTTTATTCCCCACCTCATCAGTCTGATCAGGAGGCTAGGATGCACCGGTTGTGCCCAGTGCGGGCCCTAGCTTGCTACGTGGACAGGACAAAGGACTTTCGTCTGACCGATAGTCTGTTTGTCTGCTATGGAGGGAACCTGGGAGGCAAAGCTGTCACATCGCAGCGCCTTGCCCACTGGGTGTGTATGGCCATGTCTGCTGCATACAAAGCTGAAGGCTCTGTGGCCCCAGAGGGCCTCAGGGCTCATTCAACTACGGCCATCTCCTCATCTGCTGCGCTTTTCGGAGGTGCTTCTATGGAAGACATCTGTCAAGCTGCTTCTTGGTCTTCTGCTTCGTCCTTTGCACAGAACAATCTGAGAGACATGACGGACACTTCAGTAGCTCACACTGTGTTGTCTGTTCAGGGATCGTCGTCCATGGCTGGACCCTCTGGTCGTTGATTTGGTTCTTTTCTCTCTGGTCTTCTGTAAGGCCATGCTGGGAGTGAACTAATCCCTACAGCCTTCACCGGGGTTTTTAACCAATAGCGAAGGCCGTTAGAGGGCGGAGCACATATGACATAGAAATGATGGTTACTCACGTAACCCAGGTTCTATCAATATGTGCGTAGCACTCTAACTGGCTGCCCAGCAGGCCTGTTTCCGCTGAGTTCCAAAGGGAGCAGAACGGCGGGCGCAGGGGAGAGTTATACATAGTGGGTGGTGCCTTCCTGGGCGGAGAGCCAATCAATCAAAGTCTCAGGCCGAGGCCAGTGCCTCGATGTGGATTAACCAATAGCGAAGGCCGTTAGAGGGCTACGCACATATTCATAGAATAGACTAACCATCATTTTCTAAGGAAGTGCACCTGTCAACAGGATGTAACTGGTGAAACAGTTGAATCTCACAGTTCTTTGTGAATGTCTTTGTGGATCTAGGGGGCAGCTCCAAGGGAAACGCAAGCTGTCTGCCGTGTAGGACCATTTTGATCTCCTGTTGGAGAATAATGTAGTTATTTCGATCTGTGTGTTTGTCTCAGATTTCCGACTTGTCTTGTTCCATTCTAATTCAAATGATTTTACAAGGTATCATTTAATTTAGGAAATTTAAAAACGTTGGATTTTTCACATGATGGCACATTTTCACATTATTTAAAAATATGGAATAATAATGAATGCAAAGAATTATTTGATATTAATATATATAGTAGGTCATCAAATCAGTGTAAATGTAGAACTCGGTTGCCTGCAGGGATTCTTAATGTCCAGCAGATGTCACTATTCAGTGACACAGTATCAACACAGTATCAGCACAATGTGTCACTGTGTCGAAACGCTTTTTCAGGAACAGCCAGGCAGCAGCAGCACCAATGGGCTTGTGAGACCAGGCGGCGGCTGCGTGGGGTGCTTCCCAGATGATGACGAAGGGGGCGGATACATCGGGAAATCTCGGATTGTTGTAGTCGGATTGCACTTGGTACGAAGAACGTGATGGAGAGAATCACTTTTTTTCGATTTATTGGCTGATGAATTGGAGGCGGGGGAACACTTCTTTATCAGAATGCGCTCAGAGAAGGTAAGTAGTTTTGTCGAATCAAGAAAAGGCAAGAAACTGCCAGCATCAAGTCAAATTACCATAACATTTTGAATGTGATGACATTTCCTTCATTCTAAAAATAACACTGTTTATATATATATATTTGTCGCCATGAAACAATCCGTAGGTTGTAACGGACTCTCCATAATTTTCCCAGGTCAGTTGATAAAGTAATTTCTTTTGAGGAGGATGTAGTCTCCTTATTCAGTCCGTCAGACTTCAAGAGCCATTTCAGACTAAGAAGAGAACAAGTGGAGGTTGGTGACAGAAGTTTTCTGTTTGACTTTATTGCCTGTCATTTCCTCTTTCCCCTCGTTTCGACCTGTCCTTTGCCCGTTTGTAGGTGGTCATCAGGTTTCCTAGCTTTTTTGGACCTTGCATTTCTTTATATAAAGCCAACTTGTTTTTGTGGTGGAGACCAAGGAGACTGCGTGTGAAGTCCCGCAGCAGAAAGGTGGCATCATGTGTGGACTCTGTAACATGAATGTTGTTCAGAATTACAGTGTGTCATCCCCTATAACTCTGATTCAAACAGTAACTCTACGTTTCTATTTTGATGAGGTGGAAGTGGAGGGGACCTGAGTGAGGTCAGGAGGACCTTCATGAGCTGAGGTCTCTTCAGGTGACTGAGGAGTCAGCTCCATGACACTGGGACCTGGGGGCACTATGGAGAACGTGTCATCCAAAGCACACTATACACTGATATTGTCCGCTATTGAATGTACTTCACCTAAATGACGACGTGCATCTCTGATATGTGCCAAAACCCCAGAGGCCAAATTATTGTCAGTGCAGAAACACATGAAGATGAACATGTGTCCAGCTCTAAGGCTGTTCTTCATCTTTACTTCGTGAAAGAGTCTAAATTATTGTAACAGCTGTATTCCATTCTCTTTCATGCATGTCGACTACTTTATGACCAAACATGATTCACAACTTCTTGTACATGTCTAGAATTATCTGTTGCACATTTATGCACTTCTACTCAGTAAATGTGCAACATGGTATTCCATAGTCCATGTTTTACCTTGCCATCTTCAGTCTTTCAGCAGTCTCCTGTGTCCAGACCTGCATCTGGACACAGCATCACCAATAGTGACCTTCTCCATCACGTGTAATCAAAATAACCCAGGTTTGGTCAGTTCCTTATATAGCTAGTCAATACGCACACGCTGCACACCTGCCTGGTGTAAAACCAACATGCTATGGAAAACCTCAAGCAAATGAAGTTCATTATTGTAGTTTCTTTTTCTAACAAATGGTTTTAATTGCTGATTAATACTCTGCAATGATCCAATGAAACAGCAGCTTCAGGCAGCAGCGCAACTTGAAATGTCTCACCTTTTTAATGTGTTTCTAAGCAAATGGCAGAGGTCAAATTGTATTTCAAACTTCAAACTGTCATTTAAACTAGAACTCAAGCTGACATTCCATGGGAATTTTGCAATTGCTTTCCAATGCACTTCCAGGCGGAAGTCACACTGGCGCAGTGGTTCAGAAGCAACTGCGGGGTGCCTGGATCCCACCCCTGTTCTCGGGGCTCTCTCTCGAGATTTGGTGGTGATGACGTCGGAGCCCAACAGAGCGATTCTGGACACCCCAACTTCCCACAATGTGTGCATGTGGCATACCATGGACCAAACCCCTCCGAACGCATACTATCTATAAACCATATAAACCATAAACCATATAACCAGCATAGCTCACCGGAGGAGCGGGGTCACTCAGTGGTGCTGCATGGTGTCGAGACCTAGCTAGATTAACAACAAAGAGATAAATTGGGGTACTGTGTGAGCCAATGTAAAAACGACATCTAACAATCCAAACCACCAATTACACTATAACTTTATTCAAAAAAATGCAGCTCACACCCACAAAGCGCTTCACCAATAAATTAGCTAAGTCACCACGTGTGACCATTATTCATTAAATACAGCGTGTCTACATCCTGGGAACTAGTTGCTGCCTCCATAAGTGATTTTATTGTTAATGTTCAAATCCCACATTCAGCAAAAATTCTGTTTTTAATTAACGACTGCATGTTTTGCTTGACAAATCTTTCAGTAAATCATTTAATATAAAAAATAGGTGGCCGACCATACGCTTAGTATTCAAGATGTTAACACAAGCAACAACCGAGGACACAGAAAGAGAAAAACAAGATATTTTCTATATATCTTATGAACCACAAGTTGAAGGAGGGAGCGGCGAGAGAGGGAGCCGGGCAACTGCAGTAACTACCCCTGGCTCACCGGTCTGTGCTGGTCAATGGTCCGGGCTTCCATATCTCCCAGCTGGACCTTGAATCAGGTGTTGTTTTTCATGTGCACATGGGAGACCCAAAGAAACACTCGCCGGAGATCTGGAGTTCCAAGAGCCTCGGCGACTCTCTCCCGTGCATCAGCTCAAACGTTCATCTTCCCTGCCAACATCCACCCAAGACAGTCTTGGCAAGGAAGATGATGGTCCAGGTCTTGGACACCACACCCCTTAACTTTATGAACCCTATGAAGGAGTTGATCGTCAGTGTTCATCCTGCCATCTCTCTGTCCACCAGCACTTATTAAGTGCTATTTTGGGTTTAAGTCCTGGGACCCCTTTCAGTCATTGCAACACCTTGAGACAGTGTCCTTGAGACCCCAAGTATGTTTACCTGTCATGATAAGCGAGAAGCTGCTATTTAAAGCAGCAAGTTCACGTCCCCCTTGACATCCAGTGTTAAAATCAGTTAAACACTGATTGAATTTGTATGACAGTATCTATAATACACTTATTTAGCACATAATGCTGACACGTGAATAATGCATCCTCTGAGACAAAGAAAACAATGCTTTTCCATGTTTTTAATCTCTGTGCTAAAGTAACAAAAATGTCAGGTTTCGTGTTCGTTTGTGCTTTTATTGTTGTACTTCCTGTCTCCCCGCTTCCGTGTCTTCGTCTGTCCTGCTCCAGCTTAATGGTGACAAACAGCTGGGACCCATTCCGCCGATGATATCTACCCTTCTGCCCACTGTGTTGTCGCTAGATGGTCTGCTGCTAATACGTGGTATGATCTCTTGTTGCTACTCTGATTCTCTTGTCCCTGGTTTGTCTTTCCTTGTTCTTGCTCCGCGTCTCTCTTGTTTCTCTTCATCTATACCACTGTCTGTTTGCTCTTTCCTCAGCTCCGCATTTGCTTCTTTGAGTGTTTGTTTACTCTTTCTGTGAGCTTTTCTGCTAGTTTTTCCTTGCCTAGAGTGTTTGTTTTTCGCTTCTGCCAAGCGTCCTTTGTTATATTCAGCCTCGTGAGTGTATTTACCGAGCGCATAGTTTTCTGCTGTCCCCGTTTTACAGTGCAGTGTAACTCACGCCTGTTTTCTGTTGTAGGTTATTCCCCCACCGTTGGTGTTGTGTCCACCGCGCTCCACTTTGGTGTCGCCGCCCTCAGTTCATTGTTTTTGTTCGTGTATTATTTTTGTATTAAACTTCTTGATTAACAGAAACCTTGCTTGTCTCAAGTCATCTGCGAATTTAAAACCATATGAATTGAGTCACCTTACAACTACACTATGACAGAACCGTCTAGCCACTGAACTGACTCAGCAATGGTTTTGAATTTGCAGAAGGCTGTAGGCTCCCAGAGCACTAGAATCTCTAATTTAGAGAGAGTGACTCAGGGTTTCCTGGAGCAGCTGCAGAATATTTCAGCCCATTGTGAGCGATCTTCGCCTCCTCCTACTGGAGCAGACTCAACCTTACCTGCTCCAGTCGCTGCTTCTGCTCCTGCCCCAGTACAACAACTATTCAATGTTCGAGAGCTGACCATTCCTACGCCAGAGGTTTATGCAGGTAAACCAGGCTTCTGTAAGAACTTCTTTTTTCAATATTCGCCTGTCTTTGACTCTCAACCCTCACTTTTCCAGACAGACAGAGCCCGGATTGTATACTGTATAAACCTTCTCCGCGACAAGGCCAGCCAGTGGGCAGCTTCTCTTTGCGAGTCAAGACTCTCCCATTCTGAATGATTTCCACACATTCTCCTCAGAGAGGCGTCGAGTTTTTGATGCTCCCTTCAAAAGTGGCTCTTGCGCTTCCAAGCACTTAGTATCTGTCACTCAAGACATCCCTAAGGAATCGGTATCCGAATATTCGATCCGCTTCAGGATCCTAGCAGCCCAGACTGGATGGAATGAACCAGCACTCATGTCCATATTTATTAATGGGCTAGCCTCCAACATACAGGACCAACTCTCTCTCCGCGACGAACCCAACTCTCTGGAGGAGCTCATCCTCCTAGCTATTGGAATAGATAACAGGATCAGAGAGCATTCCAGAGAGAAACGTCCCACTCACCACATGGTGTTGCCGGTTCCGTTTTCTCCACCTACAACTAACCCTCAGCCCGAAGTCTCCTCCTGACTTGAAGACTCTGAGCCCATGCAGGTGGGGAGAATGAGACTGACACTGGAAGAACGCCAACTCCGGATCTCTCGGGGCCTTTGTTTATATTGTGGTCAACCGGGTCACATCATCCGTGTTTGTCCGGTCCGTCCTAGAGGCTGCCGTCTTCCACTCGTCTCCCAAAATAAGGTCAGTAAAACACCTATTAGAGTGGGAAGAATAATTTTTTCTGCCTCCCTGCGCAAGGGAGAGACGAACTCTCCGGTCGAGGTGTTCATAGATTCAGGTGCTCATGATAACTTTATCGACGCCTCTTTTGCTGACTCATTATCCGTTCCTCTTGTCAGGTTGGACTCCCCTCGCTCTCTTTCGGCAATTGACGGCAGTCTGCTCCCACAAGTCACCCACCGCACCTCCCTCCTGACCCTCACACTGTCTGGAAACCACTCTGAGGTGATCTCGTTTCTGGTTCTCCCTGCTTCTTCTTCTCCACTCGTTCTCGGTTTTCCCTGGCTCTCCACACACAATCTGCAGATAGACTGGAGACGGTCCAAGATTGCTGGCTGGAGCACCCACTGTCATGCTCATTGCCTTAGGTCTGCTCCTGGTTCCCTTCAGACCACCCCTTCCTCCCCACCCTCACCTCCGGATCTCTCAAAGGTTCCTACCTGTTACCACGATCTTGGGGAGGTATTTAATAAGGACCAAGCTCTCTCTTTTCCCCCTCACCGCCCTTATGATTGCGCCATCGATCTAATTCCTGTGGCTCCTTTCCCCTCGAGTAGACTATATAATGTCTGCCCAGAGAGAGAGTCAATGGAAAGATATATAAATGAGTCCCTAGCAGCTGGTTTGATTCGCCCTTCCTCCTCCCCTCTGGGTGCGGGGTTTTTCTTTGTCAGCAAAAAGGACAACTCTCTTCGTCCATGCATTGACTATCGCGGCTTGAACCAGATCCATGTTAAAAATAAATACCCACTTCTGCTCATCGACCCTGCTTTAGAGCCCCTAAACCAGGCAACTATTTTTTCGAAACTTGACTTACACAATGCTTTTCATCTAGTTCGCATCAGAGAGGGAGACGAGTGGAAGACCGCTTTTAAGATGCCTCTGGGTCATTTCGAATATTGTGTCATGCCATTCGGGTTAACTAACGCTCCTGCCGTATTCCAAGCACTTGTAAATGACATCCTCAGAGATATGATTAATCATTTTCTATACGTCTACTTGGACGACATACTGATCTTCTCAAGGGTGGAGGAGGAACACAAGGAGCATGTGCGGCTGGTCCTACAAAGACTTCTGGAAAATAGACTCTATTGCAAAGCCGAGAAGTCTGAGTTTCACATGAAACAGGTCAGCTTCCGGGGATTCATATTGGGAGAGGGACGCCTTCTTCCTGATCCTGCAAAAATCGAAGCTGTGGTAATCTGGAAGACACCGAACAACCGTAAGCAACTCCAACAGTTCTTGGGCTTCACTAACTTTTACAGACGCATCATCCGAGATTACAGCAAGGTTGCTGCTCTACTGACGGCGCTCACCTCCACTGAGATGATTTTCGTCTGGACTCCTGAGGCTGAGGAGTCTTTCAACAAGCTCCGGACTCTGTTTTCCTCTGCTCCGATCCTGCGTCATTCTTACCCTTCCCGGCAGTTTATCCTGGAGGTAGACGCTTCAGATTCAGGAATCGGCGCTATCCTGTCACAAAGGGATCCGTCTGACCAAAAGGTACACCCATGTGCTTTCTTTTCCCAAGGATTGTCAAGTGCGGAAAGAAATTATGATATTGGCAACCCTGAGCTCTTGGCCGTTGTGGCTGCACTACAGGAGTGGAGGCACTGGTTAGAGGGGGCTCAAACCCCTTTTTTGGTATTCACAGACCATAAAAACCTTCTGTACCTCCAGTCCGCCAGACGGCTCAACTCTCGTCAGGCTCGTTGGGCTCTTTTTCTGGGAAGATTTAGGTTTTCCATAACCTACCGCCCAGGCAGCCAGAATGCTAAACCCGATGCTCTGTCCAGACTCCATGAGAATCCTCTCTCCCAAGAGAAAATGGAGACCATTGTTCCTGAGACCTGTATCGTTGGATCGTTCCAAATCCTCACATCGTCCTCCAGCTGGTCTCTTACAACCTCTGCCTCTGCCTCTTCCTGGCCGACCTTGGTCACACATTGCCGTCGATTTTGTCAAGCGCTTGCCCCCGTCTGCAGGTATGACAACGGTTATGACCATTGTGGATAGATTTTCTAAGATGGCACACTTTGTTTCCCTTGTTCCTGAATCTGGTGGTTCTGCATCGGATGCTGCGGAACCGTCTGCCAGATGGCAGGAGGGAGAACAGTGCATAGTTTGCATGAGTAGAGTCCGCGATGATCCTTTGTGCCCTGGATAAGCAGCGAACATCTGCTATATCCTTGATGGCAGGGAGCGGGGTCCCGGTGATTTTCTCCGCTGTCCTCACCACCCTCTGCAGACTTCCAGTCTGATGCACTGCAGCTCCCAGACCAGACGGAGGTGCAGCTGGTCAGCAGGCTCTCGATTGTCCCTCTGTAGAAGGTGGTCAGGATGGGGGGGGGGAAGCACCCTCTTGAAGGAAGTGCTTCAAGAGGGTGGTCCTCAACCACCCTCTTGAAGCACTTCATGATGGTGGATGTTAGTGCAACGGGGCGAAAGTCGTTCAGACACGTGGTGGTCGGTTTCTTGGGCACAGGAATAATTATGGCCGACTTGAAACATGGAGGGACGACCGCCTGGGTCAGAGAGGTGTTGAAGATGTCCGTGAGCACTTGGGACAGCTGGTCAGCACATTCCTTAATCAGTCGTCCAGGAATGTTGTCAGGGCCTGCAGCTTTACTTGCGTTCACCTTCCTCAGAGTTCTCTGCACCGTAGCGGTGTCCAGTCTGAGCGTCTGTTCGTCAGAGTGGGGGGCAGCTTTCCTCGCAGGGTTGGTATTGAGAGCTTCAAACCTTCCAAAGAAGTTATTCAGCTCATTGAGGAAGCTGATGTCGTCACGGCAAGGAGGGGGAGAGGCTTTATAGCCTGTGACCGTCTGGATGCCCTGCCACAGTTGTCTGGTGTTGCTGGCATTCTGAAAGAAGCCTTGGACCTTCCGACTGTGGGTGCGCTTCGCTGCCCGGATTTCACGGTTCAGATTCGCCCTGGCTGATCTGAGTGCCGTTCCATCTCCAGATTTGAACGCAGCATTTCGCTCCCTCAGTCTATCACGCACCTCTTTCGTCATCCAAGGCTTCTGATTGGCCCGAGTGACGATGGTCGCATACTCCCCCACGTCTGTTTGCTGATTGCAGTCCGTAGCAGCATCCTTGAACATGCTCCAGTCAGTACGCTCGAAACAGTCCTGAAGGGCTGATATGGCTCCCTCTGGCCACACTCTCACTGTCCTCACTGCTGGTTTCTCTCTCATGAGCAGGGGCTGGTATGCAGGGACCAGCAACACAGAGAGATGATCTGAGGAGCCGAGGTGAGGACGAGGGACAGCTCTGTACGCCTTCTTGATGTTGGTGTAGACCAGGTCCAGGGTGTTCTCCCCACGAGTAGCGAAGTCCACATGCTGGTGAAAGGCTGGAAGCACAGTCTTCATATTGGCCTGGTTAAAGTCCCCTGCCACAATGAAGACACTCTCTGGGTGTGTGGACTGCACGTCGCTGATGGCTTGATGGAGGACACTCAGGGCCTGTTTGCAGTCAGCGCTTGGAGGGATGTACAGGGCCACCACTGTGACGCTGGTGAACTCACGTGGCAAGTAGAAGGGTCTACATTTCACAATCAGAAACTCTATGTCCACACAGCAGTGACTGGAGACCGGAGTTGTGTTGATACACCAGTTGTTGTTGATGTAGATGCAGACACCCCCTCCCCGGGTTTTACCTGTGAGCACGTTGTTCCTGTCCGCCCTGAACGCTGTTAGCCCTTCCAGGCTAATGGCGGTGTCCGGGACAGAAGAGTTGAGCCACGTCTCCGTGAGGATCAGCACGCAACAGTTCCGTGTCTCCCTTCGGGTGTTCAAGTCCAGTTTCAAATAGTCCAGTTTGTTTTCTCGCGAGCGCACATTAGAGAGCAGGACCGACGGGAGCGGCGAGCGGAACGGGTTAGCATTTATCTTAGCCTTAATTCCGCCGCGGCAACCGCGCTTCTGCTTCCTCTCGCACCGCCTCCGATGTCCCCCGTGATGATGATCCCTGCTGCTGGGGAGGGGCTTCGCTGTGCTGTAGGACTCTGAATCTGACTGGCGGGGCTTCGCTATGCTGTAGATCCTTGGATCCGACCGGTGGAACAGACCGAGGTCGTGTAGGGTCGTCCGTGTCTCCGCCCTAACGGGATAAAAGCCGTTGAAATCCCTCAGATTAATGATCGTTTGCCGGTCATATCCTAATAAACGCATTGCGCCGTTTCCACTGTTTGTTCGTTCGTTCGTTGATTGTTTCATTTTCATTGTATTATACATACATTTGGCTTTGTTACCGGGAGCCTCAGTAGCCGCTGCCTGACAAGGCGCCGCCATCAAAGCGATACGCGATTGACTGGCCCTGAGGAGCAATACTGGATCTCCCGCTCCCTCATCCTCGACCAAGACTTAATCTCAAGTTTCACGGCACCCACCCAGACAAGGCTGGAAAAGTGCCTAGAGGCCCTCCTCGAAGGGGGTGTACTGTTAGGTTTCGTGTTCGTTTGTGCTTTTATTGTTTTACTTCCTGTCTCCCCGCTTCCGCGTCTTCATCTGTCCTTCTTCAGCTTAATGGCGACACACAGCTGGGACCCATTCCGCTGATGATTAAATGGAGCCCGTATCGAGGCCCGTCTCGTTTTTTCCTCATATCACAAGACCGAAGGCAAATGAGGCCCCATTTTCAGCGATCACGTAACTGGCTCGCGTCATGATTCGCGCTCCTTAAATAGGCACAGAAAAACCAGGAAGAGTCTTTCATCATTGCTGTGCTACTTCGACTGACAGAGAGTGACGATGGAGCCACCCAAGAAGCGAAGAACATATCTCCCACAAAGGTATAACAGACAGGTATAATGAAGCACAGGTCTCTATGTGGTGAGGAGGAAGGAAGATTATGATGCTGGTTCGGATAACTGATAAAGAATCCACGATGGTTGGCCGGTCAGAGCACAGGAGTTCAAGAGATGTGTAAACTGTGTGGTTTATTTGTCCAAGTTCTTGATATATAGCTCATTCTTCAGGACACTGGCTAGTTGAGCCGCTACAAGTGCTGCACAAAGCTCCAAGCGCGGGATGGACTGAAGGCGCTTTGGGGCCACGCGTGAGCAGGCTAGGATGAAGGACAGGTGCCGTTGGCCTTGGCTATCCTCAGTTCTCAAATACGCCACAGCGCCATAGGCTCGATCAGAAGCGTCAGCGAATATATGGACTTCATATGTCACACCCTTGTGACTGACATCCTTCGGAAGGTATGGCCTAGGAAAGGTGATGTGGCACAGTAGGTCCAGTTCCGCTTCCCAGCTACACCACTCTTGTAGGAGTTCTGCAGGAAGTTCAAAGGAGGAGTTCAAAGCCCCCAGAAGAAAGGAGTTCACTCTGTTGTCTGTTGTTGAGCAAGCGCACTTGGTGGAACATCCCTTTGATGTCCCCGCTGATGGCCACAGGGTGCTCTCGGAACCTCAGTAAAACCCCAAGGAGCGAAGCACCAAGGGTTGGACCAGACAGCAGATGTTGGTTCAGCGTCTGTCCGAGGTAGGAATGGGAGCAGTTGAAGACCAAACGATTGTTCCCATTATGGTGCACAAGGTGGTGGGGAATGTACCAGCACTCCTCTGGCGGTTTCGCTTCTTTCACTTCTTGCACGGCGCCAGACGTGATGAGCTTCTGCATTTCTGCACAGTAATCTTTGGCTTTCTGAGGTTCTCTGAGGAGCCGACGTTCCGTACTGCGCAACAATGGCATGACGGACTCCTTTGGGGCATGTAGCAGTGGCATTTTCTCATGACGCAGTAATGGAGTTGCATATCTGAAAATACCATCCACCTCTACCCTGGCAGTTCTGGACTTAAGCAGTGCAACAGTATGATTATCAAGCTTGGAGCGAGTCACTTCTCTCTCAGGGTGTTGGGGTAAGACATCCAGTTTCCAGAGTCTCTCAACATGCTGGAAAATCTCATCCAGGTGTGGTGGGGAGGTGGTCAAGAGGCACTGCGTACTGTGAGATAGCCCCCCCGTATCTCGAACGGGACCTTCAAGAGTCCAGCCCAGCCTTGTATGTACAGCAGCTGGCCCCCCGGGGGGGCCCAGCCTGACTGGCTCAACCGGTGTTATAAGGTGAGGTTGATCAGAACCAATCAGCAGGAAGGGGGTAGCATTCTTAAAGGCCGGGATCGGAAGACCATGCATGTGCTTAAACTTCCGTTGGAGACGTTCCATTGGATAGGTGTATGGGGCAAGGCTGAGGTTGTTAGCTGTATGGATGGACGATCCACTGAGGAAACTTGGAATGACACAGTTTGTCCATGCAATACCTGGACATCGTGGCGAACTGTTCGGAGAGGGAGGTTTTCTGGACTGCCGTTCATGTTCAGACATTTTGCTGCTTCTGCGAGCAGCATTGTCCTTTCATTGTCCTTTTCGTGTAAAACAGTTACTGTCTGCCTTCCTGCACGACCCTCCCCTTTGGTGGTGAACCTCTCCTCAATCAATTACGATTAATTAATTACAACATCATTACAATTAATTACAACTTTATTTATTTATTTTTAATTTAACAGTTTGCTCTCCAGACAACAGGGAACCTTTGTAAGTGCAGGAGTTCCTGGTCCACTGATCACATTGATGCACAAGACACGTGGCAGCTAGGATGATAACAACAACAACAACAACAACAACAACAAACATGGAGGAATCCCTGAACAAAAGCAAACAAAAGCACGTGTTTGCTTTTGTTCAAGGAGGTTTTTCACTACACAATGGCCAGGGTTTCCACTACTACACTACAAATATTTTCAAGACATTAAAAGAGCTTTTTTTTCAAAAAGGTGATATAAAAACTTATTGACACCATCATGATTTATTGTGCTATTGTCAAACTGAAAATAAACAATATTTTGTTGTTTAAATGTATGTATGGCTCCATCATTCGTTTCAGTAATATACCAAATTCATCCAAATTGAAAAATGTGGCTTCTTGTGGCAAATATTCTTATACCATTAAACAGTGATTAATTGAGATTAATTCATCACAAATTCTGTCATTAACTCAATTTTTTTAATCGAATCCCACCACTTTACTTCAGAATTCTATTAAAAAAACAAAACAAAAAAACATGTATATTAGCCAGGCATCCTGAATGTGAATCCAATGAAAGATTCCACTAACCCCTTGTGGTACTTTTTATATATTTTTTAAAATATGCATGTTATTATATGACAATGTGTGTATTTATTTGTAAAAGACGTTGAAGCCATATTCTTACAATACATAAAGTCTATTTATTTCAGTACACAGCACATTGTTATCGGTCATCTCAGAAAACACAACAAACATTTCGACACATTCAACACTTCACTGGAGCTTTCGGTGTCGCTACCGTAACTGCACAAATACACACACTTTTTTTTGTTGTGAAAAGGCGGGATGGGTATATGTAGATTGCAGGCTTGCGTGATGCCAGTGTCTTTATTCATGTCACAACAATCAGCTTACCAGTGTGCTTCGCGTTCTTGCCTTAACACGCCTTGCTAGTGATGAGGGTTAGGTTAGGCTAACCCTAACGCCTACTCTACACCGGTTAAGCACAACGTGAAGCCATGCCTCGTCGCCATTAAGTTATATCCTTTCACATATATATGGACAACAGGAAAGCACAGTCGTACTGTATCTCATGTCTGCCATTATTCACTCTATCACTCACTGGATGCTCAAAATCATGCAATGGCAAATGAGGGAAGTTGTATTTATATGAATAAGTGTTTTTTTTTTAACATTTGTTATCCCAATGTTGTCAAAATATTTGTTTTCATTTGTTATACCATTACAGGTGCCGATATACTTTGTAGGGCAGCCTCTTCTGAAGACTGAGAGTCTCCTTTCTTGGTGGAAGGCAAATGAACGCCTGTTCTCAGCAACTGGATATATCATCTCAAAGAAGAGAACCAGCTCAACATACCAGCCTTAATTTTCAGATGGCACACTTCTTCTGATTTGAACAAACATGTCAGTGAAGCCTCATGTCAATTTTTAGAGTGCCACCTACTGAGCTGTGAAAATAATGGCAGTATTTCATGAAGCCATGGCAGAACTTCACTTCTGCTGTTGCAGCGAGTGTAGGACCACCATAACTCAATTAAAAACTGATTTGATTCAGATTTTGAACCACACATCAACTCAAGACATTGTCATCAAGGGTTTGTGAGACTTTTTCGTTTGTTCGGCACTTTTTATCAGAGGTTTCAATCCGAGTTCCAGAGGGGTGGATAATACGGTGGAAATCACAGGCAAGTTGTCAGGGTTCCCCTCTGTAAGAAGCCAAAGTGGTTTGTGCTTGGTTTCAAGCCGAGGACCTTCCACACGTTGGGCAGATGTGTTAACCACCACACTGCAGATACATGACAAGCCTTTTTTTCAAATGATGGCATGAAAGACACCGAACCATCGAGTGCCATGAACAGTTCAAGTATTTTTTAATGAACGCACTGATGAACGGAACATGACAGGTAGTAGTGAGCATTGTTGAGATGAACTGTGATAACTCAAAGTTTCAAATCACATCCCAAACTGATCGTTGTTCTTGAACCAAAGGCATTAACCCTGTGGTGGGAAAACTGGTCCTCAAAGGGTCGGGTTGGGAAGGTCACGTCTCTGACAACCCAGTCTCACTGAAAAACATGCAATAATGAAGTTTGTCAATCCATTTGACAGAAATGTTTCAAAAAACGTCACCTTGGTATATTTTACTTCTCAATAGCTTTCAGGTTTCTCCGCTGTCTGAACACAAAATATGGCGAACATCCGTTCTATTTTTCATTTTATTTTTTTAGTGTGGGTCTCGATGAACTACTTGTATTGTGACGTTTGCTCATCTCGCGTGCAATTCTTATGTAAATTGCTATTTTTATAATAACAAAAGTGTCTGTAGAGTTTTGCTCGCATTTCTAGGGACAATTTATTCTTTATTGTCATACTACCCACTCGGTTTATGTATATGACACTTGTTTCTTTTTTTTTTTTTTTTTTTGTTTTGGCCCAAATTCTTTTGTGGGTGTCATTGAAATAGTATTATGACGTTTGCACATGTTACCTGTTATTCCACAGTACATTGCAAGATTTAAAAATAATGAAAAGCTTTTGTTATGCTTTGATCACATCATGCTATATTCTTTGCCTTTGTGTTACCTGATCGGTTAATGTATATGATGCTTAGATTTTTCTGTTTCGACCCAGACTCTTTTGTGGGTCTTGATGAAATAGTAGTATAGAGGGTTTTCACGGCATGGCCATCAACATGTCGCTCTTGGCCTGCTCGATGGACAGGATGCTGTACAGCAAAGAGGACCTGACTAGGGAGGAGCTACAGGAGGCCCAGGTAACGATGGCGGCCTTCCTACAAGGTGAGGGGATCACCGAACATTTGGAGAAACTGGAGAGCTCACGGAAGACGGCGGCCCCGCTTTCTGGCATGCTGAAAGTGGGCACGGAGAAGAGGCAGGCGCCTCCCCCGTGCAAGCGGCCTAGTTCCCAGTCCGATTGCAGGGAGGACCGAAGGGGTCCACGCCAGGAGGAGAGCAGTGAGGACCGGAGGCGGCAACCATCACGGACCCATGAACAGGAGGTGAGCTAGCCGAGACCAGGCCCTTCCAGCAGCGGTGCTCTGTGGAGGGAGGAGACGAAAGACTCCTTCATCTGACTTCAGATTCAATGAAAAATCCCAAAAGTATTCTCTGCCTGGTAATTCATGTACTTGCACGTGGTGCTGCAGTCCTGGCTTGACCCCTGTGGCCTAATACAACGGTTCCTGCTTGTCGACGCGTTTTCCGAGTAGGAGTTAGGACGTCACCATCTTCACGGACCACCGGTTCTGATGTGGGGAAGATGACGACCGACCATTTTGTGCGACCCCTAGCGGACGAGTGTGGCTCACGCGGGAGGTTCGGGCATTTTGTCTCTCCACCCTGCACAGTGCAGGAGAGAGAATGTCTCGACCAGGAAGTCTCGTCTTTATTAAAAAAAAAGGGGCGAGAGTGGATCAGGAAGACACGGAGATGGGTTTTTTTGATGATGAGGTAGCGACAGCCAGAGAAAACGCCCGTGTGAGAGCCTGCAATGTCATGTCGCGGCTCATGTCTGCAGCGCACCCAGTTCAGCCGCTTGAAGCTGGACCCAGTGAAGGACAAGAATCGCTGTCTGGTGCTGTCCGGACAGGCACGTCGGGATCTGATGTTCTGGGACTCTCGCGCACGTCTGATAAGGGGCATGCCGATCAGTTGTGTCCCTCGATATCTTCACATGTTCACAGACGCGTCCCTGTCGGGCTGGGGCAGGGCGCTGGACGGAGACAGCGTGGGTGGAGTCTGGTCAGGTCCGCCACATAAATGTTTTAGAGTTGATGGCGGTGGACCTAGTTCTTCGCCACTTTGCTCCTCGCGTGGAAAGGCACCATGTCATGATCAGGTCGGACAACTCGACTGCTGTAGCGTACCTGAACAGACAAGGGGGTGTCAGGTCACCCGCTCTCCACAAGGTGGCAGCATCCATCTTAGAATAGGCGGACAGTCATCTGCTGTCACTGAGAGCACGTCACGTCCCGGTGTTGCTCAATGTGGGAGCAGACGGTATGTCCCGAGGGGGTGCCCTGATGCAGGAGTGGGAGCTGTCGCCTCGAATTATAACATCTGTTTGGAGCCGGTTCGGATTACTGATCTGTTCGCTACAAAAGCGAATGCAAAATGTCCCCTCTGGTTCTCTTTGAGGGCGTCGGACTGCACAGACCTAAACCTAACCAGAACCCTTAATCTAGACTGTAGAAGTAAAAATTTTAAGTAGTTAAAAAAGAAACTTTCATCACCTGTACGTGATATAACCATGGATGGATGCGCTTACCAGTAAACGTCAGTTGGTAAAACATGCGCAATTTCCGGTTCCAGTCCCAGAATTTCCAGCTGACCGCATCAGGCAGTGACAGTCTAATAGACAGCATAGTAGCGGATGACAATGCCTGTTTAAAAATTTGTTGACCGTACGTTCGTGCGCCCGCATGCATGCACGGTGAATATGTTTCATTTAATTCCACGAAAATGTGGCACATTCACTAAACTGATTCAGACTAATTTAAACCAAAAAAATGCATTTCCATATTATGATTCTGCGCTGGTTTTTCTCTGTGAATTTGTCGGGAAACATAACAGAGAGCACAGGGGAACAAAAACCGGAGAATGAATAAGAACCAAGCTTTTTTCCTGTCTAGCTTTATTACATCATGACTCAGCGTGTTTCAATAAGGAGCATACATACATACCTATTATTCTGAGGAGAAGGCACTTGATCAGAGTGTTAAAATTGGAGAGATTTTACCGTCTGCAATATTCTGACTAGCAGACAATGAATGACAGTTCGCTTTCGAGGTTGCTCTACCCTTCTGCCTTAAAGTGTAGCGGTCGGGTTGGAGTTGGGGCAGTGACACCACTCTCAGAATACGCATCTGGGCGGCTCGCCCAGAGAATTTACACAGTCGTAGGGATTGTTTAACAGAGAGTTGGAGAGTCTGACTCCGGGATTTGTGACCGTTCATACTGAAACCTGTCTTCTCAGAAAACATGAAAATAATGTATTTATGTCTAAATGTTACGCATTGTTGCTTTCCCAATTGCAATATGATAAAATTGACTAAACACATCCACAGTGAAGGTGTATATTTGCATTAAATATCCACATGACGTAATGACAAAACAGGACCCTTGGACTCTTGGTATTAACTGTTGTGACTGGCTGATAACCACCTTGTCCAACCATCTGACTGTATTCTGAAAGAGCAAAAAGTGTGCATTTAAATGTTTTACAAAACATCAAGGCACATTCATGAACAGCATTATCATTCAAAAAACATATCATAAGTGTTTCGTCTTGCTTCACCAAATTATACAATGGGTTCTGCAAAAGTAAGCAAGGTGTGGTGTTTGTAGTGAGAATTGCATCATTACCATATTAGGTCACGTGATGTGCCAGCCCACTTTGCTCATTACCATATTTGTCATGTGATGCTGCGCCCACTTTGACGCCTACTTGGCAACCAACTTTGCTGAACACCATATTTGGTCGCGTGACACGCCGCCCACTTAGTTCATTACCATATTTGGTCGCATGACGCCCCGCCATCTTTGCTCATTACCATATTTAGTCGTGTAACGCCCCGCCATCTTTGTTCAGTAACATATATGGTCGCGTGACACGCCGCCCACTTTGCCGGCCACTTTGACGCTCACTTTGCTCATGACCATATCTGGTTGCGTCAAGCGACGCCCACTTTGCTTATTAAAATATTTGGTCACGTGATGCGGCACTTACTATGCGCATTACCATATTTGGTCGTGTAACGCGCCGCACACATTGCTTATAACCATATCTGGTTGCGTGACGGGACACCCACTTTGCTTATTACTTTATTTGGTCACGTGATGCGGCCCTCACTTTGGGCATTACCATTTTTGGTCGCGCAACGCGCAGCCCACTTTGATCATTACAATATTTGGTCCAATGACGCACTGCGCACTTAGCTAATTACCATATTTGGTGGCGTGACGCGTTACCCACTTTGTTCATTACCATATTTGGTCGCATGACGCGCCGCCCACTTTGTTCATTACTATATTTGGGTGTGTGACGCGCCTCCCACTTTGTTCTTTACCATATTTGGTGGCGTGACGCGCCGCCCACTTTGCGAATAACCTTATTTGGTCGTTCAACGCACCGTTCACTTTGCTCATAACCATATCTGGTTGCGTGAGGCGACTCCCACTTTGTTCATTACCATATTTGATCATGTGACGCGCCGCCGACTTTGTTCTTCATCATATTTGGTCACGTGACACGCCTCCCACTTTGTTCATTAACATATTTGGTCGCGTGACGCGGCGTCCGCTTTGTTCATTACCATATTTGGTTGTGTGACGCTCTGCCTAATTTGCTCATTACAATATTTGGTCGCGTGACGCACCGCCCACTTTTCTCATTACCATATTTGGTGGCGTGACGCTCCGCCCACTTTGCTCATTACCATATTTGGTGGCGTGACGCGCGGCCCACTTTGTTCATTATCATATTTGGTTGTGTGACGCACCGCGTACTTTGCTCATTACAACATTTGTTGGCGTGACGCGCCGCCCACTTTGCTCATAACCATATTTGTTGGCGTGACGCGCCGCCCACTTTGCTCATTACCTTATTTGGTTGTGTGACGCGCCTCCCATGTTATTTATTACCAAATTCGGTGGTGTGACGCGCCGTCCACGTTGTCCATTCCCATATTTGGTTGTGTGACGCACCGCCCACTTTTCTCATTACCATATTTGGTGGCGTGGCGCTCCGCCCACTTTGCTCATTACCATATTTGGTGGCGTGACGCGCGGCCCACTTTGTTCATTACCCTATTTGGTTGAGTGACGCGCCGGCCATGTTCCTCATTACCAAATTTGGTCGTGTGACGCACCACCCACGTTGTTCATTACCATATTTGGTTGTGTGACGCACCGCCTACTTTGTTCATTACAATATTTGGTCGCGTGACGCGCTACCAACTTTGCTCATTACCATATTTGTTGGTGTGACGCGCGGCCCACTTTGTTCATTATCATATTTGGTTGTGTGACGCACCGCCTACTTTGCTCATTACAACATTTGGTCGCGTGACGCGCCGCCCACTTTGCTCATAACCATATTTGTTGGCGTGACGCGCCGCCCACTTTGCTCATTACCTTATTTGGTTGTGTGACGCGTCTCCCATGTTATTTATTACCTAATTCGGTGGTGTGACGCGCCGTCCACGTTGTCCATTCCCATATTTGGTTGTGTGACGCACCGCCCACTTTTCTCATTACCATATTTGGTGGCGTGACGCTCCGCCCACTTTGCTCATTACCATATTTGGTGGCGTGACGCGCGGCCCACTTTGTTCATTACCCTATTTGGTTGTGTGACGCGCCGGCCATGTTCATCATTACCAAATTTGGTCGTGTGACGCACCACCCATGTTGTTCATTACCATATTTGGTTGTGTGACGCACCGCCTACTTTGTTCATTATAATATTTGGTCGCGTGACGCGCTACCAACTTTGCTCATTACCATATTTGTTGGTGTGACGCGCGGCCCACTTTGTTCATTATCATATTTGGTTGTGTGACGCACCGCCTACTTTGCTCATTACAACATTTGGTCGCGTGACGCGCCGCCCACTTTGCTCATAACCATATTTGTTGGCGTGACGCGCCGCCCACTTTGCTCATTACCTTATTTGGTTGTGTGACGCGTCTCCCATGTTATTTATTACCAAATTCGGTGGTGTGACGCGCCGTCCACGTTGGCCATTACCATATTTGGTTGTGTGACGCACCGCCCACTTTTCTCATTACCATATTTGGTGGCGTGACGCTCCACCCACTTTGCTCATTACCATATTTGGTGGCGTGACGCGCGGCCCACGTTGGCCATTACCATATTTGGTTGTGTGACCCACCGCCTACTTTGTTCATTACAATATTTGGTCGCGTGACGCGCTACCAACTTTGCTCATTACCATATTTGTTGGTGTGACGCGCCGCCCACTTTGCTCATTACAATATTTGGTGGCGTGACGCGCGGCCCACTTTGTTCATTACCCTATTTGGTTGTGTGACGCGCCGCCCATGTTGATCATTACCAAATTTGGTCGAGTGACGCACCGCCTACTTTGTTCATTACAATATTTGGTCGCGTGACTCGCCACCCTCTTCGTTCATTGCCATATTTCGTCGTGTAAAGCTCCGACCACTTCGCCGCCATCTTTTCTCACGTCCATATTTTGTCGCGTTATGCTCAGCCCACTTTATTCATTACCATATTTGGTTGAGTGACGCTCCGCCTACTTTGCTCATTACAACATTTGGTCACGTGACGTGCCGCCCTCTTTGTTCATTACTATATTTGGTTGTGTGACTCGCCGCCCATGTTGTTCATTACCAAATTTGATCGTGTGACGCCGCGCCCTCGTTGTTCATTACCATATTTGGTTGTGTGACGCTCCGCCCCCTTTACTCATTTCCATATTTGGTCGCGTGACGCTCCGCCCTCTTTGTTCATTGCCATATTTCATCGTGTGAAGCTCTGCCCACTAGGCCGCCATGTTTTCTCACGACCATATTTGGTCGTGCAATGCGACGCCCACTTTGCTCATTACAATATTTGGTCGCCTGACGCGCCGCCCACTTAGCTCATTACCATATTTGGTCACGTGACGCACCGTCCACTTTGTTCATTACAATATTACGTCACGTGATGCGCCGCCCAATTTGCTCATTACCTTATTTGGTTGCGTGACGGGCGTCTCGCTTTGTTCATTACCATATTTGGTTGTTTGACGCTCCGCTTACTTTGCTGATTACAGTATTTGGTGGCGTGGCGCGCCGCCCACTTTGTTCATTACCATATTTGGTCACGTGACGCGCTGCCCACTCTTCCGCCCACTTTGCCGCCCACATAGCGCATAGCCATATTTGGTTGTTCAACGGACGGTTCACTTTGCTCATAACCATATTACTGGTTGCGTGAGCCGACGCCCTCTTTGTTCATTACCATATTTGGTCACGTGACGACCGCCCACTTTGCTTATTACCTTATTTGGTTGTGTGACCCGCCGCCCACTTTGTTCATTACGATATTTGGTCACGTGACGGTCGCCCACTTTGTTCATTGCCATATTTGGTCGGGTGATGCGCCGACCACTTTGCCACCCACTTTGCCGCCCACTTTGACTCCCACTCTTCCGCCCACTTTGTGCATGACCATTTTTCGTCGTTCAACGCGCCGTTCACTTTGCTCATAATCATATCTCGTTGCTTGAACCGACGCCGACTTTGTTCATTGCCATATTTGGTCCAGTGACGCGGCGCCAACTTTGCTCATTATAATATTTGATAGCGTGACGCGCCGCCCACTTCGCTCATTACCATATCTGGTTGCGAGATGCGACGCCAACTTTGTTCATTACCATATTTGGTCACGCAACGTGCCGCCCTCTTTGCTCATTACCGTTTTTGGTCGAGTGACACGCCGCCCACTTTGCCGCCCACTTTGCCGCCCACTTTGCCGCCCACTTTGCCGCCCACTTTGCCGCCCACTTTGCTCATAACCATATTTAGTCAAGTGATGCGCCGCCCACTTTGTTAATTAAGATATTTGGTCGTGTGACGCGCCGCCCGCCTTGCTTATTACCATATTCGGTCGCGTGACGTGCCGTCCACTTTGCTCATTACCATATTTGGTCTCATGACGCACCGACGCACTTTGTTCATTGCCATATTTGGTTGTGTGACGCGCTGCCCACTTTGCCGCCCATATTGCGTATTAACATATTTGGTCGTTCAACGCGCCATTCCCTTTGCTCATAACCATATCTGGTTGCGTGAGGCGCCGCCCACTTTGCCCCCCATATTGCGTATTAACCTATTTGGTCGTTCAACGCGCCATTCCCTTTGCTCATAACCATATCTGGTTGCGTGAGGCGCCGCCCGATTTTGATCTTCATCACATTTGTTGGTGTGACGCGCCGCCCACTTTGTTCATTACCATATTTGGTTGTGTGACGCTCAGCCTTATTCTCTACTTACAATATTTGGTCGCGTGACGCACCGCCCACTTTCCTCATTACCATGTTTGGTCATGTGACGCGCCGCCCACTTTGCTCATTACCATAATTGGTCGCGTGACGCGCCGCCCACTTTGCCGCCCACTTTGCCGCCCACTTTGTGCATTACCATATTTGGTTGTGTGTCGCGCCGACCATGTTGATCATTACCATATTTGGTCGTGTGACGCGCCGCCCACGTTGTTCATTACCATATTTGGTTGTGTGACGCACTGCCTACTTTGCTCATTACAATATTTGGTCGCGTGACGCGCCGCCCACTTTGCTCATTACCATATTTGTTGGCGTGACGCGCCGCCCACTTTGCTCATTACCATATTTGGTCGCGTGACGAGGGACCGACTTTGTTCATTACCATATTTGGTGGCGTGACGCGCCGCCCACTTTCTTTATCACCATATTTGGTCGCGTGACGTGCCGCCCACTGTGTTCATTGGCATATTTGGTTGTGTCACGCTCCGCCCCCTTTACTCATTTCCATATTTGGTCACATGACGCCCCACCCTCTTGGTTCATTGCCATATTTCGTCGTGTGAAGCTCCGCCCACTTTGCCGCCATAGTTTCTCACGAGCATATTTGGTTGTGTGACTCACCGCCCATGTCGATCATTACCAAATTTGGTCGCGTGACCCGCCGACCACTTTGCCTGCATCTATTCTCACTACCATATTTGGTCGAGTGACTCGCCGCCCACTTTGTTATTTACCATATTTTGTGGCGTGACGCACCGCCCACTGTGTTCATTGCCATAATTGGTTGTGTCACGCTCCGCCCCCTTTAGTCATTTCCTTATTTGGTCGCGTGACGCCCCACCCTCTTTGTTCATTGCAATATTTCGTCGTGTAAAGCTCCGCCCACTTTGCCGCCAACTTTTCTCACAAAAATATTTGGTCGCGTGATGCTCCGCCCACTTTATTCATTACCATATTTGGTTGTGTGACGCTCCGCCTACTTTGCTCATTACAATATTTGGTCACGTGACGCGCCGCCATCTTTGTTCATTACTATATTTGGTTGTGTGACTCGCCGCCCATGTTGTTCTTTACCAAATTTGGTCGTGTGACGCGCCGCCCCGTTGTTCATTACCATATTTGGTTGTGTGACGCTCCGCCTACTTTAGTCATTACAATATTTGGTCGCATGACGCGCCGCCCATTTCGTTCAATACCATATTTGGTTGTGTAACGCGCCGCCCATGTTGATCATTACCAAATTTGGTCGTGTGACGCGCCGCCCACGTTGTTCATTACGATATTTCTTTGTGTCACGCTCCGCCCCCTTTACTCATTTCCATATTTGGTCACATGACGCCCCACCCTCTTTGTTCATTGCCATACTTCGTCGTGTGAAGCTCCGCCCACTTTGCCGCCATCTTTTCACACGACCATATATGGCCGCATGACGCCCCACCCTCTTTGTTCATTGCCATATTTTGTCGTGTGAAGCTCCGCCCACTTTGCCGCCATCTTTTCTCACGAGCATATTTGGTTGTTTGACGCGCCGCCCTTGTTGTTCATTGCCAAATTTGGTCGTGTGACGCGCCACCCACGTTGTCCATTACCATATTTGGTTGTGTGACGCTCCGCCTACTTTACTCATTACAATATTTGGTCGCGTGACGCGCCGCCCACTATGCTCATTACCATATTTGGTCGCGTGACACGCTGCCCACTTTGCGGCCATGAATTCTCACTACCATATTTGGTCGCGTGACTCGCCGCCCACTTTATTCTTTACCACATTTGGAGGCGTGACGCGCCGCCCACTTTGTTTATCACCATATTTGGTCGCGTGACGCACCGCCCACTGTGTTCATTGTCATATTTGGTTGTGTCACGCTCCGCCCCCTTTACTCATGTCCATATTTGGTCGCGTGACGCCCCACCCTCTTTGTTCATTGCCATATTTCGTCGGGTAAAGCTTCGCCCACTTTGCCGCCATCTTTTCTCACTGCATATTTGGTCGCGTGATGCTCCGCCCACTTTATTCATTACCATATTTGGTTGTGTGACGCTCCGCCTACTTTGCTCATAACAATATTTGGTCGCGTGACGCGCCGCCCATTTTGTTCAATACCATATTTGGTTGTGTGACGCGCCGCCCATGTTGATCATTACCAAATTTGGTCGTGTGACGCGCCGCCCACGTTGTTCATTATCATATTTCGTTGTGTCACTCTCCGCCTCCTTTACTCATTTCCATATTTGGCCGTGTGACGCCCCGCCCTCTTTGTTCATTGCCATACTTCGTCGTGTGAAGCTCCTCCCATTTTGCCGCCATCTTCTGTCGCGACCATATTTGGCCGCGTGACGCGCCGCCCACTTTGTTCGTTACCACATTTGGTTGTGTGACGCTCTGCCCACTTTGCTCATCACCATATTTGGCCGCGTGACGCACCGCCCACTTTGTTCATTATCATATTTGTTTGTGTGACGCTCCGACCACTTTGCTCATTACCATATTTGGTCGCGTGATGCGGGACCTACTTTGTTCATCACCATATTTGGTCACGTGACGCGCCGCCCTCTTTGTTCATTAATATATTTGGTTGTTTGACTCGCCGCCCATGTTTATCATTACCAAATTTGGTCGTGTGACGCGCCGCCCACGTTGTTCATTACCATATTTGGTTGTGTGACGCACTGCCTAATTTGCTCATTACAATATTTGGTCGCGTGACGCGCCGCCCACTATGCTCATTACGATAACTGGTCGCGTGACGCACCACCCACTTTGCGGCCATCTATTCTCACGACCATATTTGGTCGCGTGACTCGCCGCCCACTTTGTTCTTTACCATATTTGGTGTCGTGACGCGCCATCCACTTTGTTTATCACAATATTTGGTCGCGTGACGCGCTGCCCACTGTTTTCATTGCCATATTTGGTTTAGTCACGCTCCGCCCCCTTTACTCATTTCCATATTTGGTCGCGGGACGCCCCACCCTCTTCGTTCATTGCCATATTTCGTCGTGTAAAGCTCCGACCATTTCGCCGACATCTTTTCTCACGACCATATTTGGTCGCGTTATGCTCAGCCCACTTTATTCATTACCATATTTGGTTGAGTGACGCTCCGCCTACTTTGCTCATTACAACATTTGGTGACGTGACGTGCCGCCCTCTTTGTTCATTACTATATTTGGTTGTGTGACTCGCCGCCCATGTTGTTCATTACCAAATTTCATCGTGTGACGCGGCGCCCACGTTGTTCATTACCATATTTGGTTGTGTGACGCTCCGCCCCCTATACTCATTTCCATATTTGGTCGCGTGACGCCCCGCCCTCTTTGTTCATTGCCATATTTCATCGTGTGAAGCTCTGCCCACTAGGCAGCCATGTTTTCTCACGACCATATTTGGTCGTGCAATGCGACGCCCACTTTGCTCATTACAATATTTGGTCGCCTGACGCGCCGCCCCCTTAGCTCATTACCATATTTGGTCACGTGACGCACCGTCCACTTTGTTCATTACAATATTACGTCACGTGATGCGCCGCCCACTTTGCTCATTACCTTATTTGGTTGCGTGACGGGCGTCTCGCTTTGTTCATTACCATATTTGGTTGTTTGACGCTCCGCTTACTTTGCTGATTACAATATTTGGTCACATGACGCGCCGCCCACTTTGCACATTTCCATATTTGGTGGCGTGGCGCGCCGCCCACTTTGTTCATTACCATATTTGGTCACGTGACGCGCTGCCCACTCTTCCGCCCACTTTGCCGCCCATATAGCGCATAGCCATATTTGGTTGTTCAACGGACGGTTCACTTTGCTCATAACCATATAACTGGTTGCGTGAGCCGACGCCCTCTTTGTTCATTACCATATTTGGTCACGTGACGACCGCCCACTTTGCTTATTACCTTATTTGGTTGTGTGACCCGCCGCCCACTTTGTTCATTACGATATTTGGTCACGTGACGGTCGCCCACTTTGTTCTTTATCATATTTGGTCGCGTGATGCGCCGCCCACGTTATCCATTACCATATATGGTCGATTGACGCCGCCCACTTTGTTCTTTACCATATTTGGTCGCGTGATGCACCGCCCACTTTGCCACCCACTTTGCCGCCCACTTTGCCGCCCACTTTGACTCCCACTCTTCCGCCCACTTTGTGCATGACCATTTTTCGTCGTTCAACGCGCCGTTCACTTTGCTCATAATCATATCTGGTTGCTTTAGGCGACGCTTACTTTGTTCATTGCCATATTTGGTCGTGTGATGCGCCGACCACTTTGCCACCCACTTTGCCGCCCACTTTGACTCCCACTCTTCGGCCCACTTTGTGCATTATCATTTTTCGTCGGCCCTCGCGCCGTTCACTTTGCTCATAATCATATCTCGTTGCTTGAACCGACGCCGACTTTGTTCATTTGGTCCAGTGACGCGGCGCCAACTTTGCTCATTATAATATTTGATAGCGTGACGCGCCGCCCACTTCGCTCATTACCATATCTGGTTGCGAGATGCGCCGCCTACTTTGTTCATTACCATATTTGGTCACGCAACGTGCCGCCCTCTTTGCTCATTACCGTTTTTGGTCGAGTGACACGCCGCCCACTTTGCCGCCCACTTTGCCGCCCACTTTGCCGCCCACTTTGCTCATAACCATATTTAGTCAAGTGATGCGCCGCCCACTTTGTTAATTAAGATATTTGGTCGTGTGACGCGCCGCCCGCCTTGCTTATTACCATATTCGGTCGCGTGACGTGCCGTCCACTTTGCTCATTACCATATTTGGTCTCATGACGCACCGACGCACTTTGTTCATTGCCATATTTGGTTGTGTGACGCGGCGCCCACTTTGCAGCCCATATTGCCGCCCACTTTGCCGCCCACTTTGCCGCCCACTTTGCCGCCCTCTTTGCTCATTACCGTTTTTGGTCGAGTGACACGCCGCCCACTTTGCCGCCCACTTTGCCGCCCACTTTGCCGCCCACTTTGCCGCCCACTTTGCTCATAACCATATTTAGTCAAGTGATGCGCCGCCCACTTTGTTAATTAAGATATTTGGTCGTGTGACGCGCCGCCCGCCTTGCTTATTACCATATTCGGTGGCGTGACGTGCCGTACACTTTGCTCATTACCATATTTGGTCTCATGACGCACCGACGCACTTTGTTCATTGCCATATTTGGTTGTGTGACGCGGTGCCCACTTTGCCGCCCATATTGCGTATTAACATATTTGGTCGTTCAACGCGCCATTCCCTTTGCTCATAACCATATCTGGTTGCGTGAGGCGCCGCCCGATTTTGATTTTCATCGCATTTGTTGGTGTGACGCGCCGCCCACTTTGTTCATTACCATATTTGGTTGTGTGACGCTCAGCCTTATTCTCTACTTACAATATTTGGTCGCGTGACGCACCGCCCACTTTCCTCATTACCATGTTTGGTCATGTGACGCGCCGCCCACTTTGCTCATTACCATAATTGGTCGCGTGACGCGCCGCCCACTTTGCCGCCCACTTTGCCGCCCACTTTGCCGCCCACTTTGTGCATTACCATATTTGGTTTTGTGTCGCGCCGACCATGTTGATCATTACCATATTTGGTCGTGTGACGCGCCGCCCACGTTGTTCAATACCATATTTGGTTTTTTGACGCACCGCCTACTTTGCTCATTACAATATTTGGCCGCGTGACGCGCCGCCCACTTTGCTCATTACCATATTTTTTGGCGTGACGCGCCGCCCACTTTGCTCATTACCATATTTGGTCGCGTGACGCGGGACCGACTTTGTTCATTACCATATTTGGTGGCGTGACGCGCCGCCCACTTTCTTTATCACCATATTTGGTCGCGTGACGTGCCGCCCACTGTGTTCATTGGCATATTTGGTTGTGTCACGCTCCGCCCCCTTTACTCATTTCCATATTTGGTCGCATGACGCCCCACCCTCTTTGTTCATTGCCATATTTCGTTGTGTGAAGCTCCGCCCACTTTGCCGCCATCGTTTCTCACGAGCATATTTGGTTGTGTGACTCACCGCCCATGTTGATCATTACCAAATTTGGTCGCGTGACCCGCCGACCACTTTGCCTGCATTTATTCTCACTACCATATTTGGTCGAGTGACTCGCCGCCCACTTTGTTATTTACCATATTTGGTGGCGTGACGCGCCGCCCACTTTGTTTATCACCATATTTGGTCGCGTGACGCACCGCCCACTGTGTTCATTGTCATAATTGGTTGTGTCACGCTCCGCCCCCTTTACTCATTTCCATATTTGGTCGCGTGACGCCCCACCCTCTTTGTTCATTGCCATATTTCGTCGTGTAAAGCTCCGCCCACTTTGCCGCCATCTTTTCTCACGAACATATTTGGTCGCGTGATGCTCCGCCCACTTTATTCATTACCATATTTGGTTGTGTGAAGCTCCGCCTACTTTGCTCATTACAATATTTGGTCACGTGACGCGCCGCCCTCTTTGTGCATTACTATATTTGGTTGTGTGACTCGCCGCCCATGTTGTTCTTTACCAAATTTGGTCGTGTGACGCGCCGCCCATGTTGTTCATTACCATATTTGGTTGTGTGACGCTCCGCCTACTTTAGCCATTACAATATTTGGTCGCGTGACGCGCCGCCCATTTTGTTCAATACCATATTTGGTTGTGTAACGCGCCGCCCATGTTGATCATTACCAAATTTGGTGGTGTGACGCGCAGCCCACGTTGTTCATTACGATATTTCTTTTTTCTCTCTTTTCTCACGAGCATATTTGGTTGTTTGACTCGCCGCCCATGTTGTTCATTGCCAAATTTGGTCGTGTGACGCGCCACCCACGTTGTCCATTACCATATTTGGTTGTGTGACGCTCTGCCTACTTTACTCATTACAATATTTGGTCGCGTGACGCGCCGCCCACTATGCTCATTACCATATTTGGTCGCGTGACGCGCTGCCCACTTTGCGGCCATGAATTCTCACTACCATATTTGGTCGCGTGACTCGCCGCCCACTTTATTCTTTACCACATTTGGAGGCGTGACGCGCCGCCCACTTTGTTTATCACCATATTTGGTCGCGTGACGCCCCACCCTCTTTGTTCATTGCCATATTTCGTCGTGTAAAGCTCCGCCCACTTTGCCGCCATCTTTTCTCACGAACATATTTGGTCGCGTGGTGCTCCGCCCACTTTATTCATTACCATATTTGGTTGTGTGAAGCTCCGCCTACTTTGCTCATTACAATATTTGGTCACGTGACGCGCCGCCCTCTTTGTTCATTACTATATTTGGTTGTGTGACTCGCCGCCCATGTTGTTCTTTACCAAATTTGGTCGTGTGACGCGCCACCCATGTTGTTCATTACCATATTTGGTTGTGTGACGCTCCGCCTACTTTAGTCATTACAATATTTGGTCCCGTGACGCGCCGCGCATTTTGTTCAATACCATATTTGGTTGTGTAACGCGCCGCCCATGTTGATCATTACCAAATTTGGTCGTGTGACGCGCAGCCCACGTTGTTCATTACGATATTTCTTTGTGTCACGCTCCTTCCCCTTTACTCATTTCCATATTTGGCCATGTGACGCCCCACCCTCTTTGTTCATTGCCATACTTCGTCGTGTGAAGCTCCGCCCACTTTGTCGCCATCTTTTCACTCGACCATATTTGGCCGCATGACGCCCCACCCTCTTTGTTCATTGCCATATTTTGTCGTGTGAAGCTCCGCCCACTTTGCCGCCATCTTTTCTCACGAGCATATTTGGTTGTTTGACGCGCCGCCCATGTTGTTCATTGCCAAATTTGGTCGTGTGACACGCCACCCACGTTGTCCATTACCATATTTGGTTGTGTGACGCTCTGCCTACTTTACTCATTACAATATTTGGTCGCGTGACGCGCCGCCCACTATGCTCATTACCATATTTGGTCGCGTGACGCGCTGCCCACTTTGCGGCCATGAATTCTCACTACCATATTTGGTCGCGTGACTCGCCGCCCACTTTATTCTTTACCACATTTGGAGGCGTGACGCGCCGCCCACTTTGTTTATCACCATATTTGGTCGCGTGACGCACCGCCCACTGTGTTCATTGTCATATTTGGTTGTGTCACGCTCCGCCCCCTTCGCTCATTTCCATATTTGGTCGCGTGACGCCCCACCCTCTTTGTTCATTGCCATATTTGGTCGGGTAAAGCTCCGCCCACTTTGCCGCCATCTTTTCTCACTGCATATTTGGTCGCGTGATGCTCCGCCCACTTTATTCATTACCATATTTGGTTGTGTGACGCTCCGCCTACTTTGCTCATTACAATATTTGGTCGCGTGACGCGCCGCCCATTTTGTTCAATACCATATTTGGTTGTGTGACGCGCCGCCCATGTTGATCATTACCAAATTTGGTCGTGTGACGCGCCGCCCACGTTGTTCATTACCATATTTCGTTGTGTCACTCTCCGCCCCCTTTACTCATTTCCATATTTGGCCGTGTGACGCCCCGCCCTCTTTGTTCATTGCCATACTTCGTCGTGTGAAACTCCGCCCACTTTGCCGCCATCTTCTGTCGCGACCATATTTGGCCGCGTGACGCGCCGCCCACTTTGTTCGTTACCACATTTGGTTGTGTGACGCTCTGCCCACTTTGCTCATTACCATATTTGGCCGCGTGACGCGCCGCCCACTTTGTTCATTATCATATTTGTTTGTGTGACGCTCCGACCACTTTGCTCATTACCATATTTGGTCGCGTGATGCGGGACCTACTTTGTTCATCACCATATTTGGTCACGTGACGCGCCGCCCTCTTTGTTCATTAATATATTTGGTTGTTTGACTCGCCGCCCATGTTTATCATTACCAAATTTGGTCGTGTGACGCGCCGCCCACGTTGTTCATTACCATATTTGGTTGTGTGACGCACTGCCTACTTTGCTCATTACAATATTTGGTCGCGTGACGCGCCGCCCACTATGCTCATTACCATATCTGGTCGCGTGACGCACCACCCACTTTGCGGCCATCTATTCTCACGACCATATTTGTTCGCGTGACTCGCCGCCCACTTTGTTCTTTACCATATTTGGTGTCGTGACGCGCCATCCACTTTGTTTATCACAATATTTGGTCGCGTGACGCGCCGCCCACTGTTTTCATTGCCATATTTGGTTATGTGACGCTCCGCCCCCTTTACACATTTCCATATTTCGTCGCGTGACGCCCCGCCCTCTTTGTTCATTGCCATATTTCATCGTGTGAAGCTCTGCCCACGAGGCGGCCATGTTTTCTCACGACCATATTTGGTCGCGTGACGCGCCGCCCACTTTGTTGCTTCCCATATTTGGTTGTGTGACGCTCCGCCTACTTTGCTCATTACAATATATGGCCACGTGACACGCTGCCCACTTTGCTCAAAACCATTTTTGGTCGCGTGACGCGACGCCCACTTTGCCGCCATCTATTCTCACAACCATATTTGGTCACATGACTCGCCGTCCACTTTGTTCTTTACCATATTTGGTGGCGAGACGCACCGCCCACTTTGTTTATCACCATATTTGGTCGCGTGACGCGCCGCCCACTTTGTTCATTGCCATATTTGGTTGTGTGACGCTCCGCCCCCATTGCTCATTTCCATATTTGGTCGCATGACGCCCCACCGTCGTTGTTCATTGCCATATTTGGTAGTGTGAAGCACCGCCCACTTTGCAACCATCTTTTCTCAGGACCATATTTGGTCACGTGATGCGGCCCTCACTTTGTTCATTACCATATTTGGTTGTTTGACGCTACGCTTACTTTGCTCATTACAATATGTGGTCACGTGATGCGCCGCCCACTTTGCTCATTACCATATTTGGTCGAGTGACCCCCCGCCCTCTTTGTTCATTACCATATTTGGTCGTGTGACGCGCTGCCCAAGTTCATTACCAAATTTGCTCGTTTGACACGCCGCCCACGTTGTCCATCACCATATTTGGTTGTGTGACGCTCCGGCCACTTTGCTCATCACAATATTTGGTCGCGTGACGCGCCGCCCACTATGCTCATTACCATATTTGGTCGCGTGATGCGCCGCCCACTTTGTTCTTTACCATATTTGGTGGCGTGACGCGCCCCCCACTTTGTTTATCACCATATGTGGTCGCGTGACGCTCCACCCACGTTGTTCATTACCATATTTGGTCGCTTGACGCGGCGCCCACTTTTCTCATTATCATATTTGGTGGCGTGACGCGCGGCCCACTTTGCTCATTACCATAATTGGTTGTGTGAAGCTCCGTCCACTTTGCCGCCATCTTTTCTCGCTACCATATTTGGCCACGGTACCCGCCGCCCGATTTTGATCTTCATCATATTTGGTCGTGAGACGCGCCGCCCACTTTGATCATTACCATATTTGGTTGAGTGACGCTCCGCCTACTTCGCTACTTACTGTATTTCGTCGCGTGACGCGCCACCCACTTTGCTCATTACCATATTACCATATTTGGTCGCGTGACGCACCGCCCACTTTGCTCATTACCATATTTTGTCGTGTGACGCGCCGCCCACTTTGCCGCCCACTTTGCCGCCCACTTTGTGCATGACCATATTTGGTCGTTCAATGCGCCGTACACTTTGCTCATCATCTTATCTGGTTGCTTGAGGGGACGCCCACTTTGTTCATTGCCATATTTGGTCGTGTGACACGCCGCCCACTTTGCTCATTATAATTTTTGATAGAGTGACGCGGCGCCCACTTTGCCCATGACCATATCTGGTTGCGTCATGCGCTGCCTACTTTGTCCATTGCCATATTTGGTCACGCAATGTGCCGCCCACTTTGCTCATTACCATATTTAGTCAAGTGACTCGGTGCCCACTTTGTTCATTAAGTTATTTGGTCGCGTGACCCGCCGCCCACATTGCTCATTACCATATTTTGTCGCATGACGCACCGCCCACTTTGTTCATTGCCATGTTTTGTCGCGTGACGCGCCGCCCACTTTGCCGCCCACATTGTGCATGACCATATTTGGTCGTTCAATGCGCCGTACACTTTGCTCATCATCTTATCTGGTTGCTTGAGGGGACGCCCACTTTGTTCATTGCCATATTTGGTCGTGTGACACGCCGCCCACTTTGCTCATTATAATTTTTGATAGAGTGACGCGGCGCCCACTTTGCCCATGACCATATCTGGTTGCGTCATGCGCCGCCCACTTTGCTCATTACCATATTTAGTCAAGTGACGCGCCGGCCACTTTGGTCATTAATATATTGGGTTGCGTGACGCGCGGCCCACTTTGCCGCACATTTTGCCGCACATTTTGCCGCACACTTTGCGCATTGCCATATTTGGTCGATCAACGTGACGTTCACTTTGTTCAAAACCATATGTGATTGCGTCAGCAGACGCCCACTTTGTTCTTTGACATATTTGGTAACGGGACGCGCTAACCACTTTGTTCTTTACCGTATTTGGTCAAGTGACGCGCCACCCACTTTGTTCATTGCCATATTTAGTCACGTGGCAGCCGCCCACGTTGTTCATGACCATATTTGGTCACGTGACGTGCCGCCCACTTTGTTCATGACCATATTTGGTCGCGTGACAGGCAGCACACTTTGTTCATTACCATATTTGGTCGCGTGATGTGCCGCCCACTTTTTTCATTACAATATTTGGTTGCTTGACACGCACCCCACTTTGCCGTCCAATTTGCTCATTCCCATTTTTGGTCAAGTGACCTGCCGCCCACTTTGCCCATTACCATATTTGGTCATTCAGCACACCGTTCACTTGGTCATAACCATATCAGGTTGCGTGAGGCGACGCCCACTTTGTTCATTATCATATTTGGACAAGTGACGGCCGCCGACTTTGTTCACTACCATATTTGGTCGCGTGACGCACGGCCCACTTTGTTCATTACCATATTTTGTCACGTGACGGCCGCCCACTTTGGTCATTACCACATTTGGTCGCGTGATTCGCCACCCACTTTGATCATTACTATATTTGGTTGCGTGATTTTCCGCCCTCTTTGTTCATTACCAAATTTGGTCATGTGACGCGCGAACCACTTTGCCGCCCACTTTGCCGCCCACTCTGGGCATTACCATATTTGGTCGTTCAACGGGCCGTTCACTTTGCTCATAACCATATCTGATTGCGTGAGGCAACGCCCACTTTGTTATTTACCATATTTGGTCACGTGACGCGCCACCCACTTTCCTCATTATCATCTTCGGTCGCTTGACGTGCCGCCCACTTTGCTCATTACCATATTTGGTCGCATGACTCACCGCCCACTTTGTTCATTGCCATATTTGGTTGTGTGACGAGCCGCCCACTTTGCCGCCCACTTTGCCGGCCACTTTGCCGACCACTTTGGCCCCCACTTTGCGCATTACAATATTTGGTGGATCAACGCGCCGTTCCCTTTGCTCATAACCATATCTGGTTGGGTGACACGCCACCCGATTTTGATCTTCATCATATATGGTCGTGTGACGCGCCGCCCACTTTGTTCATTACCATGTTTGGTTGTGTGACGCTCCGACTACTTCGCTACTTACAATATTTGGTTGCGTAACGCGCCCCACACTTTCCTCATTACCATATTTGGTCGCGTGACGCGCCGCACACTTTGCTCATTACCATATTTGGTCGCGTGACGCGCCGCCCACTTTGCCGCCCACTTTGCCGGCCACTTTGTGTAATACCATATTTGGTCGTTCAACGGGCGGTTCACTTTGCTCATAATCATATCTGGTTGCTTAAGGCGACGCCCACTTTGTTCATTGCCATATTTGGTCACGTGACACGCCGCCCACTTTGCTCATTATAATATGTTATAGCGTGACACGCCGCCCACTTTGCTCATTACCATATCTGGTTGCGTGATGCGCCGCCTATTTTGTTCATTACCATATTTGGTCAGGCAACGTGTAGTCCACTTTGCTCATTACCGTTTTTGGTCGCATGACGCGCCACCCACTTTGCCACCCACTTTGCCGCCCACTTTGCTAATTACCATATTTAGTCAAGTGACGCGCCACCCACTTTGTTCATTAAGATATTTGGTCGCGTGACACGCCGCCCACTTTGCTCATTCCCATATTCGGTCACGTGACGTGCCGCCCACTTTGGTCATTACCATATTTGGTCGCATGACGCACCGCCCACTTTGTTCATTGCCATATTTGGTTGTGTGACGCGCCGCCCACTTTGCCGCCCACTTTGCCGCCCACTTTGCCGCCCACTTTGTGCATTACCATATTTGGTCATTCAACGCCCCGTTCACTTGGTCATAACCATATCTCGTTGAGTGAGACGACGCCCGCTTTGTTCTTTACCATATTTGGTCACGTGACACGCCGCCCACTTTATTCATTAACATATTTGGTCAAGTGACGGCGGCCCACTTTGTTCATTGTCACATCTGGTCCCGTAACGCGCCGCCCACTTTGTTCATTTCCAAATTTGGTCACGTGACACGCGACCCACTTTGCCGCCAACTTTGGGCATTACCATATTTGGTCGTTCAACGGACCGTTCACTTTGCTCATAACCAAATCTGATTGCGTGAAGCGTTGCCCACTTTGTTCATTGACATATTTGATCACGTGACGCACCGCCCACTTTGTTCTTTACCATATTTAGTCACGTGACGGCAGCCCGCGTTGTTCATTACCATATTTGGTCGCTTGACTCACCGCCCTCTTTGCTCTTTACCATAATTGGCCCCGTGACGCGCCGCCCACTTTGTTCATTGCCATATTTGGTTGTGTGACGCGCCGCCCACTTTGCTCATTACCATATTTGGTCGCATGACGCGCCGTCCACTTTTCTCATTACCATATTTGGTCGTGTGACCTGTCGCCCATGTTGTTCATTACCATATTTGGTCGCGTGACGCGCCATCCTCGTTGTTCATTACAAAATTTCGTTGTGTAATGTTCCGCCAACTTTGCTCATTACAATATGTGGTCGCGTGACACGCCGTCCACTTTGCTCATTACCATATTTGGTGGCGTCATGTGCTGCCCATGTTGTTCATGACCATATTTGGTCGTTCTACGGGCCGTTCCCTTTGTTCATAACCATATCTGGTTGCGTGAGGCGCCGCCCGATTTTGATCTTCATCATATTTGTTGGTGTGACGCGCCGCCCCCTTTGTTCATTACCATATTTGGTTGTGTGACGCTCCGCCTAATTCGCTACTTACAATATTTGGTCGTGTGAAGGGCTGCCCACTTTCCTCATTACCGTATTTGGTCACGTGACGCGCCGCCCACTTTGCCGCCCACTTTGTGCATTACCATATTTGGTCGTTCAACGCGCCGTTCACTTTGTTCATAATCATATCTAGTTGCTTGAGGCGACGCTCACTTTGTTCATTGCCATATTTGGTGGCGTGACACGGTGCCCACTTTGCTCATTATAATATTTGATAGCGTGACGCGCCGCCCACTTTGCTCATTACCATATCTGGTTGCGTGATGCGCTGCCTACTTTGTTCATTACCATATTTGGTCATGCAACGTGCCGCCCACTTTGCTCATTACCGTTTTTGGTTGCGTGACGCGCCACCCACTTTATCGCCCACTTTGCCGCCCACTTTGCTCATATCCATATTTAGTCAAATGACACACGTCCCACTTTGTTCATTAAGATATTTGGTCGCGTGACACGCCGCCCACTTTGCTCATTACCATATTCGGTCTCGTGACGTGCCGCCCACTTTGCTCATTACCATATTTGGTCGCATGACGCACCACCCACTTTGTTCATTGCCATATTTGGTTGTGTGACGCGCCGGCCACTTTGCCGCCCACTTTGCCCATTACCATATTTGGTCGTTCAACGCACCGTTCACTTGGTCATAACCATATCTGGTTGCGTTAGGCGACGCCCACTTTGTTCACTACCATATTTGGTCACGTGACTGCCGCCCACTTTGGTCATTACCATATTTGCTCAGGTGACGCTCCGCCCACCCGTTTTTTTTTACCGTTTTTTTGCGTGTAACGTGCCAGCCACTTTTCTCATAACCATATATGGTCCGATGACGCGTCGCCCACTTTGTTCATTACCATATTTCGTCGCGTGACGGGCCGCCCACTTTGCTCATTATATTTGGTGGCGTCACGCGCCGCCCATTTTGCCGCCCACTTTGCCGCCCACTTTACTCATTACCATATTTGGTCGCATGACGTGCGAACCACCTTGTCGCCTACTTTGCGCATCACCATATTTGGACAAGTGACCCGTCGCCCACTTTATACATTGCCATATTTCGTAGCGTGACGGGCCGCCATCTTTGCTCATTACCATATTTGGTCACGTAACGCGCCGCCCACTTTGCTCATTACCATATTTGGGCCCGTGACGTGCCGCCCACTTTGTTCATGAGCATATTTGGTGGCGTGACGCACCGCCCACTTTGCCATAACTTGTCAGGGAAGCTTCAGAACATGACATTTTCACCTCCCACTATAGAAGAAAAGGTCTTTCTAGTAGTTGCACATTAAATCAAAGCTGTCTGAAGTGTTTTCGAAAGTTATCAACATTTTTATGTTTGGCGTTCCGAAACCCACCTTATCTCAGGCTGAAAACCCGTTTTGTGCTTTGTGCGATACCCTCTCAGGGAATCTTCAGAACATTAAATTTTCAATTACCACTCTTGCAGAAAGGGTCTTTCTAGTAATTGTTCATCAAATCTAAGCTGCCTGAAGTGTTTTTCGAAAGTTATCAACATTTTTATGTTTGGTGTTCCGGATCGCACCTTATTGAAAACGCCTTTTCTGCATTGTGCCATAACTTTGCAAGGAATCTTCAGAACATGAAAATTTCGCTCCCCACTATAGTAGAAAGGGTCTTTCTAGTAGTTGCACATCAAATCTAAGCTGTCTGAAGTGTTTTTCCAAAGTTATCAACATTTTTATCTTTGGCGTTCCGGAATCAACCTTACCTCGGGCTGAAAACGTGTTTTCTGCATTGTGCCATAACTTTGCAGGGAAGCTTCAGAATATGAAATTTTCAAATCCCACTATAGCAGAAACGGTCTTTCTAGTAGTTGCACATCAAATCTACGCTGTCTGACGTGTTTTTTCAAACTTATCAACATTTTTATGTTTGGCGTTCCGGAACCCACCTTATCTCAGGCTGAAAATGCGTTTTCTGCAATGTGCCATAACTTTGCAGGGAAGCTTCAGAAAATGAAATTTTCACCTCCAACTATAGCAGAAAGGGTCTTTCTAGTAGTTGCACATCAAATCTAAGCTGTCTGAAGTGTTTTTCCAAAGTTATCAACATTTTATTGGTTGGCGTTCCGGAATCGAACTTATCTCAGGCTGAAAACGCGTTTCACGCATTGTCCCATAACTTTGCAGCGAAGCTTCAGAACATTAAATTTTCACCTGCCAATATATCAGAAAGGGTCTTTCTAGCAGTTGCACATCAAATCTAAGCTGTCTGAAGTGTTTTTCCAAAGTTTTCAACATTTTTATGTTTGGCGTTCCGGAACACACCTTATCTCCGGCTGAAAACGTGTTTTCTGCATTGTGCCAAAACTTTGCAGGGAAGCTTCAGAACATCAAATTTTCACCTCCCACTATAGCTGAAAGGGTCATTCTAGTAGTTGCACATCAAATCTAAGCTATCTGAAGTGTGTATCCATAGTTATCAACATTTTTATGTTTGGCGTTCCGGAATCGACCTTACCTCAGGCTGAAAACGTCTTTTCTGCTTTGTGCCATAACTTGGCAGGGAAGCTTCAGAACATGAAATTTTCATATCCCACTATAGCAGCAAGGGTCTTTCTCGTAGTTGCACATCAAAGTGTTTTTCCAAAGTTATCAACATTTTTATGTTTGCCGTTCCGGAACCCACCTTATCTCAGGCTGAAAACGCGTTTTCTGCATTGTGCCATAACTTTGCAGGGAAGCTTCAGAACATGAAATTTTCACCTCCCACTATAGCAGAAAAGGTCTTTCTAGCAGTTGCACATCAAATCTAACGTGTCTGAAGTGTTTTTCCAAAGTTTTCAACATTTTTATGTTTGGCGTTCCGGAACACACCATATTTCAGGCTGAAAACGTGTTTTCTGGATTGTGCCAAAACTTTGCAGTGAAGCTTCAGAACATCAAATTTTCACCTCCCACTATAGCAGAAAGGGTCTTTCTAGTAGTTGCACATCAAATCTACGCTGTCTGACGTGTTTTTTCAAACTTATCAACATTTTTATGTTTGGCGTTCCGGAACCCACCTTATCTCAGGCTGAAAATGCGTTTTCTGCAATGTGCCATAACTTTGCAGGGAAGCTTCAGAAAATGAAATTTTCACCTCCAACTATAGCAGAAAGGGTCTTTCTAGTAGTTGCACATCAAATCTAAGCTGTCTGAAGTGTTTTTCCAAAGTTATCAACATTTTATTGGTTGGCGTTCCGGAATCGAACTTATCTCAGGCTGAAAACGCGTTTCACGCATTGTCCCATAACTTTGCAGCGAAGCTTCAGAACATTAAATTTTCACCTGCCAATATATCAGAAAGGGTCTTTCTAGCAGTTGCACATCAAATCTAAGCTGTCTGAAGTGTTTTTCCAAAGTTTTCAACATTTTTATGTTTGGCGTTCCGGAACACACCTTATCTCCGGCTGAAAACGTGTTTTCTGCATTGTGCCAAAACTTTGCAGGGAAGCTTCAGAACATCAAATTTTCACCTCCCACTATAGCTGAAAGGGTCATTCTAGTAGTTGCACATCAAATCTAAGCTATCTGAAGTGTGTATCCAAAGTTATCAAGATTTTTATGTTTGGCGTTCCGGAATCGACCTTACCTCAGGCTGAAAACGTCTTTTCTGCATTGTTCCATAACTTGGCAGGGAAGCTTCAGAACATGAAATTTTCATATCCCACTATAGCAGCAAGGGTCTTTCTCGTAGTTGCACATCAAAGTGTTTTTCCAAAGTTATCAACATTTTTATGTTTGCCGTTCCGGAACCCACCTTATCTCAGGCTGAAAACGCGTTTTCTGCATTGTGCCATAACTTTGCAGGGAAGCTTCAGAACATGAAATTTTCACCTCCCACTATAGCAGAAAAGGTCTTTCTAGCAGTTGCACATCAAATCTAACCTGTCTGAAGTGTTTTTCCAAAGTTTTCAACATTTTTATGTTTGGCGTTCCGGAACACACCATATCTCAGGCTGAAAACGTGTTTTCTGGATTGTGCCAAAACTTTGCAGTGAAGCTTCAGAACATCAAATTTTCACCTCCCACTATAGCTGAAAGGGTCTTTCTAGTAGTTGCACATCAAATCTAGGCTGTCTGAAGTGTCTTTCCAAAGTTATCAACATTTTTATGTTTGGCGTTCCGGAACACACCTTATCTCAGGCTGAAAACGGGTTTTCTGCATTGTGCCAAAACTTTGCAGGGAAGCTTCAGAACATCAAATTTTCACCTCCCACTATAGCTGAAAGGGTCTTTCTCGTAGTTGCACATCAAATCTCAGCTGTCTGAAGTGTGTTTCCAAAGTTATCAACATTTTTTATGTTTGGCGTTCCAAAATCGACCTTATCTCAAGCTGAAAACGCGTTTCACTCATTGTGCCATAACTTTGCAGGGAAGCTTCAGAACATGGAATTTTCATCACCCACTATAGAAGAAAGGGTCTTTCTAGTAGTTGCACATCAAATCTAAGCTGTCTGAAGTGTTTTTCCAAAGTTATCAACATTTTTATGTTTGGCGTTCCGGAATCGACCTTACCTCAGGCTGAAAACGTGTTTTCTGCATTGTGCCATAACTTAGCTGGCAAGTTTCAGAACATGAAATTTTCACATCCCACGTTAGCAGCAAGGGTCTTTTTCATAGTTGCAGATCAAATCTAAGCTGTCTGAAGTGTTTTTCCGAAGTTATCAATATCTTTATGTTTGGCGTTAGGGAACCCACCTTATCTCAGGCTGAAAACGCGTGCGTTATCTCCATTCTGCCATAACTTTGCAGGGAAGCTTCAGAACATGGAATTTTCATCACCCACTATAGAAGAAAGGGTCTTTCTAGTAGTTGCACATCAAATCTAAGCTGTCTGAAGTGTTTTTCCAAAGTTATCAACATTTTTATGTTTGGCGTTCCGGAATCGACCTTACCTCAGGCTGAAAACGTCTTTTCTGCATTGTGCCATAACTTGGCAGGGAAGCTTCAGAACATGAAATTTTCACCTCCCACTATAGCAGAAAGGGTCTTTCTCGTAGTTGCACCTCATATCTAACCTGTCTGAAGTGTGTTTCCAAAGTTATCAACATTTTTATATTTGGCGTTTGTCGCCGGGTTTAGGTTTTCAAGGTTTTGTGTACAAGGCGATTGGCTATAACATAAGCCGTCCCTAGTTCCGAGCACACTACCTCCCTTTGCCTCTCTGGGAAAGGGCCCCTCGGGTGGTCAACTCAGTCAGCCTCTTGTTGCGGACACGGTTCTAAGACTATAATAAGGTGTCAACCTCACCTTATTATATTAGTGAGTAGTGTCGGCGCTTCACTGAGCGGGTTATTTAATTAGCCCGACCTGTTAAGAAACAGGTTCTTGACCTTACAATGCTACACCTCTTACCGTAGTCTCTTTACTTAACTTCGTTTAGGGACTCATGATGGGATCCTCAATCCTTTCCTTTTAAATAACATATTTCCCCGTAACTGTCTAAAACTACCACCTTATCATTGACACAATAATTCAGGATGGAATAATGCTACTTTTTGAGACATTCACTACATGTGCAACAGGAGGAAATCAAACAGTAACTCACCTACAACCCAATTGATGGTAGTACAGGAGCCAGTTGATTCTTTAGCAGTCAGGGATCAACGCCCTTGTGCCTTTTCAGTACATAATTCGTACTCAATTTTATTATGTTTTTGTTACAAAAGTATTTCTTCAAAAAATTGATAAAAGAATAATAAAAACAATAAAATCAATAATGAACAATAAACTCCATAAACTCAAGGGTATTGCCAGACGCTGATACCCACCAACATCAAAAGTACCGCGAGACGCTGGTATTAACACATATACTTCAAAAATCATATAATCAAAATAAATACAATAAAAAGAAATAAATCAAAAAAATAATAAGAGAACGATAAAAATTAATTAAATCAAATAGTCTGAGAGCAATAGCAAGAGCACCGTCATAAGTTAAGATACAAGACCATACTGCAAACGGATGAAGCCAAAAAGCAAAAAGGGACCTCTGTGTCACATTTCCGAGCGTTTTTATAGCAACACAGCTGGTTTTGATGACATGCCCATAAATGGATCGCGTGTTCCGGCGGTTAATCACATCCAGTTTCATTTGCGTCAGCAGTGCCTAGCGGTTCACCACATCCGGTCAGCACATCCTGTTTCTTCTGCGTCAGCACACGTCAGCACACGTCAGCACATCCTGTTTACAAGTTCAATCTAAGTTCAAAGCACACACTTGTTCATGAGTTCAAAAGTTCACGTTCAAAGGCATGTAAGTTCACTAAAGTTCAAACATCAAAATCAATGATAAAAATCACAAATAATATCAAATATCAGTTAGCAAGTTTTGATTATAATATTTTCGATTTTCCAGTATATACAACAACCCCCTCCGAAAATATCCTCCTTCACCATTTGTCTAAATCACCAAGGTTCAGTGGTTCGAATTCTCCTTCTTCGTCTTCTTGTTGTCCCAGCTGTGACTCAAGCTCATCCAATTCCTTCAGCATTTTCACGTAGTAGCTGATCCACATCTGCGCTGACGCCGATCTAGGTCTGGCAGACGTTATAGGGTCGGGCATCAAAGGGGCAGTGTGGTCACCATCTTCTCTGCTCCGGTGCTCAGGCGCTGAGAGACCTGGAACCTCATCTTGGGGGGTGCTGGGTGAATGTTCATCTCGTGGAGCAGAAGTCGTGTGGCTCCCAGATTTCGGAGTTATGGGGCCTAGACCACCAGAGTATTCAGCTAGCGGAGTAGGTGACTGACGTCTCGGTGGTTTCGGGGGTACAGGGTTTAGCATGTCTAGGTGTTCATCCCCACATGGTCGTCTGTCCCTATGTGAGTGACGTTAACTGGGACTTCTACGAACTGTCCTGAATCTGGGAAGATAAATCTGGTGCCTCTCATGTTTAACCCACACAGGTGAAAATTTCCCAGGATATGGCCATCGTGTTTACAATCACGGAGGCCCTCCGACACTTGGGTGCCCTTGGGGCTGGAGTAGCTCCCGACTCCGAGTTAGCAGGTGCTTCCTCAGTGGGCGGAAAATTGGTTCTCCTTCCAGAGGTCACCCCTGTGCTACTGGATGTCGCAGCTCTCCTTACCCAGCGTCTCGCCTGGTTTGGTCTCCGGGGAGCGGGCCTCCATTTGCGCCAGTGTTGCCGTTTGTACTGCTGGAGCATGGCAGGGCGCTTCCAGTCGCGATCACCCTCCAACACAGCCATTGCTTCTACCTTATCTCCACTCATCACCAGTCGGGCAAAATTTTCCCATGAGACTGGTCCTTGCATGTGCCAACCCAATGTAGTGGGCACCACTGGTCTGTCTTTCTACAACCTTTTGATCCACTCATAGTATCCACAAGGACAATATCCTCCTTGGTAATGTTGCATATCAAACCCCCCATGCCACAAGTCACCGTGTTCCCTAGTAACACACTCTTCCCGGTCCTCATACACACTCACGACGTCTTTCTGCCATTGAGTCACCATCAGTAAGTTTGGGTCATAGAGGTAAATCCCCTGGAGGTTGATAGCCTGGCTGTATTTTTCCTGGCCCCCAAGGTCTGGCAGGGCATACATTTCCCAAGTCTTTGTTGTATATTTCTCCCACCTGTTCGGTTTTCAGTACTATTCCCTCCAACATGTATGGAGGATGGAATGCTCCATGTTCAATCCAGGATGTCTGCCGAGGTCCTATTTTACAATGGTACGCCCTAAAGGCGTGCGTGGTCAATGGGGGCAGCTTATCATCCCCTGGGAACGTGAACTCCCAGTGTTCAGCACATACAACTGGGAGCCAATGGTTCAATCGCTCATTCTCCTGGCACATTACCACAAAACGTGGCGATGCCTGGAGGATGAACGGGGTCTCTTTTTCGAATGACCACACGACCTGTTCCCTCGCTTTGATTTCATGTGTATCCATAGCTTTTGGACCTTCTTTCTGTGATCTTGTCTAACTACACCGCGTGATACCTTTGCTGTAAATCTCATGCGGGGCTCATCCCTCCAGTATTCAACCATTTTGGTAGAATTGAGGGTCCCCAACTAAAAATCCTACGTCTTCCTCTGTCTACAGGGCGGACTTTGGTTTCGGGATCAAGGGGCTCCATGATCACATCTCGGGCTAACAGGACTCTCGTTTTTTGTGTGTGCCATGGATCCCATTGATCTGCTTTGTCGTTCCCGTCCGTAACCACAATTGAGCCCTGTAGAAACATTACAAAATGTTAATTTTGAGAAGGTCTACAAACAGTAGACGCCATTTCATACAATCTTATGCTGTTCGAAGTTTTCCATATCTTCATGGGGTAACAAGTCCGCATCAGATAACCTATATAAAACACAGAGACATACAAGGAAGCTCCTCGAGCTAATTTTATAAACAGAATCCATATCATCAGGATTACCTTGAGTCTCCTGTTGACGAAGACGAAACGTCAGTACATCTGTTCCAATATATGCCCATGTCAGTGTCATCCAGAAGATAGACCAAACTAGTTCCTTGCTCTGTGCAGTGTTCAAACACTATTGGGTGTTTAATGTAACGTGGGTAATAAGCCATGGAGCGTAATACATTGCTCTGCAGGGTTGTATCATTTTGTCATTTAGTCAGTCCCGAGGTGATATCGTAAACCAAAGCTTTGGTACTGATTAAGATGTATTTTTCTGTTATTACGGTGGTAGTTTCGACCCCTCTCTCTCCACCCCAGGAGAGTTTTAAGAGAACTCTAAGTAACTATGGATTTACAGAGTGTAATGTTCGTCTTCTGACACCAATCTTCTCCGTAGGAGAACTGGGTAATTTTAAAGTTAAGTAATACAAATATTATTAAAATGGTGGCTAACACTCATGTTAAAATCATGATTTTTACCCTGAGATTTTCCTTATTTACTTCCCCCTCAGGTACTTTTGTAACCAGTACCTTAATCCTTATATCCGTAAGACACAAGCAGGGTTCCTAATTCAAACCTCGCTATACCCTTTGTCCATTGACTTTTTTCCATTTTTCTTGTTTCCTTTTCTTTATGTCTTCTTTGACATCTCGAAGAGCCTTTTTCAAGAACTCTTCCTCTTGTTTTTCTTTTCGTCTTTTGGCTGCACGGCACGGATAGCAGCATATACTATTAAGGCACCGACATAAGGTGACTACTTTGGAGATTACGGCGAGAGCTATGAGGATCGCCAATACAATTAGTATCCATTTTAGGTACCACCATATTAATCCGATAATTTCCCACACAGCTGCTGCTGTATCTACGACTCCCTGTCCTATTCCATACATCATAACTTCTGTCATTATTCCCAAAAATCCCAACCATTCTGCCGTCGGTACTTTCTTCTGAAAGTCACGTACAACATGCCAATAATCGTTTAATTTTTCACAGGCATATGGGTCCCTGGTTATATTAATCTTAGGGGCACTATATTCCTCATAGACACAGCTTCTCTCCCCTTTTGGAATATACCAGGGGGATGAATTACTGTATTTCATCTTTGAGAGGATTCTTTCATTCAGTTCAAAAACATGTGTCTGTGAATTTGCATCCACATTGTCCTTATCACATAATTGGTCTCGATATGTTTCGTATCGATTATACATGAGGAACCCTGGATTTATACTTTCCAAAAGCCCAATCGGAGCTGCTACTTTCGCCCGTGTGGTATGGCTACATGTATCCCAAGCCGTCCACACATTTTCTCCCTATTTTTCAACAATATGCCATGTGTTCCCCACTTAGTAGTAAAATAGGACTCATGTTCTCTTTTTAGTTGCTAGGCTACTTGGGACCGATTAAAACATCCAGATGTATTACACGGGATATAACCCCACTGATGCGGGTAACATGGATTAGAGTCGTGATTATAATCTGATTCAGGTTTTAGTTTGGTGTGCGAAAACACCCTTGATATCCTGTCACGTTTAAACTAAAATGCTCGGGGTTTTGGGGTTGCCATCTGAGCTGTGGATATTGAACGCTACTTATAACGGGGAACCAAGTGTTCTTAAATTGAGTTTTATCAATCTCCTGACTCTTTGTTTGTTTTGTATTATTGACCTCAAAGAGGTCTAGCCCTGCTATCAGAAATCTTTCCGTAGTCATCAGAGTAGTATGGACAAACGGGAATGACGACTGAATTGTTCTTACGTGGCGCCATTCCGAGTGTTGTTTAAAAGATTGTTTGACTGTTTGCAGATGATAGGGCAACAGAAACGTCGCTGTGTACCTTGTAGAGATATCTGCAACCTTTCCCTTTTTCTGACCTCTATCTTTTGATGAGGCTTCTACTAGGAATGGTTTCATTGCGCAATGAGGCCAGGCTCGAATAGACACTTCCCCATTGGAAGCGTTCCAGGAGACTTCTTTCCTTCTTAAGAACTTTTGATAATTAGTTAATTGATCCTGGAGGGCCATTCCCGCGGTTCTTTTACCTCCTTTTATCTGAGTAATGTCTCCCAATAATTGGCTCGGGTTAAACAATAATGTTGCTTCTTTAAGAGCGGTGTACCACGTCTTTTGGTCATCATTTTGGAGTCCCTCCGTAGATGGTTTATTCCATTCAGTGATATTCTCCTGGTATACTGAATCATATCCCCATACTTCTTGCTCAGTCCGAACTTTTACTTCATAGTTTTTAACCTTTCCCCTCAGAGTGTTGAGTGGATTTACTGAATTCGGCAATCCTGGGCTTGCAAGGAACCTGTGTATCACAGTGATATTTTTTCCTTCATCACTAGGGGTTTGTAGTTCTTCATATGATACTAGGTGTGGCCATATCAGCATTTCTAAACTTTCCGTGTCAAACGAATTCCATCCTAATCCTTGCCCCAAAATGAGACCAGCTAACTGTGACCATTCCCATGCCATAAAGATGACCGTCGGATCATCTTTAGCCTTATTGTTCAGACATGTGGGAGAAATAGTGTGTTCATGACTATTCGGTTGTTGACCTATTGATTGGCTACTTGGGCAGCATAGATTAACTCGTAAGTCCGTTGTAAAATTCTCCATTGCTTCTGCCCAGTCTTTTCCTCTCATTGGATAAAATATCTTATTTTCTGTATTGTTAGGCTTCTCATTAATGAGCTGATATGCATATTTAACATGGGTAATGTTTATTCCAAGCTTTTGAGACAAACATTCCTTAGCCTCAGCCCACCAGATTGACTGATTATTTCTGACCCAGTTTCTCCAAGGCTGCTGCGTCATCATAGGGATTGCGAGGCCTATTTGATCCCTTCGGCACTCGCATGGTTCTTTGTGACAATCATTTCCTTCTTCCATTCCTTTACCGTCAAACTGTTTATTATGGCATAATATACCATCTCCTTGCAATGCCCCTAATTTGTACCACATAACTCTTCTTTGCACCACAGGGTATTTGAGCCAAAGTTTCCAGAAATTACTACCCGGATGCTGATCTGCAATGTACTCTCTTCCCGATCCATTAATCTTGCCCCTATTTTGTTCACTCATAGTGGTCAACAGATGCCACTTCCAATAAACATTACGTAAGCCAGAGTCTCGTGGGCTAGTGTCATACTCATCATTCTTAGGCCCTTTGTTTGTGCAATCTTTCTCTGGTTGACACCTGGGATAAACCTCCTCTTCCCTGAAATGAGTGTCCGGGGGAGACTTGCCGTCCAACCATGGTGTATAACCATTTGTCATCAAATAAAGAGAATTGTTAAATTGTTTTTCTTCTGGTGTGGAGAGAAAAAACTTAACTTGTTGTTCCTTCTCTCCTTCATGTTTAGCTTGATTCGCTGCTGCTACAGTGGTATGAATAGGTTCCGATAATAACAGCATGGTTTTTGTCTCTACCTTTTGGAACATTTCCCAAGAACGTGTGTACTCCAGCCCTCTTCCAATTCTTCTAGGAGCAGGGTCAGTCGAATCAGTGTTTAACACTTCGGGGTCAGAGTTAGCCGAAAAAGGTAGGGGGACTATATCTAGCAGGAGTTGTCCTATTTGATTACTTTTGTCCCATTCTTCATTTCCATAAGCTTCTATGGTTGTCCACAGTTCTTGTTCCCATGTTTTATTATTAAAGCTAGCTTGTTCTACCCTTTTGAAAAGTGGGGCATTCCACACATGGGTGCTATTGATTGTCTGACATGTTTTCATCTGATAGTATCTATCTTCTCCCATCGTCCAGCCCTGTCTCGTTTGTTGGGCAAAAACTTTATAATAACAGGTTTTAACAGAGCAAAGACCGATGGACAATCCGGAAAGTCTCATCTCTTCATGATTTATTAACTTTACTTTTACTGTTACAAATTCCTTGGATGCATGTCCATAACGAGTTATTATATCTTCCCAGGTGTCGTATTCATATTGAGTTTGATTCTTCCGTTTACACTGGGCCTTATATTCACACAGCCTCTCATACGCTGCCAGCTCATGAGTCCTTCATCACAATTTGACACATTAACACTCTTAAATGGGATATCACATTCTCCCATGCCTTCCTTATGGGAATCTGCGGGCTCTGAGCTGTTATTCTTGATCTCGGTAGGGCCTGATGTGAACATTGTGGCCGTCGTATCTATGTCGACTATTTTGCCATCAGTTGTTGGGATTATGCTAGTCTCCATTTGATCAGGGGTCATAGTTGGGGTATGCATGGTTATGGAATCAATAGGAGATGTGGCCATGACTGTCGTCTTTTCAGTTATTGCTGTACCTAGATTCCCTTCATTTTCTCTAATAGATAAGGTGACCTGAGTATTCATTTCTGTTGTGGTATTTTTTCCGGGTTCGGAAACGACCATGCTACTGACCATTTGGTTTTGGGACACGTCAATAGTTCCTTGTTGATTAATCGGACTGGGGGTGATTGACATGGTAGTAGCTGTCCAAGTGGCAGTTGCGGCAGTTTTGTTCACCGGGTTTTCCGCGCTTCGGCGACTTCGTTTGAGTGTCTTGGTGGTCACCTGACTCTTCACTTCCTGACTATCAACTTTTGGTTTCTCATACTCACAAGTGCCACTTATAGCTCCATGGATATTTAGATAAACAATTGCTTGTTTTATCCATAGGGCTTGATCAAATTGAGTGCCATTTATATCTGTTGCAATTGGCAAAGATATCTCTCTAGTATTCGGGGTCAAAACGGTGCAGTTTTTACTGTGTACTGTTTTTGATTTCCAACGTCGGGTGACACTGCTGGTATGGGTCTTATATTCATAGACTATATTTGACCATGAGGCTATTACTAATCTTAATATGAAGAGCAGCATTCCAATTATAAAGAGACTCAAGGGAGACATCTTTTCTTGGTCATTTTGTCACGTTTCATTTGTTTCCTATAAATTGTAGCTGGCGTCTGGTGCTGTATATCTTTGGCCTGATCTTTATATGCCAATTGTTGTCTCGCCTTAAATTGCCACCAGCACCTAGCTTTCCAATACCAGAATTTATTCCATAAATTCATTATTCCTTCTTTCCCTTTCTTCTTTTGAGAAGGAGGGCTATTCGCGATTGCTTACCATTAGCTGGTCGCTTGCCTTTATCGCGTACTTTAGGCACCTCCTCGTCTTCTGACCCAGGACTATCGAGATCCTGTGGGTGAGAAGAAGGTGGTGGCATTAGTTCTTGCGACCCCGTCTTTTTGATCTCTCCTGATTGGTTCATAATAGCCGGGATGTTTTTGGGATTATTCCTCTCCCCCTCTGGACCAATCACACTTCCTAGGCGTGGCCCCAGGTGCTGCTGGAAAAACGTGCTGCCTGGCATTTCCTGATCCAGGACAGCTTCAGTAAATCCAGTACGGCTGAGCTTAGATTTCCTCTTCAGCCAAGCTGACCTCCATCCAGTCACCTTTGTCCTTGTTACAGGTCTAACCGGGATCGAGACATTGGTCAGTATCATCAAGTCCTTTGTGTCAACTTCTATGAAGACCCCCAACGGGTACCATGTGAAGCCAGTGAGCGTGATAAGGACACGGGCTGCCCCGGACACTACTCGTGGGCCGCATTCAGTGACAAGAATAAGGTTACGTTTAATAGTTGAGACCCTGGCTTCCTGTGTCTCTTTAGCATGTCTGGGCAAGGTTCCAGAAGTTGTAAAAATCCTCTTATTGTTGGTTAAATGGGGATAGTTGTACACGTCAGGGTAGAATATTTTTCCCTTAGCCACCCTATCTTGGGGCCATATTTGCTCGGTCCACCACCTTCCCATGGAGGTGGATTCCCAATCTCTCTGGCTATAGCCTTGCAAGGATAGGCTTCCATCTCCAGACAGATGTAAGCCATCCTCCCATCTCCATGGGCGAAAAGTCTTCCCACTTCATGGTGGTATCCCTGGGGATAACTGAGAGTTTCCTTTCCTGCTTAGATGAGAGTTTCTCATCGCCAATAGACATCATAGTCTGGTATATCAGAATAGGGCAGTTCCAAGAATCTATGATACTGGCCCGTAAAGCAATCGGTGGCTGTGGAAGGTGATCGTCTGAGTGCAAACGATACCGTCGTGCCAAGAACTGTGCTGGGTTTATCTGCCAGGGGGTGCCTGTATCGCACACATTCCAAACCCCGTCACGTTGGCCACAGGTGCATGGCCTGCAATGGGTGTCTTTGCGTAATATTTGATATCGACATCCCCACGATTCCAAGCAGCATTTGCAGAACGCGAAGGGGGCAGACCCCATTAATTCGATCCCGCACATCAGATGTTCAGCTCCTACCTCTATTCGCTTAGGACGGTGCTCATGCTTGTACTTTGCATCTCCAGACCAAATGAGGACGAAAACGGGCGCAGCACAAAGGACACAATCACCAGGTTCATAATTAGACCATCTAACACTGGTGGTGGGGTGAGTATAAGGCATAACAATCCCTTTTTTCCAGGAATGATTAATACCATCCCAGGTCATAACAAGGAGGCCATTATTTGGGAAGACTCGATCGGAGAGCATCTTAACATAGTCATCCCCTACCCCCTGAACCCATCCTGGCACATGGTCTCGGTCAGCTCCCATCCTGAGTTTTACACTTAAGTCTAAGTTGCTTGGGGTGGTACCTGTGGCCATCTTTTCCCGTAAGTACGTTCCCTTCGACTTTCACTATTGTGGTAGATTTTCCAGTGGCGAGTATCCACACCTCACTGCCCACCTGTAACGATACAGAGCGCTCGTGAGAGTGGGCAGGGGTAGAACCCTGTAAATTAGGTAGACTGAGCTGTCGGTTAATGGCAAAGAGGTTTTCAGGTAAGTGCCATCTGTGCTTATATAATAGTATTTGCGATTTTGTCGCACGCACTGCATGTTCCGTGACTCCGTTTGTGTTGGATTGGTGCGGGATGGATAAGACATGTCGTATCCCCACCTGTTCCAACCATGAACGAAAGTGCTTCGAAGTAAACATGGCGGCATTATCCGATCTGAGGGTTTTGACTGGATTCCCCTGAATGAATGACGTTACACACTCTTTTGCTGTCCTTGTGGTTTATTTCTTAATGGGGTAAACTCGTGTGTGTCCTCCCCCATTATCAGCTTTACCAGGAATTTTTTATATTGACCGAAGTGACTCCCCAGGACTCCTACATCCATAGACGCGGAAATGCCTGGGAATTCTTCAGCAATTTTACCTTCTTGATAAGCAATAGCAGGTAACAATCCTTTCTCCATGCATATCTCGCAGTTATGTCTAACCAGTGATATTGTTTCTTTGAGAGGGCCGGCCTCAATCCCGTTATCATCTCCGCGTTCTCTCGTTTCCGACATGTAGCAAAGCACGATGAATATGCCGGACATAATCCAGCTATTCTTCCTGTGGGATGACAAGCTTCCCTTGGTCATTCTTCCATTTATCAGGAAAAATCAAAGTGCCTACTGCAACTGCTCTAGTCTGCACTAGTTTGTCGACCACATCATTTCCCATGTGATCAAAATCCTGGATTCCCGTGTGATTATTGACATGGGTCACCCAAAGTTTTATGTGTTGTAGCAGTTGGTTCACCACTATCCATAAGTCACGATGTTCCAACTCTTTACCTTTGTATTTCTGGAAGTCTCGCTGCTGCCAGTATTTAAAGTTATCTTTCAGCCCTTCCGACACATACCAACTGTCAGTCACAATTCGTCAGGATTTTATTCCCTTCTTTTTCACATATTGCAGTCCGCTGACAACTTCCTGTAACTCGGCCTCCTGTGCTGTTTTGCCCATTCTTCCTTTCTCTTTATACAGGGGTTTATCTCGTTTGTATAGCACAAATCCCCAATATCCCTCGGGATCTTGTGCTGTTTTACTACCATCAGTAAAGAGGGTGTATATCCCTGTATAATCTGGTTGAGACATAGCAGGGATTTTAGGCTGCTGTTTAGACTTAGACATTACAAATGACCAATTTGGATCCAAGAGCATCTGCTTCCACTTTCCCCATCTAGAGGCATAAGCTTTAGCAAATTGCACCGTATCCTTCACCATTTCTTTAGTGAGGTCATTCTTTACTGTACATTTTACATAAACCTGGCCTAAGTTGGAAGCCAGTTCCGTGTAAACTTTCCATAACAACCTGAGTTCCCTCTCTGCTGGGGCAAATCGACTTTCAGTGGGTGAATATCTGATGGATACGTAACAAATGGGTGTGTCATTGCTTTCCTCGTAGACTGCCGCGCATCCTGCATTTTCCTTTTCCTCTAACTATCACAGAGATATTTTGTCCATCTCGGTACGGACCGAGTTTCACCCCATCCGTGAGAATTTGTTGGATAAGGCAGTTCCAGGTTTCAATTTCTTCTGGCGTTAGCATTCTATTGTGTTCTATTAACTTTAGGGATCGTTTGTCAAATGTCCTGACCTTATTTTTAATAATCTCGACAGGTCTCGCTAAGGTGGAATAATAAGGAATCATACTTCGTAGCCACCCCAATTTTCCTAAACATTTCTCTAGCTCTTTAAGCGTAGTAGGGTGCAGATTTTGGAGGTAATCGTCAGTGGAAGTTATCGCATGCTTTGTAACTAAGACACCCAGATATTTGACTTGTGGTACTCCTATCTCACATTTAGCAATGCCAATCTTCATTCCATGGTCTTTCAGTCTCCGGATTACCTCCTCCAACAGTTCGAGGTGTTCTTCTTCTGTCTCCGTGGAGATGAATATATCGTCTATATAACACGTGACTGGCAAGTCATGCAACAGTTTCTCCATTCTTTCCTGAAATGCGTTTGGGGAATTCACAAATCCTTGGGGCAGCCTGGTCCACATGTAGCCTTGTCCTTTTATCATAAAACAGGTTTTCGGCCTGCTCTCCTCGGCCAGTGGGACTGACCAAAATCCATTCGCTAGGTCAATACTGGAGTTATATTCTCCCGGGCGTATTTTTAACATGGTCTGTCGGGGATTGATGATTTATCTAGTGTCTTTCACTGTCACGTCATTTAACATTTTTAGGTTATGGACAGGCCTAACGGTACCATCCTTTTTTAGTACTGCTTGTACTGGCATTAAGCAGGGTGGTTCATTAATTTTTTCGATGACCCCTAATTGTTCCAATTCTTTAAACACTGCCAGCAATTGATCCTCGTATTTCCCTAATGGGTACTGCTTTTGTTTGCCTGGGAGGCCACCCCTAATAACGTATGGTTCTGTTTTCATTAATCCTACATCATTTTTAAGTCCGGCCACTTCGGCCGGATAAAGGATCCTTTTTAGGCGTGCCCTGTCGTTAATGTGAGAGGCACATACTAATTTTTCTATGGCCGTAATCCTATTAACTTCTCTCATCCAATTTGAAGAAGGGGCATCAATAATCCATTCTGAGTCATTTGGAGATAATAAAGGGTTAGGCCCTATCGCCACAGTTTTTCCATTAAATCTGCCTAGGGCCATCATAACGACGTCTCCATTAGCCAATTTTACGAGTGTCTTCTGATCGAGTTCTTCATCAACCATTCCTTTGGTAATATGGATATGTCCGATCCAGTGTCATAGTAGCAATCTCTTTTATGATCTTTAGCCCAAATCTGCACTTTATAGGGCCTCATTGTTGGGTTTTGGGTTCGAGTTTTTCCAACACTTTCCTCTGGGCTGCGGTCAAATCTCTTCCCAGATCCTGGTTTCGTCGAGCCGCTGCAAGTATTACCGCTTCCTTCTGCTCCTGGGTCATCGCTTTCCAGTCTTCGTCGGACACTGGTTTCGGATGGGGACGATCCTGCCCCTTTGCTTGGGGTCGATTGTCGGCACGATCCTGCCTCCAACGAGGCTGTCTGGGGCCATTCGTGCCTGAGCCATTCACGTTCTTGTTGAATGGAGGGCGCTTGGCCCCACCCTGTCCATTGGGTCTGATGTCTTGCTGATTTCGATCCTTCTTCGGTGGAAAGGTAGATCGAGTGCGAGCCGGGCCGTGTTGGGGGTTTGCTGTCACTTTTCCAGAAGGGGGAAGAGACTTCCCCCTCTCCTCGTTTTTTGACTGTCGAGCCTCGGATACATCCGGTCTCTCTTTTTCTTTTCTGAGGGCTCTTCTCACAGCCATAAGAGAGCTGTGACGGGAGATAACCTCAGTTTTTGCATCCAGTCCCTTTGCTTGGAGGAACTCCAGAACCAATTTTGCTTGTTCAGGGCAGTTAATCTGTATGAGAAAATTCTTGACCTGCGACTCATCAGCCCCCTCATCTGCCAGTATGGAATAAGCTTGCAGAAGAGACATCTCTCCTTTATTTACTTTATCAACCAGATCTCGAATGGTTGCCTCTACTTGGCTAGTAAATAGAGTAGCCATATCGGAGGTTAGCAAATCCATCAATGTCTGCCCTTGGACTAAATGTAATCCATTCCCTTTGGAGACATATTTACTAATAACTGGGTCAGCCATTTGAGATGGAGACAATTCCTTATTCAATCTTCTAACATACTCGCAGTTGGATTCCTTATCTTTCCTTTTCGGGAGTGCCTTGCACAGGTCTGCTACGGTAATTTTATTTGACACTCTAACATCAGTGTCTTGTCTGGGCTCCGATGGGGGGCCCCCTGCAAGGAATGAGACTGCCAGCTGGGTACGCTGTCGTCCCATCCCTCCTGTGGAGGCTATCCTGCCACCCTGTCTTGAGGGTGTTGGGGGGTCTGGCTGCGGACCCAGTGGCGGGTCACTATCACTGCCAGAATCATCGCTACTCTGATCGTCGGAATCAGAGGGGCATGGAGACCGTCTCTCCCAGGAGTCTGTCGTCAAGCAAGTGGCCCTGGACATATGGGAGTAAATATCCGTTAAGGAATCGCGGTGGGCATCATATCCTCGTGCAAGATATGCTTGTTTAAAGGATTTTGACACTCCTTGCCATTGGCTATCCCTTGTAACGCAGTGTCCAATGGTCCCTTATTTGTCAGGGGTAACGGATCAGTTGCTTGGTACATCGTTTGAGCTTCTTGGAGTTCACCACGGGGATAAACCCCCGGCTTAGCAGGGCTAGGGTAGCGCTGGTATTGACTCACGAAACTTTCAGTAATATTCCCTATGGCATGGTCATGGATAGACTCCTTATATAACTTGCTCACTACGGGCCTCCTCATTAGACCAGCAACCAAGGTCGCGTCAAGCGGACAACCGCGAGACGCTGCATATTCCTGAATTTTCACTGGATTCACCTCGATCCGCTCTCTCAGTTGTTGGATAATTTCCTGCCGTAGCCTAGCCTCGGGGGCCAAGAGGACCACCATTCGGACCTGCGACTCATCAGCCCCCTCATCTGCCAGTATGGAATAAGCTTGCAGAAGAGACATCTCTCCTTTATTCACTTTATCAACCAGATCTCGAATGGTTGCCTCTACTTGGCTAGTAAATAGAGTAGCCATATCGGAGGTTAGCAAATCCATCAATGTCTGCCCTTGGACTAAATCTAATCCATTCCCTTTGGAGACATATTTACTAATAACTGGGTCAGCCATTTGAGATGGAGACAATTCCTTATTCAATCTTCTAACATACTCGCAGTTGGATTCCTTATCTTTCCTTTTCGGGAGTGCCTTGCACAGGTCTGCTACAGTAATTTTATTTGACACTCTAACATCAGTGTCTTGTCTGGGCTCCGATGGGGGGCCCCCTGCAAGGAATGAGACTGCCAGCTGGGTACGCTGTCGTCCCATCCCTCCTGTGGAGGCTATCCTGCCACCCTGTCTTGAGGGTGTTGGGGGGTCTGGCTGCGGACCCAGTGGCGGGTCACTATCACTGCCAGAATCATCGCTACTCTGATCGTCGGAATCAGAGGGGCATGGAGACCATCATATCCTCGTGCAACATATGCTTGTTTAAAGGATTTTGACACTCCTTGCCATCCACCTATTTCCTCAGATGAGGGAGATGGCATTCTCCGGGCCATTTCTTTCCTATCATGAGGAAACCATTGGGGGATGATTATTTCTTTGTTCCAACCTGGCTCCGGAGGTTGCTGGTGTACAACTGGATCATAAGCATGAGCCATAGGGCATTCTCTTAATCCTTCCTCATCGGGGTCGCACGGCCATTTGGTGGCATCATACTCTCCCCACGTTATCTTTCGCCCTCTAGAATTTTTTGCTTGTACCATTCGGGTGGGTTGGCGGTCAATGGGGGTAAGGGTGATCGTTCGACCCCCGGGGATCTAGGTAGGGGGGTTGAGGGACGTGGTGTAGACGCAGAGGAGGGTCGGAAGGGGACCCGAGGCTCCTCTGCCTCTCTGTGCTCCTCATCCTCTAGGCCACGTTGCAGCTGAGGAGAATTTTCCAGATACTTTATAAATGTATCCTGTTTTAAAAGTAACACTGTATCATATAGTGTCTTTGCTAGTTGTCGGTTCCCAATCAGACACGTAACTGTTTCAAAGTACCCTAATGAGGTCAGCGTCGCATAGGTGGCCGTCACCCATCGTGGTAGCTGCGTATTTGTGAGGACCCCCAATGATTCAGGGGGATTAAGGTCAAGGATCACCTTAGACAACTCAAGCCGAGCAATTTTACTGGCTCCAGCGTGTATCTGACCTTCTACTGAACGCGAATGCACCAGTGGCGTCAAACAGACGGTGGCTACGGGGGAATCTTCGCACTCAGTGAAATCCAATTGATGGACGTGCTCTAGGGCTCGGTAATTTCGGTTACGAACCTCTTCACTCAAAAGTGAGACACGGTGATCGAAGTCCTTTTTACCAATTTTCTTTTTTCACGGAGTGAATGGCCTGACTTCATCCAGTCCATTCCACTTTCTTATGGGGATCACTACATTGTCCCCAGTTGGCTTGTATTTGGCCGTTGAAGTGTGTAAGATAACAAACATGGATCCATTATCCATTCTAATGACTGGGACATCACCCAAGGTTGGCTCACTCGACCCTAGGTCTCTGACATCAGGGTTTTCTGAGGCGTTGAGATCCGAGGCCCCTATTGAGCCATTAGAAGGATTGAGTGGTTGTATAGGTTGCGGGCGATTTTCCTGGGAACCTGAAATGCATTCTAATCCTCCCTGACTCAAACTCCTGTTGAGCTGATCCTGTTGACTTTCTATTTGTTGCGTTATCGCACTAAGTAGCTCTGCCATTTTCTCCAGACTCCTTGTAATGACTTCTTTGTCGGTTTCACTCAGGCTCAGGGATTCTCCTTCATCGGGGTCATTTTCTGACAGCTCAGAAAAGCGGACCCTCGCTGGCGTAGCATAGCCATGGTCCCTAAGAGCTGTGTCAGCTTCATTGGCGGGTGGCGCAGTCGGAAGATTGGCTATCCCTTGTAACGCAGTGTCCAATGGTCCCTTATTTGTCAGTGGTAACGGACCAGTTGCTTTGTACATCGTTTGAGCTTCTTGGAGTTCACCACAGGGATAAACCCCCGGCTTAGCAGGGCTAGGGTAGCGCTGGTATTGAATCACAAAACTTTCAGTAATATTCCCTGTGGCATGGTCATGGATAGACTCCTTATATAACTTGCTCACTACGGGCCTCCTCATTAGACCAGCAACCAAGGTCGCGTCAAGCGGACAACCGCGAGACGCTGCATATTCCTGAATTTTCACTGGATTCACCTCGATCCGCTCTCTCAGTTGTTGGATAATTTCCTGCCGTAGCCCAGCCTCGGGGGCCAAGAGGACCACCATTCGGTCAAGTTCAGAGTCACGTTTTACCCAGTCTTGAGTATGATCGAGACAAATTACCACTGCCTTTTCGAGAGGGAAATTAAACACTCCGGTCCCAAAGACGGGAACTATGACAGCCCACGTTTTAGCATGGGCCAGGGAGTTATAATAAGTGCTCGAAAGCCTCTTAAAGGAGCCCTCGGGGTTCTTGACATCGTAGGGCAAGTAATGGGCCATTGATATCGTTTGTAATTTCAGCTCCCCTGTGTGCAAAGGAAGCGCCTCACCTGGGGCCCAGTCCTCAGGGTGCTTTTGATCAAACTCCTTTACTTTTTTATTAAAAACTTCTTTTACCCATCAAGCTACACCCGCACTATCGGTAGGTCTCGGACACCTTCGTGGGTTCAGAAGTGTATACGAACCGAAGGGCAGGATATCCCATAATTCCTGATTTTCTAATGGCGTATCGATTATCAGAAAGGACCCGATTACCCACATATCAGGGGGAGCAGTCACAACCTCAGATTCGGCTATGGAAGCTCTTCTCGTAAGAGCTCCACCACTTTCAGGCACAACCTCTTTGCTCATTTCCATTTTACAATCTCAGTTAAATTATTTTTAAGGAATTCACTTTACCGGCTATGAACAGTTTCCCGAACTATGCCGCTGCTTCCTGCTGCAGTTCCCCAGTTGTCCTTAGCGGACTCCTTCCTATGGGGTGCCCGTTATAAGGCCTCACAGGACTTTTTGCTGTACTTCTGTATTCCAGCTATATTATATAGTTGTACTACAATTACCTGAATACAATGACTACCCTGCTTAGGGTGATCAGTCCCAAGGGACAGTTCCTTGGTAAGTTGTAGAATCAACAAAATCGTACGTTGTCGAGTGATAGAGCCTGAATCTATATCATTGATTCAAGACTTAGAGATAGTAGGATCCATCTATTTACTACCGAACTTTTCCCATCAGAGTTTTAATCTATGGTCCAGTTACTCACAAATAGATTGTACGTTTTTCAATCATGTCCCTGTTCGGGCGCCATGTCGTCGGGTTTAGGTTTTCAAGGTTTTGTGTACAAGGCGATTGGCTATAACATAATCCGTCCCTAGTTCCGAGCACACTACCTCCCTTTGCCTCTCTGGTAAAGGGCCCCTCGGTGGTCAACTCAGTCAGCCTCTTGTTGCGGACACGGTTCTAAGACTATAATAAGGGTATCAACCTCACCTCTTTATATTAGTGAGTAGTGTCGGCGCTTCACTGAGCGGGTTATTTAATTAGCCCGACCTGTTAAAAAACAGGTTCCTGACCTTACAATGCTACACCTCTTACCGTAGTCTCTTTACTTAACTTCGTTTAGGGACACATGATTAGATCCTCAATCCATTCCTTTCAAATAACATTTTCCCCATATATGCCTAAAACTACCACCTAATCATTGACACAATAATTCAGGATGGAATAATGCTACCATGTGAGACACTCATTAAATGTGCAACAGGAGGTAATCAAACAATAACTCACCTATAACCCAATTGATGGTAGTAGGTAGGAGCCAGTTGATTCTTAAGTAGTCAGGGATCAACGCCGTTGTGCCTTTTCAGTACTTAATTCGTACTCAATTTTATTATGTTTTTGTTACAAAAGTATTTCTTCAAAAAATTGATAAAAGAATAATAAAAACAATAAAATCAATAATGAACAATAAACTCCATAAACTCAAGGGTATTGCCAGACGCTGATACCCAATAATATCAAAAGTACCGCGAGACGCTGGTATTAATACATATACTTCGAAAATCATATAATCAAAATACATACAATAAAAAGAAATAACTCAAAAAATAATAAGAGAACGATAAAAATTAATTAAATCAAATAGTCTGAGAGCAATAGCAAGAGCACCGTCATAAGTTAAGATACAAGACCTTACTGCAAACGGATGAAGCCAAAAATCAAAAAGGGACCTCTGTGTCACATTTCCGAGCGTTTTTATAGCAACACAGCTGGTTTAGATGACATGCCCATAAATGGATCGCGTGTTCCGGCGGTTAATCACATCCAGTTTCATTTGCGTCAGCAGTGCCTAGCGGTTCACCACATCCGGTCAATACATCCTGTTTCTTCTGCGTCAGCACACGTCAGCACACGTCAGCACATCCTGTTTACAAGTTCAATCTAAGTTCAAAGCACACACTTGTTCATGACTTCAAGTTCACGTTCAAAGGCATGTAAGTTCACTAAAGTTCAAACATCAAAATCAATAATAAAAATGACAAACAATTTCAAATATCACTGAGCAAGTTTTGATTATAATATTTTCAATTTTCCAGTATATACAACAGCGTTCCAGAATCGACCTTATCTCAAGCTGAAAACGAGTTTTCTGCATTGTGCCATAACTTTGCAGGGAAGCTTCTGAACATGAAATTTTCACCTCCCACTATATCAAAAAGGGTCTTTCTAGTAGTTGCACATCAAATCTATGCTCTCTAAAGTGTTTTTCCAAAGGTATCAACATTTTTATGTTTGGCGTTCCGGACTCGACCTTACTTCAGACTGAAAACGCGTTTTCTGCATTGTGCCATAACTTTGCAGGGAAGCTTCAGAACATGAAATTTTCACATCCCACAATAGCAGAAAGGGTCTTTCGAGTAGTTGCACATCTAATCTAATCTGTATGAAGTGTTTTTCCAAAGTTATCAACATTTTTATGTTTGGCATTCTGGAACCCACCTTATCTCAGGCTGAAAGTGCGTTTTCTGCATTGTGCCATGACTTTGCAAGGAAGCTTCAGAACATAAAATTTTCACCTGCCACTATAGCAGAAATGGTCTTTCTAGTAGTTGCACATCAAATCTAAGCTGTCTACAGTGTTTTTCCAAAGTTATCAACCTTTTTATGTTTGACGTTCCGGAACACACCTTATCTCAGGCTGAAAACGCGTTTCCTGCACTGTGCCAAAACTTTGCAGGGAAGCTTCAGAACATGAAATTTTCACCTCCCACGATAGCAGAAAGGGTCATTCTAGTAGTTGCACATCAAATCTAAGCTGTTTGAAGTGTGTTCCCAAAGTTATCAACATTTTTATGTTTGGCGTTCCAGAATCGACCTTATCTCAAGCTGAAAACGCGTTTTCTACATTGTGCCATAGCTTTGCAGGTAAGCTTGAGAACATGGAATGTTCAACTCCCACTATAGCAGAAATGGTCTTTCTAGTAGTTGCACATCAAAGCTAAGCTGTCTGAAGTGTTTTTCCAAAGTTATCAACATTTATATATTTGGCGTTCCGGAATCGACCTTATCTCAGGCTGAAAACGCGTTTTCTGCTTTGTGGCATAACTTTGCAGGCAAGCTTCAGAACATGAAATTTTCACCTCCCAGTATAGCAGAAAGGGTCTTTCTCGTAGTTGTACCTCAAATTTAAGCTGTCTGAGGTGTGTTTCCAAAGTTATCAACATTTTTATGTTTGGCGTTCCGGAACCCACCTTATGTCAGGCTGAAAATGCGTATTCTGCATTGTGCCATAACTTTGCAGAGAAGCGTCAGAACATGAAATTTTCACCTCCCACTATAGCAGAAATGGTCTTTCTAGTAGTTGCACATCAAATCTAAGCTGTCTGAAGTGTTTTTCCAAAGTTATCTACTTTTTTTATGTATGGCGTTGCGGAATCTACCTTATCTCAGGCTCAAAACGCGTTTTACGCATTGTGCCATAACTTTGCAGGGAAGCTTCAGAACATGAAAATTTCACCTCCCACGATAGCAGAAATGGTCTTTCTAGTAGTTGCACATCAAATCAAATTGTCTGAAGTATTTTTCCAAAGTTATCAATATTTTTATGTTTGGCGTTCCGGAATCGACCTTATCTCAGGCTGAAAACGCGTTTTCCGCATTGTGCCATAACTTTGCAAGGAAGCTTCAGAACATGAAAATTTCACCTCCCACTATAGCAGAAAGGGTCTTTCTAGTAGTTGCACATCAAATCTAAGCTGTCTGAAGTGTTTTTCCAATGTTATCAACATTTTTATGTTTGGCGTTCCGGAATCGACCATGTCTCAGGCTGAAAACACGTTTTACGCATTGTGCCATAACTTTGCAGGGAAGCTTCAGAACATGAAAATTTCACCTCCCACTATAGCAGAAAGGGTCTTTCTAGTAGTTGCACATCAAAGTGTTTTTACAAAGTTATCAACATTTTTATGTTTTCCTTTCCGGAACCCACCTTATTTCAGGCTGAAAATACGTTTTCTGCTTTGTGGCATAACTTTGCAGGTAAGCTTCAGAACATTAATTTTGCACATCCCACTATAGCAGAAAGGGTCTTTCTAGCAGTTACACATCAAATCTAAGCTGTCTGAAGTGTTTTTCCAATGTTATCAACATTTTTATGTTTGTTTGCGTTCCGGAACACACCTTTTCTCATCCTGAAAACGCCTGCGTTTCCTCCATTCTGCCATAACTTTGCAGGGAAGTTTCAGAACATGAAATTTTCACCTCGCACTATAATAGAAAGGGTCTTTCTAGTAGTTGCTCATCAAATCTAAGCTGTCTGAAGTGTGTTTCGAAAGTTATCAACATTTTTATGATTTGCGTTCCAGAATCGACCTTATACCAAGCTAAAAACGCGTTTTCTGTATTGTGCCATAACTTTGCAGGGACGCTTCAGTACATGAAATTTTAACCTCCCACTATAGCAGAAATTGTCTTTCTAGTAGTTGCACATCAAATTTAAGCTGTCTGAAGTGTTTTTCCAAAGTTATAAACAATTTTATGTTTGGCGTTCCGGAACCCACCTTATCTCAGGCTGAAAACGCGTTTTCTGCATTGTGCCATAACTATGCAGGGAGACTTCAGAACATGAAATTTTCTCCTCCCACTATAGCAGAAAGGGTCTTTCTAGTAGTTGCACATCAAATCTAAGCTGTCTGAAGTGTTTTTCCAAAGTTATCAACATTTTTATGTTTGGCGTTCCGGAACCCACCTTATCTCAGGCTCAAAACGCGTTTTCTGCATTGTGCCATAACGTAGCAGGCAAGCTTCAGAACATGACATTTTTAACTCCCACTATAGCAGAAAAGGTCTTTCTAGTCGTTGCACATCAAATCTAAGCTGTCTGGAGTGTTTTTCGAAAGTTATCAACATTTTTATGTTTGGTGTTCCGGAATCGACCTTATCTTAGGCGGAAAATGCGTTTTTCGCATTGTGCCATAACTTTACAGGGAAGCTTCAGAACATGAGATTTTCACCTGCCACTATAGCAGAAAGGGTCTTTCTAGTAGTTGCACATCAAATCTAAGCTGTCTGAAGTGTTTTTCCAAAGTTATCAACATTTTTATGTTTGGCGTTCCGGAACCCACCTTATCTCAGGCTGAAAACGCGTTTTCTGATTTGTGGCATAACTTTGCAGGGAAGCTTCAGAACATGAAATATTCACCTCCCACTAAAGTAGAAAGGGTCTTTCTCATAGTTGCACATCAAATCTAAGCTGTCTGAAATTTTTTTCCAAGGTTATCAACATTTTTATGTTTGGCGTTCCGGAATCGACCTTATCTCAAGCTGAAAACGCGTTTTCTGCATTGTGCCATAAATTTGCAGGGAAGCTTCAGAACATGAAATGTTCACCTCCCACTATAGCAGAAAGGGTCTTCCTAGTAGTTGCACATCAAATCTAAGCTGTCTGAAGTGTCTTTCGAAAGTTATCACCATTTTTATGTTTGGCGTTCCAGAATCGACCTTATCTCAGGCTGAAAACGCGTTGTCTACATTGTGCCATAACTTTGCATGGAAGCTTCCGAACATGAAATTTTAAGCTCCCACTATAGCAGAAAGGGTCTTTCTAGTAGTTGCAGATCAAATCTAAGCTGTCTGAAATGTTTTTCCAAAGTTATCAACATTTTTACGTTTCGCGTTCCGGAACCCACCTTATCTCAGGCTGAAAACGCGTTTTCGGCATTGTGCCATAACTTTGCAGGGAAGCTTCAGAACATGAAATTTTCAGGTCCCACTAAAGCAGAAAGGGTCTTTCTAGTAGTTGCACATGAAATCTAAGCTGTCTGAAGTGTTTTTCGAAAGTTATCAACATTTTTATGTTTGGCGTTCCGGAATCGACCTTATCTCAGGATGAAAAATCGTTTTCTGCATTGTCCCATAACTTTGCAGGGAAGCTTCAGAACATGAAATTTTCACCTCCCACTATACCAGAAAGGGTCTTTCTAGTAGTTGCACATCAAATCTAAGCTGTCTGAAGTGTTTTTCGACAGTTTTCAACATTTTTATGTTTGGTGTTCCTTAATCGACCTTATCTCAGGCTGAAAACGCGTTTCCTGCATTGTGCCATAACTTTGCAAGGAATCTTCAGAACATGAAATTTTCACCTCCCACTACAGCAGAAAGGGTCTTTCTAGTAGTTGCACATCAAATCTAAGCTGTTTGAAATGTTTTTCCAAAGTTATCAACATTTTTACGTTTGGCGTTCCAGAATCGACCTTATCTCAGGCTGAAAACGCGTTGTCTGCATTGTGCCATAACTTTGCAGGGAAGCTTCAGAACATGAAATGTTCACCTCCCACTATAGCAGAAAGGGTCTTTCTAGTAGTTGCACATCAAATCTAAGCTGTCTGAAGTGTTTTCCCAAAGTTATCAACATTTTTATGATTGGTGTTCCGGAATCGACCTTATCTCAGGCTGAAAACGCGTTTTCTGCATTGTGCCATAACCTTGCAGGGAAGCTTCAGAACATGAAACTTTAACCTCCCACTATAGCAGAAAGGGTCTTTCCAGTAGTTGCACATCAAATCTAAGCTGTCGAAAGTGTTTTTCCAAAGTTATCAACATTTTTATGTTTGGCGTTTCGGAATCGACCTTATCTCCGGCTGAAAATGCGTTTTCTGCATTGTGCCATAACTTTGCAGGGAAGCTTCAGAACATGAAATTTTCATGTCCCACCATTGCAGAAATGGTCTTTCTAGTAGTTGCACATGAAATCTAAGCTGTCTGAAGTGTTTTTCGAAAGTTATCAACATTTTTATGTTTGGCGTTCCGGAATCGACCTTATCTCAGGATGAAAAATCGTTTTCTGCATTGTCCCATAACTTTGCAGGGAAGCTTCAGAACATGAAATTTTCACCTCCCACTATACCAGAAACGGTCTTTCTAGTAGTTGCACATCAAATCTAAGCTGTCTGAAGTGTTTTTCGAAAGTTTTCAACATTTTTATGTTTGGTGTTCCTGAATCGACCTTATCTCAGGCTGAAAACGCGTTTCCTGCATTGTGCCATAACTTTGCAGGGAAGCTTCAGAACATGAAATTTTCACCTCCCACTATAGCAGAAAGGGTCTTTCTAGTAGTTGCACATCAAATCTAAGCTGTCTGAAGTGTATTTCCAAAGTTATCAACATTTTTATGATTGGTGTTCCGGAATCGACCCTATCTCAGGCTGAAAACGCGTTTTCTGCATTGTGCCATGACCTTGCAGGGAAGCTTCAGAACATGAAACTTTAACCTCCCACTATAGCAGAAAGGGTCTTTCTAGTAGTTGCACATCAAATCTAAGCTGTCGAAAGTGTTTTTCCAAAGTTATCAACATTTTTATGTTTTGCGTTTCGGAATCGACCTTATCTCTGGCTGAAAACGCGTTTTCTGCATTGTGCCATAACTTTGCAGGGAAGCTTCAGAACATGAAATTTTAACCTCCCACTATAGCAGAAAAGGTCATTCTAGTAGTTGCACATCAAATCTAAGCTGTCTTGAAGTGTTTTTCTAAAGTTATCAACATTTTTATGTTTGGCGTTCCGGAACCCACCTTATCTCAGGCTGAAAACGCGTTTTCTGCATTGTGCCATAACTTTGCAGGGAAGCTTCAGAACATGAAATTTTCACCTCCCACTACAGCAGAAAGGGTCTTTCTAGTAGTTGCAGAGCAAATCTAAGCTGTCTGAAGTGTTTTTCCAAAGTTATCAACATTTTTATGTTTGGCGTTCTGGAACCCACCTTATCTCAGCCTGAAAACGCGTTTTCTGCATTGTGCCATAACTTTGCAGGGAGACTTCAGAACATGAAATTTTCTCCTCCCACTATAGCAGAAAGGGTATTTCTAGTAGTTGCACATCAAATCTAAGTTGTCTGAAGTGTTTTTCCAAAGTTATCAACATTCTTATGTTTGGCGTTCCGGAACCCACCTTATTTCAGCCTGAAAACACGTTTTACATATTTTGCCATAACTTTGAGGGAAGCTTCAGAACATGAAATTTTAACATCCCACTATAGCAGAAAGGGTCTTTCTAGTATTTGCACATCAAATCTAAGCTGTCTGAAGTGTTTTTCCAAAGTTATCAACATTCTTATGATTGGCGTTCCGGAATCGACCTTATCTCAGGCTGAAAACGCGTTTCCTGCATTGTGGCATAACTTTGCAGGGAAGCTTCAGGACATGAAATTTTCACCTCCCACTGCAGCAGAAAGGGTCTTTCTAGTAGTTGCACATCAAATCTAAGCTGTCTGAAGTGTTTTTCCAAAGTTATCAACATTTTTATGTTTGGCGTTCTGGAACCCACCTTATCTCAGGCTGAAAACGCGTTTTCTGCATTGTGCCATAACTTTGCAGGGAGACTTCAGAACATGAAATTTTCTCCTCCCACTACAGCAGAAAGGGTATTTCTAGTAGTTGCTCATCAAATCTAAGCTGTCTGAAGTGTATTTCCAAAGTTATCAACATTTTTATGTTTGGCGTTCTGGTACCCACCTTATCTCTGGCTGAAAACGCGTTTTCTTCATTGTGCCATAACTTTGCAGGGAAGATTCAGAACATGAAATTTTCACTTCCCACTAGAGCAGAAAGGGTATTTCTAGTAGTTGCACATCAAATCTAAGCTGTCTGTAGAGTTTTTCCTGAGTTATCAACATTTTTATGTTTGGCGTTCTGAAATCAACCTCATCTCAGGCTGAAAACGCTTTTAACGCATTGTGCCATACCTTTGCAGGGAAGCTTCAGAACATGATATTTTCACCTCCCACTATAGCAGAAAGGGTCTTTCTCGTAGTTGCACATCAAATCTAAGCTGTCTGAAGTGTTTTTCGAAGGTTTTCAACATTTTTATGTTTGGTGTTCCTGAATCGACCTTATCTCTGGCCGAAAACGCGTTTTCTGTATTGTGCCATAACTTCTCAGGGAAGCTTCAGAACATGAAATATTCACGTCCCACTATAGCAGAAAGGGTCTTTCTAGCAGTTGCACATCAAATCTAAACTGTCTGAAGTGTTTTTCCAAAGTTATCAACATTTTATGTATGGCGTTCCGGAACCCACCTTATCTCAGATTGAAAACAGGTTTTCTGCATTGTGCCATAACTTTGCAGGGAAGCTTCAGAACATGAAATTTTCACGTCCCACTATAGCAGAAAGGGTCTTTCTAGTAGTTGCACATCAAATCTAAGCTGTCTGAAGTGTTTTTCGAAAGTTATCAACATTTTTATGTTTGGCGTTCCGGAATCGACCTTATCTCAGGATGAAAAATCGTTTTCTGCATTGTCCCATAACTTTGCAGGGAAGCTTCAGAACATGAAATTTTCACCTCCCACTATAGCAGAAAGGGTCTTTCTAGTAGTTGCACATCAAATCTAAGCTGTCTGAAGTGTATTTCCAAAGTTATCAACATTTTTATGATTGGTGTTCCGGAATCGACCCTATCTCAGGCTGAAAACGCGTTTTCTGCATTGTGCCATGACCTTGCAGGGAAGCTTCAGAACATGAAACTTTAACCTCCCACTATAGCAGAAAGGGTCTTTCTAGTAGTTGCACATCAAATCTAAGCTGTCGAAAGTGTTTTTCCAAAGTTATCAACATTTTTATGTTTGGCGTTTCGGAATCGACCTTATCTCCGGCTGAAAACGCGTTTTCTGCATTGTGCCATAACTTTGCAGGGAAGCTTCAGAACATGAAATTTTAACCTCCCACTATAGCAGAAAAGGTCATTCTAGTAGTTGCACATCAAATCTAAGCTGTCTTGAAGTGTTTTTCTAAAGTTATCAACATTTTTATGTTTGGCGTTCCGGAACCCACCTTATCTCAGGCTGAAAACGCGTTTTCTGCATTGTGCCATAACTTTGCAGGGAAGCTTCAGAACATGAAATTTTCACCTCCCACTACAGCAGAAAGGGTCTTTCTAGTAGTTGCAGAGCAAATCTAAGCTGTCTGAAGTGTTTTTCCAAAGTTATCAACATTTTTATGTTTGGCGTTCTGGAACCCACCTTATCTCAGCCTGAAAACGCGTTTTCTGCATTGTGCCATAACTTTGCAGGGAGACTTCAGAACATGAAATTTTCTCCTCCCACTATAGCAGAAAGGGTATTTCTAGTAGTTGCACATCAAATCTAAGTTGTCTGAAGTGTTTTTCCAAAGTTATCAACATTCTTATGTTTGGCGTTCCGGAACCCACCTTATTTCAGCCTGAAAACACGTTTTACATATTTTGCCATAACTTTGAGGGAAGCTTCAGAACATGAAATTTTAACATCCCACTATAGCAGAAAGGGTCTTTCTAGTAGTTGCACATCAAATCTAAGCTGTCTGAAGTGTTTTTCCAAAGTTATCAACATTCTTATGTTTGGCGTTCCGGAATCGACCTTATCTCAGGCTGAAAACGCGTTTCCTGCATTGTGGCATAACTTTGCAGGGAAGCTTCAGGACATGAAATTTTCACCTCCCACTGCAGCAGAAAGGGTCTTTCTAGTAGTTGCACATCAAATCTAAGCTGTCTGAAGTGTTTTTCCAAAGTTATCAACATTTTTATGTTTGGCGTTCTGGAACCCACCTTATCTCAGGCTGAAAACGCGTTTTCTGCATTGTGCCATAACTTTGCAGGGAGACTTCAGAACATGAAATTTTCTCCTCCCACTACAGCAGAAAGGGTATTTCTAGTAGTTGCTCATCAAATCTAAGCTGTCTGAAGTGTATTTTCAAAGTTATCAACATTTTTATGTTTGGCGTTCTGGTACCCACCTTATCTCTGGCTGAAAACGCGTTTTCTTCATTGTGCCATAACTTTGCAGGGAAGCTTCAGAACATGAAATTTTCACTTCCCACTAGAGCAGAAAGGGTATTTCTAGTAGTTGCACATCAAATCTAAGCTGTCTGTAGAGTTTTTCCTGAGTTATCAACATTTTTATGTTTGGCGTTCTGAAATCAACCTCATCTCAGGCTGAAAACGCTTTTAACGCATTGTGCCATAACTTTGCAGGGAAGCTTCAGAACATGATATTTTCACCTCCCACTATAGCAGAAAGGGTCTTTCTCGTAGTTGCACATCAAATCTAAGCTGTCTGAAGTGTTTTTCGAAGGTTTTCAACATTTTTATGTTTGGTGTTCCTGAATCGACCTTATCTCTGGCCGAAAACGCGTTTTCTGTATTGTGCCATAACTTCTCAGGGAAGCTTCAGAACATGAAATATTCACGTCCCACTATAGCAGAAAGGGTCTTTCTAGCAGTTGCACATCAAATCTAAACTGTCTGAAGTGTTTTTCCAAAGTTATCAACATTTTATGTATGGCGTTCCGGAACCCACCTTATCTCAGATTGAAAACAGGTTTTCTGCATTGTGCCATAACTTTGCAGGGAAGCTTCAGAACATGAAATTTTCACGTCCCACTATAGCAGAAAGGGTCTTTCTAGTAGTTGCACATCAAATCTAAGCTGTCTGAAGTGTTTTTCGAAAGTTATCAACATTTTTATGTTTGGCGTTCCGGAATCGACCTTATCTCAGGATGAAAAATCGTTTTCTGCATTGTCCCATAACTTTGCAGGGAAGCTTCAGAACATGAAATGTTCACCTCCCACTATAGCAGAAAGGGTCTTTCTAGCAGTTGCACATCAAATCTAAGTTGTCTGAAGTGTTTTTCCAAAGTTATCAACATTTTTATGTTTGGCATTCCATAATCGATCTTATCTCAGGCTGAAAACGAGTTGTCTGCATTGTGCCATAACTTTGCAGGGAAGCTTCAGGACATGAAATTTTAACCTCCCACAATAGCCGAAAGGGTCTTTCTAGTAGTTGCACATCAAATCTAAGCTGTCTGAAGTTTTTTTCCAAGGTTATCAACATTTTTATGTTTGGCGTTCCGGAATCGACCTCATCTCAAGCTGAAAACGCGTTTTTTACATTGTGCCATAACTTTGCAGGGAAGCTTCAGAACATGAAATGTTCACCTCCCACTATAGCAGAAAGGGTCTTTCTTGTAGTTGCACATCAAATCTAAGCTGTCTGAAGTGTTTTTCGAAAGTTATCAACATTTTTATGTTTGGCCTTCCAGAATCGACCTTATCTCAGGCAGAAAACGCATTGTCTGCATTGTGCCATAACTTTGCAGGGAAGCTTCAGAACATGAAATGTTCACCTCCCACTATAGCAGAAAGGGTCTTTTTAGTAGTTGCAGATCAAATCTAAGCTGTCTGATGTGTTTTTCCAAAGTTATCAACATTTTTATGTTTGGCGTTCCAGAATCGACCTTATCTCAGGCTGAAAACGCGTTGTCTGCATTGTGCCATAACTTTGCATGTAAGCTTCCGAACATGAAATTTTAAGCTCCCACTATAGCAGAAAGGCTCTTTCTAGTAGTTGCAGATCAAATCTAAGCTGTCTGAAATGTTTTTCCAAAGTCATCAACATTTTTACGTTTGGCGTTTCGGAAACCACCTTATCTCAGGCTGAAAACGCGTTTTCTGCATTGTGCCATAACTTCTCAGGGAAGCTTCAGAACATGAAATGTTCACCTCCCACTATAGCAGAAAGGGTCTTTCTAGTAGTTGCACATCAAATCTAAGCTGTCTGAAGTGTTTTTCCAAAGTTATCAACATTTTTACGCTTGGCGTTCCGGAACCCACCTTATCTCAGGCAGAAAACGCGTTTTCTGTATTGTGCCATAACTTCTCAGAGAAGCTTCAGAACATGAAATGTTCACGTCCCACTGTAGCAGAAAGGGTCTTTCTAGTAGATGAAAATCTAAGCTGTCTGAAGTGTTTTTCGAAAGTTTTCTACATTTTTATGTTTGGTGTTCCTGAATCGACCTTATCTCAGGCTGAAAACGCGTTTCCTGCATTGTGTCATAACTTTGCAGTGAATCTTCAGAACATGACATTTTCACCTCCCACTACAGCAGAAAGGGTCTTTCTAGTAGTTGCACATCAAATCTAAGCTGTCTGAAGTGTTTTTCCAAAATTATCAACATTTTTATGTTTGGCATTCCGGAACCCACCTTATCTCAGGCTGAAAACGCGTTTTCGGCATTGTGCCATAACTTTGCAGGGAAGCTTCAGAACATGAATTTTTCAGGTCCCACTATAGCAGAAAGGGTCTTTCTCGTCGTTGCACATGAAATCTAAGCTGTCTGAAGTGGTTTTCGAAAGTTATCAACATTTTTATGTTTGGCGTTCCGGAACCCACCTTATCTCAGGCTGAAAACGCGTTTTCGGCATTGTGCCAAAACTTTGCAGGGAAGCTTCAGAACATGAAATTTTCAGGTCCCACTATAGCAGAAAGGGTCTTTCTAGTAGTTGCACATGAAATCTAAGCTGTCTGAAGTGTTTTTCGAAAGTTATCAACATTTTTATGTTTGGCGTTCCGGAATCGACCTTATCTCAGGATGAAAAATCGTTTTCTGCATTGTCCCATAACTTTGCAGGGAAGCTTCAGAACATGCAATTTTCACCTCCCACTATACCAGAAAGGGTCTTTCTAGTAGTTGCACATCAAATCTAAGCTGTCTGAAGTGTTTTTCGAAAGTTTTCAACATTTTTATGTTTGGTGTTCCTGAATCGACCTTATCTCTGGCTGAAAACGCGTTTCCTGCATTGTGCCATAACTTTGCAAGGAATCTTCAGAACTTGAAATTTTCACCTCCCACTACAGCAGAAAGGGTCTTTCTAGTAGTTGCACATCAAATCTAAGCTGTTTGAAATGTTTTTCCAAACTTATCAATATTTTTACGTTTGGCGTTCCAGAATCGACGTTATCTCAGGCCGGAAACGCGTTGTCTGCATTGTGCCATAACTTTGCAGGGAAGCTTCAGAACATGAAATGTTCACCTCCCACTTTTGCAGAAAGGGTCTTTCTAGTAGTTGCACATCAAATGTAAGCTGTCTGAAGTGTTTTTCCAAAGTTATGAACATTTTCATGTTTGGCGTTCGGGAATCAACCTTATCTCAGGCTGAAAAGGCGTTTTCTGCATTGTGCCATAACTTTGCAGGGAAGCTTCAGAACATGAAATTTTCACCTCCCGCTATAGCAGAAAGGGTCTTTCTAGTAGTTGCACATCAAATCTAAGCTGTCTGAAGTGTTTTTCCAAAGTTATCAACATTTTTATGATTGGTGTTCCGGAATCGACCTTATCTCAGGCTGAAAACGCGTTTTCTGCATTGTTCCATAACCTTGCAGGGAAGCTTCAGAACATGACATTTTAACCTCCCACTATAGCAGAAAGGGTCTTTCTAGTAGTTGCACATCAAATCTAAGCTGTCGAAAGTGTTTTTCCAAATTTATCAACATTTTTATGTTTGGCGTTTCGGAATCAACCTTATCTCCGGCTGAAAATGCGTTTTCTGCATTGTGCCATAACTTTGCAAGGAAGCTTCAGAACATGAAATTTTAACCTCCCATTATAGCAGAAAAGGTCATTCTAGTAGTTGCACATCAAATCTAAGGTGTCTTCAAGTGTTTTTCTAAAGTTATCAACATTTTTATGTTTGGCGTTCCGGAACCCACCTTATCTCAGGCTGAAAACGCGTTTTCTGCATTGTGCCATAACTTTGCTGGGAAGCTACAGAACATGAAATTTTCACCTCCCACTACAGCAAAAAGGGTCTTTCTAGTAGTTGCAGAGCAAATCTAAGCTGTCTGAAGTGTTTTTCCAAAGTTATCAACATTTTTATGTTTGGCGTTCTGGAACCCACCTCATCTCAGGCTGAAAACGCGTTTTCTGCATTGTGCCATAACTTAGCAGGGAGACTTCAGAACATGAAATTTTCTCCTCCCACTATCGCAGAAAGGGTATTTCTAGTAGTTGCACATCAAATCTAAGTTGTCTGAAGTGTTTTTCCAAAGTTATCAACATTCTTATGTTTGGCGTTACGGAACCCACCTTATTTCAGCCTGAAAACACGTTTTACATATTTTGCCATAACTTTGAGGGAAGCTTCAGAACATGAAATTTTAACATCCCACTATAGCAGAAAGGGTCTTTCTAGTAGTTGCACATCAAATCTAAGCGGTCTGAAGTGTTTTTTCAAAGTTATCAACATTCTTATGTTTGGCGTTCCGGAATCGACCTCATCTCTGGCTGAAAACGCGTTTCCTGCATTGTGGCATAACTTTGCAGGGAAGCTTCAGAACATGAAATTTTCACCTGCCACTGTAGCAGAAAGGGTCTTTCAAGTAGTTGCACATCAAATCTAAGCTGTCTGAAGTGTTTTTCCAAAGTTATCAATATTTTTATGTTTGGCGTTCCGGAATCGACCTTATCTCAGGATGAAAAATCGTTTTCTGCATTGTCCCATAACTTTGCAGGGAAGCTTCAGAACATGCAATTTTCACCTCCCACTATACCAGAAAGGGTCTTTCTAGTAGTTGCACATCAAATCTAAGCTGTCTGAAGTGTTTTTCGAAAGTTTTCAACATTTTTATGTTTGGTGTTCCTGAATCGACCTTATCTCTGGCTGAAAACGCGTTTCCTGCATTGTGCCATAACTTTGCAAGGAATCTTCAGAACTTGAAATTTTCACCTCCCACTACAGCAGAAAGGGTCTTTCTAGTAGTTGCACATCAAATCTAAGCTGTTTGAAATGTTTTTCCAAACTTAACAATATTTTTACGTTTGCCGTTCCAGAATCGACCTTATCTCAGGCTGAAAACGCGTTGTCTGCATTGTGCCATAACTTTGCAGGGAAGCTTCAGAACATGAAATGTTCACCTCCCACTATAGCAGAAAGGGTCTTTCTAGTAGTTGCACATCAAATGTAAGCTGTCTGAAGTGTTTTTCCAAAGTTATGAACATTTTCATGTTTGGCGTTCGGGAATCAACCTTATCTCAGGCTGAAAAGGCGTTTTCTGCATTGTGCCATAACTTTGCAGGGAAGCTTCAGAACATGAAATTTTCACCTCCCGCTATAGCAGAAAGGGTCTTTCTAGTAGTTGCACATCAAATCTAAGCTGTCTGAAGTGTTTTTCCAAAGTTATCAACATTTTTATGATTGGTGTTCCGGAATCAACCTTTTCTCAGGCTGAAAACGCGTTTTCTGCATTGTGCCATAACCTTGCAGGGAAGCTTCAGAACATGACATTTTAACCTCCCACTATAGCAGAAAGGGTCTTTCTCGTAGTTGCACATCAAATCTAAGCTGTCGAAAGTGTTTTTCCAAATTTATCAACATTTTTATGTTTGGCGTTTCGGAATCGACCTTATCTCCGGCTGAAAACGCTTTTTCTGCATTGTGCCATAACTTTGCAGGGAAGCTTCAGAACATGAAATTTTAACCTCCCATTATAGCAGAAAAAGTCATTCTAGTAGTTGCACATCAAATCTAAGGTGTCTTCAAGTGTTTTTCTAAAGTTATCAACATTTTTATGTTTGGCGTTCCGGAACCCACCTTATCTCAGGCTGAAAACGCGTTTTCTGCATTGTGCCATAACTTTGCTGGGAAGCTTCAGAACATGAAATTTTCACCTCCCACTACAGCAAAAAGGGTCTTTCTAGTAGTTGCAGAGCAAATCTAAGCTGTCTGAAGTGTTTTTCCAAAGTTATCAACATTTTTATGTTTGGCGTTCTGGAACCCACCTCATCTCAGGCTGAAAACGCGTTTTCTGCATTGTGCCATAACTTAGCAGGGAGACTTCAGAACATGAAATTTTCTCCTCCCACTATCGCAGAAAGGGTATTTCTAGTAGTTGCACATCAAATCTAAGTTGTCTGAAGTGTTTTTCCAAAGTTATCAACATTCTTATGTTTGGCGTTACGGAACCCACCTTATTTCAGCCTGAAAACACGTTTTACATATTTTGCCATAACTTTGAGGGAAGCTTCAGAACATGAAATTTTAACATCCCACTATAGCAGAAAGGGTCTTTCTAGTAGTTGCACATCAAATCTAAGCGGTCTGAAGTGTTTTTTCAAAGTTATCAACATTCTTATGTTTGGCGTTCCGGAATCGACCTTATCTCAGGCTGAAAACGCGTTTCCTGCATTGTGGCATAACTTTGCAGGGAAGCTTCAGAACATGAAATTTTCACCTCCCACTGTAGCAGAAAGGGTCTTTCAAGTAGTTGCACATCAAATCTAAGCTGTCTGAAGTGTTTTTCCAAAGTTATCAACATTCTTATGTTTGGCGTTACGGAACCCACCTTATTTCAGCCTGAAAACACGTTTTACATATTTTGCCATAACTTTGAGGGAAGCTTCAGAACATGAAATTTTAACATCCCACTATAGCAGAAAGGGTCTTTCTAGTAGTTGCACATCAAATCTAAGCGGTCTGAAGTGTTTTTTCAAAGTTATCAACATTCTTATGTTTGGCGTTCCGGAATCGACCTTATCTCAGGCTGAAAACGCGTTTCCTGCATTGTGGCATAACTTTGCAGGGAAGCTTCAGAACATGAAATTTTCACCTCCCACTGTAGCAGAAAGGGTCTTTCAAGTAGTTGCACATCAAATCTAAGCTGTCTGAAGTGTTTTTCCAAAGTTATCAATATTTTTATGTTTGGCGTTCTGGAACCCACCTTATCTCAGGCTGAAAACGCGTTTTCTGCATTGTGCCATAACTTTGCAGGGAGACTTCAGAACATGAAATTTTCTCCTCCCACTACAGCAGAAAGGGTATTTCTAGTAGTTGCACATCAAATCTAAGCTGTCTGAAGTGTATTTCCAAAGTTATCAACATTTTTATGTTTGGCGTTCTGGAACCCACCTTATCTCAGGCTGAAAACGCGTTTTCTGCATTGTGCCATAACTTTGCAGGGAGACTTCAGAACATGAAATTTTCTCCTCCCACTACAGCAGAAAGGGTATTTCTAGTAGTTGCACATCAAATCTAAGCTGTCTGTAGAGTTTTTCCTGAGTTATCAACATTTTTATGTTTGCCGTTCTGAAATCAACCTCGTCTCAGGCTGAAAACGCTTTTAACGCATTGTGCCATAACTTTGCAGGCAAGCTTCAGAACATGATTTTTTCACCTCCCACGAAAGCAGATAGGTTATTTCTAGTAGTTGCACATCAAATCTAAGCTGTCTGTAGAGTTTTTCCTGAGTTATCTGTCGTCGGGTTTAGGTTTTCAAGGTCTTGTGTACAAGGCGATTGGCTATAACATAAGCCGTCCCTAGTTCCGAGCACACTACCTCCCTTTGCCTCTCTGGTAAAGGGCCCCTCGTTTGGTCAACTCAGTCAGCCTCTTGTTGCGGACACGGTTCTAAGACTATAATAAGCATAACAACTGTACCTTATTATATTAGTGAGTAGTGTCGGCGCTTCACTGAGCGGGTTATTTAATTAGCCCGACTTGTTAAAAAACAGGTTCTTGACCTTACAATGCTACACCTCTTACCGTAGTCTCTTTACTTAACTTCGTTTAGGGACTCATGATTAGATCCTCAATCCATTCCTTTCAAATAACATTTTCCCCATAAATGCCTAAAACTACCACCTTATCATTGAGATAATAATTCAGGATGAAATAATGCTACCATGTGAGACACTCATTAAATGTGCAACAGGAGGAAATCAAACAATAACTCACCTATAACCCAATTGATGGTAGTAGGTAGGAGCCAGTTGATTCTTTAGTAGTCAGGGATCAACGCCGTTGTGCCTTTTCAGTACTTAATTCGTACTCAATTTTATTATGTTTTTTTGTCACAAAAATGTTTCTTCAAAAAATTAATAAAAGAATAGTAAAAACAGCAAAGTCAACGAAGAATAATAAAATCCATAAACTCAAGGGTATCGCCAGACGCTGATACCCAACAATATCAAAAGTACCGCCAGACGCTGGTACTAGTACATATACTTCAAAAACCATATAATCAAAAATACTTCAAAAGTCATATAATCAAAATTCATGCAATAAAAAGAATTAATTCAGAAATAGTAAGAGAAAAATAAAAGATGAGTTAAAATCAGATGGTCTGAGAGCAAACAGCAAGAGCACCGTCCCAAGATAAGATACAAGACCTTACGGCGGACAGACGCGGGTGAAGATCCAAAAAGAGCAAGAACCCAATGTCACATCTCCGAGCGCTTATATAGCCACACGCATGGCTTTGAAGACATACCGACGTCCGTTTCTCATGCCGAGGCAATTAATCATATCTTTAACTTATCTTGTTTTTCTCCAGATGGCCTTTGAAGTCCTTCCCTCAAAAGGATGCATGTTTGGTGATAGATCATATTAGTGTCAATTGCATCAGCACTTGCATCATTATTTACGTCAATGATGCCCGGTTTACCATATTAGGTCAGTACATCTACTCCATCTTTGTCAGCACGTGCGCTTACAAGTTCATACTAAGTTCAAGATGGCCACCTGCTCATGACTTCAAACGAGCGCGCCGACAAGGTCATTCTTAGTTCAAAGCACACAGCTGTTCGTGAGTTCAAACGTTCACGATCAAAAGCATACAGGTTCACTAAAGTTCAAAACATCAAACAATTAATGATAAAAAATCAGAAATAATATGAAATATTATTTAGCAGGTTTGTCAATGATAAAAACAGAAATAATATCAAATATTATTTAGCAGGTTTTGATTATAATATTTTCGAATTTCCAGTATATACAACATTATCAACATTTTTATGTTTGGCGTTCCGGAATCGACCTTATCTCAGGCTGAAAACGCGTTTTCTGCATTGTGCCATAACTTTGCAGGGAAGCTTCAGAACATGACATTTTCACCTCCCACTATAGCAGAAAGGGTCTTTCTAGTAGTTCCACATCAAATCTAAGCTGTCTGGAATGTTTTTCCAAAGTTATCAACATTTTTATGTTTGGCGTTCCGGAACCCACCTTATCTCAGGCTGAAAACGCGTTTTCTACATTGTGCCATAACTTTGCAGGGAAGCTTCAGAACATGAAATTTTCACCTCCCACTACAGCAGAAATGGTCTTTCTAGTAGTTGCACATCAAATCTAAGCTGTCTGAAGTGTTTTTCGAAAGTTATCAACATTTTTATGTTTGGCGTTCCGGAATCGACCTTATCTCGGGATGAAAATTCGTTTTCTGCATTGTGCCATAACTTTGCAGGGAAGCTTCAGAACATGAAATTTTGACCTCCCAATATAGCAGAAAGGGTTTTTCTAGTAGTTGCACATCAAATCTAAGCTGTCTGAAGTGTTTTTCGAAAGTTATCAACATTTTTTTGTTTGGCGTTCCGGAATCGACCTTATCTCAGGATGAAAAATCGTTTTCTGCATTGTCCCATAACTTTGCAGGGAAGCTTCAGAACATGAAATGTTCACCTCCCACTATAGCAGAAAGGGTCTTTCTAGCAGTTGCACATCAAATCTAAGCTGTCTGAAGTGTTTTTCGAAAGTTATCAACATTTTTATGTTTGGCATTCCAGAATCGATCTTATCTCAGGCTGAAAACGAGTTGTCTGCATTGTGCCATAACTTTGCATGGAAGCTTCCAAATATGAAATTTTAACCTCCCACTATAGCAGAAAGGGTCTTTCTAGTAGTTGCACATCAAATCTAAGCTGTCTGAAGTTTTTTTCCAAGGTTATCAACATTTTTATGTTTGGCGTTCCGAAATCGAAATTATCTCAAGCTGAAAACGCGTTTTCTGCATTGTGCCATAAATTTGCAGGGAAGCTTCAGAACATGAAATGTTCACCTCCCACTATAGCAGAAAGGGTCTTCCTAGTAGTTGCACATCAAATCTAAGCTGTCTGAAGTGTCTTTCGAAAGTTATCAACATTTTTATGTTTGGCGTTCCAGAATCGACCTTATGTCAGGCTGAAAACGCGTTGTCTGCATTGTGCCATAACTTTGCATGGAAGCTTCCGAAAATGAAATTTTAACCTCCCACTATAGCAGAAAGGCTCTTTCTAGTAGTTGCAGATCAAATCGAAGCTGTCTGAAATTTTTTTCCAAAGTTATCAACATTTTTACGTTTGGCGTTTCGGAAACCACCTTATCTCAGGCTGAAAACGCGTTTTCTGTATTGTGCCATAACTTCTCAGCGAAGCTTCAGAACATGAAATGTTCACGTCCCACTATAGCAGAAAGGGTCTTTCTAGTAGTTGCACATCAAATCTAAGCTGTCTGAAGTGTTTTTCAAAAGTTATCAACATTTTTATGTTTAGCGTTCTAGAACCCAACTTATGTCATGCTGAAAACGCGTTTTCTGCATTGTGCCATAATATTGCTGGGAAGCTTCAGAACACGAAATTTTCACCTCCCACTGTATCACAAAGGGTCTTTCTCGTAGTTGCACATCAAATCTAAGGTGTCTGAAGTGTTTTTCCAAAGTTATCAACATTTTTATGTTTGGCGTACCGGAATCAACCTTATGTCAGGCTGAAAACGGGTTTTACGCATTGTGCCATAACTTTGCAAGGAAGCTTCAGAACATGGAATTTTCACTACCCACTATAGCAGAAATGGTCTTTCTAGCAGTTGCACATCAAATCTAAGCTGTTTGAAGTGTTTTACTGAAGTTATCAACTTTTTTTATGTTTGGCGTTCCGGAACCGACCTTATCTCAGACTGAAAACGGGTTTTACGCATTGTGCCATAACTTTGCAGGGAAGCTTCAGAACATGGAATTTTCACTACCCACTATAGCAGAAAGGGTCTTTCTGGTATTGGGATATCAAATCTAAGCTGTCTGAAGTCTTTTTCCAAAGGTATCAACATTTTTATGTTTGGCGTTCCGGAATCGATCTTATCTCAGGCTAAAAATGCGTTTTCTGCATTGTGCTATAACTTTGCAGGGAAGGTTCAGAACATGAAATTTTCACCTCCCACTATAGCAGAAAGGGTCTTTCTAGTAGTTGCACATCAAATCTAAGCTGTCTGAAGTGTTTTTCCAAAGTTATCAACATTTTTATGTTTCGCGTTCCGTAATCGACCTTATCTCAGGCTGAAAACGCGTTTTTCGGAGCATGCCATAAATTTGCAGGGAAGCTTCAGAACGTGAAATTTTCACCAGCCACTATAGCAGAAATGGTCCTTCCAGTAGTTGCACATCAAATCCAAGTTGTCTGAAGTGTTTTTCCAAAGTTATCAACTTTTTTATGTTTGCCGTTGCGGAATCGATCTAATCTCAGGCTGAAAACGCTTTTTACGCATTGTGCCATAACTTTGCAGGGAAGCTTCAGAACATGAAGTTTTCACCTCCCACTATAGCAGAAAGGGCCTTTCTAGTAGTTGCACATCAAATCTAAGCTGTCTGCATCAATTTCCAAAGTTATCAACATTTTTATGTTTGGTGTTCGAGAACCCACCTTATCTCTGGATGAAAATGCGTTTTCTGCATTGTGCCATAACTTTGCAGGGAAGCTTCAGAACATGAGATTTTTACCTCCCACTATAGCAGAAAGGGTCTTTCTAGTATTTGCACATCAAATCTAAGCTGTCTGAACTCTTTTTCCAAAGTTATCAACATTTTTATGTTTCGAGGTCCGGAATCGACCTTATCTCAGGCTGAAAACGCGTTTTTCGGAGTATGCCATAACTTTGCAGGGAAGCTTCAGAACATGGAATTTTCACTGCCCACTATATCAGAAAGGGTATTTCTAGTATTTGCACATCAAATATAAGCTGTCTGAAGTGTATTTCGAAAGTTATCAACATTTTTATGTTTGGCGTTCTAAAACCCACCGTATGTCAGGCTGAAAATGCGTTTTCTGCATTGTGCCATAACTTTGCAGGGAAGCTTCAGAACAAGAAATTTTCACCTCCAACTATAGCAGAAAGGGTCTTTCTAGTAGTTGCACATCAAATCTAAGCTGTCTGAAGTGTTTTTACCACGGTTATCTACTTTTTTTATGTTGGCGTTCCGGAATCGACCTTATCTCAGGCTGAAAACGCGTTTTTCGCATTGTGCCATAAATTTGAAAGGAAGCTTCAGAGCATGAAATTTTCACTTGCCACTATAGCAGAACTGGTCTTTCTAGTAGTTGCTCATCAAATCTAAGCTGTCTGAAGTGTTTTTCCAAAGTTATCAACATTTTTATGTTTGGCATTTCGGAATCGACCTTATCTCAGGCTGAAAGTGCGTTTTTCACATTGTGCCATAAATTTGCAGGGAAGTTTCAGAACATGAAATTTTCACCTCCAACCATAGCAGAAAGGGTCTTTCTAGTAGTTGCACATCAAATCTAAGCTGTCTGAAGTGTTTTTACCATGGTTATCAACTTTTTTTATGTTGGCGTTCCGGAATCGACCTTATCTCAGGCTGAAAGTGCGTTTTTCACATTGTGCCATGACTTTGCAGAGAAGCTTCAGAACATGAAATTTTCTCCTACCACTACAGCAGAAAGGGTCTTTCTAGTAGTTGCACATCAAATCTAAGCTGTCTGCAGTTTTTTTCCAAAGTTATCAACATTTTTATGTTTGGCGTTCCGGAATCGACCTTATCTAAGGCTGAAAACGCGTTTCACGCATTGTGCCATAATTTTGCAGGGAAGCTTCAGAACACGAAATTTTCACCTCCCACTCAAGCAGAAATGGTCTTTCTAGTAGTTGCACATCAAATCTAAGCTGTCTGCAGTGTTTTTCCAAAGTTATCAACTTTTTTATGTTTGGCATTCCGGAACCGACCTTATCTCAGGCTGAAAACGCGTTTTACGCATTGTGCCATAACTTTGCAGGGAAGCTTCAGAACATGACATTTTAACTTCCCACTATAGCAGAAAGGGTCTTTCTAGTAGTTGCACATCAAATCTAAGCTGTCTGAAGTGTTTTTCCAAGGTTATCAACTTTTTTTATGTTGGCGTTCCGGAATCGACCTTATCTCAGGCTGAAAACGCGTTTTAAGCTTTGTGCCATAACTTTGCTGAGAAGCTTCAGAACATGAAATTTTCACATCCCAATGTAGCAGAAAGGGTCTTTCTCATAGTTGCACATCAAATCTAAGCTGTCTGAAGTGTTTTTCTAAAGTTATCAACATTTTTATGTTTGGCGTTCCGGAATCGACCATATCTCAGCCTGAAAACGAGTTTTCTGCATTGTGCCATAACTTTGCAGGGAAGCTTCAGAACATCAAATTTTCACTTCCCACTATAGCAGAAAGGGTCTTTCTAGTAGTTGCACATCAAATATAAGCTGTCTGAAGTATTTTTCAAAAGTTATCAACATTTTTATGTTTGGCGTTCCGGAATCGACCTTATCTCAGGCTAAAAACATGTTTTCTGCATTTTGCCAAAACTTTGCAGGGAAGCTTCAGAACCTGAAATTTTCACATCCCACTGGAGCAGAAAGGGTCTTTATAGGAGTTGCACATCAAATCTAAGCGGTCTGAAGTGTTTTTCAAAAGTTATCAGCATTTTTATGTTTGGCGTTCCGGAAGCAACCTTATCTCCTGCTGAAAACGCGTTTTCTGCATTGTGCCATAATTTTGCTGGGAAGCTTCAGAACACGAAATTTTCACCTCCCACTGTATCAGAAAGGGTCTTTCTAGTAGTTGCACATCAAATCTAAGGTGTCTGAAGTGTTTTTCCAAAGTTATCAACATTTTTATGTTTGGCGTACCGGAATCGACCTTATGTCAGGCTGATAACGCGTTTTAAGCATTGTGCCATAACTTTGCAGGGTAGCTTCAGAACATGAAATTTCCACAACCCACTGTAGCAGAAAGGGTCTTTCTAGTAGTTGCACATCAAATCTATGCTGTCTGAAGTGTTTTTCAAAAGTTATCAACATTTTTATGTTTGGCGTTCCGGAATCGACCTTTTCTCAGGCTGAAAACGCGTTTTAAGCATTGTGCCATAACTTTGCAGGGAAGCTTCAGAAGACGAAATTTTCACATCCCACTGTAGCAGAAAGGGTCTTTCTAGTAGTTGCACATCAAATCTAAGCTGTCTGAAGTGTTTTTCTAAAGTTATCAACATTTTTATGTTTGGCGTTCCGGAATCGACCTTATCTCAGCCTGAAAACGAGTTTTCTGCATTGTGCCATTACTTTGCAGGGAAGCTTCAGAACATCAAATTTTCACTTCCCTCTATAGCAGAAAGGGTCTTTCTAGTAGTTGCACATCAAATCTAAGCTGTCTGAAGTGTTTTTCAAAAGTAATCAACATTTTTATGTTTGGCGTAACGGAATCGACCTTATCTCAGGCTAAAAACCTGTTTTCTGCATTGTGCCAAAAATTTGCAGGGAAGATTCAGAACATGAAATTTTCACATCCCACTGTAGCAGAAAGGGTCTTTCTAGTAGTTGCAAATCAAATCTATGCTGTCTGAAGTGTTTTTCAAAAGTTATCAACATTTTTATGTTTGGCGATCCGGAATCGACCTTCTCTCAGGCTGAAAACGCGTTTCACGCATTGTGCCATAACTTTGCAGGGAAGTTTCAGAACAGGACATTTTCACCTCCCGCTATATCAGAAAGGGTCTTTCTAGTAGTTGCAGATCAAATCTAAGCTGTCTGAAGTGTTTTACTGAAGTTATCAACTTTTTTATGTTTGGCGTTCCGGAATCGAACTTATCTCAGGCTGAAAACGTGTTTTACGCATTGTGCCATAACTTTGCATAAAGCTTCAGAACATGAAATTTTCACCTGCCACGATAGCAGCAAGGGTCTTTCTAGTAGTTGCAGATCAAATCTAAGCTGTCTGAAGTGTCTTTCCAAAGTTATCAACATTTTTATGTTTGGCGTTCCGGAATCAACCTTATCTCAGGCTGAAAACGCTTTTTCTGCAATGTGCCATAACTTTGCAGGGAAGCTTCAGGACCTTGAATTTTCACCACCTACTATATCAGAAAGGGTCTTTCTAGTAGTTGCACATCAAATCTAAGCTGTCTGAAGTGTTTTTTAAAATTTATCAACATTTTTATGTTTGGCGTTCCGTAATCGACCTTATCTCAGGCTGAAAACGCGTTTTACGCATTGTGCCATAACTTTGCATAAAGCTTCAGAACATGAAATTTTCACCTACCACTATAGCAGAAAGGGTCTTTCTAGTAGTTGCAGATCAAATCTAAGCTGTCTGAAATGTTTTTCCAAAGTTATCAACATTTTTATGTTTGGCGTTCCGGAATCAACCTTATCTCAGGCTGAAATCGCTTTTTCTGCAATGTGCCATAACTTTGCAGGGAATCTTCAGAACATGAAATTTTCACCTCCCAAAATAGCATAAAGGGTCTTTCTAGTAGTTGCACATCAAATCTAAGCTGTCTGAAGTGTTTTTCCAAATTTATCAACATTTTTATTTTTCCCGTTCCGGAATCGACCTTATGTCAGGCTGAAAACGCGTTTTACGCATTGTTCCATAACTTTGCAAGGAAGCTTCAGAACATGAAATTTTCACCTCCCAGTATAGTAGCAAGGGTCTTTCTAGTAGTTGCACATGATATCTAAGCTGTCGGAAGTGTTTTTCAAAAGTTGTCAACATTTTTATGTTTGGCGTTCCGAAACCCACCTTATCTCAGGCTGAAACAGCATTTTTTGCATTGTGCCATATATTCTAAAGATAGGTTCAGAACATGAAATTTTCAGCTCCCACTATAGCAGAAAGGGTCTTTCTTGTAGTTTCACGTGAAATCTAAGCTGTCTGAAGTGTTTTTCCAAAGTTATCAACATTTTTATGTTTGGCGTTCGGGAACCCACCTTATCTCAGGCTGAAAACGTGTTTTCTGCATTGTGCCATAACTTTGCAGGGAAGCTTCAGAATATGAAATTTTAACCTCCCACTATTGCAGAAAGGATCTGTCTTGTAGTTGCACATCAAATCTAAGCTGTCTGAAGTGTTTTTACAAAGTTATCAACATTTTTATGTTTGGCGTTCCGGAATCGACCTTATCTCAGGCTGAAAAGGCGTTTTACGCATTGTACCATAACTTTGCGTAAAGCTTCAGCACATGAAATTTTCACCACCCACTATAGCAGAAAGGGTCTTTCTAGTAGTTGCACATCAAATCTAAGCTGTCTGAAGTGTTTTTCCAAAGTTATCAACATTTTTATGTTTGGCGTTCCGGAATCGACCTTATCTCAGGCTGAAAAGGCGTTTTACGCATTGTACCATAACTTTGCGTAAAGCTTCAGCACATGAAATTTTCACCTCCCACGATAGCAGAAAGGGTCTTTCTCGTAGTTTCACGTGAAATCTATGCTGTCTGAACTGTTTTTACAAAGTTATCAACATTTTTATGTTTGGCGTTCCGGAATCAACCTTATCACAGCCTGAAAACGCGTTTTCTGCTTTGTGCCATAACTTTGCAGGGAATCATCAGAATATGAAAATTTCACCTCCCACAATAGCAGAAAGGGTCTTTCTAGTAGTTGCATATCAAATCTAAGCTGTCTGAAGTGTATTTCAAAAGTTATCAACTTTTTTATATATGGCGTTCCGGAATCGACCTTATGTCAGGCTGAAAACGCGTTTTACGCATTGTGCCGTAACTTTGCAGGGAAGCTTCAGAACATCGAATTTTCACCACCCACTATAGCAGAAATGGTCTTTCTCCTAGTTGCACATCATATCTAAGCTGTCTGAAGTGTTTTTTCCAAAGTCATCAACATTTTTATGTTTAGCGTTCTGGAACCCACCTTATATCAGGCTGAAGATGCGTTTTCTGCATTGTGCCATAACTTTGCAGGGAAGCTTCAGAACATGAAATTTTCACCTCCCACTATAGCAGAAAGGGTCTTTCTAGTAGTTACACTTCAAATCTAAGCTGTCTGAAGTGTTTTTCGAAAGTTATCAACATTTTTATGTTTGGCGTTCCGGAATCGACCTTATCTCAGCCGAAAACGCGTTTTCTGCATTGTGCCATAACTTTGCAGGGAAGCTTCAGAATATAAAATTTTCACCTCCCACTATAGCAGAAAGGGTCTTTCTAGTAGTTACACTTCAAATCTAAGCTGTCTGAAGTGTTTTTACAAAGTTATCAACATTTTTATGTTTGGCCTTCCGGAATCGACCTTATCTCAGGCTGAAAACGTGTTTTACGCATTGTGCCATAACTTTGCATAAAGCTTCAGCACATGAAATTTTCACCTCCCACTATAGCAGAAAGGGTCTTTCTAGTAGTTGCAGATGAAATCTAAGCTGTCTGAAATGTTTTTCCAAAGTTATCAACATTTTTATGTTTGGCTTTCTGGAACCCACCTTATCTCAGTCTGAAAACGTGTTTTTTGCATTGCGCCATAACTTTGCAGAGAAGCCTCAGAACATGAAATTTTCACCTGCCGCAGTAGTAGAAAGCGTCTTTCTAGTAGTTGCATATCAAATCTAAGCTGTCTGAAGTGTTTTTCCAAAGTTATCAACATTTTTATGTTTGACATTCCGGAATCAACCATATCTCAGCCTGAAAACGCGTTTTCTGCTTTGTGCCATAACTTTGCATGGAAGCATCAGAATATGAAATTTTCACCTACCAATATTGCAGAAAGAGTCTGTCTTGTAGTTGCACATCAAAACTAAGCTGTCTGAAGTGTTTTTCCAATGTTATCAACATTTTTATGTTTGGCGTTCTGGAACCCACCTTATCTCAGTCTGAAAACGGCTTTTGTGGATTGTGCCATAACTTTGCAGGGAAGCCTCAGAACATGAAATTTTCACCTCCCACTATAGCAGAAAGGGTCTTTCTAGTAGTTGCACATCAAATCTAATCTGTCTGAAGTGTTTTTCCAAAGTTATCAACATTTTTATGTTTGGCGTTCCGGAATCGACCTTATCTCAGGCTGAAAACGCTTTTCACGCATTGTGCCATAACTTTGCAGCGAAGCTTCAGAACATCGAATTTTCACCACCCACTATCGCAGAAAGGGTCTTTCTCCTAGTTGCACATCAAAACTAAGCTGTCTGAAGTGTTTTTTCCAAAGTCATCAACATTTTTAAGTTTAGCGTTCTGGAACCCACCTTATCTCAGGCTGAAAATGCGTTTTCTGCATTGTGAAATCACTTTGCAGGGAAGCTTCAGAACATGAAATTTTCACCTCCCTCTATAGCAGAAAGGGTCTTTCTAGTTGTTGCACTTCAAATCTAAGCTGTCTGAAGTGTTTTTCGACAGTTATCAACATTTTTATGTTTGGCCTTCGGGAACCCACCTTATCTCAGGCGAAAAACGCGTTTTACGCATTGTACCATAACTTTGCATAAAGCTTCAGAACATGAAATTTTCACCTCCCACTATAGCAGAAAGGGTCTTCCTAGTAGTTGCACATCAAATCTAAGCTGTCTGAAGTGTTTTTCGAAAGTTATCAACATTTTTATGTTTGGCGTTCCGGAACCCACCTTATCTCAGGCTGAAAACGCTTTTCACGCATTGTGCCATAACTTTGCAGGGAAGGTTCAGAACATCGAATTTTCACCACCCACTATCGCAGAAAGGGTCTTTCTCCTAGTTGCACATCAAAACTAAGCTGTCTGAAGTGTTTTTTCCAAAGTCATCAACATTTTTAAGTTTAGCGTTCTGGAACCCACCTTATCTCAGGCTGAAAATGCGTTTTCTGCATTGTGAAATCACTTTGCAGGGAAGCTTCTGAACATGAAATTTTCACCTCCCACTATAGCAGAAAGCGTCATCAAATCTAAGCTGTCTGAAGTGGCTTTCCAAATATATCAACATTTTTATGTTTGGCGTTCCGGAATCGACCTTATCTCAGGCTGAAAACGCGTTTTACGCATTGTGCCATAACTTTGGAGGGAAGCTTCAGAACATCGAATTTTGACCACCCATTATATCAGAAAGGGTCTTTCTGGTAGTAGCACATCAAATCTAAGCTGTCTGAAGTGTTTTTCCAAAGTTATCAACATTTTTATGTTTGGCGTTCCGGAATCGACCTTATCTCAGGCTGAAATAGCGTTTTACGCATTGTACCATAACTTTGCGTAAAGCTTCAGCACATGAAATTTTCACCTCCCACTATAGCAGAAAGGGTCTTTCTCGTAGTTTCACGTGAAATCTATGCTGTCTGAACTGTTTTTACAAAGTTATCAACATTTTTATGTTTGGCGTTCCGGAATCAACCTTATCACAGCCTGAAAACGCGTTTTCTGCTTTGTGCCATAACTTTGCAGGGAAGCATCAGAATATGAAAATTTCACCTCCCACAATAGCAGAAAGGGTCTTTCTAGTAGTTGCACATCAAATCTAAGCTGTCTGAAGTGTATTTCAAAAGTTATCACCTTTTTTATGTTTGGCGTTCCGGAATCGACCTTATATCAGGCTGAAAACGCGTTTTACGCATTGTGCCATAACTTTGCAGGGAAGCTTCAGAACATCGAATTTTCACCACCCACTATAGCAGAAATGGTCTTTCTCCTAGTTGCACATCATATCTAAGCTGTCTGAAGTGTTTTTTCCAAAGTCATCAACATTTTTATGTTTAGCGTTCTGGAACCCACCTTATATCAGGCTGAAGATGCGTTTTCTGCATTGTGCCATAACTTTGCAGGGAAGCTTCAGAACATGAAATTTTCACCTCCCACTATAGCAGAAAGGGTCTTTCTAGTAGTTACACTTCAAATCTAAGCTGTCTGAAGTGTTTTTCGAAAGTTATCAACATTTTTATGTTTGGCGTTCCGGAATCGACCTTATCTCAGCCGAAAACGCGTTTTCTGCATTGTGCCATAACTTTGCAGGGAAGCTTCAGAATATAAAATTTTCACCTCCCACTATAGCAGAAAGGGTCTTTCTAGTAGTTACACTTCAAATCTAAGCTGTCTGAAGTGTTTTTACAAAGTTATCAACATTTTTATGTTTGGCCTTCCGGAATCGACCTTATCTCAGGCTGAAAACGTGTTTTACGCATTGTGCCATAACTTTGCATAAAGCTTCAGCACATGAAATTTTCACCTCCCACTATAGCAGAAAGGGTCTTTCTAGTAGTTGCAGATGAAATCTAAGCTGTCTGAAATGTTTTTCCAAAGTTATCAACATTTTTATGTTTGGCTTTCTGGAACCCACCTTATCTCAGTCTGAAAACGTGTTTTTTGCATTGCGCCATAACTTTGCAGAGAAGCCTCAGAACATGAAATTTTCACCTGCCGCAGTAGTAGAAAGGGTCTTTCTAGTAGTTGCATATCAAATCTAAGCTGTCTGAAGTGTTTTTCCAAAGTTATCAACATTTTTATGTTTGACATTCCGGAATCAACCATATCTCAGCCTGAAAACGCGTTTTCTGCTTTGTGCCATAACTTTGCATGGAAGCATCAGAATATGAAATTTTCACCTACCAATATTGCAGAAAGAGTCTGTCTTGTAGTTGCACATCAAAACTAAGCTGTCTGAAGTGTTTTTCCAATGTTATCAACATTTTTATGTTTGGCGTTCTGGAACCCACCTTATCTCAGTCTGAAAACGGCTTTTGTGGATTGTGCCATAACTTTGCAGGGAAGCCTCAGAACATGAAATTTTCACCTCCCACTATAGCAGAAAGGGTCTTTCTAGTAGTTGCACATCAAATCTAATCTGTCTGAAGTGTTTTTCCAAAGTTATCAACATTTTTATGTTTGGCGTTCCGGAATCGACCTTATCTCAGGCTGAAAACGCTTTTCACGCATTGTGCCATAACTTTGCAGCGAAGCTTCAGAACATCGAATTTTCACCACCCACTATCGCAGAAAGGGTCTTTCTCCTAGTTGCACATCAAAACTAAGCTGTCTGAAGTGTTTTTTCCAAAGTCATCAACATTTTTAAGTTTAGCGTTCTGGAACCCACCTTATCTCAGGCTGAAAATGCGTTTTCTGCATTGTGAAATCACTTTGCAGGGAAGCTTCAGAACATGAAATTTTCACCTCCCTCTATAGCAGAAAGGGTCTTTCTAGTTGTTGCACTTCAAATCTAAGCTGTCTGAAGTGTTTTTCGAAAGTTATCAACATTTTTATGTTTGGCGTTCCGGAATCAACCTTATCACAGCCTGAAAACGCGTTTTCTGCGTTGTGCCATAACTTTGCAGGGAAGCATCAGAATATGAAAATTTCACCTCCCACAATAGCAGAAAGGGTCTTTCTAGTAGTTGCACATCAAATCTAAGCTGTCTGAAGTGTATTTCAAAAGTTATCACCATTTTTATGTTTGGCGTTCCGGAATCGACCTTATGTCAGGCTGAAAACGCGTTTTACGCATTGTGCCATAACTTTGCAGGGAAGCTTCAGAACATCGAATTTTCACCACCCACTATAGCAGAAATGGTCTTTCTCCTAGTTGCACATCATATCGAAGCTGTCTGAAGTGTTTTTTCCAAAGTCATCAACATTTTTATGTTTAGCGTTCTGGAACCCACCTTATATCAGGCTGAAGATGCGTTTTCTGCATTGTGCCATAACTTTGCAGGGAAGCTTCAGAATATGAAATTTTCACCTCCCACTATAGCAGAAAGGGTCTTTCTAGTAGTTACACTTCAAATCTAAGCTGTCTGAAGTGTTTTTCGAAAGTTATCAACATTTTAATGTTTGGCGTTCCGGAATCGACCTTATCTCAGCCGAAAACGCGTTTTCTGCATTGTGCCATAACTTTGCAGGGAAGCTTCAGAATATAAAATTTTAACCTCCCACTATTGCAGAAAGGGTCTCTCTTGTAGTTGCACATCAAATCTAAGCTGTCTGAAGTGTTTTTACAAAGTTATCAACATTTTTACGTTTGGCGTTCCGGAATCGACCTTATCTCAGGCTGAAAACGTGTTTTACGCATTGTGCCATAACTTTGCAGAAAGCTTCAGCACATGAAATTTTCACCTCCCACTATAGCAGAAAGGGTCTTTCTAGTAGTTGCAGATCAAATCAAAGCTGTCTGAAATGTTTTTCCCAAGTTATCAACATTTTTATGTTTGGCTTTCTGGAACCCACCTTATCTCAGTCTGAAAACGTGTTTTTTGCATTGCGCCATAACTTTGCAGGGAAGCCTCAGAACATGAAATTTTCACCTGCCGCTATAGTAGAAAGGGTCTTTCTAGTAGTTGCACATCAAATCTAAGCTGTCTGAAGTGTTTTTCCAAAGTTATCAACATTTTTATTTTGACGTTCTGGAACCCACCTTATATCAGGCTGAAGATGCGTTTTCTGCATTGTGCCATAACTTTGCATGGAAGCATCAGAATATGAAATTTTCACCTACCAATATTGCAGAAAGAGTCTGTCTTGTAGTTGCACATCAAAACTAAGCTGTCTGAAGTGTTTTTCCAATGTTATCAACATTTTTATGTTTGGCGTTCTGGAACCCACCTTATCTCAGTCTGAAAACGGCTTTTGTGGATTGTGCCAGAACTTTGCAGGGAAGCCTCAGAACATGAAATTTTCACCTCCCACTATAGCAGAAAGGGTCTTTCTAGTAGTTGCACATCAAATCTAAGCTGTCTGAAGTGTTTTTCCAAAGTTATCAACATTTTTATGTTTGGCGTTCCGGAATCGACCTTATCTCAGGCTGAAAACGCTTTTCACGCATTGTGCCATAACTTTGCAGGGAAGCTTCAGAACATCGAATTTTCACCACCCACTATCGCAGAAAGGGTCTTTCTCCTAGTTGCACATCAAAACTAAGCTGTCTGAAGTGTTTTTTCCAAAGTCATCAACATTTTTAAGTTTAGCGTTCTGGAACCCACCTTATCTCAGGCTGAAAATGCGTTTTCTGCATTGTGAAATCACTTTGCAGGGAAGCTTCAGAACATGAAATTTTCACCTCCCACTATAGCAGAAAGGGTCTTTCTAGTTGTTGCACTTCAAATTTAAGCTGTCTGAAGTGTTTTTCGAAAGTTATCAACATTTTTATGTTTGGCGTTCCGGAATCAACCTTATCACAGCCTGAAAACGCGTTTTCTGCGTTGTGCCATAACTTTGCAGGGAAGCATCAGAATATGAAAATTTCACCTCCCACAATAGCAGAAAGGGTCTTTCTAGTAGTTGCACATCAAATCTAAGCTGTCTGAAGTGTATTTCAAAAGTTATCACCATTTTTATGTTTGGCGTTCCGGAATCGACCTTATGTCAGGCTGAAAACGCGTTTTACGCATTGTGCCATAACTTTGCAGGGAAGCTTCAGAACATCGAATTTTCACCACCCACTATCGCAGAAAGGGTCTTTCTCCTAGTTGCACATCAAAACTAAGCTGTCTGAAGTGTTTTTTCCAAAGTCATCAACATTTTTAAGTTTAGCGTTCTGGAACCCACCTTATCTCAGGCTGAAAATGCGTTTTCTGCATTGTGAAATCACTTTGCAGGAAAGCTTCAGAACATGAAATTTTCACCTCCCACTATAGCAGTATGGGTCTTTCTAGTAGTTACACTTCAAATCTAAGCTGTCTGAAGTGTTTTCGAAAGTTATCAACATTTTTATGTTTGGCGTTCCGGAACCCACCTTATCTCAATCTGAAAACGCGTTTTCTGCATTGTGCCATAACTTTGCAGGGAAGCTTCAGAACATGAAATTTTCACCTCCCACTATAGCAGAAAGCGTCTTTCTAGTAGTTTCTCATGAAATCTAAGCTGTCTGCAGTGTTTTTCCAAAGATTTGAACATTTTTATTTTTGGCCTTCGGGAACCCACCTTATATCAGGCTGAAAACGTGTTTTACGCATTGTGCCATTACTTTGCATAAAGCTTCAGAACATGAAATTTTCACCTCCCACTATAGCAGAAAGGGTCATGAAATCTAAGCTGTCTTAAGTGGCTTTCCAAATATATCAACATTTTTATGTTTGGCGTTCCGGAATCGACCTTATCTCAGGCTGAAAACACGTTTTACGCATTGTGCCATAACTTTGGAGGTAAGCTTCAGAACATCGAAATTTTCACCTCCCACTATAGCAGAAAGGGTCTGTCTTGTAGTTGCACATCAAATCTAAGCTGTCTGAAGTGCTTTTCCAAAGTTATCAACATTTTTATGTTTGGCGTTCCGGAATCCACCTTATCTCTGGCACAAAACCCGTTTTCTCCATTGTGTCATAACTTTGCAGGGAAGCTTCAGAACATGAAATTTTCACCTCCCACTATAGCAGAAAGGGTCTGTCTTGTAGTTGCACATCAAATCTAAGCTGTCTGAAGTCTTTTTCCAAAGTTATTAACATTTTTATCTTTGGCGTTCCGGAACCCACCTTATCTCAGGCTGAAAACGCGTTTTCTCCATTGTGGCATAACTTTGCAGGGAAGCTTCAGAACATGAAATTTTCACCTCCCACTATGGCAGAAAGGGTCTTTCTAGTAGTTGCACATCTAATCTAAGCTGTCTGAAGAGTTTTTCCAAAGTTATCAACATTTTTATGGTTGGCGTTCCAGAATCGACCTTATCTGAGGCTGAAAACGCGTTTTACGCATTTTGCCATAACTTTGGAGGGAAGCTTCAGAAAATGAAATTTCACCTCCCACTATAGCAGAAAGGGTATTTCTAGTAGTTGCACATCAAATCTAAGCTGTCTGAAATGTTTTTTCCAAAGTTATCAACATTTTTACGTTTGGCGTTCCGGAACCCACCTTGTCTCAGGCTGATAACGCGTTTTCTGCATTGTGCCATAACTTTGAAGGAAAGCTTCAGAACATGAAAGTTTCACCTCCCACTATAGCAGAAAGGGTCTTTCTAGTAGTTGTACATCAAATCTAAGCTGTCTGATGTGTTTTTCCAAAGTTATCAACATTTTTACGTTTGGCATTTCGGAACCCACCTTGTCTCAGGCTGAAAACGCGTTTTCTGCATTGTGCCATAACTTTGAAGGAAAGCTTCAGAACATGAAAGTTTCACCTCCCACTATAGCAGAAAGGGTCTTTGTAGTAGTTGCACATCAAATCCAAGCTGTCTGAAGTGTTTTTCCAAAGTTATCAATATTTTTATGTTTGGCGTTCCGGAACCCACCTTATCTCAAGCTGAAAACGTGTTTTCTGCATTGTGCCATAAGTTTGCAGGGAAGCTTAAGCACATGAAATTTTCACGTCCCACTATAGCCGAAAGGGTATTTCTAGTAGTTGCACATCAAATCTAAGCTGTCTGAAGTGTTTTTCGAAAGTTATCAACATTTTTATGTTTGGCGTTCCGGAATCGACCTTATCTCAGGCTGAAAATGCTTTTTACGCTTGGTGCCATAACTTTGCAGGGAAGCTTCAGGAAATGAAATTTTCACCTCCCACTATAGCAGAAAGGGTCTTTCGAGTAGTTGCACATCAAATCGAAGCTGTCTGAAGTGTTTTTCCAAAGTTATGAATATTTTTATGTTTGGCGTTCCGGAACCCACCTTATCTCAGTCTGAAAACGCGTTATCTGCATTGTGCCATAACTTTGCAGGGAAGCTTCACAACATGAAATGTTCACCTCCCACTATAGCAGAAAGGGTCTTTCCAGTAGTTGCACATCAGATCTAAGCTGTCCGAAGTGTATTTCGAAAGTTATCAACATTTTTATGTTTGGCGTTCCGGAATCGACCTTATCTCAGGCTGAAAACACGTTTTCTGCATTGTCCCATAACTTTCCAGGGAAGCTTCAGAACATGAAATGTTCACCTCCCACTATAGCAGAAAGGGTCTTTCTAGTAGTTGCACATCAAATCTAAGCTGTCTGAAGTGCTTTTCGAAAGTTATCAACATTTTTATGTTTGGCGTTCCAGAATCGACCTTTTCTCAGGCTGAAAACGCGTTGTCTGCATTGTGCCATAACTTTGCATGGAAGCTTCCTAACATGAAATTTTAACCTACCACTATAGCAGAAAGGGTCTTTCTAGTAGTTGCACATCAAATCTAAGCTGTCTGATGTGTTTTTCCAAAGTTATCAACGTTGTTGTGTATGGCGTTCCGGAATCAACCTTATCTCAGGCTGAAAACGCGTTTTCTGCATTGTGCCATATCTTTGCAGGGAAGCTTCAGAAAATGAAATTTTAACCTCCAACTATAGCAGAAAGGGTCCTTCTAGTAGTTGCACATCAGTTCTAACCTGTCTGAAGTGTTTTTCAAAAGTTATCAACATTTTTATGTTTGGCGTTCCGGAATCGACCTTATCACAGGCTGAAAACGCTTTTTACGCTTTGTGCCATAACTTTGCAGGGAGGCTTAAGCACATGAAATTTTCACGTCCCACTATAGCCGAAAGGGTATTTCTAGTAGTTGCACATCAAATCTAAGCTGTCTGAAGTGTTTTTCGAAAGTTATCAACATTTTTATGTTTGGCGTTCCGGAATCGACCTTATCTCAGGCTGAAAATGCTTTTTACGCTTGGTGCCATAACTTTGCAGGGAAGCTTCAGGAAATGAAATTTTCACCTCCCACTATAGCAGAAAGGGTCTTTCCAGTAGTTGCACATCAGATCTAAGCTGTCCGAAGTGTATTTCGAAAGTTATCAACATTTTTATGTTTGGCGTTCCGGAATCGACCTTATCTCAGGCTGAAAACACGTTTTCTGCATTGTCCCATAACTTTCCAGGGAAGCTTCAGAACATGAAATGTTCACCTCCCACTATAGCAGAAAGGGTCTTTCTAGTAGTTGCACATCAAATCTAAGCTGTCTGAAGTGCTTTTCGAAAGTTATCAACATTTTTATGTTTGGCGTTCCAGAATCGACCTTTTCTCAGGCTGAAAACGCGTTGTCTGCATTGTGCCATAACTTTGCATGGAAGCTTCCTAACATGAAATTTTAACCTACCACTATAGCAGAAAGGGTCTTTCTAGTAGTTGCACATCAAATCTAAGCTGTCTGATGTGTTTTTCCAAAGTTATCAACGTTGTTGTGTATGGCGTTCCGGAATCAACCTTATCTCAGGCTGAAAACGCGTTTTCTGCATTGTGCCATATCTTTGCAGGGAAGCTTCAGAAAATGAAATTTTAACCTCCAACTATAGCAGAAAGGGTCCTTCTAGTAGTTGCACATCAATTCTAACCTGTCTGAAGTGTTTTTCAAAAGTTATCAACATTTTTATGTTTGGCGTTCCGGAATCGACCTTATCACAGGCTGAAAACGCTTTTTACGCTTTGTGCCATAACTTTGCAGGGAAGCTTCAGAAAATGAAAATTTCACCTCCCACTATAGCAGAAAGGGTTTTTCTAGTAGTTGCACATCAAATCTGAGCTGTCTGAAGAGTTTTTCGAAAGTTATCAACATTTTTATGTTTGGTGTTCCAGAATCGATCTTATCTCAGGCTGAAAACGCGTTGTCTGCATTGTGCCATAACTTTGCAGGGAAGCTTCAGAACATGAAATGTTCACCTCCCACTATAGCAGAAAGGGTCTTTCCAGTAGTTGCACATCAGATCTAAGCTGTCCGAAGTGTTTTTCGAAAGTTATCAACATTTTTATGTTTGGCGTTCCGGAATCGACCTTATCTCAGGCTGAAAACACGTTTTCTGCATTGTCCCATAACTTTGCAGGGAAGCTTCAGAACATGAAATGTTCACCTCCCACTATAGCAGAAAGGGTCTTTCTAGTAGTTGCACATCAAATCTAAGCTGTTTGAAGTGTTTTTCCAAAGTTATCAACATTTTTATGTTTGGCGTTCCGGAATCGACCTTATCTCAGCCGAAAACGCGTTTTCTGCATTGTGCCATAACTTTGCAGGGAAGCTTCAGAATATAAAATTTTAACCTCCCACTATTGCAGAAAGGGTCTCTCTTGTAGTTGCACATCAAATCTAAGCTGTCTGAAGTGTTTTTACAAAGTTATCAACATTTTTACGTTTGGCGTTCCGGAATCGACCTTATCTCAGGCTGAAAACGCGTTTTACGCATTGTGCCATAACTTTGCAGAAAGCTTCAGCACATGAAATTTTCACCTCCCACTATAGCAGAAAGGGTCTTTCTAGTAGTTGCAGATCAAATCTAAGCTGTCTGAAATGTTTTTCCAAAGTTATCAACATTTTTATGTTTGGCTTTCTGGAACCCACCTTATCTCAGTCTGAAAACGTGTTTTTTGCATTGCGCCATAACTTTGCAGGGAAGCCTCAGAACATGAAATTTTCACCTGCCGCTATAGTAGAAAGGGTCTTTCTAGTAGTTGCACATCAAATCTAAGCTGTCTGAAGTGTTTTTCCAAAGTTATCAACATTTTTATGTTTGACGTTCCGGAATCAACCTTATCTCAGCCTGAAAACGCGTTTTCTGCTTTGTGCCATAACTTTGCATGGAAGCATCAGAATATGAAATTTTCACCTACCAATATTGCAGAAAGAGTCTGTCTTGTAGTTGCACATCAAAACTAAGCTGTCTGAAGTGTTTTTCCAATGTTATCAACATTTTTATGTTTGGCGTTCTGGAACCCACCTTATCTCAGTCTGAAAACGGCTTTTGTGGATTGTGCCATAACTTTGCAGGGAAGCCTCAGAACATGAAATTTTCACCTCCCACTATAGCAGAAAGGGTCTTTCTAGTAGTTGCACATCAAATCTAAGCTGTCTGAAGTGTTTTTCCAAAGTTATCAACATTTTTATGTTTGGCGTTCCGGAATCGACCTTATCTCAGGCTGAAAACACGTTTTCTGCATTGTCCCATAACTTTCCAGGGAAGCTTCAGAACATGAAATGTTCACCTCCCACTATAGCAGAAAGGGTCTTTCTAGTAGTTGCACATCAAATCTAAGCTGTCTGAAGTGTATTTCAAAAGTTATCACCATTTTTATGTTTGGCGTTCCGGAATCGACCTTATGTCAGGCTGAAAACGCGTTTTACGCATTGTGCCATAACTTTGCAGGGAAGCTTCAGAACATCGAATTTTCACCACCCACTATCGCAGAAAGGGTCTTTCTCCTAGTTGCACATCAAAACTAAGCTGTCTGAAGTGTTTTTTCCAAAGTCATCAACATTTTTAAGTTTAGCGTTCTGGAACCCACCTTATCTCAGGCTGAAAATGCGTTTTCTGCATTGTGAAATCACTTTGCAGGGAAGCTTCAGAACATGAAATTTTCACCTCCCACTATAGCAGAAAGGGTCTTTCTAGTTGTTGCACTTCAAATTTAAGCTGTCTGAAGTGTTTTTCGAAAGTTATCAACATTTTTATGTTTGGCGTTCCGGAATCAACCTTATCACAGCCTGAAAACGCGTTTTCTGCGTTGTGCCATAACTTTGCAGGGAAGCATCAGAATATGAAAATTTCACCTCCCACAATAGCAGAAAGGGTCTTTCTAGTAGTTGCACATCAAATCTAAGCTGTCTGAAGTGTATTTCAAAAGTTATCACCATTTTTATGTTTGGCGTTCCGGAATCGACCTTATGTCAGGCTGAAAACGCGTTTTACGCATTGTGCCATAACTTTGCAGGGAAGCTTCAGAACATCGAATTTTCACCACCCACTATAGCAGAAATGGTCTTTCTCCTAGTTGCACATCATATCTAAGCTGTCTGAAGTGTTTTTTCCAAAGTCATCAACATTTTTATGTTTAGCGTTCTGGAACCCACCTTATATCAGGCTGAAGATGCGTTTTCTGCATTGTGCCATAACTTTGCAGGGAAGCTTCAGAACATGAAATTTTCACCTCCCACTATAGCAGAAAGGGTCTTTCTAGTAGTTACACTTCAAATCTAAGCTGTCTGAAGTGTTTTTCGAAAGTTATCAACATTTTAATGTTTGGCGTTCCGGAATCGACCTTATCTCAGCCGAAAACGCGTTTTCTGCATTGTGCCATAACTTTGCAGGGAAGCTTCAGAATATAAAATTTTAACCTCCCACTATTGCAGAAAGGGTCTCTCTTGTAGTTGCACATCAAATCTAAGCTGTCTGAAGTGTTTTTACAAAGTTATCAACATTTTTACGTTTGGCGTTCCGGAATCGACCTTATCTCAGGCTGAAAACGTGTTTTACGCATTGTGCCATAACTTTGCAGAAAGCTTCAGCACATGAAATTTTCACCTCCCACTATAGCAGAAAGGGTCTTTCTAGTAGTTGCAGATCAAATCTAAGCTGTCTGAAATGTTTTTCCCAAGTTATCAACATTTTTATGTTTGGCTTTCTGGAACCCACCTTATCTCAGTCTGAAAACGTGTTTTTTGCATTGCGCCATAACTTTGCAGGGATGCCTCAGAACATGAAATTTTCACCTGCCGCTATAGTAGAAAGGGTCTTTCTAGTAGTTGCACATCAAATCTAAGCTGTCTGAAGTGTTTTTCCAAAGTTATCAACATTTTTATGTTTGACGTTCTGGAACCCACCTTATATCAGGCTGAAGATGCGTTTTCTGCATTGTGCCATAACTTTGCATGGAAGCATCAGAATATGAAATTTTCACCTACCAATATTGCAGAAAGAGTCTGTCTTGTAGTTGCACATCAAAACTAAGCTGTCTGAAGTGTTTTTCCAATGTTATCAACATTTTTATGTTTGGCGTTCTGGAACCCACCTTATCTCAGTCTGAAAACGGCTTTTGTGGATTGTGCCAGAACTTTGCAGGGAAGCCTCAGAACATGAAATTTTCACCTCCCACTATAGCAGAAAGGGTCTTTCTAGTAGTTGCACATCAAATCTAAGCTGTCTGAATTGTTTTTCCAAAGTTATCAACATTTTTATGTTTGGCGTTCCGGAATCGACCTTATCTCAGGCTGAAAACGCTTTTCACGCATTGTGCCATAACTTTGCAGGGAAGCTTCAGAACATCGAATTTTCACCACCCACTATCGCAGAAAGGGTCTTTCTCCTAGTTGCACATCAAAACTAAGCTGTCTGAAGTGTTTTTTCCAAAGTCATCAACATTTTTAAGTTTAGCGTTCTGGAACCCACCTTATCTCAGGCTGAAAATGCGTTTTCTGCATTGTGAAATCACTTTGCAGGGAAGCTTCAGAACATGAAATTTTCACCTCCCACTATAGCAGTAAGGGTCTTTCTAGTAGTTACACTTCAAATCTAAGCTGTCTGAAGTGTTTTCGAAAGTTATCAACATTTTTATGTTTGGCGTTCCGGAACCCACCTTATCTCAATCTGAAAACGCGTTTTCTGCATTGTGCCATAACTTTGCAGGGAAGCTTCAGAACATGAAATTTTCACCTCCCACTATAGCAGAAAGCGTCTTTCTAGTAGTTTCTCATGAAATCTAAGCTGTCTGCAGTGTTTTTCCAAAGATTTGAACATTTTTATTTTTGGCCTTCGGGAACCCACCTTATATCAGGCTGAAAACGTGTTTTACGCATTGTGCCATTACTTTGCATAAAGCTTCAGAACATGAAATTTTCACCTCCCACTACAGCAGAAAGGGTCATGAAATCTAAGCTGTCTTAAGTGGCTTTCCAAATATATCAACATTTTTATGTTTGGCGTTCCGGAATCGACCTTATCTCAGGCTGAAAACACGTTTTACGCATTGTGCCATAACTTTGGAGGGAAGCTTCAGAACATCGAAATTTTCACCTCCCACTATAGCAGAAAGGGTCTGTCTTGTAGTTGCACATCAAATCTAAGCTGTCTGAAGTGCTTTTCCAAAGTTATCAACATTTTTATGTTTGGCGTTCCGGAATCCACCTTGTCTCTGGCACAAAACCCGTTTTCTCCATTGTGTCATAACTTTGCAGGGAAGCTTCAGAACATGAAATTTTCACCTCCCACTATAGCAGAAAGGGTCTGTCTTGTAGTTGCACATCAAATCTAAGCTGTCTGAAGTGTTTTTCCAAAATTATCAACATTTTTATGTTTGGCGTTCCGGAATCGACCTTATCTCAGACTGAAAACTCGTTTTCGGAATTGTGCCATACCTTGGCAGGGAACCTTCAGAACATGAAATTTTCACCTCCCACTATGGCAGAAAGGGTCTTTCTAGTAGTTGCACATCTAATCTAAGCTGTCTGAAGAGTTTTTCCATAGTTATCAACATTTTTATGGTTGGCGTTCCAGAATCGACCTTATCTGAGGCTGAAAACGCGTTTTACGCATTTTGCCATAACTTTGGAGGGAAGCTTCAGAAAATGAAATTTCACCTCCCACTATAGCAGAAAGGGTATTTCTAGTAGTTGCACATCAAATCTAAGCTGTCTGAAATGTTTTTTCCAAAGTTATCAACATTTTTACGTTTGGCGTTCCGGAACCCACCTTGTCTCAGGCTGATAACGCGTTTTCTGCATTGTGCCATAACTTTGAAGGAAAGCTTCAGAACATGAAAGTTTCACCTCCCACTATAGCAGAAAGGGTCTTTCTAGTAGTTGCACATCAAATCTAAGCTGTCTGATGTGTTTTTCCAAAGTTATCAACATTTTTACGTTTGGCATTTCGGAACCCACCTTGTCTCAGGCTGAAAACGCGTTTTCTGCATTGTGCCATAACTTTGAAAGAAAGCTTCAGAACATGAAAGTTTCACCTCCCACTATAGCAGAAAGGGTCTTTGTAGTAGTTGCACATCAAATCCAAGCTGTCTGAAGTGTTTTTCCAAAGTTATCAATATTTTTATGTTTGGCGTTCCGGAACCCACCTTATCTCAAGCTGAAAACGTGTTTTCTGCATTGTGCCATAACTTTGCAGGGAAGCTTAAGCACATGAAATTTTCACGTCCCACTATAGCCGAAAGGGTATTTCTAGTAGTTGCACATCAAATCTAAGCTGTCTGAAGTGTTTTTCCAAAATTATCAACATTTTTATGTTTGGCGTTCCGGAATCGACCTTATCTCAGACTGAAAACTCGTTTTCGGAATTGTGCCATACCTTGGCAGGGAACCTTCAGAACATGAAATTTTCACCTCCCACTATGGCAGAAAGGGTCTTTCTAGTAGTTGCACATCTAATCTAAGCTGTCTGAAGAGTTTTTCCATAGTTATCAACATTTTTATGGTTGGCGTTCCAGAATCGACCTTATCTGAGGCTGAAAACGCGTTTTACGCATTTTGCCATAACTTTGGAGGGAAGCTTCAGAAAATGAAATTTCACCTCCCACTATAGCAGAAAGGGTATTTCTAGTAGTTGCACATCAAATCTAAGCTGTCTGAAATGTTTTTTCCAAAGTTATCAACATTTTTACGTTTGGCGTTCCGGAACCCACCTTGTCTCAGGCTGATAACGCGTTTTCTGCATTGTGCCATAACTTTGAAGGAAAGCTTCAGAACATGAAAGTTTCACCTCCCACTATAGCAGAAAGGGTCTTTCTAGTAGTTGCACATCAAATCTAAGCTGTCTGATGTGTTTTTCCAAAGTTATCAACATTTTTACGTTTGGCATTTCGGAACCCACCTTGTCTCAGGCTGAAAACGCGTTTTCTGCATTGTGCCATAACTTTGAAAGAAAGCTTCAGAACATGAAAGTTTCACCTCCCACTATAGCAGAAAGGGTCTTTGTAGTAGTTGCACATCAAATCCAAGCTGTCTGAAGTGTTTTTCCAAAGTTATCAATATTTTTATGTTTGGCGTTCCGGAACCCACCTTATCTCAAGCTGAAAACGTGTTTTCTGCATTGTGCCATAACTTTGCAGGGAAGCTTAAGCACATGAAATTTTCACGTCCCACTATAGCCGAAAGGGTATTTCTAGTAGTTGCACATCAAATCTAAGCTGTCTGAAGTGTTTTTCGAAAGTTATCAACATTTTTATGTTTGGCGTTCCGGAATCGACCTTATCTCAGGCTGAAAATGCTTTTTACGCTTGGTGCCATAACTTTGCAGGGAAGCTTCAGGAAATGAAATTTTCACCTTCCCACTATAGCAGAAAGGGTCTTTCGAGTAGTTGCACATCAAATCGAAGCTGTCTGAAGTGTTTTTCCAAAGTTATGAATATTTTTATGTTTGGCGTTCCGGAACCCACCTTATCTCAGTCTGAAAACGCGTTATCTGCATTGTGCCATAACTTTGCAGGGAAGCTTCACAACATGAAATGTTCACCTCCCACTATAGCAGAAAGGGTCTTTCCAGTAGTTGCACATCAGATCTAAGCTGTCCGAAGTGTATTTCGAAAGTTATCAACATTTTTATGTTTGGCGTTCCGGAATCGACGTTATCTCAGGCTGAAAACACGTTTTCTGCATTGTCCCATAACTTTCCAGGGAAGCTTCAGAACATGAAATGTTCACCTCCCACTATAGCAGAAAGGGTCTTTCTAGTAGTTGCACATCAAATCTAAGCTGTCTGAAGTGCTTTTCGAAAGTTATCAACATTTTTATGTTTGGCGTTCCAGAATCGACCTTTTCTCAGGCTGAAAACGCGTTGTCTGCATTGTGCCATAACTTTGCATGGAAGCTTCCTAACATGAAATTTTAACCTACCACTATAGCAGAAAGGGTCTTTCTAGTAGTTGCACATCAAATCTAAGCTGTCTGATGTGTTTTTCCAAAGTTATCAACGTTGTTGTGTATGGCGTTCCGGAATCAACCTTATCTCAGGCTGAAAACGCGTTTTCTGCATTGTGCCATATCTTTGCAGGGAAGCTTCAGAAAATGAAATTTTAACCTCCAACTATAGCAGAAATGGTCCTTCTAGTAGTTGCACATCAATTCTAACCTGTCTGAAGTGTTTTTCAAAAGTTATCAACATTTTTATGTTTGGCGTTCCGGAATCGACCTTATCACAGGCTGAAAACGCTTTTTACGCTTTGTGCCATAACTTTGCAGGGAAGCTTCAGAAAATGAAAATTTCACCTCCCACTATAGCAGAAAGGGTTTTTCTAGTAGTTGCACATCAAATCTGAGCTGTCTGAAGAGTTTTTCGAAAGTTATCAACATTTTTATGTTTGGCGTTCCAGAATCGATCTTATCTCAGGCTGAAAACGCGTTGTCTGCATTGTGCCATAACTTTGCAGGGAAGCTTCAGAACATGAAATATTCACCTCCCACTATAGCAGAAAGGGTCTTTCCAGTAGTTGCACATCAGATCTAAGCTGTCCGAAGTGTTTTTCGAAAGTTATCAACATTTTTATGTTTGGCGTTCCGGAATCGACCTTATCTCAGGCTGAAAACACGTTTTCTGCATTGTCCCATAACTTTGCAGGGAAGCTTCAGAACATGAAATTTTCACCTCCCACTGTAACAGAAAGGGTCTTTCTAGTACTTGCACATCAATTCTAAGCCGTCTGAAGTGTTGTTCCAAAGTGATCAACATTTTTTCGTTTGGCGTTCCGGAACCCACCTTATCTCAGGCTGAAAACGCGTTTTCTGCATTGTGCCATAACTTCTCAGGGAAGCTTCAGAACATGAAATGTTCACCTCCCACTATAGAAGAAAGGGTCTTTCTAGTAGTTGCGCATCAAATCTAAGCTGTCTGAAGTGTTTTTTAAAAGTTATCAACATTTTTACATTTGGCGTTCCGGAACCCACCTTATCTCAGGCTGAAAACGCGTTTTCTGCATTGTGCCATATCTTTGCAGGGAAGCTTCAGAACATGAAATTTCGACCTCCCACTATAGCAGAAAGGGTCTTTCTAGTAGTTGCACATCAAATCTAAGCTGTCTGAAGTGTTTTTCCAAAGTTATCAACATTTTTATGTTTGGCGTTCCAGAATCGACCTCATCTCAGGCTGAAAACACGTTTTACGCATTGTGCCATAACTTTGCAGGGAAGCTTCAGAACATGAAATTTTAACCTCCCACTATAGCAGAAAGGGTTCTTCCAGTAGTTGCACATCAAATCTAAGCTGTTTGAAGTGTTTTTCCAAAGTTATCAACATTTTTATGTTTGGCGTTCCGGAATCAACCTTATCTCAGGCTGAAAACGCATTTTCTGCATTGTGCCATAACTTCTCAGGGAAGCTTCAGAACATGAACTGTTCACCTCCCACGATAGCAGAAAGGGTCTTTCTAGTAGTTGCACATCAAATCTAAGCTGTTTGAGGTGTTTTTCCAAAGTTATCAACATTTTTATGTTTGGCGTTCCAGAATCGACCTTATCTCAGGCTGAAAACGCGTTGTCTGCATTGTGCCATAACTTTGCATGGAAGCTTCTGAACATGAAATTTTAACCTACCACTATAGCAGGAAGGGTCTTTCTAGTAGTTGCACATCAAATCTAAGCTGTCTGATGTGTTTTTCCAAAGTTATCAACGTTGTTATGTATGGCGTTCCGGAATCAACCTTATCTCAGGCTGAAAACGCATTTTACGCATTGTGCCATAACTTTGCAGGGAAGCTTCAGAACATGAAATGTTCACCTCCCACTATAGCAGAAAGGGTCTTTCTAGTAGTTGCACATCAAATCTAAGCTGTCTGAAGTGTTTTTTAAAAGTTATCAACATTTTTACATTTGGCGTTCCGGAACCCACCTTATCTCAGGCTGAAAACGCGTTTTCTGCATTGTGCCATATCTTTGCAGGGAAGCTTCAGAACATGAAATTTTAACCTCCCACTATAGCAGAAAGGGTTCTTCCAGTAGTTGCACATCAAATCTAAGCTGTTTGAAGTGTTTTTCCAAAGTTATCAACATTTTTATGTTTGGCGTTCCGGAATCAACCTTATCTCAGGCTGAAAACGCATTTTCTGCATTGTGCCATAACTTCTCAGGGAAGCTTCAGAACATGAACTGTTCACCTCCCACGATAGCAGAAAGGGTCTTTCTAGTAGTTGCACATCAAATCTAAGCTGTTTGAGGTGTTTTTCCAAAGTTATCAACATTTTTATGTTTGGCGTTCCAGAATCGACCTTATCTCAGGCTGAAAACGCGTTGTCTGCATTGTGCCATAACTTTGCATGGAAGCTTCTGAACATGAAATTTTAACCTACCACTATAGCAGGAAGGGTATTTCTAGTAGTTGCACATCAAATCTAAGCTGTCTGATGTGTTTTTCCAAAGTTATCAACGTTGTTATGTATGGCGTTCCGGAATCAACCTTATCTCAGGCTGAAAACGCATTTTTCTGCATTGTGCCATAACTTTGCAGGGAAGCTTCAGAACATGAAATGTTCACCTCCCACTATAGCAGAAAGGGTCTTTCTAGTAGTTGCACATCAAATTTAAGCTGTCTGAAGTGTTTTTTAAAAGTTATCAACATTTTTATGTTTGGCGTTCCGGAACCCACCTTATCTCAGCCTGAAAACGCGTTTTCTGCATTGTGCCATATCTTTGCAGGGAAGCTTCAGAACATGAAAATTTAACCTCCCACTATAGCAGAAAGGGTCCTTCTAGTAGTTGCACATCAGATCTAAGCTGTCCGAAGTGTTTTTCGAAAGTTATCAACATTTTTATGTTTGGTGTTCCGGAATCGACCTTATCTCAGGATGAAAAATCGTTTTCTGCATTGTCCCATGACTTTCCAGGGAAGCTTCAGAACATGAAATTTCGACCTCCCACTATAGCAGAAAGGGTCTTTCTCGTAGTTGCACATCAAATCTAAGCTGTCTGAAGTGTTTTTCCAAAGTTATCAACATTTTTATGTTTGGCGTTCCAGAATCGACCTTATCTCAGGCTGAAAACACGTTTTAAGCATTGTGCCATAACTTTGCAGGGAAGCTTCAGAACATGAAATTTTCACCTCCCACTGTAACAGAAAGGGTCTTTCTAGTACTTGCACATCAATTCTAAGCTGTCTGAAGTGTTGTTCCAAAGTGATCAACATTTTTTCGTTTGGCGTTTCGGAACCCACCTTATCTCAGGCTGAAAACGCGTTTTCTGCATTGTCCCATAACTTTCCAGGGAAGCTTCAGAACATGAAATTTTGACCTCCCACTATAGCAGAAAGGGTCTTTCTAGTAGTTGCACATCAAATCTAAGCTGTCTGAGGTGTTTTTCCAAAGTTATCAACATTTTTATGTTTGGCGTTCCAGAATTGACCTTATCTCAGGCTGAAAACGCGTTTTACGCATTGTGCCATAACTTTGCAGTGAAGCTTGAGAAAATGAAATTTTCACCTCCCACTACAGCAGAAAGGATCTTTCTAGTAGTTGCCCATCAAATCTAAGCTGACTGAAGTGTTGTTCCAAAATTATCAACATTTTTACGCTTGGCGTTCCGGAACCCACCTTATCTCAGGCTGAAAACGCGTTTTCTGCATTGTGCCATATCTTTGCAGGGAAGCTTCAGAACATGAAAATTTAACCTCCCACTATAGCAGAAAGGGTCCTTCTAGTAGTTGCACATCAGATCTAAGCTGTCCGAAGTGTTTTTTAAAAGTTATCAAAATTTTATATTTGGCGTTCCGGAACCCACCTTATCTCAGGCTGAAAACGCGTTTTCTGCATTGTGCCATATCTTTGCAGGGAAGCTTCAGAACATGAAATTTTAACCTCCCACTATAGCAGAAAGGGTTCTTCCAGTAGTTGCACATCAAATCTAAGCTGTTTGAAGTGTTTTTCCAAAGTTATCAACATTTTTATGTTTGGCGTTCCGGAATCAACCTTATCTCAGGCTGAAAACGCATTTTCTGCATTGTGCCATAACTTCTCAGGGAAGCTTCAGAACATGAACTGTTCACCTCCCACGATAGCAGAAAGGGTCTTTCTAGTAGTTGCACATCAAATCTAAGCTGTTTGAGGTGTTTTTCCAAAGTTATCAACATTTTTATGTTTGGCGTTCCAGAATCGACCTTATCTCAGGCTGAAAACGCGTTGTCTGCATTGTGCCATAACTTTGAATGGAAGCTTCTGAACATGAAATTTTAACCTACCACTATAGCAGGAAGGGTCTTTCTAGTAGTTGCACATCAAATCTAAGCTGTCTGATGTGTTTTTCCAAAGTTATCAACGTTGTTATGTATGGCGTTCCGTAATCAACCTTATCTCAGGCTGAAAACGCATTTTACGCATTGTGCCATAACTTTGCAGGGAAGCTTCAGAACATGAAATGTTCACCTCCCACTATAGCAGAAAGGGTCTTTCTAGTAGTTGCACATCAAATTTAAGCTGTCTGAAGTGTTTTTTAAAAGTTATCAACATTTTTATGTTTGGCGTTCCGGAACCCACCTTATCTCAGGCTGAAAACGCGTTTTCTGCATTGTGCCATATCTTTGCAGGGAAGCTTCAGAACATGAAATTTTAACCTCCCACTATAGCAGAAAGGGTGCTTCCAGTAGTTGCACATCAAATCTAAGCTGTTTGAAGTGTTTTTCCAAAGTTATCAACATTTTTATGTTTGGCGTTCCGGAATCAACCTTATCTCAGGCTGAAAACGCATTTTCTGCATTGTGCCATAACTTCTCAGGGAAGCTTCAGAACATGAAATGTTCACCTCCCACGATAGCAGAAAGGGTCTTTCTAGTACTTGCACATCAATTCTAAGCTGTCTGAAGTGTTGTTCCAAAGAGATCAACATTTTTACGTTTGGCGTTTCGGAACCCACCTTATCTCAGGCTGAAAACGCGTTTTCTGCATTGTCCCATAACTTTCCAGGGAAGCTTCAGAACATGAAATTTTGACCTCCCACTATAGCAGAAAGGGTCTTTCTAGTAGTTGCACATCAAATCTAAGCTGTCTGAGGTGTTTTTCCAAAGTTATCAACATTTTTATGTTTGGCGTTCCGGAACCCACCTTATCTCAGCCTGAAAACGCGTTTTCTGCATTGTGCCATATCTTTGCAGGGAAGCTTCAGAACATGAAAATTTAACCTCCCACTATAGCAGAAAGGGTCCTTCTAGTAGTTGCACATCAGATCTAAGCTGTCCGAAGTGTTTTTCGAAAGTTATCAACATTTTTATGTTTGGTGTTCCGGAATCGACCTTATCTCAGGATGAAAAATCGTTTTCTGCATTGTCCCATGACTTTCCAGGGAAGCTTCAGAACATGAAATTTCGACCTCCCACTATAGCAGAAAGGGTCTTTCTAGTAGTTGCACATCAAATCTAAGCTGTCTGAAGTGTTTTTCCAAAGTTATCAACATTTTTATGTTTGGCGTTCCAGAATCGACCTTATCTCAGGCTGAAAACACGTTTCACGCATTGTGCCATAACTTTGCAGGGAAGCTTCAGAACATGAAATTTTCACCTCCCACTGTAACAGAAAGGGTCTTTCTAGTACTTGCACATCAATTCTAAGCTGTCTGAAGTGTTGTTCCAAAGTGATCAACATTTTTTCGTTTGGCGTTTCGGAACCCACCTTATCTCAGGCTGAAAACGCGTTTTCTGCATTGTCCCATAACTTTCCAGGGAAGCTTCAGAACATGAAATTTTGACCTCCCACTATAGCAGAAAGGGTCTTTCTAGTAGTTGCACATCAAATCTAAGCTGTCTGAGGTGTTTTTCCAAAGTTATCAACATTTTTATGTTTGGCGTTCCAGAATTGACCTTATCTCAGGCTGAAAACGCGTTTTACGCATTGTGCCATAACTTTGCAGTGAAGCTTGAGAAAATGAAATTTTCACCTCCCACTAAAGCAGAAAGGATCTTTCTAGTAGTTGCACATCAAATCTAAGCTGACTGAAGTGTTGTTCCAAAATTATCAACATTTTTACGCTTGGCGTTCCGGAACCCACCTTATCTCAGGCTGAAAACGCGTTTTCTGCATTGTGCCATAACTTCTCAGGGAAGCTTCAGAACATGAAATGTTCACCTCCCACTATAGAAGAAAGGGTCTTTCTAGTAGTTGCACATCAAATCTAAGCTGTCTGAAGTGTTTTTTAAAAGTTATCAAAATTTTATATTTGGCGTTCCGGAACCCACCTTATCTCAGGCTGAAAACGCGTTTTCTGCATTGTGCCATATCTTTGCAGGGAAGCTTCAGAACATGAAATTTTAACCTCCCACTATAGCAGAAAGGGTTCTTCCAGTAGTTGCACATCAAATCTAAGCTGTTTGAAGTGTTTTTCCAAAGTTATCAACATTTTTATGTTTGGCGTTCCGGAATCAACCTTATCTCAGGCTGAAAACGCATTTTCTGCATTGTGCCATAACTTCTCAGGGAAGCTTCAGAACATGAACTGTTCACCTCCCACGATAGCAGAAAGGGTCTTTCTAGTAGTTGCACATCAAATCTAAGCTGTTTGAGGTGTTTTTCCAAAGTTATCAACATTTTTATGTTTGGCGTTCCAGAATCGACCTTATCTCAGGCTGAAAACGCGTTGTCTGCATTGTGCCATAACTTTGAATGGAAGCTTCTGAACATGAAATTTTAACCTACCACTATAGCAGGAAGGGTCTTTCTAGTAGTTGCACATCAAATCTAAGCTGTCTGATGTGTTTTTCGAAAGTTATCAACGTTGTTATGTATGGCGTTCCGTAATCAACCTTATCTCAGGCTGAAAACGCATTTTACGCATTGTGCCATAACTTTGCAGGGAAGCTTCAGAACATGAAATGTTCACCTCCCACTATAGCAGAAAGGGTCTTTCTAGTAGTTGCACATCAAATTTAAGCTGTCTGAAGTGTTTTTTAAAAGTTATCAACATTTTTATGTTTGGCGTTCCGGAACCCACCTTATCTCAGGCTGAAAACGCGTTTTCTGCATTGTGCCATATCTTTGCAGGGAAGCTTCAGAACATGAAATTTTAACCTCCCACTATAGCAGAAAGGGTTCTTCCAGTAGTTGCACATCAAATCTAAGCTGTTTGAAGTGTTTTTCCAAAGTTATCAACATTTTTATGTTTGGCGTTCCGGAATCAACCTTATCTCAGGCTGAAAACGCATTTTCTGCATTGTGCCATAACTTCTCACGGAAGCTTCAGAACATGAAATGTTCACCTCCCACGATAGCAGAAAGGGTCTTTCTAGTACTTGCACATCAATTCTAAGCTGTCTGAAGTGTTGTTCCAAAGAGATCAACATTTTTACGTTTGGCGTTTCGGAACCCACCTTATCTCAGGCTGAAAACGCGTTTTCTGCATTGTCCCATAACTTTCCAGGGAAGCTTCAGAACATGAAATTTTGACCTCCCACTATAGCAGAAAGGGTCTTTCTAGTAGTTGCACATCAAATCTAAGCTGTCTGATGTGTTTTTCCAAAGTTATCAACATTTTTATGTTTGGCGTTCCAGAATCGACCTTATCTCAGGCTGAAAACGCGTTATCTGCATTGTGCCATAACTTTGCATGGAAGCTTCCGAACATGAAATTTTAACCTACCACTATAGCAGAAAGGGTCTTTCTAGTAGTTGCACATTAAATCTAAGCTGTCTGATGTGTTTTTCCAAAGTTATCAACATTGTTATGTTTGGCCTTCCAGAATCAACCTTATCTCAGGCTGAAAACGCGTTTTACGCATTGTGCCATAACTTTGCAGGGAAGCTTGAGAAAATGAAATTTTCACCTCCCACTAAAGCAGAAAGGATCTTTCTAGTAGTTGCACATCAAATCTAAGCTGACTGAAGTGTTGTTCCAAAGTTATCAACATTTTTACGCTTGGCGTTCCGGAACCCACCTTATCTCAGGCTGAAAACGCGTTTTCTGCATTGTGCCATAACTTCTCAGGGAAGCTTCAGAACATGAAATGTTCACCTCCCGCTATAGAAGAAAGGGTCTTTCTAGTAGTTGCACATCAAATCTAAGCTGTCTGAAGTGTTTTTTAAAAGTTATCAACATTTTTACGTTTGGCGTTCCGGAACCCACCTTATCTCAGGCTGAAAACGCGTTTTCTGCATTGTGCCATATCTTTGCAGGGAAGCTTCAGAACATGAAATTCTAACCTCCCACTATAGCAGAAAGGGTCCTTCTAGTAGTTGCACATCAAATCTAAGCTGTTTGAAGTGTTTTTCCAAAGTTATCAACATTTTATGTTTGGCGTTCCGGAATCAACCTTATCTCAGGATGAAAATGCATTTTCTGCATTGTGCCATAACTTCTCAGGGAAGCCTCAGAACATGAAATGTTCACATCCCACGATAGCAGAAAGGGTCTTTCTAGTAGTTGCACATCAGATCTAAGCTGTCCGAAGTGTTTTTTTCGAAAGTTATCAACATTTTTATGTTTGGTGTTCCGGAACCCACCTTATGTCAGGCTGAAAACGCGTTTTCTGCATTGTGCCATATCTTTGCAGGGAAGCTTCAGAAAATGAAATTTTAACCTCCCACTATAGCAGAAAGGGTCCTTCTAGTAGTTGCACATCAAATCTAAGCTGTCTGAAGTGTTTTTCCAAAGTTATCAACATTTTTATGTTTGGCGTTCCGGAATCGACCTTATCTCCGGCTGAAAACGCTTTTTACGCTTTGTGCCATAACTTTGCAGGGAAGCTTCAGGAAATGAAATTTTCACCTCCCACTATAGCAGAAAGGGTCTTTCTAGAAGTTGCACATCAAATCGAAGCTGTCTGAAGTGTTTTTCCAAAGTTATCAACATTTTTATGTTTGGCGTTACAGAAACGACCATATCTCAGGATGAAAAAATGTTTTCTGCATTGTCACATATCTTCTCAGCGAAGCTTCAGAACATGAAATTTTGACCTAACACTATAGCAGAAAGGGTCTTTCTAGTAGTTGCACATCAAATCTAAGCTGTCTGATGTGTTTTTCCAAAGTTATCAACATTGTTATGTTTGGCGTTCCGGAATCGACCTTATCTCAGGCTGAAAACGCGTTTTCTGCATTGTGCCATAACTTCTCAGGGAAGCTTCAGAACATGAAATGTTCACCACCCACTATCGCAGAAAGGGTCTTTCTCGTAGTTGCACATCAAATCGAAGCTGTCTGAAGTGTTTTTCTAAAGTTATCAACATTTTTATGTTTGGCGTTCCGGAACCCACCTTATCTCAGGCTGAAAACGCGTTATCTGCATTGTGCCATATCTTTGCAGGGAAGCTTCAGAAAATGAAATTTTAACCTCCCACTATAGCAGAAAGGGTCCTTCTAGTAGTTGCACATCAAATCTAAGCTGCCTGAAGTGTTTTTCCAAAGTTATCAACATTTTTATGTTTGGCGTTCCGGAATCGACCTTATCTCAGGCTGAAAACGCTTTTTACGCTTTGTACCATAACTTTGCAGGGAAGCTTCAGAAAATGAAATTTTCACCTCCCACTATAGCAGAAAGGGTCTTTCTAGTAGTTGCACATCAGATCTAAGCTGTCCGAAGTGTTTTTCGAAAGTTATCAACATTTTTATTTTTGGCGTTTCGGAACCCACCTTGTCTCAGGCTGAAAAATCATTATATGCATTGTGCCATAACTTCTCAGGGAAGCTTCAGAACATGAAATTTCGACCTCCCACTATAGCAGAAAGGGTCTTTCTAGTTGTTGCACATCAAATCTAAGCTGTCTGAAGGGTTTTTCCAAAGTTATCAACAATTTTATGTTTGGCGTTCCGGAACCCACCTTATCTCAGGCTGAAAACGCGTTTTCGGCATTGTGCCATAACTTTGCTGGGAAGCTTCAGAACATGAAATTTTCACGTCCCACTATAGCAGAAAGGGTCTTTCTAGTAGTTGCACATCAAATCTAAGCTGTCTGAAGTGTTTTTCGAAAGTTATCAACATTTTTATGTTTGGCGTTCCGGAATCGACCTTATCTCAGGCTGAAAATGCTTTTTACGCTTGGTGCCATAACTTTGCAGGGAAGCTTCAGGAAATGAAATTTTCACCTCCCACTATAGCAGAAAGGGTCTTTCTAGTAGTTGCACATCAAATCGAAGCTGTCTGAAGTGTTTTTCCAAAGTTATTAATATTTTTATGTTTGGCGTTCCGGAACCCACCTTATCTCAGTCTGAAAACGCGTTATCTGCATTGTGCCATATCTTTGCAGGGAAGCTTCAGAAAATGAAATTTTAACCTCCAACTATAGCAGAAAGGGTCCTTCTAGTAGTTGCACATCAAATCTAACCTGTCTGAAGTGTTTTTCAAAAGTTATCAACATTTTTATGTTTGGCGTTCCGGAATCGACCTTATCACAGGCTGAAAACGCTTTTTACGCTTTGTGCCATAACTTTGCAGGGAAGCTTCAGAAAATGAAAATTTCACCTCGCACTATAGCAGAAAGGGTTTTTCTAGTAGTTGCACATCAAATCTGAGCTGTCTGAAGAGTTTTTCGAAAGTTATCAACATTTTTATGTTTGGCGTTCCAGAATCGATCTTATCTCAGGCTGAAAACGCGTTGTCTGCATTGTGCCATAACTTTGCAGGGAAGCTTCAGAACATGAAATGTTCACCTCCCACTATAGCAGAGAGGGTCTTTCCAGTAGTTGCACATCAGATCTAAGCTGTCCGAAGTGTATTTCGAAAGTTATCAACATTTTTATGTTTGGCGTTCCGGAATCGACCTTATCTCAGGCTGAAAACACGTTTTCTGCATTGTCCCATAACTTTCCAGGGAAGCTTCAGAACATGAAATGTTCACCTCCCACTATAGCAGAAAGGGTCTTTCTAGTAGTTGCACATCAAATCTAAGCTGTCTGAAGTGCTTTTCGAAAGTTATCAACATTTTTATGTTTGGCGTTCCAGAATCAACCTTATCTCAGGCTGAAAACGCGTTGTCTGCATTGTGCCATAACCTTGCATGGAAGCTTCCTAACATGAAATTTTAACCCACCACTATAGCAGAAAGGGTCTTTCTAGTAGTTGCACATCAAATCTAAGCTGTCTGATGTGTTTTTCCAAAGTTATCAACGTTGTTCTGTATGGCGTTCCGGAATCAACCTTATCTCAGACTGAAAACGCGTTTTCTGCATTGTGCCATATCTTTGCAGGGAAGCTTCAGAAAATGAAATTTTAACCTCCAACTATAGCAGAAAGGGTCCTTCAAGTAGTTGCACATCAAATCTAACCTGTCTGAAGTGTTTTTCAAAAGTTATCAACATTTTTATGTTTGGCGTTCCGGAATCGACCTTATCACAGGCTGAAAACGCTTTTTACGCTTTGTGCCATAACTTTGCAGGGAAGCTTCAGAAAATGTAAATTTCACCTCCCACTATAGCAGAAAGGGTTTTTCTAGTAGTTGCACATCAAATCTGAGCTGTCTGAAGAGTTTTTCGAAAGTTATCAACATTTTTATGTTTGGCTTTCCAGAATCGATCTTATCTCAGGCTGAAAACGGGTTGTCTGCATTGTGCCATAACTTTGCAGGGAAGCTTCAGAACATGAAATGTTCACCTCCCACTATAGCAGAAAGTGTCTTTCCATTAGTTGCACATCAGATCTAAGCAGTCCGAAGTGTTTTTCGAAAGTTATCAACATTTTTATGTTTGGCGTTCCAGAATCGACCTTATCTCATGCTGAAAACGCGTTGTCTGCATTGTGCCATAACTTTGCATGGAAGCTTCCTAACATGAAATTTTAACCTACCACTATAGCAGAAAGGGTCTTTCTAGTAGTTGCACATCAAATCTAAGCTGTCTGATGTGTTTTTCCAAAGTTATCAACGTTGTTATGTATGGCGTTCCGGAATCAACCTTATCTCAGACTGAAAACGCGTTTTCTGCATTGTGCCATATCTTTGCAGGGAAGCTTCAGAAAATGAAATTTTAACCTCCAACTATAGCAGAAAGGGTCCTTCTAGTAGTTGCACATCAAATCTAACCTGTCTGAAGTGTTTTTCAAAAGTTATCAACATTTTTATGTTTGGCGTTCCGGAATCGACCTTATCACAGGCTGAAAACGCTTTTTACGCTTTGTGCCATAACTTTGCAGGGAAGCTTCAGAAAATGTAAATTTCACCTCCCACTATAGCAGAAAGGGTTTTTCTAGTAGTTGCACATCAAATCTGAGCTGTCTGAAGAGTTTTTCGAAAGTTATCAACATTTTTATGTTTGGCGTTCCAGAATCGATCTTATCTCAGGCTGAAAACGGGTTGTCTGCATTGTGCCATAACTTTGCAGGGAAGCTTCAGAACATGAAATGTTCACCTCCCACTATAGCAGAAAGGGTCTTTCCAGTAGTTGCACATCAGATCTAAGCTGTCCGAAGTGTTTTTCGAAAGTTATCAACATTTTTATGTTTGGCGTTCCGGAATCGACCTTATCTCAGGCTGAAAACACGTTTTCTGCATTGTCCCATAACTTTGCAGGGAAGCTTCAGAACATGAAATGTTCACCTCCAACTATAGCAGAAAGGGTCTTTCTAGTAGTTGCACATCAAATCTAAGCTGTTTGAAGTGTTTTTCCAAAGTTATCAACATTTTTATGTTTGGCGATCCGGAATCAACCTTATCTCAGGCTGAAAACGCATTTTCTGCATTGTGCCATAACTTCTCAGGGAAGCTTCAGAACATGAAATGTTCACCTCCCACGATAGCAGAAAGGGTCTTTCTAGTAGTTGCACATCAGATCTAAGCTGTCTGAAGTGTTTTTCGAAAGTTATCAACATTTTTATGTTTGGTGTTCCGGAATCGACCTTATCTCAGGATGAAAAATCGTTTACTGCATTGTCCCATGACTTTCCAGGGAAGCTTCAGAACATGAAATTTCGACCTCCCACTATAGCAGAAAGGGTCTTTCTAGTAGTTGCACATCAAATCTAAGCTGTCTGAAGTGTTTTTCCAAAGTTATCAACATTTTTATGTTTGGCGTTCCAGAATCGACCTTACCTCTGGCTGAAAACGCGTTTTCTGCATTGTCCCATAACTTTCCAGGGAAGCTTCAGAACATGAAATTTTGACCTCCCACTATAGCAGAAAGGGTCTTTCTAGTAGTTGCACATCAAATCTAAGCTGTCTGAGGTGTTTTTCCAAAGTTATCAACATTTTTATGTTTGGCGTTCCAGAATCGACCTTATCTCAGGCTGAAAACGCGTTTTACGCATTGTGCCATAACTTTGCAGTGAAGCTTGAGAAAATGAAATTTTCACCTCCCTTTAAAGCAGAAAGGATCTTTCTAGTAGTTGCACATCAAATCTAAGCTGACTGAAGTGTTGTTCCAAAGTTATCAACATTTTTACGCTTGGTGTTCCGGAACCCACCTTATCTCAGGCTGAAAACGCGTTTTCTGCATTGTGCCATAACTTCTCAGGGAAGCTTCAGAACATGAAATGTTCACCTCCCACGATAGCAGAAAGGGTCTTTCTAGTAGTTGCACATCAAATCTAAGCTGTCTGAAGTGTTTTTCCAAAGTTATCAACATTTTTATGTTTGGCGTTCCAGAATCGACCTTATCTCAGGCTGAAAACGCGTTGTCTGCATTGTGCCATAACTTTGCATGGAAGCTTCTGAACATGAAATTTTAACCTACCACTATAGCAGGAAGGGTCTTTCTAGTAGTTGCACATCAAATCTAAGCTGTCTGATGTGTTTTTCCAAAGTTATCAACGTTGTTATGTATGGCGTTCCGGAATCAACCTTATCTCAGGCTGAAAACGCATTTTACGCATTGTGCCATAACTTTGCAGGGAAGCTTCAGAACATGAAATGTTCACCTCCCACTATAGCAGAAAGGGTCTTTCTAGTAGTTGCACATCAAATTTAAGCTGTCTGAAGTGTTTTTTAAAAGTTATCAACATTTTTATGTTTGGCGTTCCGGAACCCACCTTATCTCAGGCTGAAAACGCGTTTTCTGCATTGTGCCATATCTTTGCAGGGAAGCTTCAGAAGATGAAAATTTAACCTCCCACTATAGCAGAAAAGGTCCTTCTAGTAGTTGCACATCAAATCTAAGCTGTTTGAAGTGTTTTTCCAAAGTTATCAACATTTTTATGTTTGGCGTTCCGGAATCAACCTTATCTCAGGCTGAAAACGCATTTTCTGCATTGTGCCATAACTTCTCAGGGAAGCTTCAGAACATGAAATGTTCACCTCCCACGATAGCAGAAAGGGTCTTTCTAGTAGTTGCACATCAGATCTAAGCTGTCCGAAGTGTTTTTCGAAAGTTATCAACATTTTTATGTTTGGTGTTCCGGAATCGACCTTATCTCAGGATGAAAAATCGTTTTCTGCATTGTCCCATGACTTTCCAGGGAAGCTTCAGAACATGAAATTTCGACCTCCCACTATAGCAGAAAGGGTCTTTCTAGTAGTTGCACATCAAATCTAAGCTGTCTGAAGTGTTATTCCAAAGTCATCAACATTTTTATGTTTGGCGTTCCAGAATCGACCTTATCTCAGGCTGAAAACACGTTTTACGCATTGTGCCATAACTTTGCAGGGAAGCTTCAGAACATGAAATTTTCACCTCCCACTGTAACAGAAAGGGACTTTCTAGTACTTGCACATCAATTCTAAGCTGTCTGAAGTGTTGTTCCAAAGAGATCAACATTTTTACGTTTGGCGTTTCGGAACCCACCTTATCTCAGGCTGAAAACGCGTTTTCTGCATTGTCCCATAACTTTCCAGGGAAGCTTCAGAACATGAAATTTTGACCTCCCACTATAGCAGAAAGGGTCTTTCTAGTAGTTGCACATCAAATCTAAGCTGTCTGAGGTGTTTTTCCAAAGTTATCAACATTTTTATGTTTGGCGTTCCAGAATCGACCTTATCTCAGGCTGAAAACGCGTTTTACGCATTGTGCCATAACTTTGCAGGGAAGCTTGAGAAAATGAAATTTTCACCTCCCACTAAAGCAGAAAGGATCTTTCTAGTAGTTGCACATCAAATCTAAGCTGACTGAAGTGTTGTTCCAAAGTTATCAACATTTTTACGCTTGGCGTTCCGGAACCCACCTTATCTCAGGCTGAAAACGCGTTTTCTGCATTGTGCCATAACTTTGCAGGGAAGCTTCAGAACATGAAATGTTCACCTCCCACTATAGAAGAAAGGGTCTTTCTAGTAGTTGCACATCAAATCTAAGCTGTCTGAAGTGTTTTTCGAAAGTTATCAACATTTTTATGTTTGGCGTTCCAGAATCGACCTTATCTCAGGCTGAAAACGCGTTATCTGCATTGTGCCATAACTTTGCATGGAAGCTTCAGAACATGAAATGTTCACCTCCCACGATAGCAGAAAGGGTCTTTCTAGTAGTTGCACATCAAATCTAAGCTGTCTGAAGTGTTTTTCCAAAGTTATCAACATTTTTATGTTTGGCGTTCCAGAATCGACCTTATCTCAGGCTGAAAACGCGTTGTCTGCATTGTGCCATAACTTTGCATGGAAGCTTCTGAACATGAAATTTTAACCTACCACTATAGCAGGAAGGGTCTTTCTAGTAGTTGCACATCAAATCTAAGCTGTCTGATGTGTTTTTCCAAAGTTATCAACGTTGTTATGTATGGCGTTCCGGAATCAACCTTATCTCAGGCTGAAAACGCATTTTACGCATTGTGCCATAACTTTGCAGGGAAGCTTCAGAACATGAAATGTTCACCTCCCACTATAGCAGAAAGGGTCTTTCTAGTAGTTGCACATCAAATTTAAGCTGTCTGAAGTGTTTTTTAAAAGTTATCAACATTTTTATGTTTGGCGTTCCGGAACCCACCTTATCTCAGGCTGAAAACGCGTTTTCTGCATTGTGCCATATCTTTGCAGGGAAGCTTCAGAACATGAAAATTTAACCTCCCACTATAGCAGAAAAGGTCCTTCTAGTAGTTGCACATCAAATCTAAGCTGTTTGAAGTGTTTTTCCAAAGTTATCAACATTTTTATGTTTGGCGTTCCGGAATCAACCTTATCTCAGGCTGAAAACGCATTTTCTGCATTGTGCCATAACTTCTCAGGGAAGCTTCAGAACATGAAATGTTCACCTCCCACGATAGCAGAAAGGGTCTTTCTAGTAGTTGCACATAAGATCTAAGCTGTCCGAAGTGTTTTTCGAAAGTTATCAACATTTTTATGTTTGGTGTTCCGGAATCGACCTTATCTCAGGCTGAAAACGCGTTTTCTGCATTGTCCCATGACTTTCCAGGGAAGCTTCAGAACATGAAATTTCGACCTCCCACTATAGCAGAAAGGGTCTTTCTAGTAGTTGCACATCAAATCTAAGCTGTCTGAAGTGTTATTCCAAAGTTATCAACATTTTTATGTTTGGCGTTCCAGAATCGACCTTATCTCAGGCTGAAAACACGTTTTACGCATTGTGCCATAACTTTGCAGGGAAGCTTCAGAACATGAAATTTTCACCTCCCACTGTAACAGAAAGGGTCTTTCTAGTACTTGCACATCAATTCTAAGCTGTCTGAAGTGTTGTTCCAAAGAGATCAACATTTTTACGTTTGGCGTTTCGGAACCCACCTTATCTCAGGCTGAAAACGCGTTTTCTGCATTGTCCCATAACTTTCCAGGGAAGCTTCAGAACATGAAATTTTGACCTCCCACTATAGCAGAAAGGGTCTTTCTAGTAGTTGCACATCAAATCTAAGCTGTCTGAGGTGTTTTTCCAAAGTTATCAACATTTTTATGTTTGGCGTTCCAGAATCGACCTTATCTCAGGCTGAAAACGCGTTTTACGCATTGTGCCATAACTTTGCAGGGAAGCTTGAGAAAATGAAATTTTCACCTCCCACTAAAGCAGAAAGGGTCTTTCTAGTAGTTGCACATCAAATCTAAGCTGACTGAAGTGTTGTTCCAAAGTTATCAACATTTTTACGCTTGGCGTTCCGGAACCCACCTTATCTCAGGCTGAAAACGCGTTTTCTGCATTGTGCCATAACTTTGCAGGGAAGCTTCAGAACATGAAATGTTCACCTCCCACTATAGAAGAAAGGGTCTTTCTAGTAGTTGCACATCAAATCTAAGCTGTCTGAAGTGTTTTTCGAAAGTTATCAACATTTTTATGTTTGGCGTTCCAGAATCGACCTTATCTCAGGCTGAAAACGCGTTATCTGCATTGTGCCATAACTTTGCATGGAAGCTTCCGAACATGAAATTTTAACCTACCACTATAGCAGAAAGGGTCTTTCTAGTAGTTGCACATCAAATCTAAGCTGTCTGAGGTGTTTTTCCAAAGTTATCAACATTTTTATGTTTGGCGTTCCAGAATCGACCTTATCTCAGGCTGAAAACGCGTTTTACGCATTGTGCCATAACTTTGCAGGGAAGCTTGAGAAAATGAAATTTTCACCTCCCACTAAAGCAGAAAGGATCTTTCTAGTAGTTGCACATCAAATCTAAGCTGACTGAAGTGTTGTTCCAAAGTTATCAAAATTTTTACGCTTGGCGTTCCGGAACCCACCTTATCTCAGGCTGAAAACGCGTTTTCTGCATTGTGCCATAACTTCTCAGGGAAACTTCAGAACATGAAATGTTCACCTCCCACTATAGAAGAAAGGGTCTTTCTAGTAGTTGCACATCAAATCTAAGCTGTCTGAAGTGTTTTTTAAAAGTTATCAACATTTTTACGTTTGGCGTTCCGGAACCCACCTTATCTCAGGCTGAAAACGCGTTTTCTGCATTGTGCCATATCTTTGCAGGGAAGCTTCAGAACATGAAATTCTAACCTCCCACTATAGCAGAAAGGGTCCTTCTAGTAGTTGCACATCAAATCTAAGCTGTTTGAAGTGTTTTTCCAAAGTTATCAACATTTTTATGTTTGGCGTTCCGGAATCAACCTTATCTCAGGCTGAAAATGCATTTTCTGCATTGTGCCATAACTTCTCAGGGAAGCTTCAGAACATGAAATGTTCACATCCCACGATAGCAGAATGGCTCTTTCTAGTAGTTGCACATCAGATCTAAGCTGTCTGAAGTGTTTTTCGAAAGTTATCAACATTTTTATGTTTGGCGTTTCGGAACCCACCTTGTCTCAGGCTGAAAAATCATTTTCTGCATTGTCCCATAACTTCTCAGGGAAGCTTCACAACATGAAATTTCGACCTCCCACTATAGCAGAAAGGGTCTTTCTAGTTGTTGCACATCAAATCTAAGCTGTCTGAAGGGTTTTTCCAAAGTTATCAACATTTTTATGTTTGGCGTTCCGGAACCCACCTTATCTCAGGCTGAAAACGCGTTTTCGGCATTGTGCCATAACTTTGCTGGGAAGCTTCAGAACATGAAATTTTCACGTCCCACTATAGCAGAAAGGGTCTTTTTAGTAGCTGCACATCAAATCTAAGCAGTCTGAAGTGTTTTTCGAAAGTTATCAACATTTTTATGTTTGGCGTTCCGGAATCGACCTTATCTCAGGCTGAAAATGTTTTTTACGCTTGGTGCCATAACTTTGCAGGGAAGCTTCAGGAAATGAAATTTTCACCTCCCACTATAGCAGAAAGGGTCTTTCTAGAAGTTGCACATCAAATCTAAGCTGTCTGAAGTGTTTTTCCAAAGTTATCAACATTTTTATGTTTGGCGTTACAGAATCGACCATATCTCAGGATGAAAAAATGTTTTCTGCATTGTCCCATATCTTCTCAGGGAAGCTTCAGAACATGAAATTTTGACCTAACACTATAGCAGAAAGGGTCTTTCTAGTAGTTGCACATCAAATCTAAGCTGTCTGATGTGTTTTTCCAAAGTTATCAACATTGTTATGTTTGGTGTTCCGGAATCGACCTTATCTCAGGCTGAAAACGCGTTTTCTGCATTGTGCCATAACTTCTCAGGGAAGCTTCAGAACATGAAATGTTCACCACCCACTATCGCAGAAAGGGTCTTTCTCGTAGTTGCACATCAAATCGAAGCTGTCTGAAGTGTTTTTCCAAAGTTATCAACATTTTTATGTTTGGCGTTCCGGAATCGACCTTATCTCAGGCTGAAAATGCTTTTTTCGCTTGGTGCCATAACTTTGCAGGGAAGCTTCAGGAAATGAAATTTTCACCTCCCACTATAGCAGAAAGGGTCTTTCTAGTAGTTGCACATCAAATCGAAGCTGTCTGAAGTGTTTTTCCAAAGTTATGAATATTTTTATGTTTGGCGTTCCGGAACCCACCTTATCTCAGTCTGAAAACGCGTTATCTGCATTGTGCCATATCTTTGCAGGGAAGCTTCAGAAAATGAAATTTTAACCTCCCACTATAGCAGAAAGGGTTTTTCTAGTAGTTGCACATCAAATCTAAGCTGTCTGAAGTGTTTTTCCAAAGTTATCAACATTTTTATGTTTGGCGTTTCGGAATCGATCTTATCACAGGCTGAAAACGCGTTTTCTGTATTGCGCCATAACTTCTCAGGGAAGCTTCAGAACATGAAATGTTCACCTCTCACTTTAGCGGAAAGGGTCTTTCTAGTAGTTGCACATCAAATCTAAGCTGTCTGAAGGGTTTTTCCAAAGTCATCAACATTTCTATGTTTGGCGTTCCGGAATCGACCTTATCTCAGGCTGTAAACGCGTTTTACGCATTGTGCCATAACTTTGCATGGAAGCTTCCGAACATGAAATTTTAACCTACCACTATAGCAGAAAGGGTCTTACGTGTAGTTGCACATCAAATCTAAGCTGTCTGAAGTTTTATTCCAAAGTGATCAACATTTTTACGTTTTGCGTTTCGGAACCCACCTTATCTCAGGATGAAAAATTGTTTTCTGCATTGTCCCATAACTTTCCAGGGAAGCTTCAGAACATGAAATTTTGACCTAACACTATAGCAGAAAGGGTCTTTCTAGTAGTTGCACATCAAATCAAAGCTGTCTGAAGTGTTTTTCGAAAGTTATCAACATTTTTATGTTTGTCGTTCCGGAATCGACCTTATCTCAGGCTGAAAACGCGTTTTACGCATTGTGCCATAACTTTGCAGGGAAGCTTGAGAAAATGAAATTTTCACCTCCCACTAAAGCAGAAAGGATCTTTCTAGTAGTTGCACATCAAATCTAAGCTGACTGAAGTGTTGTTCCAAAGTTATCAAAATTTTTACGCTTGGCGTTCCGGAACCCACCTTATCTCAGGCTGAAAACGCGTTTTCTGCATTGTGCCATAACTTCTCAGGGAAGCTTCAGAACATGAAATGTTCACCTCCCACTATAGAAGAAAGGGTCTTTCTAGTAGTTGCACATCAAATCTAAGCTGTCTGAAGTGTTTTTTAAAAGTTATCAACATTTTTACGTTTGGCGTTCCGGAACCCACCTTATCTCAGGCTGAAAACGCGTTTTCTGCATTGTGCCATATCTTTGCAGGGAAGCTTCAGAACATGAAATTCTAACCTCCCACTATAGCAGAAAGGGTCCTTCTAGTAGTTGCACATCAAATCTAAGCTGTTTGAAGTGTTTTTCCAAAGTTATCAACATTTTATGTTTGGCGTTCCGGAATCAACCTTATCTCAGGATGAAAATGCATTTTCTGCATTGTGCCATAACTTCTCAGGGAAGCCTCAGAACATGAAATGTTCACATCACACGATAGCAGAAAGGGTCTTTCTAGTAGTTGCACATCAGATCTAAGCTGTCCGAAGTGTTTTTTTCGAAAGTTATCAACATTTTTATGTTTGGTGTTCCGGAACCCACCTTATGTCAGGCTGAAAACGCGTTTTCTGCATTGTGCCATATCTTTGCAGGGAAGCTTCAGAAAATGAAATTTTAACCTCCCACTATAGCAGAAAGGGTCCTTCTAGTAGTTGCACATCAAATCTAAGCTGTCTGAAGTGTTTTTCCAAAGTTATCAACATTTTTATGTTTGGCGTTCCGGAATCGACCTTATCTCCGGCTGAAAACGCTTTTTACGCTTTGTGCCATAACTTTGCAGGGAAGCTTCAGGAAATGAAATTTTCACCTCCCACTATAGCAGAAAGGGTCTTTCTAGAAGTTGCACATCAAATCGAAGCTGTCTGAAGTGTTTTTCCAAAGTTATCAACATTTTTATGTTTGGCGTTCCGGAATCAACCTTATCTCAGGCTGAAAATGCATTTTCTGCATTGTGCCATAACTTCTCAGGGAAGCTTCAGAACATGAAATGTTCACATCCCACGATAGCAGAATGGCTCTTTCTAGTAGTTGCACATCAGATCTAAGCTGTCCGAAGTGTTTTTCGAAAGTTATCAACATTTTTATGTTTGGCGTTTCGGAACCCACCTTGTCTCAGGCTGAAAAATCATTTTCTGCATTGTCCCATAACTTCTCAGGGAAGCTTCACAACATGAAATTTCGACCTCCCACTATAGCAGAAAGGGTCTTTCTAGTTGTTGCACATCAAATCTAAGCTGTCTGAAGGGTTTTTCCAAAGTTATCAACATTTTTATGTTTGGCGTTCCGGAAACCACCTTATCTCAGGCTGAAAACGCGTTTTCTGCATTGTGCCATATCTTTGCAGGGAAGCTTCAGAACATGAAATTTTCACGTCCCACTATAGCAGAAAGGGTCTTTTTAGTAGCTGCACATCAAATCTAAGCAGTCTGAAGTGTTTTTCGAAAGTTATCAACATTTTTATGTTTGGCGTTCCGGAATCGACCTTATCTCAGGCTGAAAATGCTTTTTACGCTTGGTGCCATAACTTTGCAGGGAAGCTTCAGGAAATGAAATTTTCACCTCCCACTATAGCAGAAAGGGTCTTTCTAGAAGTTGCACATCAAATCTAAGCTGTCTGAAGTGTTTTTCCAAAGTTATCAACATTTTTATGTTTGGCGTTACAGAATCGACCATATCTCAGGATGAAAAAATGTTTTCTGCATTGTCCCATATCTTCTCAGGGAAGCTTCAGAACATGAAATTTTGACCTAACACTATAGCAGAAAGGGTCTTTCTAGTAGTTGCACATCAAATCTAAGCTGTCTGATGTGTTTTTCCAAAGTTATCAACATTGTTATGTTTGGTGTTCCGGAATCGACCTTATCTCAGGCTGAAAACGCGTTTTCTGCATTGTGCCATAACTTCTCAGGGAAGCTTCAGAACATGAAATGTTCACCACCCACTATCGCAGAAAGGGTCTTTCTCGTAGTTGCACATCAAATCGAAGCGGTCTGAAGTGTTTTTCCAAAGTTATCAACATTTTTATGTTTGGCGTTCCGGAACCCACCTTATCTCAGGCTGAAAACGCGTTATCTGCATTGTGCCATATCTTTGCTGGGAAGCTTCAGAAAATGAAATTTTAACCTCCCACTATAGCAGAAAGGGTCCTTCTAGTAGTTGCACATCAAATCTAAGCTGTCTGAAGTGTTTTTCCAAAGTTATCAACATTTTTATGTTTGGCGTTCCGGAATCGACCTTATCTCAGGCTGAAAATGCTTTTTTCGCTTGGTGCCATAACTTTGCAGGGAAGCTTCAGGAAATGAAATTTTCACCTCCCACTATAGCAGAAAGGGTCTTTCTAGTAGTTGCACATCAAATCGAAGCTGTCTGAATTGTTTTTCCAAAGTTATGAATATTTTTATGTTTGGCGTTCCGGAACCCACCTTATCTCAGTCTGAAAACGCGTTATCTGCATTGTGCCATATCTTTGCAGGGAAGCTTCAGAAAATGAAATTTTAACCTCCCACTATAGCAGAAAGGGTTTTTCTAGTAGTTGCACATCAAATCTAAGCTGTCTGAAGTGTTTTTCCAAAGTTATCAACATTTTTATGTTTGGCGTTTCGGAATCGATCTTATCACAGGCTGAAAACGCGTTTTCTGTATTGTGCCATAACTTCTCAGGGAAGCTTCAGAACATGAAATGTTCACCTCTCACTTTAGCGGAAAGGGTCTTTCTAGTAGTTGCACATCAAATCTAAGCTGTCTGAAGGGTTTTTCCAAAGTCATCAACATTTCTATGTTTGGCGTTCCGGAATCGACCTTATCTCAGGCTGTAAACGCATTTTACGCATTGTGCCATAACTTTGCATGGAAGCTTCCGAACATGAAATATTAACCTACCACTATAGCAGAAAGGGTCTTACGTGTAGTTGCACATCAAATCTAAGCTGTCTGAAGTTTTATTCCAAAGTGATCAACATTTTTACGTTTTGCGTTTCGGAACCCACCTTATCTCAGGATGAAAAATTGTTTTCTGCATTGTCCCATAACTTTCCAGGGAAGCTTCAGAACATGAAATTTTGACCTAACACTATAGCAGAAAGGGTCTTTCTAGTAGTTGCACATCAAATCAAAGCTGTCTGAAGTGTTTTTCGTAAGTTATCAACATTTTTATGTTTGTCGTTCCGGAATCGACCTTATCTCAGGCTGAAAATGCTTTTTACGGTTTGTGCCATAACTTTGCAGGGAAGCTTCAGGAAATGAAATTTTCACCTCCCACTATAGCAGAAAGGGTCTTTCTAGAAGTTGCACATCAAATCTAAGCTGTCTCAAGTGTTTTTCGAAAGTTATAAACATTTTTATGTTTGGCGTTCCAGAATCGACCTTATCTCAGGCTGAAAACGTGTTGTCTGCATTGTGCCATAACTTGGCATGGAAGCTTCCGAACACGAAATGTTCACCTCCCACTATAGCAGAAAGGGTCTTTCTAGTAGTTGCACATCAAATCTAAGCTGTCTGAAGTGTTTTTTCTAAGTTATCAACATTTTTATTTTTGGCGTTCCGGAATCGACCTTATCTCTGGCTGAAAACGCGTTTTACGCATTGTGCCATAACTTCTCAGGGAAGCTTCAGAACATCAAATGTTCACCTAACACTATAGCAGAAAAGGTCTTTCTAGTAGTTGCACATCAAATCTAAGCTGTCTGAAGTGTTTTTCCAAAGTTATCAACATTTTTATGTTTGGCGTTCCGGAATCGACCTTATCTCAGGCTGAAAACGCGTTTTACGTATTGTGCCATAACTTTGCAGGGAAGCTTCAGGACCTTTAATTTTCACCATCCACTATATCAGAAAGGGTCTTTCTAGTAGTTGCACCTCAAATCTAAGCTGTCTGAAGTGTTTTTCCAAAGTTATCAACATTTTTATGTTTGGCGTTCCAGAATCGACCTTATGTCAGGCTGAAAACGCGTTGTCAGATTGTGCCATAACTTTGCATGGAAGCTTCCGAACATGAAATTTTAACCTCCTACTATAGCAGAAAGGCTCTTTCTAGTAGTTGCACATCAAATCTAAGCTGTCTGAAATGTTTTTCCAAAGTTATCAACATTTTTACGTTTGGCGTTTCGGAATCGACCTTATCTTAGGCTGAAAATGCGTTTTACACATTGTGCAATAATTTTGCAGGCAAGCTTCAGAACATGAAATTTTCACCTCCCACTATAGCAGAAAGGGTCTTTCTTGTAGTTGCACATCAAATCTAAGCTGTCTGAAGTGTTTTTCCAAAGTTATCAACATTTTTATGTTTGGCGTTTCGGAATCGATCTTATCACAGGCTGAAAACGCGTTTTCTGTATTGTGCCATATCTTTGCAGGGAAGCTTCAGAAAATGAAATTTTAACCTCCCACTATAGCAGAAAGGGTTTTTCTAGTAGTTGCACATCAAATCTAAGCTGTCTGAAGTGTTTTTCCAAAGTTATCAACATTTTGATGTTTGGCGTTTCGGAATCGATCTTATCACGGCCTGAAAACGCGTTTTCTGTATTGTGCCATAACTTCTCAGGGAAGCTTCAGAACATGAAATGTTCACCTCTCACTTTAGCGGAAAGGGTCTTTCTAGTAGTTGCACATCAAATCTAAGCTGTCTGAAGGGTTTTTCCAAAGTCATCAACATTTCTATGTTTGGCGTTCCGGAATCGACCTTATCTCAGGCTGTAAACGCGTTTTACGCATTGTGCCATAACTTTGCATGGAAGCTTCCGAACATGAAATTTTAACCTACCACTATAGCAGAAAGGGTCTTACGTGTAGTTGCACATCAAATCTAAGCTGTCTGAAGTTTTATTCCAAAGTGATCAACATTTTTACGTTTTGCGTTTCGGAACCCACCTTATCTCAGGATGAAAAATTGTTTTCTGCATTGTCCCATAACTTTCCAGGGAAGCTTCAGAACATGAAATTTTGACCTAACACTATAGCAGAAAGGGTCTTTCTAGTAGTTGCACATCAAATCGAAGCTGTCTGAAGTGTTTTTCGAAAGTTATCAACATTTTTATGTTTGTCGTTCCGGAATCGACCTTATCTCAGGCTGAAAACGCGTTTTACGTATTGTGCCATAACTTTGCAGGGAAGCTTCAGGACCTTTAATTTTCACCATCCACTATATCAGAAAGGGTCTTTCTAGTAGTTGCACCTCAAATCTAAGCTGTCTGAAGTGTTTTTCCAAAGTTATCAACATTTTTATGTTTGGCGTTCCAGAATCGACCTTATGTCAGGCTGAAAACGCGTTGTCTGCATTGTGCCATAACTTTGCATGGAAGCTTCCGAACATGAAATTTTAACCTCCTACTATAGCAGAAAGGCTCTTTCTAGAAGTTGCACATCGAATCTAAGCTGTCTCAAGTGTTTTTCGAAAGTTATAAACATTTTTATGTTTGGCGTTCCAGAATCGACCTTATCTCTGGCTGAAAACGCGTTGTCTGCATTGTGCCATAACTTGGCATGGAAGCTTCCGAACACGAAATGTTCACCTCCCACTATAGCAGAAAGGGTCTTTCTAGTAGTTGCACATCAAATCTAAGCTGTCTGAAGTGTTTTTTCTAAGTTATCAACATTTTTATGTTTGGCGTTCCGGAATCGACCTTATCTCTGGCTGAAAACGCGTTTTACGCATTGTGCCATAACTTCTCAGGGAAGCTTCAGAACATCAAATGTTCACCTAACACTATAGCAGAAAAGGTCTTTCTAGTAGTTGCACATCAAATCAATGCTGTCTGAAGTGTTTTTCCAAAGTTATGAACATTTTTATGTTTGGCGTTCCGGAATCGACCTTATCTCAGGCTGAAAACGCGTTTTACGTATTGTGCCATAACTTTGCAGGGAAGCTTCAGGACCTTTAATTTTCACCATCCACTATATCAGAAAGGGTCTTTCTAGTAGTTGCACCTCAAATCTAAGCTGTCTGAAGTGGTTTTCCAAAGTTATCAACATTTTTATGTTTGGCGTTCCAGAATCGACCTTATGTCAGGCTGAAAACGCGTTGTCTGCATTGTGCCATAACTTTGCATGGAAGCTTCCGAACATGAAATTTTAACCTCCTACTATAGCAGAAAGGCTCTTTCTAGTAGTTGCACATCAAATCTAAGCTGTCTGAAATGTTTTTCCAAAGTTATCAACATTTTTACGTTTGGCGTTTCGGAATCGACCTTATCTTAGGCTGAAAATGCGTTTTACACATTGTGCAATAATTTTGCAGGGAAGGTTCAGAACATGAAATTTTCACCTCCCACTATAGCAGAAAGGGTCTTTCTCGTAGTTGCACATCAAATCTAAGCTGTCTGAAGTGTTTTTCCAAAGTTATCAACATTTTTATGTTTGGCGTTCCGGAACCCCCCTAATCTCAGGCTGAAAACGCGTTTTCTGCATTGTGCCATAACTTTGCAGGGAAGCTTCAGAACATGAAATTTTAACCTCCCACTTTAGCAGAAAGGGTCTTTCTAGTAGTTGCACATCAAATCTAAGCTGTCTGAAGTGTTTTTCGAAAGTTTTCAACATTTTTATGTTTGGTGTTCCAGAATCGACCTTATCTCAGGCTGCAAACGCGTTTTCTGCATTGTGCCATAACTTTGCAGGGAAGCTTCAGGACATGAAATTGTCACCTCCCACTATAGCAGAAAGGGTCTTTCTAGTAGTTTCACATCAAATCTAAGCTGTCTGAAGTGTTTTTCCAAAGTTATCAACATTTTTTTGTTTGGCGTTTCAGAATCGACCTTATCTCAGGCTGAAAACGCGTTGTCTGCATTGTGCCATAACTTCTCAGGGAAGCTTCAGAACATGAAATGTTCACCTCCCACTATAGCAGAAAGGGTCTTTCTAGTAGTTGCACATCAAATCTAAGCTGTCTGAAGTGTTTTTCCAAAATTATCAACATTTTTATGTTTGGCGTTCCGGAACCCACCTTATCTCAGGCTGAAAACGCGTTTTCGGCATTGTGCCATAACTTTGCAGGGAAGCTTCAGAACATGAAATTTTCACCTCCCACTACAGCAGAAAGGGTCTTTCTAGTAGTTGCACATCAAATCTAAGCTGTCTGAAATGTTTTTCCAAAGTTATCAACATTTTTACGTTTGGCGTTTCAGAATCGACCTTATCTCAGGCTGAAAACGCGTTGTCTGCATTGTGCCATAACTTTGCATGGAAGCTTCTGAACATGAAAATTTAACCTCCCACTATAGCAGAAAGTGACATTCTAGTAGTTGCAGAGCAAATGTAAGCTGTCTGAAGTGTTTTTCCAAAGTTATCAACATTTTTATGTTTGGCGTTCCGGAATCGACCTTATCTCAGGCTGAAAACGCGTTTCACGCATTGTGCCATAACTTTGCAGGGAAGGTTCAGAAAATGAAAATTTCACCTCCCACTATAGCAGAAAGGGTATTTCTAGTAGTTGCACATTAAATCTAAGCTGTCTGAAGTGTTGTTCCAAAGTTATCAACATTTTTACGTTCGGCGTTTCGGAAACCACCTTGTCTCAGGCTGAAAACGCGTTTTCTGCATTGTTCCATAACTTCTCAGGGAAGCTTCAGAACATGAAATGTTCACCTCTTACTATAGCAGAAAGGGTCTTTCTAGTAGTTGCACATCAAATCTAAGCTGTCTGAAGTGTTTTTCCAAAATTATCAACATTTTTATGTTTGGCGTTCCGGAACCCACCTTATCTCAGGCTGAATACGCGTTTTCGGCATTGTGCCATAACTTTGCAGGGAAGCTTCAGAACATGAAATTTTCAGCTCCCACTATAGCAGAAAGGGTCTTTCCAGTAGTTGCACATGAAATCTAAGCTGTCTGAAGTGTTTTTCGAAAGTTATCAACATTTTTATGTTTGGCGTTCCGGAATCGACCTTATCTCAGGATGAAAAATCGTTTTCTGCATTGTCCCATAACTTTGCAGGGAAGCTTCAGAACATGAAATGTTCACCTCCCACTATAGCAGAAAGGGTCTTTCTAGTAGTTGCACATCAAATGTAAGCTGTCTGAAGTGTTTTTTCAAAGTTAACAACATTTTTACGTTTGGCATTCCGGAACCCACCTTATCTCAGGCTGAAAACGCGTTTTTGGCATTGTGCCATAACTTTGCAGGGAAGCTTCAGAAAATGAAATATTCACCTCCCACTACAGCAGAAAGGGTCTTTCTAGTAGTTGCACATCAAATCTAAGCTGTCTGAAATGTTTTTCCAAAGTTATCAACATTTTTACGCTTGGCGTTTCAGAATCGACCTTATCTCCGGCTGAAAACGCGTTGTCTGCATTGTGCCATAACTTTGCATGGAAGCTTCTGAACATGAAAATTTAACCTCCCAATATAGCAGAAAGGGTCTTTGTAGTAGTTGCAGATAAAATCTAAGCTGTCTGATGTGTTTTTCCAAAGTTATCAACATTTTTATGTTTGGCGTTCCGGAATCGACCTTATCTTAGGCTGAAAACGCGTTTTACGCATTGTGCCATAACTTTGCAGGGAAGCTTCAGAACATGAAATGTTCACCTCCCACTATAGCAGAAAGGGTCTTTCTAGTAGTTGCACATCAAATGTAAGCTGTCTGAAGTGTTTTTCCAAAGATATCAACATTTTTATGTTTGGCGTTCCGGAATCGACCTTATCTCAGGCTGAAAACGAGATTCACGCATTGTGCCATAACTTTGCAGGGAAGGTTCAGAAAATGAAATTGTCACATCCCACTATAGCAGAAAGGGTATTTCTAGTAGTTGCACATTAAATCTAAGCTGTCTGAAGTGTTTTTCGAAAGTTATCAACATTTTTATGTTTGGCGTTCCGGAATCGACCTTATCTCAGGATGAAAAATCGTTTTCTGCATTATCCCATAACTTTGCAGGGAAGCTTCAGAACATGAAATGTTCACCTCCCACTATAGCAGAAAGGGTCTTTCTAGTAGTTGCACATCAAATGTAAGCTGTCTGAAGTGTTTTTTCAAAGTTAACAACATTTTTACGTTTGGCATTCCGGAACCCACCTTATCTCAGGCTGAAAACGCGTTTTCGGCATTGTGCCATAACTTTGCAGGGAAGCTTCAGAAAATGAAATATTCACCTCCCACTACAGCAGAAAGGGTCTTTCTAGTAGTTGCACATCAAATCTAAGCTGTCTGAAATGTTTTTCCAAAGTTATCAACATTTTTACGCTTGGCGTTTCAGAATCGACCTTATCTCAGGCTGAAAACGCGTTGTCTGCATTGTGCCATAACTTTGCATGGAAGCTTCTGAACATGAAAATTTAACCTCCCAATATAGCAGAAAGGGTCTTTGTAGTAGTTGCAGATAAAATCTAAGCTGTCTGATGTGTTTTTCCAAAGTTATCAACATTTTTATGTTTGGCGTTCTGGAATCGACCTTATCTTAGGCTGAAAACGCGTTTTACGCATTGTGCCATAACTTCGCAGGGAAGCTTCAGAACATGAAATGTTCACCTCCCACTATAGCAGAAAGGGTCTTTCTAGTAGTTGCACATCAAATGTAAGCTGTCTGAAGTGTTTTTCCAAAGTTATCAACATTTTTATGTTTGGCGTTCCGGAATCGACCTTATCTCAGGCTGAAAACGAGTTTCACGCATTGTGCCATAACTTTGCAGGGAAGGTTCAGAAAATGAAATTTTCACATCCCACTATAGCAGAAAGGGTATTTCTAGTAGTTGCACATTAAATCTAAGCTGTCTGAAGTGTTATTCCAAAGTTATCAACATTTTTACGTTTGGCGTTTCGGAAACCACCTTGTCTCAGGCCGAAAACGCGTTTTCTGCATTGTGCCATAACTTCTCAGGGAAGCTTCAGAACATGAAATGTTCACCTCCTACTATAGCAGAAAGGGTCTTTCTAGTAGTTGCACATCAAATCTAAGCTGTCTGAAGTGTTTTTCCAAAGTTATCAACATTTTCATGTTTGGCGTTCCGGAACCCACCTTATCTCAGGCTGAAAACGCGTTTTCGGCATTGTGCCATAACTTTGCTGGGAAGCTTCAGAACATGAAATTTTCACGTCCCACTATAGCAGAAAGGGTCTTTCTAGTAGTTGCACATCAAATCTAAGCTGTCTGAAGTGTTTTTCCAAAGTTATCAACATTTTTATGTTTGGCGTTCCGGAATCGACCTAATCTCAGGATGAAAAATCGTTTTCTGCATTGTCCGATAACTTTGCAGGGAAGCTTCAGAACATGAAATTTTCACATCCCACTATAGCAGAAAGGGTCTTTCTAGTATTTGCACATCAAATCTAAGCTGTCTGAAGTGTTTTTCGAAAGTTATAAACATTTTTATGTTTGGCGTCCCGGAATCGACCTTATCTCAGACTGAAAATGCGTTTTCGGCATTGTGCCATAACTTTGCATGGAAGCTTTCGAACATGAAATTTTAACCTCCCACTATAGAAGAAAGGGTCATTGTATTTGAACATCAAATCTAAGCTGTCTAAAATGTTTTTCGAAAGTTATCAACATTTTTATGTTTGGCGTTCTGGAACCCACCTTATCACAAGCTGAAAACGCGTTTTCTGCATTGTGCCATAACTTTGCAGGGAAGATTCAGCACATGAAATTTTCACGTCCCACTATACCAGAAAGGGTCTTTCTAGTAGTTGCACATCAAATCTAAGCTGTCTGAAGTGTTTTTCGAAAGTTATGAACATTTTTATGTTTCGCGTTCCGTAATCGACCTTATCTGAGGATGAAAAATCGTTTTCTGCATTGTCCCATAACTTTCCATGGGAAGCTTCAGAACATGAAATTTTGACATCCCACTATAGCAGAAAGGGTCTTTCTAGTAGGTGCACATCAAATCAAAGCTGTTCGAAGTGTTTTTCCAAAGTTATCAACACTTTTATGTTTGGCGTTCCGGAATCGACCTTATCTCAGGCTGAAAACACCATTTACGCATTCTGCCATAACTTTGCAGGGAAGCTTCAGAACATGAAATTTTCATATCCCACTATAGCAGAAAGGGTCTTTCTAGTAGTCTCACATCAAATCTAAGCTGTCTGAAGTGTTTTTCCAAAGTTATCAACAGTTTGATGTTTGGCGTTCCTGAATCGACCTTATGTGAGGATGAAAACGCGTTTTATGCTTTGTGCAATAACTTTGCAGGGAAGCTTCAGAACATGAAATTTTCAGCTCCCACTATAGCAGAAAGGGTCATTCTCGTAGTTGCACATCAAATCTAAGCTGTCTGAAGTGTTTTTCCAAAGTTATCAACATTCTTATGTTTGGCGTTCCGGAATCAACCATATCTCAGGCTGAAAACCTGTTTTCTGCATTATGCCATAACTTTCTAGGCAAGCTTCAGAACATGAAATTTTCACCTCCCACTATACCAGAAAGGGTCTTTCTAATAGTTGCACATCAAATCTAAGCTGTCTGAAGTGTTTTTCCGAAGTTATTAACATTTTTATGTTTGGCGTTCCGGGATTGACCTTATGTGAGGCTGAACAAGAGTTTTCTGCATTGTGCCATAACTTTGCAGGGAAGTTTCAGAACATGAAATTTTCATATCCCACTATAGCAGAAAGGGTCTTTCTAGTAGTTGCACATCAAATCTAAGCTGTCTGAAGTGTTTGTCCAAAGTTATTAACATTTTTATGTTTGGCGTTCCGGAATCAACCTTTTCTCAGGCTGAAAACGCATTTTACGCATTGTGCCATAACTTTGCAGGAAAGCTTCAGAACATGAAATTTTCAACTCCCACTATAGCAGAAAGGGTCTTTCTAGTAGTTGCACATCAAATCTAAGCTGTCTGAAGTGTTTTTCCAAAGTATTCAACATTTTTATGTTTGGCTTTCTGGAACCCACCTTATCTCAGGCTGAAAACGCGTTTTCTGCATTGTGCCATAACTTTGCAGGGAAGCTTCAGAACATGAAATTTTAACCTCCCACTATAGCAGAATGCGTCTTTCTAGTAGTTGCACATCAAATCTTAGCTGTCTGAAGTGTTTTTCCAAAGTTCTCAACATTTTTATGTTTGGCGTTCTGAAAACAACCTCATCTCAGGCTGAAAACGCGTTTTACGCATTGTGCCATAACTTTGCAGGAAAGCTTCAGAACATGAAATTTTCAACTCCCACTATAGCAGAAAGGGTCTTTCTAGTAGTTGCACATCAAATCTAAGCTGTCTGAAGTGTTTTTCCAAAGTATTCAACATTTTTATGTTTGGCTTTCTGGAACCCACCTTATCTCAGGCTGAAAACGCGTTTTCTGCATTGTGCCATAACTTTGCAGGAAAGCTTCAGAACATGAAATTTTCAACTCCCACTATAGCAGAAAGGGTCTTTCTAGTAGTTGCACATCAAATCTAAGCTGTCTGAAGTGTTTTTCCAAAGTATTCAACATTTTTATGTTTGGCGTTCTGGAACCCACCTTATCTCAGGCTGAAAACGCGTTTTCTGCATTGTGCCATAACTTTGCAGGGAAGCTTCAGAACATGAAATTTTAACCTCCCACTATAGCAGAATGCGTCTTTCTAGTAGTTGCACATCAAATCTTAGCTGTCTGAAGTGTTTTTCCAAAGTTATCAACATTTTTACGTTTGACGTTCCGAAATCGACCTTATCTCAGGCTGAAAACGCGTTTTCTGCATTGTGCCATAACTTTGCAGGGAAGCTTCAGAACATGAAATTTTAACCTCCCATTATAGCAGAATGCGTCTTTCTAGTAGTTGCACATCAAATGTTAGCTGTCTGAAGTGTTTTTCCAAAGTTCTCAACATTTGTATGTTTGGCGTTCTGAAATCAACCTCATCTCAGGCTGAAAACGCGTTTTCTGCATTGTGCCATAATTTTGCAGGGAAGCCTCAGAACATGAAATTTTCACCTCCCACGATAGCAGAAAGGGTCTTTCGAGTAGTTGCACATCAAATCTAAGCTGTTTGAAGTGTTTTTCCAAAGTTATCAACATTTTTATGTTTGGCGTTCTGAAATCAACCTCATCTCAGGCTGAAAACGAGTTTTACGCATTGTGCCATAACTTTGCAGTGAAGCTTCAGAACATGAAATTTTCACCTCCCACTATATCAGAAAGGGTCTTTCTAGTAGTCTCACATCAAATCTAAGCTGTCTGAAGTGTTTTTCCAATGTTATCAACATTTTTATGTTTGGCGTTCTGGAACCCACCTTATCTCAGGCTGAAAACACGATTTACGCATTCTGCCATAACTTTGCAGGGAAGCTTCAGAACATGAAATTTTCATATCCCACTATATCAGAAAGGGTCTTTCTAGTAGTCTCACATCAAATCTAAGCTGTCTGAAGTGTTTTTCCAATGTTATCAACACTTTTATGATTGGCGTCCCGGAATCGACCTTATCTCAGGCTGAAAACACGATTTACGCATTCTGCCATAACTTTGCAGGGAAGCTTCAGAACATGAAATTTTCATATCCCACTATATCAGAAAGGGTCTTTCTAGTAGTCTCACATCAAATCTTAGCTGTCTGAAGTGTTTTTCCAAAGTTCTCAACATTTTTATGTTTGGCGTTCTGAAAACAACCTCATCTCAGGCTGAAATCGCGTTTTACGCATTGTGCCATAACTTTGCAGGTAAGCTTCAGAACATGAAATTTTCACCTCCCACTATAGCAGAAAGGGTCTTTCTCGTACTTGCACATCAAATCTAAGCTGTCTGAAGTGTTTTTCGAAAGTTTTCAACATTTTTATGTTTGGTGTTCCTGAATCGACCTCATCTGAGGCTGAAAACGAGTTTTACGCATTGTGCCATAACTTTGCAGCGAAGCTTCAGAACATGAAATTTTCACCTCCCACTATAGCAGAAAGGGTCTTTCTCGTAGTTGCACATCAAATCTAAGCTGTCTGAAGTGTTTTTCGAAAGTTTTCAACATTTTTATGTTTGGTGTTCCTGAATCGACCTTTTCTCAGGCTGAAAACGGGTTTTCTACATTGTGCCATAACTTTGCAGGGAAGCTTCAGAACATGATATTTTCAACTCCCACTATAGCAGAAAGGGTCTTTCTAGTAGGTGCACATCAAATCAAAGCTGTTTGAAGTGTTTTTCCAAAGTTATCAACACTTTTATGATTGGCGTTCCGGAATCGACCTTATCTCAGGCTGAAAACACGATTTACGCATTCTGCCATAACTTTGCAGGGAAGCTACAGAACATGAAATTTTCATATCCCACTATAGCAGAAAGGGTCTTTCTAGTAGTCTCACATCAAATCTAAGCTGTTTGAAGTGTTTTTCCAAAGTTATCAACATTTTTATGTTTGGCGTTCTGAAATCAACCTCATCTGAGGCTGAAAACGAGTTTTACGCATTGTGCCATAACTTTGCAGCGAAGCTTCAGAACATGAAATTTTCACCTCCCACTATAGCAGAAAGGGTCTTTCTCGTAGTTGCACATCAAATCTAAGCTGTCTGAAGTGTTTTTCGAAAGTTTTCAACATTTTTATGTTTGGTGTTCCTGAATCGACCTTTTCTCAGGCTGAAAACGGGTTTTCTACATTGTGCCATAACTTTGCAGGGAAGCTTCAGAACATGATATTTTCAACTCCCACTATAGCAGAAAGGGTCTTTCTAGTAGGTGCACATCAAATCAAAGCTGTTTGAAGTGTTTTTCCAAAGTTATCAACACTTTTATGATTGGCGTTCCGGAATCGACCTTATCTCAGGCTGAAAACACGATTTACGCATTCTGCCATAACTTTGCAGGGAAGCTACAGAACATGAAATTTTCATATCCCACTATAGCAGAAAGGGTCTTTCTAGTAGTCTCACATCAAATCTAAGCTGTCTGAAGTGTTTTTCCAAAGTTATCAACATTTTTATGTTTGGCGTTCTGGAACCCACCTTATCTCAGGCTGAAAACGCGTTTTCTGCATTGTGCCATAACTTTGCAGGGAAGCTTCAGAACATGAATTTTTCACCTCCCACGATAGCAGAAAGGGTCTTTCGAGTAGTTGCACATCAAATCTAAGCTGTCTGAAGTGTTTTTCCAAAGTTATCAACAGTTTGATGTTTGGCGTTCCTGAATCGACCTTATGTGAGGCTGAAAACGCATTTTCTGCATTGTGCCATAACTTTGCAGGGAAGCTTCAGAACATGAAATTTTCACCTCCCACGATAGCAGAAAGGGTCTTTCGAGTAGTTGCACATCAAATATAAGCTGTCTGAAGTGTTTTTCCAAAGTTATCAACATTTTGATCATTGGCGTTCCGGAATCGACCATATCTGAGGATGAAAACGCGTTTTCTGCATTGTGCCAAAACTTTGTAGGTAAGCTCCAGAACATGAAATTTTCACCTCCCACTATACCAGAAAGGGTCTTTCTAGAAGTTGCACATCAAATCTAAGCTGTCTGAAGTGTTTTTCCAAAGTTATCAACATTCTTATGTTTGGCGTTCCGGAATCAACCTTATCTCAGGCTGAAAACGCGTTTTACGCATTCTGCCATAACTTTGCAGGGAAGCTTCAGAACATGAAATTTTCATATCCCACTATAGCAGAAAGGTTCTTTCTAGTAGTCTCACATCAAATCTAAGCTGTCTGAAGTGTTTTTCCAAAGTTATCAACATTTTTATGTTTGGCGTTCCGGAATCGACCTTATCTCAGGCTGAAAACGCGTTTCCTGCATTGTGGCATAACTTTGCAGGGAAGATTCAGAACATGAAATTTTCACCTTCCACTGTAGCAGAAAGGGTCTTTCTAGTAGTTGCACATCAAATCTAAGCTGTCTGAAGTGTTTTTCCAAAGTTATCAACATTTTTATGTTTGGCGTTCTGGAACCCACCTTATCTCAGGCTGAAAACGCGTTTTACGCATTGTGCCATAACTTTGCAGGGAAGCTTCAGAACATGAAATTTTCAACTCCCACTATAGCAGAAAGGGTCTTTCTAGTAGGTGCACATCAAATCAAAGCTGTTTGAAGTGTTTTTCCAAAGTTATCAACACTTATATGATTGGCGTTCCGGAATCGACCTTATCTCATGCTGAAAACACGATTTACGCATTCTGCCATAACTTTGCAGGGAAGCTTCAGAACATGAAATTTTCATATCCCACTATAGCAGAAAGGGTCTTTCTAGTAGTCTCACATCAAATCTAAGCTGTCTGAAGTGTTTTTCCAAAGTTATCAACATTTTTATGTTTGGCGTTCTGGAACCCACCTTATCTCAGGCTGAAAACGCGTTTTCTGCATTGTGCCATAACTTTGCAGGGAAGCTTCAGAACATGAAATTTTCACCTCCCACGATAGCAGAAAGGGTCTTTCGAGTAGTTGCACATCAAATCTAAGCTGTCTGAAGTGTTTTTCCAAAGTTATCAACAGTTTGATGTTTGGGGTTCCGGAATCGACCTTATCTGAGAATGAAAACGCGTTTTCTGCATTGTGCCAAAACTTTGTAGGTAAGCTCCAGAACATGAAATTTTCACCTCCCACCATAGCAGAAAGGGTCTTTCTAGTAGTTGCACATCAAATCTATGCTGTTTGAAGTGTTTTTCCAAAGTTATCAACACTTTTATGTTTGGCGTTCCTGATTCGACCTTATGTGAGGCTGAAAACGCGTTTTCTGCATTGTGCCATAACTTTGCAGGGAAGCTTCAGAACATGAAATTTTCACCTCCCACGATAGCAGAAAGGGTCTTTCGAGTAGTTGCACATCAAATCTAAGCTGTCTGAAGTGTTTTTCCAAAGTTATCAATATTTTTATGTTTGACGTTCCGGAATCGACCTTATCTCAGGCTAAAAACGCATTTTTACATTGTGGCATAACTTTGCAGGGAAGCTTCAGAACATGAAATGTTCACCTCCCACTATAGCAGAAAGGGTCTTTCTAGTAGTTGCACATCATATTTTAAGCTGTCTGAAGTGCTTTTCCAAAGTTATCAACATTTTTATGTTTGGCGTTCTGGAACCCAACTTATCTCAGGCTGAAAACTCGTTTTCTGCATTGTGCCATAACTTTGCAGGGAAGCTTCAGAACATGAAAATTTCACCTCCCACTATAGCAGAAAGGGTCTTTCTAGTAGGTGCACATCAAATCAAAGCTGTTTGAAGTGTTTTTCCAAAGTTATCAACACTTTTATGTTTGGCGTTCCGGAATCGACCTTATCTCAGACTGAAAACACGATTTACGCATTCTGCCATAACTTTGCAGGGAAGCTTCAGAACATGAAATTTTCATATCCCACTATAGCAGAAAGGGTCTTTCTATTAGTCTCACATCAAATCTAAGCTGTCTGAAGTGTTTTTCCAAAGTTATCAACATTTTTACGTTTGGCGTTCTGGAACCCACCTTATCTCAGGCTGAAAACGTGTTTTCTGCATTGTGCCATAACTTTGCAGGGAAGCTTCAGAACATGAAATTTTCACCTCCCACTATAGCAGAAACGGTCTTTCTAGTAGTTGCACATCAAATCTAAGTTGTCTGAAGTGTTTTTCCAAAGTTATCAACATTCTTATGTTTGGCGTTCCGGAACCCACTTTATGTCAGCCTGAAAACGCGTTTTACATATTTTGACATAACTTTGCAGGGAAGCTTCAGAACATGAAATTTTAACATCCCACTATAGCAGAAAGGGTATTTCTAGTAGTTGCACATCAAATCTAAGCTGTCTGAAGAGTTTTTCTAAAGTTATCAACTTTTTTTATGTTGGCGTTCCGGAATCAACCTTATCTCAGGCTGAAAACACATTTTACCCTTTGTGCCATAACTTTGCAGGAAAGCTTCAGAACATGAAATTTTCACCTCCCATTATAGCAGTAAGGGTCTTTCTCGTAGTTGCACATCAAATCTAAGCTGTCTGAAGTGTTTTTCGAAAGTTTTCAACATTTTTATGTTTGGCGTTCCGGAATCGACCTTATCTCAGGCTGAAAACGCGTTTTACGCATTGTGCCACAAATTTGCAAGGAAGCTTCATAATATGAAATTTTCACCACCCACTACAGAAGAAAGGGTCTTTCTAGTAGTTGCACATTAATTCTATGCAGTCTGAAGAGTTTTTCCAAAGTTATCAACTTTTTTATGTTTGGCGTTCCGGAATCGACCTTATCTCAGGCTGAAAACGCTTTTCCTGCATTGTGCCATAACTTTGCAGGGAATCTTTAGAACATGAAATTTTCACATCCCACTATACCAGAAACGGTGTTTCTAGTAGTTGCACATCAAATCTAAGCTGTCTGAAGTGTTTTTCCAAGGTTATCAACTTTTCTTATGTTGGCGTTCCGGAATCGACCTTATCTCAGGCTGAAATCGCGTTTAACGCATTGTGCCATAAATTTGCAAGGAAGCTTCAGAATATGAAATTTTCAAAGCCCACTATAGCAGAAAGGGTCTTTCAAGTAGTTGCACATCAAATCTAAGCCGTGTGAAGTGTTTTTCCAAACTTATCAACATTTTTATGTTTGGCGTTCCGGAATCGACCTTATCTCAGGCTGAAAACGCGTTTTCTGCATTGTGCCATAACTTTGCAGGGAAGCATCAAAACATGAAGTTTTCACCTCCCACTATAGCAGAAAGGGTCTTTCTAGTAGTTGCACATCAAATCTAACCTGTCTGAAGTGTTTTTCTAAAGTTATCAACATTTTTATGTTTGGCGTTCCGGAATCGACCTTATCTCAGCCTGAAAACGAGTTTTCTGCATTGTGCCATAACTTTGCAGGGAAGCTTCAGAAAATCAAATTTTCACTTCCCACTATAGCAGAAAGGGTCTTTCTAGTAGTTGCACATCAAATATAAGCTGTCTGAAGTGTTTTTCAAAAGTTATCAACATTTTTATGTTTGGCGTTCTGGAACCCACCTTATCTCATGCTGAAAACGCGTTTTCTGCATTGTGCCATAATTTTGCTGGGAAGCTTCAGACCACGAAATTTTCACCTCCCACTGTATCAGAAACGGTCTTTCTAGTAGTTGCTCATCAAATCTAAGGTGTCTGAAGTGTTTTTCCAAAGTTATCAACATTTTTATGTTTGGCGTTCCGGAATCGACCTTATCTCAGTCTATAAACGCGTTTTCTGCATTGTGCCATAACTTTGCAGGGAAGCTTCAGAACATGAAATTTTCGAATCCCACTGTAGCAGAAAGGGTCTTTCAAGTAGTTGCACATCAAATCTATGCTGTCTGAAGTGTTTTTCAAAAGTTAGCAACATTTTTATGTTTGGCGTTCCGGAATCGACCTTATCTCAGGCTGAAAACGCGTTTTAAGCATTGTGCCATAACTTTGCAGGGAAGCTACAGAACATGAAATTTTCACATCCCACTGTAGCAGAAAGGGTTATTCTAGTAGTTGCACATCAAATCTATGCTGTCTGAAGTGTTTTTCAAAAGTTATCAACATTTTTATGTTTGGCGTTCCGGAATCGACCTTATCTCAGGCAGAAAACGCGGTTTTAAGCATTGTGCCATAACTTTGCAGGGAAGCTTCAGAACATGAAATTTTCACATCCCACTGTAGCAGAAAGGATTATTCTAGTAGTTGCACATCAAATCTATGCTGTCTGAAGTGTTTTTCAAAAGTTATCAACATTTTTATGTTTGGCGTTCCGGAATCGACCTTATCTCAGGCTGAAAACGCGTTTTAAGCATTGTGCCATAACTTTGCAGGGAAGCTTCAGAACATAAAATTTTCACTTCCCACTATAGCAGAAAGGGTCTTTCTAGTAGTTGCACATCAAATCTAAGCTGTCTGAAGTGTTTTTCAAAAGTTATCAACATTTTTATGTTTGGCGTACCGGAATCGACCTTATCTCAGGCTAAAAACTTGTTTTCTGCATTGTGCCAAAACTTTGCAGGGAAGCTTCAGAACATGGAATTTTCACTACCCACTATAGCAGAAAGGGTCTTTCTCGTATTTCCATATCAAATCTAAGCTGTCTGAAGTCTTTTTCCAAAGGTAACAACATTTTTATGTTTGGCGTTCCGGAATCGATCTTATCTCAGGCTAAAAATGCGTTTTTCGGAGCATGCCATAAATTTGCAGGGAAGCTTCAGAACATGAAATTTTCACCAGCCACTATAGCAGAACTGGTCTTTCTAGTAGTTGCACATCAAATCTAAGCTGTCTGCCGTGTTTTTCCAAAGTTATCAACATTTTTATGTTTGGCGTTCCGGAATCGACCTTATCTCAGGCTGAAAAAGCCTTTTTCGGAGTCTGCCATAAATTTGCAGGGAACCTTCAGAACATGAAATTTTCTCCTGCCATTGTAGCAGAAAGGGTCTTTCTAGTAGTTGCACATCAAATCTAAGCTGTCCGAAGTGTTTTTCAAAAGTTATCAACATTTTTATGTTTCGCGTTCCGGAGTCGACCTTATCTCAGGCTGAAAACGCCTTTTTCAGAGTCTGCCATAAATTTGCAGGGAAGCTTCAGAACATGAAATTTTCACCTCCCACTACAGCAGAAAGGTTCTTTCTAGTAGTTTCACGTCTAATCTAAGCTGTCTGAAGTGTTTTTCCGAAGTTATCTACATTTTTGTATTTGCCGTTCCGGAATCGACCTTATCTCAGGCTGAAAACGCGTTTTCTGCATTGTGCCATAAATTTACAGGGAAGCTTCAGAACATGAAATTTTCTCCTGCCATTGTAGCAGAAAGGGTCTTTCTAGTAGTTGCACATCAAATCTAAGCTGTCTGAAGTGTTTTTCCAATGTTATCAACATTTTTATGTATGGCGTTCTGGAACCCAATTTATCTCATGCTAAAAACGCGTTTTCTGCATTGTGCCATAACTTTGCGGGGAAGTTTCAGTACATGAAATTTTCAATTCCCACTATAGCAGAAAGGGTCTTTCTAGCACTTACACAACAAATCTAAGCTCTCTGAAGAGTTTTTCGAAAGTTATCAACATTTTTATGTTTGGCGCACCGGAACTCACCTTATCTCAGGCTGAAAACGTGGTTTCTGCATTGTGCCAGAACTTTGCAGGGAAGCTTCAGAACATGAAATTTTCACCTCCCACTATAGCAGAAAGGGTGTTTCTAGTAGTTGCACATCAAATCTAAGCTTTCTGAAGAGTTTTTCGAAAGTTATCAACATTTTTATGTTTGGCGCACCGGAACTCACCTTATCTCAGGTTGAAAACGCGTTTTCTGCATTGTGCCACAACTTCTCAGGGAAACTACAGAACATGAAATTTTCACCTCCCACTGATCAGAAAGGGTTATTCTAGTAGTTGCACATCAAATCTAAGCTCTCTGAGGTGTTTTTCCAAAGTTGTCAACATTTTTATGTTTGGCGCACCGGAACCGACCTTATCTCAGGCTGAAAACGCGTTTTACGCATTGTGCCGTAGCTTTGCAGGAACGCTTCAGAACATGAAATTTTCACCTCCCACTATAGCAGAAATGGTCTTTCTAGCACTTGCACATCAAATCTAAGCTGTCTGAAGTGTTTTTCCGAAGTTATTAACATTTTAATGTTTGGCGTTCCGGAATCGACCTTATATCAGGCTGAAAACGCGTTTCCTGCATTGTGGGATAACTTTGCTGGGAAGCTTCAGAACATCGAATTTTCACCTCCCACAATGGCAGAAATGGTCTTTCTAGTAGTTGCACATCAAATCTAAGCTGTCTGAAGTGTTTTTCCAGAATTATGAACATTTTTATGTTTGGCGCTCAGGAATCGACCTTATCTCAGGCTGAAAACGCGTTTTACGCATGGTGCCATAACTTTGCAGGGAAGCTTCAGAACATCGAATTTTCACCTCCCACTATAGCAGAAAGGGTCTTTCTAGTAGTTGCACATCAAAGCTAAGCTGTCTGAAGTGTTTTTCCAAAGTTATCAAGATTTTTATGTTTGGCGTTCCGGAATCGACCTTATCTCAGACTGAAAACGCGTTTTACGCATTGTGCCATAACTTTGGAGGGAAGCTTCAGAACATCGAATTTTCACCACCCACTATATCAGAAAGGGTCTTTCTAGTAGTTGCACATCAAATTTAAGCAGTCTGAAGTGTTTTTCCAAAGTTATCAACATTTTTATGTTTGGCGTTCCGGAATCGACCTTATCTCAGGCTGAAATCGCGTTTAACGCATTGTGCCATAAATTTGCAAGGAAGCTTCAGAATATGAAATTTTCAAAGCCCACTATAGCAGAAAGGGTCTTTCAAGTAGTTGCACATCAAATCTATGCCGTGTGAAGTGTTTTTCCAAACTTATCAACATTTTTATGTTTGGCGTTCCGGAATCGACCTTATCTCAGGCTGAAAACGCGTTTTCTGCATTGTGCCATAACTTTGCAGGGAAGCATCAAAACATGAAGTTTTCACCTCCCACTATAGCAGAAAGGGTCTTTCTAGTAGTTGCACATCAAATCTAACCTGTCTGAAGTGTTTTTCTAAAGTTATCAACATTTTTATGTTTGGCGTTCCGGAATCGACCTTATCTCAGCCTGAAAACGAGTTTTCTGCATTGTGCCATAACTTTGCAGGGAAGCTTCAGAAAATCAAATTTTCACTTCCCACTATAGCAGAAAGGGTCTTTCTAGTAGTTGCACATCAAATATAAGCTGTCTGAAGTGTTTTTCAAAAGTTATCAACATTTTTATGTTTGGCGTTCTGGAACCCACCTTATCTCATGCTGAAAACGCGTTTTCTGCATTGTGCCATAATTTTGCTGGGAAGCTTCAGACCACGAAATTTTCACCTCCCACTGTATCAGAAACGGTCTTTCTAGTAGTTGCTCATCAAATCTAAGGTGTCTGAAGTGTTTTTCCAAAGTTATCAACATTTTTATGTTTGGCGTTCCGGAATCGACCTTATCTCAGTCTATAAACGCGTTTTCTGCATTGTGCCATAACTTTGCAGGGAAGCTTCAGAACATGAAATTTTCGAATCCCACTGTAGCAGAAAGGGTCTTTCAAGTAGTTGCACATCAAATCTATGCTGTCTGAAGTGTTTTTCAAAAGTTAGCAACATTTTTATGTTTGGCGTTCCGGAATCGACCTTATCTCAGGCTGAAAACGCGTTTTAAGCATTGTGCCATAACTTTGCAGGGAAGCTTCAGAACATGAAATTTTCACATCCCACTGCTGCAGAAAGGGTTATTCTAGTAGTTGCACATCAAATCTATGCTGTCTGAAGTGTTTTTCAAAAGTTATCAACATTTTTATGTTTGGCGTTCCGGAATCGACCTTATCTCAGGCAGAAAACGCGGTTTTAAGCATTGTGCCATAACTTTGCAGGGAAGCTTCAGAACATGAAATTTTCACATCCCACTGTAGCAGAAAGGATTATTCTAGTAGTTGCACATCAAATCTATGCTGTCTGAAGTGTTTTTCAAAAGTTATCAACATTTTTATGTTTGGCGTTCCGGAATCGACCTTATCTCAGGCTGAAAACGCGTTTTAAGCATTGTGCCATAACTTTGCAGGGAAGCTTCAGAACATAAAATTTTCACTTCCCACTATAGCAGAAAGGGTCTTTCTAGTAGTTGCACATCAAATCTAAGCTGTCTGAAGTGTTTTTCAAAAGTTATCAACATTTTTATGTTTGGCGTACCGGAATCGACCTTATCTCAGGCTAAAAACTTGTTTTCTGCATTGTGCCAAAACTTTGCAGGGAAGCTTCAGAACAGGACATTTTCACCTCCCCCTATATCAGAAAGGGTCTTTCTAGTAGTTTCACATCAAATCTAAGCTGTCTGAAGTGTTTTACTGAAGTTATCAACTTTTTTATGTTTGGCGTTCCGGAACCGACCTTTTCTCAGGCTGAAAACGGGTTTTACGCATTGTGCCATAACTTTGCAGGGAAGCTTCAGAACATGGAATTTTCACTACCCACTATAGCAGAAAGGGTCTTTCTGGTATTTCCATATCAAATCTAAGCTGTCTGAAGTCTTTTTCCAAAGGTAACAACATTTTTATGTTTGGCGTTCCGGAATCGATCTTATCTCAGGCTAAAAATGCGTTTTTCGGAGCATGCCATAAATTTGCAGGGAAGCTTCAGAACATGAAATTTTCACCAGCCACTATAGCAGAACTGGTCTTTCTAGTAGTTGCACATCAAATCTAAGCTGTCTGCCGTGTTTTTCCAAAGTTATCAACATTTTTATGTTTGGCGTTCCGGAATCGACCTTATCTCAGGCTGAAAAAGCCTTTTTCGGAGTCTGCCATAAATTTGCAGGGAAGCTTCAGAACATGAAATTTTCTCCTGCCATTGTAGCAGAAAGGGTCTTTCTAGTAGTTGCACATCAAATCTAAGCTGTCCGAAGTGTTTTTCAAAAGTTATCAACATTTTTATGTTTCGCGTTCCGGAGTCGACCTTATCTCAGGCTGAAAACGCCTTTTTCAGAGTCTGCCATAAATTTGCAGGGAAGCTTCAGAACATGAAATTTTCACCTCCCACTACAGCAGAAAGGTTCTTTCTAGTAGTTTCACGTCTAATCTAAGCTGTCTGAAGTGTTTTTCCGAAGTTATCTACATTTTTGTATTTGCCGTTCCGGAATCGACCTTATCTCAGGCTGAAAACGCGTTTTCTGCATTGTGCCATAAATTTACAGGGAAGCTTCAGAACATGAAATTTTCTCCTGCCATTGTAGCAGAAAGGGTCTTTCTAGTAGTTGCACATCAAATCTAAGCTGTCTGAAGTGTTTTTCCAATGTTATCAACATTTTTATGTATGGCGTTCTGGAACCCAATTTATCTCATGCTAAAAACGCGTTTTCTGCATTGTGCCATAACTTTGCGGGGAAGTTTCAGTACATGAAATTTTCAATTCCCACTATAGCAGAAAGGGTCTTTCTAGCACTTACACAACAAATCTAAGCTCTCTGAAGAGTTTTTCGAAAGTTATCAACATTTTTATGTTTGGCGCACCGGAACTCACCTTATCTCAGGCTGAAAACGTGGTTTCTGCATTGTGCCAGAACTTTGCAGGGAAGCTTCAGAACATGAAATTTTCACCTCCCACTATAGCAGAAAGGGTGTTTCTAGTAGTTGCACATCAAATCTAAGCTTTCTGAAGAGTTTTTTGAAAGTTATCAACATTTTTATGTTTGGCGCACCGGAACTCACCTTATCTCAGGTTGAAAACGCGTTTTCTGCATTGTGCCACAACTTCTCAGGGAAACTACAGAACATGAAATTTTCACCTCCCACTGATCAGAAAGGGTTATTCTAGTAGTTGCACATCGAATCTAAGCTCTCTGAGGTGTTTTTCCAAAGTTGTCAACATTTTTATGTTTGGCGCACCGGAACCGACCTTATCTCAGGCTGAAAACGCGTTTTACGCATTGTGCCGTAGTTTTGCAGGAACGCTTCAGAACATGAAATTTTCACCTCCCACTATAGCAGAAATGGTCTTTCTAGCACTTGCACATCAAATCTAAGCTGTCTGAAGTGTTTTTCCGAAGTTATTAACATTTTAATGTTTGGCGTTCCGGAATCGACCTTATATCAGGCTGAAAACGCGTTTCCTGCATTGTGGGATAACTTTGCTGGGAAGCTTCAGAACATCGAATTTTCACCTCCCACAATGGCAGAAATGGTCTTTCTAGTAGTTGCACATCAAATCTAAGCTGTCTGAAGTGTTTTTCCAGAATTATGAACATTTTTATGTTTGGCGCTCAGGAATCGACCTTATCTCAGGCTGAAAACGCGTTTTACGCATGGTGCCATAACTTTGCAGGGAAGCTTCAGAACATCGAATTTTCACCTCCCACTATAGCAGAAAGGGTCTTTCTAGTAGTTGCACATCAAAGCTAAGCTGTCTGAAGTGTTTTTCCAAAGTTATCAAGATTTTTATGTTTGGCGTTCCGGAATCGACCTTATCTCAGACTGAAAACGCGTTTTACGCATTGTGCCATAACTTTGGAGGGAAGCTTCAGAACATCGAATTTTCACCACCCACTATATCAGAAAGGGTCTTTCTAGTAGTTGCACATCAAATTTAAGCAGTCTGAAGTGTTTTTCCAAAGTTATCAACATTTTTATGTTTGGCGTTCCGGAATCGACCTTATCTCAGGCTAAAAACGCGTTTTCTGCATTGTGCCATAACTTTGCAGGGAAGCTTCAGAACATAAAATTTTAAACTTGCGCTATAGCAGAAAAGGTCTTTCTAGTAGTTGTACATCAAATCTAAGCTGTCTGAAGTGTTTTTCCAAAGTTATCCACATTTTAATGTTTGGCGTTCTGGAATCGACCTTATCTCAGGCTGAAAACGCGTTTTACACATTGTGCCATAACTTTGCGTAAAGCTTCAGAACATGAAATTTTCACCTCCCACTACAGCAGAAAGGGTCTTTCTAGTAGTTGCAGATCAAATCTAAGCTCTCTGAAATGTTTTTCCAAAGTTATGAACATTTTTATGTTTGGCGTTCCGGAATCGACCTTATCTCAGTCTGAAAACGTGTTTTCTGCATCGTGCCATAACTTTGCAGGGAAGCCTCAGAACATGAAATTTTCACCTGCCGCTATAGTAGAAAGGGTCTTTCTAGTAGTTGCACATCAAATCTAAGTTGTCTGAAGTGTCTTTCCAAAGTTATCAACATTTTTATGTTTGGTGTTCCGGAATCAACCTTATCTCAGGCTGAAAACGCTTTTTCTGCATTGTGCCATAACTTTGAAGGGATGCATCAGTACATGAAATTTTCACCTCCCACAATAGCATATAGGGTCTTTCTAATAGTTGCACATCAAATCTAAGCTGTCTGAAATGTTTTTCCAAACTTATCAACATTTTTATGTTTGGCGTTCCGGAATCGACCTTATCTCAGGCTGAAAAATCGTTTTCTGCATTGTCCCATAACTTTGCAGGGAAGCTTCAGAACATGAAATTTTCACCTCCCACTATACCAGAAAGGGTCTTTCTAGTAGTTGCACCTCAAATCTAAGCTGTCTGAAGTGTTTTTCAAAAGTTTTCAACATTTTTATGTTTGGTGTTCCTGAATCGACCTTATCTCAGGCTGAAAACGCTTTTCCTGCATTGTGCCATAACTTTGCAAGGAATCTTCAGAACATGAAATTTTCACCTCCCACTATAGCAGAAAGGGTCTTTCTAGTAGTTGCACATTAAATCTAAGCTGTCTGAAGTGTTTTTCCAAAGTTATCAACATTTTTATGTTTGGCGTTCCGGAACCCACCTTATCTCACGCTGAAAACGCGTTTTCGGCATTGTGCCATAACTTTGCTGGGAAGCTTCAGAACATGAAATTTTCACGTCCCACTATAGCAGAAAGGGTCTTTCTAGTAGTTGCACATCAAATCTAAGCTGTCTGAAGTGTTTTTCCAAAGTTATCAACATTTTTATGTTTGGCGTTCCGGAATCGACCTTATCTCAGGATGAAAAATCGTTCTCTGCATTGTCCCATAACTTTGCAGGGAAGCTTCAGAACATGAAATTTTCACCTCCCACTATAGCAGAAAGGGTCTTTCTAGTAGTTGCACATCAAATCTAAGCTGTCTGAAGTGTTTTCCAAAATTATCAACATTTTTACGTTTGGCGTTCCGTAATCGACCTTATCTCAGGCTGAAAACGCGTTTCCTGCATTGTGCCATAACTTCTCAGGGAAGCTTCAGAACGTGAAATGTTCACCACCGACTATAGCAGAAAGGGTCTTTCTAGTAGTTGCACATCAAATCTAAGCTGTCTGAAGTGTTTTTCCAAAGTTATCAACATTTTTATGTTTGGCGTTCCGGAACCCACCTTATCTCAGGCTGAAAACGCGTTTTCGGCATTGTGCCATAACTTTGCTGGGAAGCTTCAGAACATGAAATTTTCACGTCCCACTATAGCAGAAAGGGTCTTTCTAGTAGTTGCACATCAAATCTAAGCTGTCTGAAGTGTTTTTCGAAAGTTATCAACATTTTCACGTTTGCCGTTCCGGAATCGACTTTATCTCAGGATGAAAAATCGTTTTCTGCATTGTCCCATAACTTTGCAGGGAAGCTTCAGAACATGAAATTTTGACCTCCCACTATAGCAGAAAGGGTCTTTCTATTAGTTGCACATCAAATCTAAGCTGTCTGAAGTGTTTTTCGAAAGTTATCAACACTTTTATGTTTGGCGTTCCGGAATCGACCTTATCTCAGGCTGAAAACGCATTTTACGCATTGTACCATAACTTTGCAGGGAAGCTTCAGAAAATGAAATTTTCACCTCCCACTATAGCAGAAAGGGTCTTTCTAGTAGTTGCACATTCAATCTAAGCTGTAAGAAGTGTTGTTCCAAAGTAATCAACATTTTTACGTTTGGCGTTTTGGAAACCACCTTATCTCAGGCTGAAAACGCGTTTTCTGCATTGTGCCATAACTTCTCAGGGAAGCTTCAGAACATGAAATGTTCACCTCCCACTATAGCAGAAAGGGTCTTTCTAGTAGTTGCACATCAAATCTAAGCTGTCTGAAGTGTTTTTTGAAAGTTATCAACATTTTTATCTTTGGCGTTCCGGAACCCACCTTATCTCAGGCTGAAAACGCGTTTTCGGCATTGGGGCATAACTTTGCAGGGAAGCTTCAGAACATGAAATGTTCACCTCCCACTGTACCAGAAAGGGTCTTTCTAGTAGTTGCACATCAAATCTAAGCTGTCTGAAGTGTTTTTCGAAAGTTATGAACATTTTTATGTTTCACGTTCCGTAATCGTCCTTATCTCAGGATGAAAAATCGTTTTCTGCATTGTCCCATAACTTTCCATGGGAAGCTTCAGAACATGAAATTTTGACCTCCCACTGTAGCAGAAAGGGTCGTTCTAGTAGTTGCACATCAAATCTAAGCTGTCTGAAGTGTTTTTCCAAAGTTATCAACATTTTTATGTTTGGCGTTCCGGAACCCACCTTATCTCAAGCTGAAAACGCGTTTTCTGCATAGTGCCATAACTTTGCAGGGAAGCTTCAGAACATGAAATGTTCACCTCCCACTTTAGCAGAAAGGGTCTTTCTAGTAGTTGCACATCAAATCTAAGCTGTCTGAAGTGTTTTTCGAAACTTATGAACATTTTTATGTTTCGCGTTCCGTAATCGACCTTATCTCACGATGAAAAATCGTTTTCTGCATTGTCCCATAACTTTCCATGGGAAGCTTCAGAACATGAAATTTTGACCTCCCACTGTAGCAGAAAGGGTCGTTCTAGTAGTTGCGCATCAAATCTAAGCTGTCTGAAGTGTTTTTCGAAAGTTATCAACATTTTTATGTTTGGCGTTCCGGAACCCACCTTATCTCAAGCTGAAAACGCGTTTTCTGCATTGTGCCATAACTTTGCAGGGAAGCTTCAGAACATGAAATGTTCACCTCCCACTTTTGCAGGAAGTGTCTTTCTAGTAGTTGCACATCAAATCTAAGCTGTCTGAAGTGTTTTTACAAAGTTATCAACATTTTTATGTTTAGCGTTCCGGAATCGACCTCATCTCAGGCTGAAAACGCGTTTCTACCCATTGTGCCATAATTTTGTACGGAAGCTTCAGAACATGAAATGTTCACCTCCCACTATAGCAGAAAGGGTCTTTCTAGTAGTTGCACATCAAATCTAAGCTGTCTGAAGTGTTGTTCCAAAGTAATCAACATTTTTACGATTGGCGTTACGAACCCACCTTATCTCAGGCTGAAAACGCGTTTTCTGCATTGTGCCATAGCTTCTCAGGGAAGCTTCAGAACATGAAATGTTCACCTCCCACTATAGCAGGAAGGGTCTGTCTAGTAGTTGCAGATCAAATCTAAGCTGTCTGAAGTGTTTTTCGAAAGTTATCAACATTTTTATGTTTGGCGTTCCGGAATCCACCTTATCTCAGGCTGAAAACGCGTTTTACGTATTGTGCCATAATATTGCAGGGAACCTTTAGAACATGAAATGTTCACCTCCCACTATAGCAGAAAGGGTCTTTCTAGTAGTTGCACATCAAATCTAAGCTGTCTGAAGTGTTTTTCGAAAGTTATCAACATTTTTATGTTTGGCGTTCCGGAACCCACCTTATCTCAGGCTGAAAACGCGTTTTCGGCATTGTGTCATAACTTTGCAGGGAAGCTTCAGAACATGAAATTTTCACGTACCACTATAGCAAAAACGGTCTTTCTAGTATTTGCACATCAAATCTAAGCTGTCTGAAGTGTTTTTCCAAAGTTATCAACATTTTTATGTTTGGCGTTCTGGAACCCACCTTATCACAAGCTGAAAACGCGTTTTCTGCATTGTGCCATAACTTTGCAGGGAAGCTTCAGAACATGAAATTGTCACGTCCCACTAAACCAGAAAGGGTCTTTCTAGTAGTTGCACATCAAATCTAAGCTGTCTGAAGTGTTTTTCGAAAGTTATGAACATTTTTATGTTTCGCGTTCCGTAATCGTCCTTATCTCAGGATGAAAAATCGTTTTCTGCATTGTCCCATAACTTTCCATGGGAAGCTTCAGAACATGAAATTTTGACCTCCCACTGTAGCAGAAAGGGTCTTTCTAGTAGTTGCACATCAAATCTAAGCTGTCTGAAGTGTTTTTAGAAAGTTATCAACATTTTTATGTTTAGCGTTCCGGAATCGACCTCATCTCAGGCTGAAAACGCGTTTCTACGCATTGTGCCATAATTTTGTACGGAAGCTTCAGAACATGAAATGTTCGCCTCCCATTATAGCAGAAAGGGTCTTTCTATTAGTTGCACATCAAATCTCAGCTGTCTGAAGTGTTTTTCGAACGTTATCAACATTTTTATGTTTGGCGTTCCAGAATCGACTTTATATCACGATGAAAATGCATTTTCTGCATTGTCCCATAACTTTCCAGGGAAGCTTCAGAACATGAAATTTTGACCTCCCACTATAGCAGAAAGGTTCTTTCTAGTAGTTGCACATCAAATCTAAGCTGTCTGAAGTGTTTTTCCAAAGTTATTGACATTTTTATGTTTGGCGTTCCTGAATCGACCTTATCTCAATCTGAAAGCGCGTTTTACGCATTGTGCCATAACTTTGCAGGGAACCTTTAGAAAATGTAATTTTGACCTCCCACAATAGCAGAAAGGGTCTTTCTAGTAGTTGCACATCAAAGCTAAGCTGTCTGAAGTGTTTTTCGAAAGTTATCAACATTTTTTTGTTTGGCGTTCCGGAATCGACCTTATCTCAGGATGAAAATGCGTTGTCTGCATTGTGCCATAACTTTGCATGGAAGCTTCAGAACATGAAATTTTAACCTCCCACTATAGCAGAAAGGGTCTTTCTAGTAGTTGCACATCAAATCTAAGCTGTCTGAAGTGTTGTTCCAAAGTAATCAACATTTTTACGATTGGCGTTCCGGAACCCACCTTATCTCAGGCTGAAAACGCGTTTTCTGCATTGTGCCATCACTCTGCAGCGAAGCTTCAGAACATGAAATGTTCACCTCCCACTATAGTAGAAAGGGTCTTTCTAGGAGTTGCACATCAAATCTAAGCTGTCTGAAGTGTTGTTCCAAAGTAATCAACATTTTTACGATTGGCGTTCCGAACCCACCTTATCTCAGGCTGAAAACGCGTTTTCTGCATTGTGCCATAGCTTCTCAGGGAAGCTTCAGAACATGAAATGTTCACCTCCCACTATAGCAGGAAGGGTCTGTCTAGTAGTTGCAGATCAAATCTAAGCTGTCTGAAGTGTTTTTCGAAAGTTATCAACATTTTTATGTTTGGCGTTCCGGAATCCACCTTATCTCAGGCTGAAAACGCGTTTTACGTATTGTGCCATAATATTGCAGGGAACCTTTAGAACATGAAATGTTCACCTCCCACTATAGCAGAAAGGGTCTTTCTAGTAGTTGCACATCAAATCTAAGCTGTCTGAAGTGTTTTTCCAAAGTTATCAACATTTTTATGTTTGGCGTTCTGGAACCCACCTTATCACAAGCTGAAAACGCGTTTTCTGCATTGTGCCATAACTTTGCAGGGAAGCTTCAGAACATGAAATTGTCACGTCCCACTATACCAGAAAGGGTCTTTCTAGTAGTTGCACATCAAATCTAAGCTGTCTGAAGTGTTTTTCGAAAGTTATGAACATTTTTATGTTTCGCGTTCCGTAATCATCCTTATCTCAGGATGAAAAATCGTTTTCTGCATTGTCCCATAACTTTCCATGGGAAGCTTCAGAACATGAAATTTTGACCTCCCACTGTAGCAGAAAGGGTCGTTCTAGTAGTTGCACATCAAATCTAAGCTGTCTGAAGTGTTTTTCGAAAGTTATCAACATTTTTATGTTTGGCGTTCCGGAACCCACCTTATCTCAAGCTGAAAACGCGTTTTCTGCATTGTGCCATAACTTTGCAGGGAAGCTTCAAAACATGAAATGTTCACCTCCCACTTTTGCAGGAAGGGTCTTTCTAGTAGTTGCACATCAAATCTAAGCTGTCTGAAGTGTTTTTAGAAAGTTATCAACATTTTTATGTTTAGCGTTCCGGAATCGACCTCATCTCAGGCTGAAAACGCGTTTCTACGCATTGTGCCATAATTTTGTACGGAAGCTTCAGAACATGAAATGTTCACCTCCCACTATAGCAGAAAGGGTCTTTCTATTAGTTGCACATCAAATCTCAGCTGTCTGAAGTGTTTTTCGAACGTTATCAACATTTTTATGTTTGGCGTTCCAGAATCGACTTTATATCACGATGAAAATGCATTTTCTGCATTGTCCCATAACTTTCCAGGGAAGCTTCAGAACATGAAATTTTGACCTCCCACTATAGCAGAAAGGTTCTATCTAGTAGTTGCACATCAAATCTAAGCTGTCTGAAGTGTTTTTCCAAAGTTATCGACATTTTTATGTTTGGCGTTCCTGAATCGACCTTATCTCAATCTGAAAGCGCATTTTACGCATTGTGCCATAACTTTGCAGGGAACCTTCAGAACATGAAATTTTAACCTCCCACTATAGCAGAAAGGGTCTTTCTAGTAGTTGCACATCAAATCTAAGCTGTCTGAAGTGTTGTTCCAAAGAAATCAACATTTTTACGATTGGCGTTCCGGAACCCACCTTATCTCAGGCTGAAAACGCGTTTTCTGCATTGTGCCATCACTCTGCAGCGAAGCTTCAGAGCATGAAATGTTCACCTCCCACTATAGTAGAAAGGGTCTTTCTAGGAGTTGCACATCAAATCTAAGCTGTCTGAAGTGTTTTTCGAAAGTTATCAACATTTTTATGTTTGGCGTTCCAGAATCGACCTTATCTCATGCTGAAAACGCGTTGTCTGCATGGTGCCATAACTTTGCATGGAAGCTTCCGAACATGAAATTTTAACCTCCCACTATAGCAGAAAGGGTCTTTCTAGTAGTTGCACATCAAATCTAAGCTGTCTGATGTGTTTTTCCAAAGTTATCAACATTTTTATGTATGGCGTTCCGGAATCGACCTTATCTCAGGCTGAAAACGCGTTTTACGCATTGTGCCATAACTTTGCAGGGAACCTTTAGAACATGAAATTTTCACGTCCCACTATAGCACAAAGGGTCTTTCCAGTAGTTGCACATCAAATCTAAGCTGTCTGAAGTGTTTTTCCAAAGTTTTCAACATTTTTATGTTTGGCGTTCGGGAACCCACCTTATTTCAAGCTGAAAACGCGTTTTCTGCATTGTGCCATAACTTTGCAGTAAACTTCAGAATAAGAAATTTTAACCTCCCACTATTGCAGAAAGGGTCTGTCTTGTAGTTGCACATCAAATCTAAGCTGTCTGAAATCTTTTTCCAAAGTTATCAACATTTTTATGTTTGCCGTTCTGGAACCCACCTTATCTCAGGCTGAAAACGCATTTTCTGCATTGTGCCATAACTTTGCAGGCACTCTTCAGAACATGAAATTTTCACATGCCACTATAGCAGAAAGGGTCTTTCTAGTAGTTGCACATCAAATCTAAGCTGTCTGAAGTGTTTTTCCAAAGTTTTCAAAATTTTTATGTTTGGCGTTCCGGAATCGACCATATCTCAGGCTGAAAACGCCTAGTCTGCATTGTGCCTTAACTTTGCAGGGAAGCTTCAGAGCATGAAATTTTCACCTCCCACTATAGCAGAAATTGTCTTTCTAGAAGTTGCACGTCAAATCTAAGCTGTCTGAAGTGTTTTTCCAAAATTTTCAACATTTTTATTTTTGGCGTTCCGGAACCCACCTCATCTCAGGCTGAAAACGTGTTTTCTGCATTGTGCCATAACTTTGCAGGGAAGCTTCAGAACATTAAATTTTCACCTCCCACTATGTCAGAAAGGATCTTTCTAGTCGTTGCCCATCACATCTAAGCTGTCTGAAGTGTTTTCCCAAAGTTAACAACATGTTTATGTTTGGCGTTCCGAAATCGACCTTATCTCAAGCTGAAAACGCGTTTTCTGCATTGTGCCATAACTTTGCAGGGAAGCTTCAGAACATCGAATTTTCACCACCCACTATAGCAGAAAGGGTCTTTCTCGTAGTTGCACATCAAATCGAAGCTGTCTGAAGTGTTTTTCCAAAGTTATCAACATTTTTCTGTTTGGCGTTTCGGAATCGACCTAATCTCAGGCTGAAAACGCGTTTTCGGAATTGTGCCATAACTTTGCACGGAAGCTTCAGAACATGAAGTTTTCACCTCCCACTATAGCAGAAAGGGTCTTTCTCATAGTTGCACGTCAAATCTAAGCTGTCTGATGTGTTTTTCCAAACTTATCATATTTTTTTGTTTGGCGTTCCGGTACCCACCTTATCTCAGGTTGAAAACGCGTTTTCTGCATTGTGCCATAACTTTGCAGGGAAGCTACAGAACATGAAATTTTCACCTCCCACTATAGCAGAAAGGGTCTTTCTCGTAGTTGCACATCAAATCTAAGCTGTCTGAAGTGTTTTTCCAAAGTTATCAACATTTTTATGTTTGGCGTTCTGGAACCCACCTTATCTCAGGCTGTAAATGCTTTTTTTGCATTGTGCCATAACTTTGCAGGGAAGCTTCAGAACATGAAATTTTCACCTGCCTCTACAGCAGAAAGGGTCTTTCTCATACTTGCACATCAAATCTAAGCTGTTTGAAGTGTTTTTCCAAAGTTATCAACATTTTTATGTTTGGCATTCCAGAATCGACCTTATCTCTGGCTGAAAACGCGTTTTCTGCATTGTGCCATAACTTTGCAGGGAACCTTCATAACATGAAATTTTCAACTCCCACTATAGCAGAAAGGCTTTTTCCAGTAGTTGCACATCAAATCTAAGCTGTCTGAAGTGTTTTTCCAAAGTTATCAACATTCTTATGTTTGGCGTTTCGGAATCAACCTTATCTCAGGCTGAAAACGCGTTTTCAGCATTGTGCCATCACTTTGCAGGAAAGCTTCAGAACATGAAATTTTGACCTCCCACTATAGCAGAAAGGGTCTTTCTAATAATTGCACATCAAATCTAAGCTGTCTGAAGTGTTTTTCCAAAGTTATCAACATTTTTATGTTTGGCGTTCTGGAACCCACCTGATCTCAGGCTGAAAACGCGTTTTACGCAATGTGCCCTAACTTTGCAGGAAAGCTTCAGAACATGAAATTTTCGACCTCCCTCTATAGCAGAAAGTGTCTTTCTAGTAGTTGCACATCAAATCTAAGCTGTCTGAAGTGTTTTTCGAAAGTTATCAACATTTTTATGTTTGGCGTTCCGGAATCGACCTTATCTCAGGATGAAAAATCGTTTTCTGCATTGTCCCATAACTTTGCAGGAAAGCTTCAGAACATGAAATTTTCACGTCCCACTATAACAGAAAGGGTCTTTCTAGTATTTGCACATCAAATCTAAGCTGTCTGAAATGTTTTTCCAAAGTTATCAACATTTTTATGTTTGGCGTTCCGGAATCGACCTTATCTCAGGATGAAAAATCGTTTTCTGCATTGTCCCATAACTTTGCAGGGAAGCTTCAGAACATGAAATTTTCACCTCCCACTATACCAGAAAGGGTCTTTCTAGTAGTTGCACCTCAAATCTAAGCTGTCGGGAAGTGTTTTTCGAAAGTTTTCAACATTTTTATGTTTGGTGTTCCTGAATCGACCTTATCTCAGGCTGAAAACGCGTTTCCTGCATTGTGCCATAACTTTGCAAGGAATCTTCAGAACATGAAATTTTCACCTCCCACTATAGCAGAAAGGGTCTTTCTAGTAGTTGCACATTAAATCTAAGCTGTCAGAAGTGTTTTTCCAAAGTTATCAACATTTTTATGTTTGGCATTCCGGAACCCACCTTATCTCAAGCTGAAAACGCGTTTTCTGCATAGTGCCATAACTTTGCAGGGAAGCCTCAGAACATGAAATGTTCACCTCCCACTATAGCAGAAAGGGTCTTTCTAGTAGTTGCACATCAAATCTAAGCTGTCTGAAGTGTTTTTCCAAAGTTATCAACATTTTTATGTTTGGCGTTCCGGAATCGACCTTATCTCAGGCTGAAAACGCGTTTTCGGCATTGTGCCATAACTTTGCTGGGAAGCTTCAGAACATGAAATTTTCACGTCCCACTATAGCAGAAAGGGTCTTTCTAGTAGTTGCGCATCAAATCTAAGCTGTCTGAAGTGTTTTTCAAAAGTTATGAACATTTTTATGTTTCGCGTTCCGTAATCGACCTTATCTCAGGATGAAAAATCGTTTTCTGCATTGTCCCATAACTTTCCATGCGAAGCTTCAGAACATGAAATTTTGACCTCCCACTATAGAAGAAAGGGTCTTTCTAGTAGTTGCACATCAAATCTAAGCTGTCTGAAGTGTTTTTCGAAAGTTATCAACATTTTTATGTTTGGCGTTCCGGAATCGACCTTATCTCAGGCTGAAAACGGGTTTTACGCATTGTGCCATAACTTTGCAGGTAAGCTTCAGAAAATGAAATTTTCACCTCCCACTATAGCAGAAAGGGTCTTTCTAGTAGTTGCACATTAAATCTAAGCTGTCAGAAGTGTTGTTCCAAAGTAATCAACATTTTTACGTTTGGCGTTTTGGAAACCACCTTATCTCAGGCTGAAAACGCGTTTTCTGCATTGTGCCGTAACTTCTCAGGGAAGCTTCAGAACATGAAATGTTCACCTCCCACTATAGCAGAAAGGGTCTTTCTAGTAGTTGCACATCAAATCTAAGCTGTCTGAAGTGTTTTTCCAAAGTTATCAACATTTTTATGTTTGGCGTTCCGGAACCCACCTTATCTCAAGCTGAAAACGCGTTTTCTGCATAGTGCCATAACTTTGCAGGGAAGCTTCAGAACATGAAATGTTCACCTCCCACTTTAGCAGAAAGGGTCTTTCTAGTAGTTGCACATCAAATCTAAGCTGTCTGTAGTGTTTTTCGAAACTTATGAACATTTTTATGTTTCGCGTTCCGTAATCGACCTTATCTCGCGATGAAAAATCGTTTTCTGCATTGTCCCATAACTTTCCATGGGAAGCTTCAGAACATGAAATGTTGACCTCCCACTATAGCAGAAAGGGTCTTTCTAGTAGTTGCACATCAAATCTAAGCAGTCTGAAGTGTTTTTCGAAAGTTATCAACATTTTTATGTTTGGCTTTCCGGAATCGACCTTATCTCATGCTGAAAACGCGTTGTACGCATTGTGCCATAACTTTGCAGGGAAGCTTCAGAAAATGAAATTTTCACCTCCCACTAAAGCAGAAAGGGTCTTTCTCGTAGTTGCACATCAAATCTAAGCTGTCTGAAGTGTTTTTCCAAAGTTATCAACATTTTTATGTTTGGCGTTCCGGAACCCACCTTATCTCAGGCTGAAAACGCGTTTTCTGCATTGTGCCATAACTTTGCTGGGAAGCTTCAGAACATGAAATTTTCAGGTCCCACAATAGCAGAGAGGGTCTTTCTAGTAGTTGCACATCAAATCTAAGCTGTCTGAAGTGTTTTTCGAAAGTTATCAACATTTTCACGTTTGGCGTTCCGGAATCGACTTTATCTCAGGATGAAAAATCGTTTTCTGCATTGTCCCATAACTTTGCAGGGAAGGTTCAGAACATGAAATTTTCACCTCCCACTATAGCAGAAAGGGTCTTTCTAGTAGTTGCACATCAAATCTAAGCTGTCTGAAGTGTTTTTCGAAACTTATGAACATTTTTATGTTTCGCGTTCCGTAATCGACCTTATCTCAGGATGAAAAATCGTTTTCTGCATTGTCCCATAACTTTCCATGGGAAGCTTCAGAACATGGAATTTTGACCTGCCACTATAGCAGAAAGGGTCTTTCTAGTAGTTGCACATCAAATCAAAGCTGTCTGAAGTGTTTTTCGAAAGTTATCAACATTTTTATGTTTGGCGTTCCGGAATCGACCTTATATCAGGCTGAAAACGCGTTTTACGCATTGTGCCATAACTTTGCAGGGAAGCTTCAGAAAATGAAATTTTCACCTCCCACTATAGCAGAAAGGGTCTTTCTAGTAGTTGCACATTAAATGTAAGCTGTCAGAAGTGTTGTTCCAAAGTAATCAACATTTTTACGTTTGGCGTTTTGGAAACCACCTTATCTCAGGCTGAAAACGCGTTTTCTGCATTGTCCCATAACTTTGCAGGGAAGCTTCAGAACATGAAATTTTCACCTCCCACTATAGCAGAAAGGGTCTTTCTAGTAGTTGCACATCAAATCTAAGCTGTCTGAAGCGTTTTTCGAAAGTTATGAACATTTTTATGTTTCGCGTTCCGTAATCGACCTTATCTCAGGATGAAAAATCGTTTTCTGCATTGTCCCATAACTTTCCATGGGAAGCTTCAGAACATGAAATTTTCACCTCCCACTATAGCAGAAAGGGTCTTTCTAGTAGTTTCACATCAAATCTAAGCTGTCTGAAGTGTTTTTCGAAAGTTATCAACATTTTTATGTTTGGCGTTCCGGAATCGACCTTATCTCAGGCTGAAAACGCGTTTTCTGCATTGTGCCATAACTTCTCAGGGAAGCTTCAGAACATGAAATGTTCACCTCCCACTATAGCAGAAAGGGTCTTTCTCGTAGTTGCACATCAAATCTAAGCTGTCTGAAGTGATTTTCCAAAGTTATCAACATTTTTATGTTTGGCGTTCCGGAACCCACCTTTTCTCAAGCTGAAAACGCGTTTTCTGCATAGTGCCATAACTTTGCAGGGAAGCTTCAGAACATGAAATGTTCACCTCCCACTATAGCAGAAAGGGTCTTTCTAGTAGTTGCACATCAAATCTAAGCTGTCTGAAGTGTTTTTCCAAAGTTATCATATTTCTATGTTTGGCGTTCCAGAATTGACCTTGTCTCATGCTGAAAACGTGTTTTCTGCATTGTGCCATAACTTTGCAGGGAAGTTTCAGAACATGAAATTTACACCTCCCACTATAGCAGAAATGGTCTTTCTAGTAGTTGCACATCAAATCTAAGCTGTCTGAAGTGTTTTTCCAAAGTTATCAACATTTTTATGCTTGGCGTTCCGAAACCCACCTTATCTCAGGCTGAAAACGCGTTTTCTGCATTGTGCCAAAACTTTGCAGGGAAGCTTCAGAACATGAAATTTTCATATCCCACTATAGCAGAAAGGGTCTTTCTAGTAGTTGCACATCAAATCTAAGCTGTCTGAAGTGTTTTTCCAAAGTTATAAACATTTTTATGTTTGGCATTACGGAATCGACCTTATCTCAGGCAGAATACGCGTTTTCTGCATTGTGCCATAACTTTGCAGGGAATCTTCAGAACATGAAATTTTCACCTCCCACTATAGCAGAAAGGGTCTTTCTAGTAGTTGCACATCAAATCTAAGCTGTTTGAAGTGTTTTTCCAAAGTTATCAACATTTTTATGTTTGGCGTTCCGGAACCCACCTTATTGAAAACGCCTTTTCTGCATTGTGCCATGACTTTGCAGGGAAGCTTCAGAACATTAAATTTTCAACTCCCACTATAGCAGAAAGGGTCTTTCTTGTAGTTGCACGTCAAATCTAAGCTGTCTGAAGTGTTTTTCCAAAGTAATCAACATTTTTATGTTTGGCATTCCAGAGTCCACCTTATCTCAGGCTGAAATCGCGTTTTCTTCATTGAGCCATAACTTTGCAGTGAAGCTTCAGAACATGAAATTTTCAACACCCACTATAGCAGAAAGGGTCTTTCTAGTAGTTGCACGTCAATTATAAGCTGTCTGAAGTGTTTTTCCAAAGTTATCAACATTTTTATGTTTGGCGTTCCGAAACCCACCTTATCTCACTCTGTAACCGCGTTTTCTGCATTGTGCCATAACTTTGGAGGGAAGCTTCAGAACATGAAATTTTAACCTGCCACGATCGCAGAAAGGGTCCTTCTAGTAGTTGCACATCAAATCTAACCTGTCTGAAGTGTTTTTCCAAAGTTATCAACAGTCTTATGTTTAGCGTTCCGGATCGCACCTTATTGAAAACGCCTTTTCTGCATTGTGCCATAACTTTGCAGGGAAACTTCAGAACATAAAATTTTCACCTCCCACAATAGCAGAAAGGGTCTTTCTAGTAGTTGCACATCAAATCTGAGCTGTCTGAAATGTTTTTCCAAAGTTATGAACATTTTTATGTTTGGCGTTCCGGAATCAACCTTATCACAGCCTGAAAACGAGTTTTCTGCTTTGTGCCATAACTTTGCAGGGAAGCATCAGAATATTAAATTTTCACCTCCCAATATTGCAGAAAGAGTCTGTCTTGTAGTTGAACATCAAAACTAAGCTGTCTGAAGTGTTTTTCAAAGTTATCAACATTTTTATGTTTGGCGTTCTGGAACCCATCATATCTCAGTCTGAAAACGACTTTTCTGGATTGTGCCATAACTTTGCAGGGAAGCCTCAGAACATGAATTTTTCACCTCCCACTATAGTAGAAAGGGTCTTTCTAGTAGTTGCAGATCAAATCTAAGCTGTCTGATATGTTTTTCCAAAGTTATCTACTTTTTTCTGTTTGGCGTTCTGGAATCGACCTCATCTCAGGAAGAAAACGCGTTTTCTGTATTGTGCCAAAACTTTTCAGGGAAGCTTCAGAATATGAAATTTTCACGTCCCACTATAGCAGAAAGGGTATTTCTAGTAGTTGCTCATCAATTCTAAGCTGTCTGTAGAGTTTTTCCTGAGTTATCAACATTTTCATGTTTGGCGTTCTGAAATCAACCTCATCTCAGGCTGAAAACGCGTTTTACGCATTGTGCCATAACTTTGCAGGGAAGCTTCACAACATGATATTTTCACCTCCCACTATAGCAGAAAGGGTCTTTCTAGTAGTTGCACATCAAATCTAAGCTGTCTGAAGTGTTTTTCCAAAGTTATCACCATTTTTATGTTTGGCGTTCCAGAAACAACCTTGTCTCAGGCTGAAAACGCGTTTTACGCAATTTGCCATAACTTTGCAGGAAAGCCTCAGAACATGAAATTTTCACCTCCCACTATAGCAGAAAGGGTCATTCCAGTAGTTGCACATCAAATCTTAGCTGTCTGATGAGTTGTTCCAAAGTTATCAACATTTTTTTGTTTGGCGTTCCGGAACTCACCTTATCTCACGCTTAAAATGCGTTTTCTGCATTGTGCCATAACTTTGCAGGGAAGCTTTAGAACATGAAATTTTCACCTCCCACTTCAGCAGAAAGGGTATTTCTAGTAGTTGCACATCAAATCTAAGCTGTCTGTAGAGTTTTTCCTGAGTTATCAACATTTTTATGTTTGGCGTTCCGGAATCGACCTTATCTCAGGCTGAAAACGCGTTTTCTACATTGTGCCATAACTTTGCAGGGAAGCGTCAGAACATGAAATTTTCACGTCCCACTATACCAGAAAGGGTCTTTCTAGTAGTTGCACAACAAATCTAAGCTGTCTAAAGTGTTTTTCGAAAGTTATCAACATTTTTATGTTTGGCGTTGTGGAACCCACCTTATCTCAGGCTGAAAACGCGTTTTCTGCATTGTGCCATAACTTTGCAAGGAAGCTTCAGAACATGAAATTTTCACCTCCCACTATAGCAGATAGGGTCTTTCGAGTAGTTGCATATCAAATCTAAGCTGTTTGAAGTGTTTTTCCAAAGTTATCAACATTCTTATGTTTGGCGTTCCGGAATCGACCTTAACTCAGGCTGTAAACGCGTTTTCTGCAATGTGCCATAACTTTGCAGGGAAGCTTCAGAACATGAAATTTTCAACTTTACTATAGCAGAAAGGCTCTTTCCAGCAGTTGCGCATCAAATCTAAGCTGTCTGAAGTGTTTTTCCAAAGTTATCAACATTTTTATGTTTGGCTTTCCGGAATCGACCTTATCTCAGGCTGAAAACGTATTTTCTGCATTGTGCCATAACTTTGCAGGGAAGCTTCAGAACATGAAATTTTCACCTCCAACTATAGCAAAAAGGGTTTTTCTAATAGTTGCACATCAAATCTAAGCTGTTTGAAGTGTTTTTCCAAAGTTATCAACATTTTTGTGTTTGGCGTTCCGGAACCCACCTTATCTCAGGCTGTAAACGCGTTTTCTGCATTGTGCCATAACTTTGGTGGGATGCTTCAGAACATGAAATTTTAACCTGCCACTATTGCAGAAAGGGTCCTTCTAGTAGTTTCACATCAAATCTAACCTATCTGAAATGTTTTTCCGAAGTTATCAACATTCTTATGTTTGGCGTTCGAGAATCAACCTTATCTCAGGCTGAAAACGCGTTTTCTGCATGGTGTCATCACTTTGCAGGAAAGCTGCAGAATATGAAATTTTCACCTCCCACTATAGCAGAAAGGGTCTTTCTCGTAGTTGCACATCAAATCTAAGCTGTTTGAAGTGTTTTTCGAAAGTTATCAACATTTTTATGTTTGCCGTTCCGGAATCGACCCTATCTCAGGCTGAAAACGCGATTTACGCATTCTGCCATAACTTTGCAGGGAAGCTTCTGAACATGAAATTTTCAAATCCCACTACAACAGAAAGGTTCTTTCTCGTACTTGCACATCAAATCTAAGCTGTCTGAAGTGTTTTTCGAAAGTTTTCAACATTTTTATGTTTGGTGTTCCTGAATCGACCTTATCTCAGGCTGAAAACGCGTTTTCTGCATTGTGCCATAACTTTGCAGGGAAGCTTCAGAACATGAAATTTTCACCTCCCACGATAGCAGAAAGGGTCTTTCGAGTAGTTGCACATCAAATCGAAGCTGTCTGAAGTGTTGTCCCAAAGTTATCAAAACTTTTATGTTTGCCGTTCCGGAATCAACCTTATCTCAGGCTGAAAACACGATTTACGCATTCTGCCATAACTTTGCAGGGAAGCTTCAGAACATGAAATGTTCACCTCTCACTATAGCAGAATGCGTCTTTCTAGTAGTTGCACATCAAATCTTAGCTGTCTGATGTGTTTTTCCAAACTTCTCAACATTTTTATGTTTGACGTTCTGAAATCAACCTCATCTCAGGCTGAAAACGCGTTTTACGCATTGTGCCATAACTTTGCAGGGAAGCTTCAGAACATGAAATTTTTACTTCCCACTATAGCAGAAAGGGTCTATCTAGTAGTTGCACATCAAATCTAAGCTGTCTGAAGTGTTTTTCCAAAGTTCTCAACATTTTTATGTTTGGCGTTCTGAAATAAACCTCATCTCATGCTGAAAACGCGTTTTACGCATTGTGCCATAACTTTGCAGGGAGACTTCAGAACATGAAATTTTAACATCCCACTATAGCAGAAAGGGTCTTTCTAGTTGTTGCACATCAAATCTAAGCTGTCTGAAGTGTTTTTCCAAAGTTATCAACATTCTTATGTTTGGCGTTCCGGAATCAACCTTATCTCAGGCTGAAAACGCGTTTTACGCATTGTGCCATAACTTTGCAGGAAAGCTTCAGAACATGAAATTTTCTACTCCCACTATAGCAGAAAGGGTCTTTCTAGTGGTTGCACATCAAATCTAAGCTGTCTGAAGTGTTTTTCCAAAGTTATCAATATTTTTATGTTTGGCGTTCCGGAATCGACCTTATCTCAGGCTGAAAACGCGTTACTTGCATTGTGGCATAACTTTGCAGGGAAGCTTCAGAACATGATATTTTCAACTCCCACTATAGCAGAAAGGGTCTTTCTCGTAGTTGCACATCAAATCTAAGCTGTCTGAAGTGTTTTTCGAAAGTTTTCAACATTTTTATGTTTGGTGTTCCTGAATCGACCTTATCTCCGGCTGAAAACGCGTTTTCTGCATTGTGATATAACTTTGCAGGGAAGCTTCAGAACATGAAATTTTAACCTGCCACTATAGCAGAAAGGGTCTTTCTAGTAGTTCCACATCAAATCCGAGCTGTTTGAAGTGTTTTTCCAAAGTTATCAACATTTTTATGTTTGGCGTTCCGGAATCAACCTTATCTCAGGCTGAAAACGAGTTTTCTGCATTGTGCCATAACTTTGCAGGGAAGCTTCAGAACATGAAATTTTCTCCTCCCACTATAGCATAAAGGGTCTCTCTAGTAGTTGCACATCAAATCTAAGCTGTCTGAAGTGTTTTTCGAAAGTTTTCAACATTTTTATGTTTGGTGTTCCTGAATCGACCTTATCTCCGGCTGAAAACGCGTTTTCTGCATTGTGATATAACTTTGCAGGGAAGCTTCAGAACATGAAATTTTAACCTGCCACTATAGCAGAAAGGGTCTTTCTAGTAGTTCCACATCAAATCCGAGCTGTTTGAAGTGTTTTTCCAAAGTTATCAACATTTTTATGTTTGGCGTTCCGGAATCAACCTTATCTCAGGCTGAAAACGAGTTTTCTGCATTGTGCCATAACTTTGCAGGGAAGCTTCAGAACATGAAATTTTCTCCTCCCACTATAGCATAAAGGGTCTCTCTAGTAGTTGCACATCAAATCTAACCTGTCTGAAGTGTTTTTCCAAAGTTATCAACATTTTTATGTTTGGCGTTCCGGAACCCACCTTTTGTCAGGCTGAAAATGCGTTTTCTGCATTGTGCCACAACTTTGCAGGGAAGCTTCAGAACATGAAATTTTAACCTCCCACTATAGCAGAACGGGTCTTTCTAGTAGTTGCACATCAAATCTAAGCGGTCTGAAGTGTTTTTCCAAAGTTAGCAACATTTTTATGTTTGCCGTTCTGAAATCAACGTCATCTCAGCCTGAAAACGAGTTTTACGCATTGTGCCAGAACTTTGCAGCGAAGCTTCAGAACATTAAATTTTCACCTCCCACTATAGCAGAAAGGGTCTTTCTCGTAGTTGCACATCAAATCTAAGCTGTCTGAAGTGTTTTTCCGAAGTTATTAACATTTTTATGTTTGGCGTTCCGGAATTGACCTTATCTCAGGCTGAAAACGCATGTTACGCATTGTGCCATAACTTTGCAGGAAAGCTTCAGAACATAAAAATTTCACCTCCCACTATAGCAGAAAGGGTCTTTCTAGTAGTTGCACATCAAATCTAAGCTGTCTGAAGTGTTTTTCCGAAGTTATCAACATTTTTATGTTTGGCGTTCCGGAATCGACCTTATGTGAGGCTGAAAACGCGTTTTCTGCATTGTGCCATAACTTTGCAGGGAAGCTTCAGAACAAAAATTTTTCACCTCCCACTATAGCAGAAAGGTTCTCTCTAGTAGTTGCACATCAAATCTAACCTGTCTGAAGTGTTTTTCCAAAGTTATCAACATTTTTATGTTTGGCGTTCCCGAATCGACCTTATGTGAGGCTGAAAACGCGTTTTCTGCATTGTGCCATAACTTTGCAGGGAAGCTTCAGAACAAAAAAATTTCACCTCCCACTATAGCAGAAAGGGTCTTTCGAGTAGTTGCACATCAAATCTAAGCTGTCTGAAGTGTTTTTCCAAAGTTAGCAACATTTTTATGTTTGCCGTTCTGAAATCAACGTCATCTCAGGCTGAAAACGAGTTTTACGCATTGTGCCATAACTTTGCAGGAAAGCTTCAGAACATGAAAATTTCACCTCCCACTATAGCAGAAAGGGTCTTTCTAGTAGTTGCACATCAAATCTAAGCTGTCTGAAGTGTTTTTCCGAAGTTATCAACATTTTTATGGTTGGCGTTCCGGAATCGACCTTATGTGAGGCTGAAAACGCGTTTTCTGCATTGTGCCATAACTTTGCAGGGAAGCTTCAGAACAAAAATTTTTCACCTCCCACTATAGCAGAAAGGGTCTCTCTAGTAGTTGCACATCAAATCTAACCTGTCTGAAGTGTTTTTCCAAAGTTATCAACATTTTTATGTTTGGCGTTCCGGAATCGACCTTATGTGAGGCTGAAAACGCGTTTTCTGCATTGTGCCATAACTTTGCAGGGAAGCTTCAGAACAAAAAAATTTCACCTCCCACTATAGCAGAAAGGGTCTTTCGAGTAGTTGCACATCAAATCTAAGCTGTCTGAAGTGTTTTTCCGAAGTTATTAACATTTTTATGTTTGGCGTTCCGGAATTGACCTTATCTCAGGATGAAAACGCATTTCACGCATTGTGCCATAACTTTGCAGGAAAGCTTCAGAACATGAAAATTTCACCTCCCACTATAGCAGAAAGGGTCTTTCTAGTAGTTGCACATCAAATCTAAGCTGTCTGAAGTGTTTTTCCGAAGTTATCAACATTTTTATGTTTGGCGTTCCGGAATCGACCTTATGTGTGGCTGAAAACGCGTTTTCTGCATTGTGCCAAAACTTTGCAGGGAAGCTTCAGAACAAAAATTTTTCACCTCCCACTATAGCAGAAAGGGTCTCTCTAGTAGTTGCACATCAAATCTAACCTGTCTGAAGTGTTTTTCCAAAGTTATCAACATTTTTATGTTTGGCGTTCCGGAATCGACCTTATGTGAGGCTGAAAACGCGTTTTCTGCATTGTGCCATAACTTTGCAGCGAAGCTTCAGAACATGAAATTTTCACCTCCCACTATAGCAGAAAGGGTCTTTCTCGTAGTTGCACATCAAATCTAAGCTGTCTGAAGTGTTTTTCCAAAGTTTTCAACATTTTTATGTTTGGTGTTCCTGAATCGACCTTATGTGAGGCTGAAAACGCGTTTTCTGCATTGTGCCATAACTTTGCAGGGAAGCTTCAGAACAAAAAAAATTCACCTCCCACTATAGCAGAAAGGGTCTTTCGAGTAGTTGCACATCAAATCTAAGCTGTCTGAAGTGTTTTTCCGAAGTTATTAACATTTTTTATGTTTGGCGTTCCGGAATTGACCTTATGTGAGGCTGAAAACAGGTTTTCTGCATTGTGACATAACTTTGCAGGGAAGCTTCAGAACATGAAATTTTCACCTCCCACGATAGCAGAAAGGCTCTTTCTAGTAGTTGCACATCAAATCTAAGCTGTCTAAAGAGCTTTTCCAAAGTTATCAATGTTTTTATGTTTGGCGTTCCGGAACCCACCTTATCTCAGCCTGAAAACGCGTTTTACATATTTTGCCATAACTTTGCAGGGAAGCTTCAGAACATGAAATTCTAACACCCCACTATAGCAGAAAGGGTCTTTCTAGTAGTTGCACATCAAATCTAGGCTGTCTGAAGTGTTTTTCCAAAGTTATCAACATTCTTATGTTTGGCGTTCCGGAATCAACCTTATCTCAGGCTGAAAACGCGTTTTCTGCATTGTGCCATAACTTTGCAGGGAACCTTCAGATCATGAAATGTTCATTTCCCACTATAGCAGAAAGGGTCTTTCTAGTAGTTGCACATCAAATCGAAGCTGTCTGAAGTGTTTTTCCAAAGTTATCAAAACTTTTATGTTTGCCGTTCCGGAATCAACCTTATCTCAGGCTGAAAACACGATTTACGCATTCTGCCATAACTTTGCAGGGAAGCTTCAGAACATGAAATGTTCACCTCTCACTATAGCAGAATGCGTCTTTCTAGTAGTTGCACATCAAATCTTAGCTGTCTGATGTGTTTTTCCAAACTTCTCAACATTTTTATGTTTGGCGTTCTGAAATCAACCTCATCTCAGGCTGAAAACGTGTTTTACGCATTGTGCCATAACTTTGCAGGGAAGCTTCAGAACATGAAATTTTAACTTCCCACTATAGCAGAAAGGGTCTATCTAGTAGTTGCACATCAAATCTAAGCTGTCTGAAGTGTTTTTCCAAAGTTCTCAACATTTTTATGTTTGGCGTTCTGAAATAAACCTCATCTCATGCTGAAAACGCGTTTTACGCATTGTGCCATAACTTTGCAGGGAGACTTCAGAACATGAAATTTTAACATCCCACTATAGCAGAAAGGGTCTTTCTAGTAGTTGCACATCAAATCTAAGCTGTCTGAAGTGTTTTTCCAAAGTTATCAACATTCTTATGATTGGCGTTCCGGAATCAACCTTATCTCAGGCTGAAAACGCGTTTTACGCATTGTGCCATAACTTTGCAGGAAAGCTTCAGAACATGAAATTTTCTACTCCCACTATAGCAGAAAGGGTCTTTCTAGTGGTTGCACATCAAATCTAAGCTGTCTGAAGTGTTTTTCCAAAGTTTTCAACATTTTTATGTTTGGTGTTCCTGAATCGACCTTATCTCCGGCTGAAAACGCGTTTTCTGCATTGTGATATAACTTTGCAGGGAAGCTTCAGAACATGAAATTTTAACCTGCCACTATAGCAGAAAGGGTCTTTCTAGTAGTTCCACATCAAATCCGAGCTGTTTGAAGTGTTTTTCCAAAGTTATCAACATTTTTATGTTTGGCGTTTCGGAATCAACCTTATCTCAGGCTGAAAACGAGTTTTCTGCATTGTGCCATAACTTTGCAGGGAAGCTTCAGAACATGAAATTTTCTCCTCCCACTATAGCATAAAGGGTCTCTCTAGTAGTTGCACATCAAATCTAACCTGTCTGAAGTGTTTTTCCAAAGTTATCAACATTTTTATGTTTGGCGTTCCGGAACCCACCTTTTGTCAGGCTGAAAATGCGTTTTCTGCATTGTGCCACAACTTTGCAGGGAAGCTTCAGAACATTAAATTTTAACCTCCCACTATAGCAGAACGGGTCTTTCTAGTAGTAGCACATCAAATCTAAGCTGTCTGAAGTGTTTTTCCAAAGTTAGCAACATTTTTATGTTTGCCGTTCTGAAATCAACGTCATCTCAGGCTGAAAACGAGTTTTACGCATTGTGCCAGAACTTTGCAGCGAAGCTTCAGAACATGAAATTTTCACCTCCCACTATAGCAGAAAGGGTCTTTCTCGTAGTTGCACATCAAATCTAAGCTGTCTGAAGTGTTTTTCCAAAGTTTTCAACATTTTTATGTTTGGTGTTCCTGAATCGATCTTATCTCAGGCTGAAAACGCATTTTACGTATTGTGCCATAACTTTGCAGGAAAGCTTCACAACATGAAAATTTCACCTCCCACTATAGCAGAAAGGGTCTTTCTAGTAGTTGCACATCTAATCTAAGCTGTCTGAAGTGTTTTTCCGAAGTTATCAACATTTTTATGTTTGGCGTTCAGGAATCGACCTTATGTGAGGCTGAAAACGCGTTTTCTGCATTGTGCCATAACTTTGCAGGGAAGCTTCAGAACAAAAATTTTTCACCTCCCACTATAGCAGAAAGGGTCTCTCTAGTAGTTGCACATCAAATCTAACCTGTCTGAAGTGTTTTTCCAAAGTTATCAACATTTTTATGTTTGGCGTTTCGGAATCGACCTTATGTGAGGCTGAAAACGCGTTTTCTGCATTGTGCCATAACTTTGCAGGGAAGCTTCAGAACAAAAAAATTTCACCTCCCACTATAGCAGAAAGGGTCTTTCGAGTAGTTGCACATCAAATCTAAGCTGTCTGAAGTGTTTTTCCAAAGTTTTCAACATTTTTATGTTTGGTGTTCCTGAATCGACTTTATCTCCGGCTGAAAACGCGTTTTCTGCATTGTGATATAACTTTGCAGGGAAGCTTCAGAACATGAAATTTTAACCTGCCACTATAGCAGAAAGGGTCTTTCTAGTAGTTCCACATCAAATCCGAGCTGTTTGAAGTGTTTTTCCAAAGTTATCAACATTTTTATGTTTGGCGTTTCGGAATCAACCTTATCTCAGGCTGAAAACGAGTTTTCTGCATTGTGCCATAACTTTGCAGGGAAGCTTCAGAACATGAAATTTTCTCCTCCCACTATAGCATAAAGGGTCTCTCTAGTAGTTGCACATCAAATCTAACCTGTCTGAAGTGTTTTTCCAAAGTTATCAACATTTTTATGTTTGGCGTTCCGGAACCCACCTTTTGTCAGGCTGAAAATGCGTTTTCTGCATTGTGCCACAACTTTGCAGGGAAGCTTCAGAACATTAAATTTTAACCTCCCACTATAGCAGAACGGGTCTTTCTAGTAGTAGCACATCAAATCTAAGCTGTCTGAAGTGTTTTTCCAAAGTTAGCAACATTTTTATGTTTGCCGTTCTGAAATCAACGTCATCTCAGGCTGAAAACGAGTTTTACGCATTGTGCCAGAACTTTGCAGCGAAGCTTCAGAACATGAAATTTTCACCTCCCACTATAGCAGAAAGGGTCTTTCTCGTAGTTGCACATCAAATCTAAGCTGTCTGAAGTGTTTTTCCAAAGTTTTCAACATTTTTATGTTTGGTGTTCCTGAATCGATCTTATCTCAGGCTGAAAACGCATTTTACGTATTGTGCCATAACTTTGCAGGAAAGCTTCACAACATGAAAATTTCACCTCCCACTATAGCAGAAAGGGTCTTTCTAGTAGTTGCACATCTAATCTAAGCTGTCTGAAGTGTTTTTCCGAAGTTATCAACATTTTTATGTTTGGCGTTCAGGAATCGACCTTATGTGAGGCTGAAAACGCGTTTTCTGCATTGTGCCATAACTTTGCAGGGAAGCTTCAGAACAAAAATTTTTCACCTCCCACTATAGCAGAAAGGGTCTCTCTAGTAGTTGCACATCAAATCTAACCTGTCTGAAGTGTTTTTCCAAAGTTATCAACATTTTTATGTTTGGCGTTTCGGAATCGACCTTATGTGAGGCTGAAAACGCGTTTTCTGCATTGTGCCATAACTTTGCAGGGAAGCTTCAGAACAAAAAAATTTCACCTCCCACTATAGCAGAAAGGGTCTTTCGAGTAGTTGCACATCAAATCTAAGCTGTCTGAAGTGTTTTTCCGAAGTTATTAACATTTTTATGTTTGGCGTTCCGGAATTGACCTTATCTCAGGCTGAAAACGCATGTTACGCATTGTGCCATAACTTTGCAGGAAAGCTTCAGAACATGAAAATTTCACCTCCCACTATAGCAGAAAGGGTCTTTCTAGTAGTTGCACATCAAATCTAAGCTGTCTGAAGTGTTTTTCCGAAGTTATCAACATTTTTATGTTTGGCGTTCCGGAATCGACCTTATGTGAGGCTGAAAACGCGTTTTCTGCATTGTGCCATAACTTTGCAGGGAAGCTTCAGAACAAAAATTTTTCACCTCCCACTATAGCAGAAAGGTTCTCTCTAGTAGTTGCACATCAAATCTAACCTGTCTGAAGTGTTTTTCCAAAGTTATCAACATTTTTATGTTTGGCGTTCCGGAATCGACCTTATGTGAGGCTGAAAACGCGTTTTCTGCATTGTGCCATAACTTTGCAGGGAAGCTTCAGAACAAAAAAAATTCACCTCCCACTATAGCAGAAAGGGTCTTTCGAGTAGTTGCACATCAAATCTAAGCTGTCTGAAGTGTTTTTTCAAAGTTAGCAACATTTTTATGTTTGCCGTTCTGAAATCAACGTCATCTCAGGCTGAAAACGAGTTTTACGCATTGTGCCATAACTTTGCAGGAAAGCTTCAGAACATGAAAATTTCACCTCCCACTATAGCAGAAAGGGTCTTTCTAGTAGTTGCACATCAAATCTAAGCTGTCTGAAGTGTTTTTCCGAAGTTATCAACATTTTTATGGTTGGCGTTCCGGAATCGACCTTATGTGAGGCTGAAAACGCGTTTTCTGCATTGTGCCATAACTTTGCAGGGAAGCTTCAGAACAAAAATTTTTCACCTCCCACTATAGCAGAAAGGGTCTCTCTAGTAGTTGCACATCAAATCTAACCTGTCTGAAGTGTTTTTCCAAAGTTATCAACATATTTATGTTTGGCGTTCCGGAATCGACCTTATGTGAGGCTGAAAACGCGTTTTCTGCATTGTGCCATAACTTTGCAGGGAAGCTTCAGAACAAAAAAATTTCACCTCCCACTATAGCAGAAAGGGTCTTTCGAGTAGTTGCATATCAAATCTAAGCTGTCTGAAGTGTTTTTCCGAAGTTATTAACATTTTTATGTTTGGCGTTCCGGAATTGACCTTATCTCAGGCTGAAAACGCATTTTACGCATTGTGCCATAACTTTGCAGGAAAGCTTCAGAACATGAAAATTTCACCTCCCACTATAGCAGAAAGGGTCTTTCTAGTAGTTGCACATCAAATCTAAGCTGTCTGAAGTGTTTTTCCGAAGTTATCAACATTTTTATGTTTGGCGTTCCGGAATCGACCTTATGTGTGGCTGAAAACGCGTTTTCTGCATTGTGCCAAAACTTTGCAGGGAAGCTTCAGAACAAAAATTTTTCACCTCCCACTATAGCAGAAAGGGTCTCTCTAGTAGTTGCACATCAAATCTAACCTGTCTGAAGTGTTTTTCCAAAGTTATCAACATTTTTATGTTTGGCGTTCCGGAATCGACCTTATGTGAGGCTGAAAACGCGTTTTCTGCATTGTGCCCTAACTTTGCAGCGAAGCTTCAGAACATGAAATTTTCACCTCCCACTATAGCAGAAAGGGTCTTTCTCGTAGTTGCACATCAAATCTAAGCTGTCTGAAGTGTTTTCCAAAGTTTTCAACATTTTTATGTTTGGTGTTCCTGAATCGACCTTATGTGAGGCTGAAAACGCGTTTTCTGCATTGTGCCATAACTTTGCAGGGAAGCTTCAGAACAAAAAAATTTCACCTCCCACTATAGCAGAAAGGGTCTTTCGAGTAGTTGCACATCAAATCTAAGCTGTCTGAAGTGTTTTTCCGAAGTTATTAACATTTTTTATGTTTGGCGTTCCGGAATTGACCTTATGTGAGGCTGAAAACGCGTTTTCTGCATTGTGACATAACTTTGCAGGGAAGCTTCAGAACATGAAATTTTCACCTCCCACGATAGCAGAAAGGCTCTTTCTAGTAGTTGCACATCAAATCTAAGCTGTCTAAAGAGTTTTTCCAAAGTTATCAATATTTTTATGTTTGGCGTTCCGGAACCCACCTTATCTCAGCCTGAAAACGCGTTTTACATATTTTGCCATAACTTTGCAGGGAAGCTTCAGAACATGAAATTTTAACACCCCACTATAGCAGAAAGGGTCTTTCTAGTAGTTGCACATCAAATCTAAGCTGTCTAAAGTGTTTTTCCAAAGTTATCAACATTCTTATGTTTGGCCTTCCGGAATCAACCTTATCTCAGGCTGAAAACGCGTTTTACGCATTGTGCCATAACTTTGCAGGAAAGCTTCAGAACATGAAATTTTCAACTCCCACTATAGCAGAAAGGGTCTTTCTAGTAGTTGCACATCAAATCTAAGCTGTCTGAAGTGTTTTTCCAAAGTTATCAATATTTTTATGTTTGGCGTTCCGGAATCGACCTTATCTCAGGCTGAAAACGCGTTTCCTGCATTGTGACATAACTATGCAGGGAAGCTTCAGAACATGAAATTTTCACCTCCCACTGTAGTAGAAAGGGTCTTTCTAGTAGTTGCACATCAAATCTAAGCTGTCTGAAGTGTTTTTCCAAAGTTATCAACATTTTTATGTTTGGCGTTCTGAAATCAACGTCATCTCAGGCTGAAAACGAGTTTTACGCATTGTGCCATAACTTTTCAGCGAAGCTTCAGAACATGAAATTTTCACCTCCCACTATAGCAGAAAGGGTGTTTCTCGTAGTTGCACATCAAATCTAAGCTGTCTAAAGAGTTTTTTCAAAGTTATCAATATTTTTATGTTTGGCGTTCCGGAATCGACCTTATCTCAGGCTGAAAACGCGTTTCCTGCATTGTGGCATAACTTTGCAGGGAAGCTTCAGAACATCGAATTTTCACTTCCACAATGGCAGAAATGGTCTTTCTAGTAGTTGTACATAAAATCTAAGCTGTCTGAAGTGTTTTTCCAGAATTATGAACATTTTCATGTTTGGCGTTCCGGAATCGACCTTATCTCAGGCTGAAAACGCGTTTTACGCATTGTGCCATAACTTTGCAGGAAAGCTTCAGAACATGAAATTTTCAACTCCCACTATAGCAGAAAGGGTCTTTCTAGTAGTTGCACATCAAATCTAAGCTGTCTGAAGAGTTTTTCCAAAGTTATCAATATTTTTATGTTTGGCGTTCCGGAATCGACCTTATCTCAGGCTGAAAACGCGTTTCCTGCATTGTGACATAACTTTGCAGGGAAGCTTCAGAACATGAAATTTTCACCTCCCACTATAGCAGAAAGGGTCTTTCTAGTAGTTGCACATCAAATCTAAGCTGTCTGAAGTGTTTTTCCAAAGTTATCAATATTTTTATGTTTGGCGTTCCGGAATCGACCTTATCTCAGGCTGAAAACGCGTTTCCTGCATTGTGACATAACTTTGCAGGAAAGCTGCAGAATATGAAATTTTCACCTCCCACTATAGCAGAAAGGGTCTTTCTAATAGTTGCACATTAAATCTGAGCTGTTTGAAATGTTTTTCCAAAGTTATAAACATTTTTATGTTTGGCGTTCCGGAATCAACCTTATCTCAGGCTGAAAACGCGTTTTCTGCATTGTGCCATAACTTTGCAGGGAAGCTTCAGAACATGAAATTTTCTCCTCCCACTATCGCATAAAGGGTCTCTCTAGTAGTTGCACATCAAATCTAACCTGTCTGAAGTGTTTTTCCAAAGTTATCAACATTTTTATGTTTGGCGTTCCGGAACCCACCTTTTGTCTGGCTGAAAATGCGTTTTCTGCATTGTGCCACAACTTTGCAGGGAAGCTTCAGAACATGAAATTTTAACCTCCCACTATAGCAGAAAGGGTCTTTCTAGTAGTTGCACATCAAATCTAAGCTGTCTGAAGTGTTTTTCCAAAGTTAGCAACATTTTTATGTTTGCCGTTCTGAAATCAACGTCATCTCAGGCTGAAAACGAGTTTTACGCATTGTGCAAGAACTTTGCAGCGAAGCTTCAGAACATGAAATTTTCACCTCCCACTATAGCAGAAAGGGTCTCTCTAGTAGTTGCACATCAAATCTAACCTGTCTGAAGTGTTTTTCCAAAGTTATCAACATTTTTATGTTTGGCGTTTCGGAATCGACCTTATGTGAGGTTGAAAACGCGTTTTCTGCATTGTGCCATAGCTTTGCAGGGACGCTTCAGAACAAAAAAATTTCACCTCCCACTATAGCAGAAAGGGTCTTTTGAGTAGTTGCACATCAAATCTAAGCTGTCTGAAGTGTTTTTCCGAAGTTATTAACATTTTTATGTTTGGCGTTCCGGAATTGACCTTATCTCAGGCTGAAAACGCATTTTACGCATTGTGCCATAACTTTGCAGGAAAGCTTCAGAACATGAAAATTTCACCTCCCACTATAGCAGAAAGGGTCTTTCTAGTAGTTGCACATCAAATCTAAGCTGTCTGAAGTGTTTTTCCGAAGTTATCAACATTTTTATGTTTGGCGTTCCGGAATCGACCTTATGTGAGGCTGAAAACGCGTTTTCTGCATTGTGCCATAACTTTGCAGGGAAGCTTCAGAACAAAAATTTTTCACCTCCCACCATAGCAGAAAGGGTCTCTCTAGTAGTTGCACATCAAATCTAACCTGTCTGAAGTGTTTTTCCAAAGTTATCAACATTTTTATGTTTGGCGTTCCGGAATCGACCTTATGGGAGGCTGAAAACGCGTTTTCTGCATTGTGCCATAACTTTGCTGGGAAGCTTCAGAACAAAAATTTTTCACCTCCCACCATTGCAGAAAGGGTCTCTCTAGTAGTTGCACATCAAATCTAACCTGTCTGAAGTGTTTTTCCAAAGTTATCAACATTCTTATGTTTGGCGTTCCGGAATCGACCTTATCTGAGGCTGAAAACGCGTTTCCTGCATTGTGGCATAACTATGCAGGGAAGCTTCAGAACATGAAATTTTCACCTCCCACTGTAGTAGAAAGGGTATTTCTAGTAGTTGCACATCAAATCTAAGCTGTCTGAAGTGTTTTTCCAAAGTTATCAACATTTTTATGTTTGGCGTTCTGAAATCAACGTCATCTCAGGCTGAAAACGAGTTTTACGCATTGTGCCATAACTTTGCAGCGAAGCTTCAGAACATGAAATTTTCACCTCCCACTATAGCAGAAAGGGTGTTTCTTGTAGTTGCACATCAAATCTAAGCTGTCTAAAGAGTTTTTTCAAAGTTATCAATATTTTTGTGTTTGGCGTTCTGAAATCAACGTCATCTCAGGCTGAAAACGAGTTTTACGCATTGTGCCATAACTTTGCAGCGAAGCTTCAGAACATGAAATTTTCACCTCCCACTATAGCAGAAAGGGTGTTTCTCGTAGTTGCACATCAAATCTAAGCTGTCTAAAGAGTTTTTTCAAAGTTATCAATATTTTTATGTTTGGCGTTCCGGAATCGACCTTATCTCAGGCTGAAAACGCGTTTCCTGCATTGTGGCATAACTTTGCAGGGAAGCTTCAGAACATCGAATTTTCACTTCCACAATGGCAGAAATGGTCTTTCTAGTTGTTGCACATAAAATCTATGCTGTCTGAAGTGTTTTTCCAGAATTATGAACATTTTCATGTTTGGCGTTCCGGAATCGACCTTATCTCAGGCTGAAAACGCGTTTTACGCATTGTGCCATAACTTTGCATAAAGCTTCAGAACATGAAAATTTCACCTCCCGCTATAGCAGAAAGGGTCTTTCTAGTAGTTGCACTTCAAATCTAAGCTGTCTGAAGTGTTTTTCCAAAGTTATCAACACTTTTATGTTTGGCGTTCCGGAATCAACCTTATCTCAGGCTGAAAACGCGTTTTACGCATTGTGCCATAACTTTGCAGGAAAGCTTCAGAACATGAAATTTTCAACTCCCACTATAGCAGAAAGGGTCTTTCTAGTAGTTGCACATCAAATCTAAGCTGTCTGAAGTGTTTTTCCAAAGTTATCAATATTTTTATGTTTGGCGTTCCGGAATCGACCTTATCTCAGGCTGAAAACGCGTTTCCTGCATTGTGACAGAACTTTGCAGGGAAGCTTCAGAACATGAAATTTTCACCTCCCACTATAGCAGAAAGGGTCTTTCTAGTAGTTGCACATCAAATCTAAGCTGTCTGAAGTGTTTTTCCAAAGTTATCAACATTCTTATGTTTGGCGTTCCGGAATCGACCTTATCTCAGGCTGAAAACGCGTTTTCTGCATTGTGGCATAACTATGCAGGGAAGCTTCAGAACATGAAATTTTCACCTCCCACTGTAGTAGAAAGGGTCTTTCTAGTAGTTGCACATCAAATCTAAGCTGTCTGAAGTGTTTTTCCAAAGTTATCAACATTTTTATGTTTGGCGTTCTGAAATCAACGTCATCTCAGGCTGAAAACGAGTTTTACGCATTGTGCCATAACTTTGCAGCGAAGCTTCAGAACATGAAATTTTCACCTCCCACTATAGCAGAAAGGGTGTTTCTCGTAGTTGCACATCAAATCTAAGCTGTCTAAAGAGTTTTTTCAAAGTTATCAATATTTTTATGTTTGGCGTTCCGGAATCGACCTTATCTCAGGCTGAAAACGCGTTTCCTGCATTGTGGCATAACTTTGCAGGGAAGCTTCAGAACATCGAATTTTCACTTCCACAATGGCAGAAATGGTCTTTCTAGTAGTTGCACATAAAATCTAAGCTGTCTGAAGTGTTTTTCCAGAATTATGAACATTTTCATGTTTGGCGTTCCGGAATCGACCTTATCTCAGGCTGAAAACGCGTTTTACGCATTGTGCCATAACTTTGCATAAAGCTTCAGAACATGAAATTTTCACCTCCCACTATAGCAGAAAGGGTCTTTCTAGTAGTTGCACATCAAATCTAAGCTGTCTGAAGTGTTTTTCCAAAGTTATCAACACTTTTATGTTTGGCGTTCCGGAATCGACCTTATCTCAGGCTGGAAACACGATTTACGCATTCTGCCATAACTTTGCAGGGAAGCTTCAGAACATGAAATTTTCATATCCCACTATAGCAGAAAGGGTCTTTCTAGTAGTTGCACATCAAATCTAAGCTGTCTGAAGTGTTTTTCCAAAGTTATCAACATTTTTACGTTTGGCGTTCCGGAATCGACCTTATCTCAGGCTGAAAACGCGTTTTCTGCATTGTTCCATAACTTTGCAGGGAAGCTTCAGAACATGAAATTTTAACCTCCCACTATAGCAGAATGCGTCTTTCTAGTAGTTGCACATCAAATCTAAGCTGTCTGAAGTGTTTTTCCAAAGTTATCAATATTTTTATGTTTGGCGTTCCGGAACCCACCTTATCTCAGCCTGAAAACGCGTTTTACATATTTTGCCATAACTTTGCAGGGAAGCTTCAGAACATGAAATTATAACACCCCACTATAGCAGAAAGGGTCTTTCTAGTAGTTGCACATCAAATCTAAGCTGTCTGAAGTGTTTTTCCAAAGTTATCAATATTTTTATGTTTGGCGTTCCGGAATCGACCTTATCTCAGGCTGAAAACGCGTTTCCTGCATTGTGGCATAACTTTGCAGGGAAGCTTCAGAACATGAAATTTTCACCTCCTACTATAGCAGAAAGGGTCTTTCTAGTAGTTGCACATCAAATCTAAGCTGTCTGAAGTGTTTTTCCAAAGTTATCAACATTCTTATGTTTGGCGTTCCGGAATCGACCTTATCTCAGGCTGAAAACGCGTTTCCTGCATTGTGGCATAACTTTGCAGGGAAGCTTCAGAACATGAAATTTTCACCTCCCACTGTAGCAGAAAGGGTCTTTCTAGTAGTTGCACATCAAATCTAAGCTGTCTGAAGTGTTTTTCCAAAGTTATCAACATTTTTATGTTTGGCGTTCTGGAACCCACCTTATCTCAGGCTGAAAACGCGTTTTCTGCATTGTGCCATAACTTTGCAGGGAAGCTTCAGAACATGAAAATTTCACCTCCCACTATAGCAGAAAGGGTCTTTCTAGTAGTTGCACATCAAATCTAAGCTGTCTGTAGAGTTTTTCCTGAGTTATCAACATTTTTATGTTTGGGGTTCCTGAATCGACCTTATCTCAGGCCGAAAACGCGTTTTCTGCATTGTGATATAACTTTGCAGGGAAGCTTCAGAACATGAAATTTTAACCTGCCACTTTAGCAGAAAGGGTCTTTCTAGTAGTTGCACATCAAATCTAACCTGTCTGAGGTGTTTTTCCAAAGTTATCAACATTTTTATGTTTGGCATTCCGAAACCCACCTTATCTCACTCTGTAAGCGCGTTTTCTGCATTGTGCCATACCTTTGGAGGAAAGCTTCAGAACATGAAATTTTAACCTGCCACCATAGCAGAAACGGTCCTTCTAGTAGTTGCACATCAAATCTAACCTGTCTGAAGTGTTTTTCCAAAGTTATAAACACTCTTATGTTTGGCGTTCCGTAATCAACCTTATCTCAGGCTCAAAACGCGTTCTCTGCATTGTGGCATCACTTTGCAGGAAAGCTGCAGAATATGAAATTTTCACCTGCCACTTTAGCAGAAAGGGTCTTTCTAGTAGTTGCACATCAAATCTAACCTGTCTGAAGTGTTTTTCGAAAGTTTTCAACGTTTTTATGTTTGGCGTTCCGGAACGCACCTTATTGAAAACGCCTTTTCTGCATTGTGCCATAACTTTGCAGGGAAACTTCAGAACATGAAATTTTCACCTCCCACTATAGCAGAAAGGGTCTTTCTAGTAGTTGCACATCAAATCTAAAATGTCTGAAGTGATTTTTCAAAGTTATCATATTTTTATGTTTGGCTTTCCGGAATTGACCTTGTCTCATGCTGAACACGAGTTTTCTGCATTGTGCCATAACTCTGCAGGGAAGCTTCAGAACAAGACATTTAAACATCCTACTATAGCAGAAAGGGTCTTTCTAGTAGTTGCACATCAAATCTAAGCTGTCTGAAGTGTTTTTCCAAAGTTCTCAAAATTTTTATGTTTGGTGTTCTGGAACCCACCTTATCTCAGGCTGAAAACGTGTTTTCTGCATTGTGCCATAACTTTGCAGGAAAGCTGCAGAACATGAAATTTTCACCTCCCACTATATCAGAAAGGGTCTTTCTAGTAGTTGCACATCAAATCTAACCTGTCTGAAGTGTTTTTCCAAAGTTATCAACATTTTTATGTTTGGCGTTCCGGAACCCACCTTTTGTCAGGTTGAAAATGCGTTTTCTGCATTGTGCCACAACTTTGCAGGGAAGCTTCAGAACATGAAATTTTAACCTCCCACTATAGCAGAACGGGTCTTTCTAGTACTTGCACATCAAATCTAAGCTGTCTGAAGTGTTTTTCCAAAGTTAGCAACATTTTTATGTTTGCCGTTCTGAAATCAGCGTCATCTCTGGCTGAAAACGAGTTTTACGCATTGTGCCAGAACTTTGCAGCGAAGCTTCAGAAGATGAAATTTTCACCTCCCACTATAGTAGAAAGGGTCTTTCTCGTAGTTGCACATCAAATCTAAGCTGTCTGAAGTGTTTTTCGAAAGTTTTCAACATTTTTATGTTTGGTGTTCCTGAATCGACCTTATCTCAGGCTGAAAACGCATTTCACGCATTGTGCCATAACTTTGCAGGAAAGCTTCAGAACATGAAAATCTCACCTCCCACTATAGCAGAAAGGGTCTTTCTATTAGTTGCACATCAAATCTAACCTGTCTGAAGTGTTTTTCCAAAGTTATCAACATTTTTATGTTTGGCGTTCCGGAATCAACCTTATCTCAGGCTGAAAACGCGTTTTCTGCATTGTGCCATAACTTTGCAGGGAAGCTTCAGATCATGACATTTTCTCCTCCCACTATAGCATAAAGGGTCTCTCGAGTAGTTGCACATCAAATCTAAGCTGTCTGAAGTGTTTTTCGGAAGTTATCAACATTTTTATGTTTGGCGTTCCGGAATCGACCTTATGTGAGGCTTAAAACGCGTTTTCTGCATTGTGCCAAAACTTTGCAGGGAAGCTTCAGAACATGAAATTTTCACCTCCCACAATGGCAGAAATGGTGTTTCTAGTAGTTGCACATCAAATCTAAGCTGTCTGAAGTGTTTTTCCTGAATTATGAACATTTTCATGTTTGGCGTTCCGGAATCGACCTTATCTCAGGCTGAAAACGCGTTTTACGCATTGTGCCATAACTTTGCAGGAAAGCTTCAGAACATGAAATTTTCACCTCCCACTATAGCAGACAGGGTCTTTCTAGTAGGTGCACATCAAATCGAAGCTGTCTGAAGTGTTTTTCCAAAGTTATCAACACTTTTATGTTTGGCGTTCCGGAATCGACCTTATCTCAGGCTGAAAATGCGTTTTCTGCATTGTTCCATAACTTTGCAGGGAAGCTTCAGAACATGAAATTTTAACCTCCCACTATAGCAGAATGCGTCTTTCTAGTAGTTGCACATCAAATCTAAGCTGTCTGAAGTGTTTTTCCAAAGTTATCAATATTTTTATGTTTGGCGTTCCGGAACCCACCTTATCTCAGCCTGAAAACGCGTTTTACATATTTTGCCATAACTTTGCAGGGAAGCTTCAGAACATGAAATTTTAACACCCCACTATAGCAGAAAGGTCTTTCTAGTAGTTGCACATCAAATCTAGGCTGTCTGAAGTGTTTTTCTAAAGTTATCAACATTCTTATGTTTGGCGTTCCGGAATCAACCTTATCTCAGGCTGAAAATGCGTTTTACGCATTGTGCCATAACTTTGCAGGAAAGCTTCAGAACATGAAATTTTCAACTCCCACTATAGCAGAAAGGGTCTTTCGAGTAGTTGCACATCAAATCTAAGGTGTCTGAAGTGTTTTTCCAAAGTTATCAACATTTTGATGTTTGGCGTTCCGGAATCGACCTTATGTGAGGCTGAACACGAGTTTTCTGCATTGTGCCATAACTTTGCAGGGAAGCTTCAGAACATGAAAATTTCACCTCCCACTATAGCAGAAAGGGCCTTTCTTGTAGGTGCACATCAAATCGAAGCTGTCTGAAGTGTTTTTCCAAAGTTATCAACACTTTTATGTTTGCCGTTCTGAAATCAACCTCATCTCAGGCTGAAAACGCGTTTTACGCATTGTGCCATAACTTTGTAGGGAAGCTTCAGAACATGATATTTTCACCTCCCACTACAGCAGAAAGGGTCTTTCTCGCAGTTGCACATCAAATCTAAGCTGTCTGAAGTGTTTTTCCAAAGTTATCAACACTTTTATGTTTGGCGTTCCGGAATCGACCTTATCTCAGGCTTAAAACACGATTTACGCATTCTGCCATAACTTTGCAGGGAAGCTTCAGAACATGAAATTTTCATATCCCACTATAGCAGAAAGGGTCTTTCTAGTAGTCTCACATCAAATCTTAGCTGTCTGAAGTGTTTTTCCAAAGTTCTCAACATTTTTATGTTTGGCGTTCTGAAATCAACCTCATCTCAGGTTGAAAACGCATTTTCTGCATTGTGCCATAACTTTGCAGGGAAGCTTCAGAACATGAAATTTTCACCTCCCACGATAGCAGAAAGGGTCTTTCGAGTAGTTGCACATCAAATCTAAGCTGTATGAAGTGTTTTTCCAAAGTTATCAACATTTTGATGTTTGGCGTTCCGGAATCGACCTTATCTGACGACGAAAACGCGTTTCTGCATTGTGCCGTAACTTTGCAGGTAAGCTCCAGAACATGAAATTTTCACCTCCCACTATACCAGAAAGGGTCTTTCTAGTACTTGCACATCAAATCTAAGCTGTATGAAGTGTTTTTCCGAAGTTATTAACATTTTTATGTTTGGCGTTCCGGAATTGACCTTATCTCAAGCTGAAAACGCGTTTTCTGAATTGTGCCATAACTTTGCAGGGAAGCTTCAGAACATGAAATTTTAACCTCCCACTATAGCAGAAAGGGTCTTTCTAGTAGTTGCACATCAAATCTTAGCTGTCTGAAGTGTTTTTCCAGAGTTATCAACATTTTTATGTTTGGTGTTCCGGAATCGACCTTATCTCAGGCTGAAAACACGATTTACGCATTGTGCCATAACTTTGTAGAGAAGCTTCAGAACATGATATTTTCACCTCCCACTACAGCAGAAAGGGTCTTTCTCGCAGTTGCACATCAAATCTAAGCTGTCTGAAGTGTTTTTCCAAAGTTATCAACACTTTTATGTTTGGCGTTCTGAAATCAACCTCATCTCAGGCTAAAAACGCGTTTTACGCATTGTGCCATAACTTTGCAGGAAAGCTTCAGAACATGAAATTTTCACCTCCCACGATAGCAGAAAGGGTCTTTCGAGTAGTTGCACATCAAATCTAAGCTGTCTGAAGTGTTTTTCCAAAGTTATCAACATTTTGATGTTTGGCGTTCCGGAATCGACCTTATCTGACGACGAAAACGCGTTTCTGCTTTGTGCCGTAACTTTGCAGGTAAGCTCCAGAACATGAAATTTTCACCTCCCACTATACCAGAAAGGGTCTTTCTAGTACTTGCACATCAAATCTAAGCTGTCTGAAGTGTTTTTCCGAAGTTATTAACATTTTTATGTTTGGCGTTCCGGAATTGACCTTATCTCAAGCTGAAAACGCGTTTTCTGCATTGTGCCATAACTTTGCAGGGAAGCTTCAGAACATGAAATTTTAACCTCCCACTATAGCAGAAAGGGTTTTTCTAGTAGTTGCACATCAAATCTTAGCTGTCTGAAGTGTTTTTCCAGAGTTATCAACATTTTTATGTTTGGTGTTCCGGAATCGACCTTATCTCAGGCTGAAAACACGATTTACGCATTCTGCCATAACTTTGCAGGGAAGATTCAGAACATGAAATTTTCATACCCCACTATAGCAGAAAGGGCCTTTCTAGTAGTCTCACATCAAATCTAAGCTGTCTGAAGTGTTTTTCCAAAGTTATCAACATTTTTATGTTTGGCGTTCTGGAAACCACCTTATCTCATGCTGAAAACAGGTTTTCTGCAATGTGCCATAACTTTGCAGGGAAGCTTCAGAACATGAAATGTTCACCTCCCACTATAGCAGAAAGGGTCTTTCTAGTAGTTGCACATCAAATCTAAGCTGTCTGAAGTGTTTTTCCAAAGTTATCAACATTTTTATGTTTGGCGTTCTGAAATCAACCTCATCTCAGGCTAAAAACGCGTTTTACGCATTGTGCCATACCTTTGCAGGAAAGCTTCAGAACATGAAATTTTCACCTCCCACTATAGCAGAAAGGGTCTTTCTAGTAGTTGCACATCAAATCTAAGCTGTCTGAAGTGTTTTTCCAAAGTTATCAACATTCTTATGTTTGGCGTTCCGGAATCGACCTTATCTCAGGCTGAAAACGCGTTTCCTGCATTGCGGAATAACTTTGCAGCGAAGCTTCAGAACAAGAAATTTTCACCTCCCACTGTAGCAGAAAGGGTCTTTCTAGTAGTTGCACATCAAATCTAAGCTGTCTGAAGTGTTTTTCCAAAGTTATGAACATTTTTATGTTTGGCGTTCTGGAACCCACCTTATCTCAGGCTGAAAACGCGTTTTCTGCATTGTGCCATAACTTTGCAGGGAAGCTTCAGAACATGAAATTTTAACCTCCCACTATAGCAGAATGCGTCTTTCTAGTAGTTGCACATCAAATCTTAGCTGTCTGAAGTGTTTTTCCAAAGTTCTCAACATTTTTATGTTTGGCGTTCTGAAATCAACCTCATCTCAGGCTGAAAACGCATTTTCTGCATTGTGCCATAACTTTGCAGGGAAGCTTCAGAACATGAAATTTTCACCTCCCACGATAGCAGAAAGGGTCTTTCGAGTAGTTGCACATCAAATCTAAGCTGTCTGAAGTGTTTTTCCAAAGTTATCAACATTTTGATGTTTGGCGTTCCGGAATCGACCTTATCTGACGACGAAAATGCGTTTTCTGCATTGTGCCGTAACTTTGCAGGTAAGCTCCAGAACATGAAATTTTCACCTCCCACTATACCAGAAAGGGTCTTTCTAGTACTTGCTCATCAAATCTAAGCTGTCTGAAGTGTTTTTCCGAAGTTATTAACATTTTTATGTTTGGCGTTCCGGAATCGACCTTATCTCAGGCTGAAAACACGATTTACGCATTCTGCCATAACTTTGCAGGGAAGATTCAGAACATGAAATTTTCATACCCCACTATAGCAGAAAGGGCCTTTCTAGTAGTCTCACATCAAATCTTAGCTGTCTGAAGTGTTTTTCCAAAGTTCTCAACATTTTTATGTTTGGCGTTCTGAAATCAACCTCATCTCAGGTTGAAAACGCATTTTCTGCATTATGCCATAACTTTGCAGGGAAGCTTCAGAACATGAAATTTTCACCTCCCACTATAGCAGAAAGGGTCTTTCGAGTAGTTGCACATCAAATCTAAGCTGTCTGAAGTGTTTTTCCAAAGTTATCAACATTTTGATGTTTGGCGTTCCGGAATCGACCTTATCTGACGACGAAAACGCGTTTTCTGCATTGTGCCGTAACTTTGCAGGTAAGCTCCAGAACATGAAATTTTCACCTCCCACTATACCAGAAAGGGTCTTTCTAGTACTTGCACATCAAATCTAAGCTGTCTGAAGTGTTTTTCCGAAGTTATTAACATTTTTATGTTTGGCGTTCCGGAATTGACCTTATGTGAGGCTGAACACGAGTTTGCTGCATTGTGCCATAACTTTGCAGGGAAGCTTCAGAACATGAAAATTTCACCTCCCACTATAGCAGAAAGGGCCTTTCTTGTAGGTGCACATCAAATCGAAGCTGTCTGAAGTGTTTTTCCAAAGTTATCAACACTTTTATGTTTGCCGTTCTGAAATCAACCTCATCTAAAGGTACGTACACACCGAACGCGACATTTCTGTCGCTGTAGCGCCAGTCGTCAGCAGCAGGTAGCTTGCTCAAGTCGTCATTAGTCGCCACCTGTCCGGATCGAAAGTAGGTCAGTCGCCGGAGGGCGTGGTCTCAAGTTGTTGTGGACGGTGGATTGAAGATGGCGGAGCCGGTGCTCAAACTATCGCTACTTATTAATTGAAAACATGGAAAAAGAGACGTCTCTCGTTTCGTAGCATTCGCCAGAGCCGCTCACACAGGTGAATTTAACTTCCTGCTCCAGCAGCGTCACCGGGATACGGCCGCTTCGTGCGGTACTTCAGGCGGAACCGCCGCGAGTTGGACGACCTGTTGGTCCGGATCAGTGGCCGAATACAGGACACCAAGTGCCGCGGTCTGTCCTCTGGCGAACGTCTGTCTTCGGTAAGCAACTCGATGTGTAGTTATGTACGGCGACTTGTGTCCAAGTCTTTCTGAACTGTCATCAGTTCATGAACTCCGCGGTCGTATCTGCTGTATGCTTGAAGTAATTTTCGGAGATATATAATCTGTCATCGTCAATAATTTGTACACTAAAGTCTTTTCAGTGAGCGCCACTTTGTGGTAATCAATGAATGCAACAGTTAAATGCATTGTGATGAAACAATTTATCCTAGATGCACTGTTGTATGGTTGATATATACTTTGTTAAATTATCACCAACATATATATGTTTACATATCCATGTATGGTTTATATTTTGCAGATCTTCGGTAACAGGAGACTCATCACCAACTGCTTCTGTGTTGGTGTGACGGTCTACTTCCAGGGGCTGACCAGAGGAAGTTCTTGCATATATATTTCATCTCTGCAATAAAACAAAGCTGTGTTCAATTCAATTTGTTGATATTTTGCAAAGTGCTTTTGATTTTATTATTTTCTGTGAATCCATTTTTCACAAAAAGAAATGTTCATTGTCAAACACTTTATTTGCAAAAATAAAGTAACCCCATTCATTTATACTCATTCAATACACACAGAATCACAGTCAAACTTGAAGTGAACTACGTAGGTGTGTTTTGAAGGATCTTCCTCAGAGGGACGAGGGTCAAGAGAGGCGGAGGAAGTGGGGCGGCATCCGGTTCTTTAATGAAACTGTGGCTACAAAGAAAATAAATGAAGGGTCCAAATGGTTTCAGTCAGCTGTTGTTTTGCTTGGTAAAGTAACATGTATATTTTAAATGTATGTGGAACCTGGAAGGAACGAGGACCTTGAAAACTGTGCCTTCTTCTGAGCTGGGTTTGTGGAGGGAGTACATTAGTAGATGTTTGAGCTCAGCTTCAGCATCGGGGGACCCCTTCCTCTGTTGGTCTCTTCCATCGGTGTCCTGCACATAATGAAAGTTGAGTCCAATTACATGCCATAGTGATGAGTACGAATAAATAAAATCTGTATAGGACAGCAATAGTTAACCTAAAGCAAGTCATGTCACTATGACAGTGCTTGAATGATGTAGAACAATAACATTTAATTAAAAAAATAGAATAATACTAGCAAATACTATTTCTACATACATCAGGAGCAGCAGTGGATGAGGAGGGGACAGTGGCAGGTGGAGGAGACGCAGCAGCACCAGGTGAGGCAGAGGGAGGTCCATCCTCCTCATCATCATCACCAACATCATGAGTGGATCCATCCTCCTCCTCTCCTTAATGACAGCATAGCGTGATTACATTATTGTACAAGCTATACAGAAAAAAGCTATACAGAAAGCTACATACATTTTTATATTTATATATTAATCTAATATTCAGAATGTCACCACTAAATGAACGTGCAAACCTACCTGCTACCTTGCTGCTGCAGCAGCTGCTGCCTCTCGACTCATGTTGGCTGAGGTCTCTCTTGGAGATGAAGGGCTCCAGAAGAGAGAGGACGGTGTAGAACGGTCACTTCACGGCACTACAGTAGATGCCGCTGACCACTCCGCTCCTCGGTCACCGTCCTCCCCTCATATAAACAGACCCTTCAGGACGTCTCATCTGAATTTAATTAAATCAGAAACAGTACTTATTTATCTCGTCGCCATACATACGTAGTTTCTACCGTCGCAGCGGTGCATTCGCCTCGTAAACTCGGTGGACATTGCGTTTAGGTGAACATAACTTTAGTAAACTTACGTAAATAAAGGTCTCAACTCACCAGGAACGCCACCGTTGTGGCGAACCTTCCCTCCGGACAAGATTCTTCCTATTTATGTTCCGGTGGAAATTAAAAAATACACGATTTGAGCCACTCTCAGGACGGCGGAAAGTCTGCTTGTAAACAACCGCAGCGATTTGCTTCTCCTCCGCCGGGACACGTCACTCGCGGATCTGGTCTCTGATTGGTCAACGCTCCGCAGGTGGTGAACTTCTGCGACTGTCGCTGAACCCCAGTTGTGTCGTCTTGAGTAGCCGGAGTCGCCGTATGTAGCTCAAATCTTGTAGCATTGCACACCCCAGTCGTGTCGCTGCCATGTTGGTCGCCGCTGGTCGCCGTCAGTCGCCCAACCCCATTGACTTTCTATGCAAATCAGTCGTGTCGCTCGCGGAAGTCGCGTTTGGTCTGTACGTACCGTAAGGCTGAAAACGCGTTTTACGCATTGTGCCATAACTTTGTAGGGAAGCTTCAGAACATGATATTTTCACCTCCCACTACAGCAGAAAGGGTCTTTTTCGCAGTTGCACATCAAATCTAAGCTGTCTGAAGTGTTTTTCCAAAGTTATCAACACTTTTATGTTTGGCGTTCCGGAATCGACCTTATCTCAGGCTTAAAACACGATTGACGCATTCTGCCATAACTTTTCAGGGAAGCTTCAGAACATGAAAATTTCACCTCCCACTATAGCAGAAAGGGTCTTTCTAGTAGTTGCACATCAAATCAAAGCTGTTTGAAGTGTTTTTCCAAAGTTATCAACACTTTTATGTTTGGCGTTCCGGAATCGACCTCATCTCAGGCTGAAAACACGATTTACGCATTCTGCCATAACTTTGCAGGGAAGCTTCAGAACATGAAATTTTCATATCCCACTATAGCAGAAAGGGTCTTTCTAGTAGTCTCACATCAAATCTAAGCTGTCTGAAGTGTTTTTCCAAAGTTATCAACATTTTTATGTTTGGCGCTCCGGAATCGACCTTATCTCAGGCTGAAAACAAGTTTTCTGCATTGTGCCATAACTTTTCAGGGAAGCTTCAGAACATGAATTTTTAACCTCCCACTATAGCAGAATGGGTCTTTCTAATAGTTGCACATCAAATCTTAGCTGTCTGAAGTGTTTTTCCAAAGTTATCAACATTTTTATGTTTGGAGTTCTGAAATCAACCTCATCTCAGGCTGAAAACGCGTTTTACGCATTGTGCCATAACTTTGCAGGGAAGCTTCAGAACATTAAATTTTCACCTCCCACTGTAGCAGAAAGGGTCTTTCTAGTAGTTGCACATCAAATCTAAGCTGTCTGAAGAGTTTTTCCAAAGTTATCAACATTTTTATGTTTGGCGTTCTGGAAACCACCTTATCTCAGGCGGAAAACAGGTTTTCTGCATTGTGCCGTAACTTTGCAGGTAAGCTCCAGAACATGAAATTTTCACCTCCCACTATACCAGAAAGGGTCTTTCTAGTACTTGCACATCAAATCTAAGCTGTCTGAAGTGTTTTTCCGAAGTTATTAACATTTTTATGTTTGGCGTTCCGGAATTGACCTTATGTGAGGCTGAACACGAGTTTTCTGCATTGTGCCATAACTTTGCAGGGAAGCTTCAGAACATGAAAATTTCACCTCCCACTATAGCAGAAAGGGCCTTTCTTGTAGGTGCACATCAAATCGAAGCTGTCTGAAGTGTTTTTCCAAAGTTATCAACACTTTTATGTTTGCTGTTCTGAAATCAACCTCATCTAAGGCTGAAAACGCGTTTTACGCATTGTGCCATAACTTTGTAGGGAAGCTTCAGAACATGATATTTTCACCTCCCACTACAGCAGAAAGGGTCTTTCTCGCAGTTGCACATCAAATCTAAGCTGTCTGAAGTGTTTTTCCAAAGTTATCAACACTTTTATGTTTGGCGTTCCGGAATCGACCTTATCTCAGGCTTAAAACACGATTGACGCATTCTGCCATAACTTTTCAGGGAAGCTTCAGAACATGAAAATTTCACCTCCCACTATAGCAGAAAGGGTCTTTCTAGTAGTTGCACATCAAATCAAAGCTGTTTGAAGTGTTTTTCCAAAGTTATCAACACTTTTATGTTTGGCGTTCCGGAATCGACCTCATCTCAGGCTGAAAACACGATTTACGCATTCTGCCAAAACTTTGCAGGGAAGCTTCAGAACATGAAATTTTCATATCCCACTATAGCAGAAAGGGTCTTTCTAGTAGTCCCACATCAAATCTAAGCTGTCTGAAGTGTTTTTCCAAAGTTATCAACATTTTTATGTTTGGCGCTCCGGAATCGACCTTATCTCAGGCTGAAAACGCGTTTTCTGCATTGTGCCATAACTTTGCAGGGAAGCTTCCGAACATGAATTTTTAACCTCCCACTATAGCAGAATGGGTCTTTCTAATAGTTGCACATCAAATCTTAGCTGTCTGAAGTGTGTTTCCAAAGTTATCAACATTTTTATGTTTGGAGTTCTGAAATCAACCTCATCTCAGGCTGAAAACGCGTTTTACGCATTGTGCCATAACTTTGCAGGGAAGCTTCAGAACATTAAATTTTCACCTCCCACTGTAGCAGAAAGGGTTTTTCTAGTAGTTGCACATCAAATCTAAGCTGTCTGAAGAGTTTTTCCAAAGTTATTAACATTTTTATGTTTGGCGTTCTGGAAACCACCTTATCTCAGGCGGAAAACAGGTTTTCTGCATTGTGCCATAACTTTGCAGGGAAGCTTCAGAACATGAAATTTCCACCTCCCACTATAGCAGAAAGGGTCTTTCTAGTAGTTGCACATCAAATCTAAGCGGTCTGAAGTGTTTTTCCAAAGTGATCAACATTTTTATGTTTGGCGTTCTGGAAATCACCATATCTCTGGCTGAAAACGCGTTTTCTGCATTGTGCCATAACTTTGCAGGGAGACTTCAGAACATGAAATTTTCTCCTCCCACTATAGCAGAAAGGGTATTTCTAGTAGTTGCACATCAAATCTAAGCTGTCTTGAAGTGTTTTTCTAAAGTTATCAACATTTTTATGTTTGGCGTTCCGGAACCCACCTTATCTCAGGCTGAAAACGCGTTTTATGCATTGTTACTTAACTTCGCAGGGAAGCTTCAGAACATGAAATTTTCAACTCCCACTATAACAGACAGGGTCTTTCTAGTAGTTGCACATCAATTCTAAGCAGTATGAAGTGTTTTTTTCCAAAATTATCAACATTTTTATGTTTGGCGTTCCGGAACCCACCTCATCTCAGGCTGAAAACGCATTTTCTGCTTTGTGCCATAACTTTGCTGGGAATCTTTAGAACATGAAATTTTAACCTCCCACAATAGCATAAAGGGTCTTTCTTGTAGTTGCACATCAAATCTATGCCGTCTGAATTGGTTTTCCAAAGTTATCAACATTTTAGTGTTTGGCGTTCCGGAACCCACCTTTTTTCAGGCTGAAAACGCATTTTCTGCATTGTGCCATAACTGTGCAGGGAAGCTTCAGAACATGAAATTTTCACCTCCCACAATAGCAGAAAGGGTCTTTCTAGTAGTTGCACATCAAATCTAAGCTGTCTGAAATGTTTTTTCCAAAGTTATCAACATTTTTATGTTTGGCGTTCCGGAACCCACCTTATCTCAGGCTGAAAACGCGTTTTCTGCATTGTGCCATAACTTTGCAGGGAAGCTTCAGAACATGGAATTTTAACCTCCCACTGTAGCAGAAAGGGTCTTTCTAGTAGTTGCACATCAAATCTAAGCTGTCTGAAGTGTTTTTCCAAAGTTGTCAACATTTTTATGTTTGGCGTTCCGGAACCCACCTTATGTCAGGCTGTAAACGCATTTTCTGCATTGTTCCTTAACTTTGCAGGGAAGCTTCAGAACATGAAATTTTCAACTCCCACTATAACAGACAGGGTCTTTGTAGTCGTTGCACATCAAATCTAAGCTGTCTAAAGTGTTTTTCGAAAGTTATCAACATTTTTATGTTTGGCGTTCCGGAACCCACCTTGTCTCAGGCTGAAAACGCGTTTTATGCATTGTGCCATAACTTTGAAGGAAAGCTTCAGAACATGAAAGTTTCACCTCCCACTATAGCAGAAAGGGTCTTTCAAGTAGTTACACATCAAATCTAAGCTGCCTGAAGTGTTTTTCCAAAGTTATCAACATTTTTATGTTTGGCGTTCCGGAACCCACCTTATCTCTGGCTGGAAATGCGTTTTCTGCTTTATGCCATAACTTTGCAGGGAAGCTTCAGAACATGAATTTTTAACCTCCCACTATGGCAGAATGGGTCTTTCTAATAGTTGCACATCAAATCTTAGCTGTCTGAAGTGTTTTTCCAAAGTTATCAACATTTTTATGTTTGGAGTTCTGAAATCAACCTCATCTCAGGCTGAAAACGCGTTTTCTGCATTGTGCCATAACTTTGCAGGGAAGCTTCAGAACATGGAATTTTAACCTCCCACTGTAGCAGAAAGGGTCTTTCTAGTAGTTGCACATCAAATCTAAGCTGTCTGAAGTGTTTTTCCAAAGTTGTCAACATTTTTATGTTTGGCGTTCCGGAACCCACCTTATGTCAGGCTGTAAACGCATTTTCTGCATTGTTCCTTAACTTTGCAGGGAAGCTTCAGAACATGAAATTTTCAACTCCCACTATAACAGACAGGGTCTTTGTAGTCGTTGCACATCAAATCTAAGCTGTCTAAAGTGTTTTTCGAAAGTTATCAACATTTTTATGTTTGGCGTTCCGGAACCCACCTTGTCTCAGGCTGAAAACGCGTTTTATGCATTGTGCCATAACTTTGAAGGAAAGCTTCAGAACATGAAAGTTTCACCTCCCACTATAGCAGAAAGGGTCTTTCAAGTAGTTACACATCAAATCTAAGCTGCCTGAAGTGTTTTTCCAAAGTTATCAACATTTTTATGTTTGGCGTTCCGGAACCCACCTTATCTCTGGCTGGAAATGCGTTTTCTGCTTTATGCCATAACTTTGCAGGGAAGCTTCAGAACATGAATTTTTAACCTCCCACTATAGCAGAATGGGTCTTTCTAATAGTTGCACATCAAATCTTAGCTGTCTGAAGTGTTTTTCCAAAGTTATCAACATTTTTATGTTTGGAGTTCTGAAATCAACCTCATCTCAGGCTGAAAACGCGTTTTACGCATTGTGCCATAACTTTGCAGGGAAGCTTCAGAACATTAAATTTTCACCTCCCACTGTAGCAGAAAGGGTTTTTCTAGTAGTTGCACATCAAATCTAAGCTGTCTGAAGAGTTTTTCCAAAGTTATCAACATTTTTATGTTTGGCGTTCTGGAAACCACCTTATCTCAGGCGGAAAACAGGTTTTCTGCATTGTGCCATAACTTTGCAGGGAAGCTTCAGAACATGAAATTTCCACCTCCCACTATAGCAGAAAGGGTCTTTCTAGTAGTTGCACATCAAATCTAAGCGGTCTGAAGTGTTTTTCCAAAGTTATCAACATTTTTATGTTTGGCGTTCTGGAAACCACCATATCTCAGGCTGAAAACGCGTTTTCTGCATTGTGCCATAACTTTGCAGGGAGACTTCAGAACATGAAATTTTCTCCTCCCACTATAGCAGAAAGGGTATTTCTAGTAGTTGCACATCAAATCTAAGCTGTCTTGAAGTGTTTTTCTAAAGTTATCAACATTTTTATGTTTGGCGTTCCGGAACCCACCTTATCTCAGGCTGAAAACGCGTTTTATGCATTGTTACTTAACTTCGCAGGGAAGCTTCAGAACATGAAATTTTCAACTCCCACTATAACAGACAGGGTCTTTCCAGTAGTTGCACATCAATTCTAAGCAGTATGAAGTGTTTTTTCCAAAATTATCAACATTTTTATGTTTGGCGTTCCGGAACCCACCTCATCTCAGGCTGAAAACGCATTTTCTGCTTTGTGCCATAACTTTGCTGGGAATCTTTAGAACATGAAATTTTAACCTCCCACAATAGCATAAAGGGTCTTTCTTGTAGTTGCACATCAAATCTATGCCGTCTGAATTGGTTTTCCAAAGTTATCAACATTTTAGTGTTTGGCGTTCCGGAACCCACCTTATCTCAGGCTGAAAACGCGTTTTCTGCATTGTGCCATAACTTTGCAGGGAAGCTTCAGAACATGGAATTTTAACCTCCCACTGTAGCAGAAATGGTCTTTCTAGTAGTTGCACATCAAATCTAAGCTGTCTGAAGTGTTTTTCCAAAGTTGTCAACATTTTTATGTTTGGCGTTCCGGAACCCACCTTATGTCAGGCTGTAAACGCATTTTCTGCATTGTTCCTTAACTTTGCAGGGAAGCTTCAGAACATGAAATTTTCAACTCCCACTATAACAGACAGGGTCTTTGTAGTCGTTGCACATCAAATCTAAGCTGTCTAAAGTGTTTTTCGAAAGTTATCAACATTTTTATGTTTGGCGTTCCGGAACCCACCTTGTCTCAGGCTGAAAACGCGTTTTATGCATTGTGCCATAACTTTGAAGGAAAGCTTCAGAACATGAAAGTTTCACCTCCCACTATAGCAGAAAGGGTCTTTCAAGTAGTTACACATCAAATCTAAGCTGCCTGAAGTGTTTTTCCAAAGTTATCAACATTTTTATGTTTGGCGTTCCGGAACCCACCTTATCTCTGGCTGGAAATGCGTTTTCTGCTTTATGCCATAACTTTGTTGGGAATCTTCAGAACATGAAATTTTAACCACCCACTGTAGCAGAAAGGCTCTTTCTAGTAGTTGCACATCAAATCTAAGCTGTCTGAAGTGTTTTTCCAAAGTTATCAACATTTTTATGTTTGGCGTTCCGGAACCCACCTTATCTCAGGCTGAAAACGCGTTTTGTGCATTGTTCCTTAACTTTGCAGGGAAGCTTCATAACATGAAATTTTCAACTCCCACTATAACAGACAGGGTCTTTGTAGTAGTTGCACATCATATCCAAGCTGTCTGAAGTGTTTTTCCAAAGTTATCAACGTTTTTATATTTGGCGTTCCGGAACCCACCTTATCTCAAGCTGAAAACGCGTTTTCTGCATTATGCCATAACTTTGTAGGAAAGCTTCAGAACATGAAAGTTTCACCTCACACTATAGCAGAAAGGGTCTTTCAAGTAGTTACACATCAAATCTAAGCTGTCTGAAGTGTTTTTCCAAAGTTATCAACATTTTTATGTTTGGCGTTCCGGAACCCACCTTATCCCTGGCTGGAAACGCGTTTTCTGCTTTATGCCATAACTTTGCTGGGAATCTTCAGAACATGAAATTTTAACCACCCACTGTAGCAGAAAGGCTCTTTCTAGTAGTTGCACATCAAATCTAAGCTGTCTGAAGTGTTTTTCCAAAGTTTTCAACATTCTTATGTTTGGCGTTCCGGAATCTACTTTTTCTCAGGCTGAAAACGCTTTTCACGCTTTGTGCCATAACTTTACAGGGAAGCTTCAGAAAATGAAATTTTCACCTCCCACTATAGCAGAAAAGGGGTTTTCTCGTAGTTGCATATCAACTCTCAGCTGTCTGAAGTGTTTTTCCAAAGTTATCAACATTTTTATGTTTGGCGTTCCGGAATCAACCTTATCTCAGGCTGAAAACGCATTTTCTGCATTGTGCCATAACTTTGCAGGGAAGCTTCAGAACATGAGATTTTCACCTCCCACTATAGCAGAAGGGGTCTTTCTAGTAGTTGCACATCAAATCTAATCTGTCTGAAGTGTTTTTCCAAAGTTATCAACATTTTTATGTTTGGCGTTCCGGAACCCACCTTATCTCAGGCTGAAAACGCGTTTTCTGCATTGTGCCATAACTTTGCAGGGAAGCTTCAAAACATGAAATTTTCACCTCCCACTATTGAAGAAAGTGTCTTTCTAGTAGTTGCACATAAAATCTAAGCTGTCTGAAGTGTTTTTCGAAAGTTATCAACATTTTTATATTTGGCGTTCCGGAACCCACCTTGTCTCAGGCTGAAAACGCGTGTTCTGCATTGTGCCATAACTTTGAAGGAAAGCTTCAGAACATGAAAGTTTCGCCTCCCACTATAGCAGAAAGGGTCTTTCTTGTAGTTGCACATCAAATCTAAGCTGTCTGAAGTGTTTTTCCAAAGTTATCAACATTTTTATTTTTGGCGTTACGGAAAACATCTTATCTCAGGCAGAAAACGCGTTTTCTGCATTGTGCCATAACTTTGAAGGAAAGCTTCAGAACGCGAAAGTTTCATCTACCACTATATCAGAAATTGTCTTTCTAGTAGTTGCACATCAAATCTAAGCTGTCTGAAGTGGTTTTCCAAAGTTATCAACATTTTTATGTTTGGCGTTCCGGAACCCACCTTATCTCAGGCTGAAAACGCATTTTCTGCATTGTGCCATAACTTTGAAGGTAAGCTTCAGAACATGAAAGTTTCACCTCCCACTTTTGCAGAAAGGGTCTTTCTAGTACTTGCACATCAAATCTAAGCAGTCTTATGTGTTTTTCCAAAGTTAATAACATTTTTATGTTTGGCGTTCCGGAATCGACCTTATCTCAGGCTGAAAACGCGTTTTACGCATTGTGCCATAACTTTGCAGGGAAGCTTCAGAACATGAAATTTTCAACTCCCACTATAACAGACAGGGTCTTTCTAGTAGTTGCAAATCAAATATAAGTTGTCTGAAGTGTTTCTCGAAAGTTATCAACATTTTGATGTTTGGCGTTCCGGAATCGACCTTATCTCAGGATGAAAAATCATTTTCTGCATTGTCCCATAACTTTCCAGGGAAGCTTCAGAACATGTCATTTTCACATCCCACTATAGCAGAAAGGGTCTTTCTAGTCGATGCACATCAAATCTAAGCTGTTTGACGTGTTTTTCCAAAGTTATCAACATTTTTAAGTTTGGCGTTCCGGAATCGACCTTATCTCAGGCTGAATACACGTTTTCTGCATTGTGCCATAACTTTGCAGGGAAGCTTCAGAACATGAAATTTTCACCTCCCACTGTAGCAGAAAGGGTCTTTCTAGTAGTTGCACATCAAATCTAAGCTGTCTGAAGTGTTTTTCCAAAGTTATCATATTTCTATGTTTGGCGTTCCACAATTGACCTTGTCTCATGCTGAAAACGTGTTTTCTGCATTGTGCCATAACTTTGCAGGGAAGTTTCAGAACATGAAATTTTCACCTCCCACTATAGCAGAAAGGGTCTTTCTAGTAGTTGCACATCAAATCTAAGCTGTCTGATGGGTTTTTCGAAAGTTATCAAAAATTTTTTGTTTTGCGTTCCGGAACCCACCTTATCACAGGCTGAAAACGCTTTTTCTGCCTTGTGCCATAACTTTGCATGGAAGCTTCAGAACATGACATTTTCACATCCCACTATAGCAGAAAGGGTCTTTCTAGTAGTTGCACATCAAATCTAAGCTGTTTGAAGTGTTTTTCCAAAGTTATCAACATTTTTATGTTTGGCGTTCCGGAACCCACCTTATCTCAGGCTGTGAGCGCGTTTTCTGCATTGTGCCATAACTTTGGAGGAAAGCTTCAGAACATGAAATTTTCAATTCCCATTATAGCAGAAAGGGTCTTTGTCGTACTTGCACTTCAAATCTAATCTGTCTGAAGTGTTTTTTGAAAGTTTTCAACATTTTTGTGTTTGGCGTTCCGCAATCGACCTTGTTTCAGGCTGAAAACGCGTTTTCTGCAATGTGCCATAACTTTGCGGGGAAGCTTCAGAACATGACATTTTCAACTCCCACTATAGCAGAAAGGGTCTTTCTAGTAGTTGCACATCAAATCTATTCTGTCTGAAGTGTTTTTCCAAAGTTATCAATATTTTTATGCTTGGCGTTCTGAAACCCACCTTATCTCAGGCTGAAAACGCGTTTCCTGCATTGTGCCATAACATTGCAGGGAAGCTTCAGAACATGACATTTTCACATCCCACTATAGCAGAAAGGGTCTTTCTAGTACATGCACATCAAATCCAAGCTGTTTGACGTGTTTTTCCAAAGTTATCAACATTTTTATGTTTGGCGTTCCGGAATCGACCTTATCTCAGGCTGAATACACGTTTTCTGCATTGTGCCATAACTTTGCAGGGAAGCTTCAGAACATGAAATTTTCACCTCCCACTGTAGCAGAAAGGGTCTTTCTAGTGGTTGCACATCAAATCTAAGCTGTCTGAAGTGTTTTTCCAAAGTTATCATATTTCTATGTTTGGCGTTCCAGAATTGACCTTGTCTCATGCTGAAAACGTGTGTTCTGCATTGTGCCATAACTTTGCAGGGAAGTTTCAGAACATGAAATTTACACCTCCCACTATAGCAGAAATGGTCTTTCTAGTAGTTGCACATCAAACCTAAGCTGTCTGAAGTGTTTTTCCAAAGTTATCAACATTTTTATGCTTGGCGTTCCGAAACCCACCTTATCTCAGGCTGAAAACACGTTTTCTGCATTGTGCCATAACTTTGCAGGGAAGCTTCAGAACATGAAATTTTCACCTCCCACTATTGCAGAAAGTGTCTTTCTAGTAGTTGCACATCAAATCTAAGCTGTCTGATGGGTTTTTCGAAAGTTATCAACATTTTTTTGTTTTGCGTTCCGGAACCCACCTTATCACAGGCTGAAAACGCTTTTTCTGCCTTGTGCCATAACTTTGCAGCGAAGCTTCAGAACATGACATTTTCACATCCCACTATAGCAGAAAGGGTCTTTCTAGTAGTTGCACATCAAATCTAAGCTGTTTGAAGTGTTTTTCCAAAGTTATCAACATTTTTATGTTTGGCGTTCCGGAACCCACCTTATCTCAGGCTGTGAGCGCGTTTTCTGCAATGTGCCATAACTTTGGAGGAAAGCTTCAGAACATGAAATTTTCAATTCCCATTATAGCAGAAAGGGTCTTTGTCGTACTTGCACTTCAAATCTAAACTGAAGTGTTTTTTGAAAGTTTTCAACATTTTTGTGTTTGGCGTTCCGCAATCGACCTTATTTCAGGCTGAAAACGCGTTTTCTGCAATGTGCCATAACTTTGCGGGGAAGCTTCAGAACATGACATTTTCAACTCCCACTATAGCAGAAAGGGTCTTTCTAGTAGTTGCACATCAAATCTAAGCTGTCTGAAGTGTTTTTCCAAAGTTATCAATATTTTTATGCTTGGCGTTCTGAAACCCACCTTATCTCAGGCAGAAAACACGTTTCCTGCATTGTGCCATAACATTGCAGGGAAGCTTCAGAACATGACATTTTTACATCCCACTATAGCAGAAAGGGTCTTTCTAGTAGATGCACATCAAATCTAAGCTGGTTGACGTGTTTTTCCAAAGTTATCAACATTTTTTTGTTTTGCGTTCCGGAACCCACCTTATCACAGGCTGAAAACGCTTTTTCTGCCTTGTGCCATAACTTTGCAGGGAAGCTTCAGAACATGACATTTTCACATCCCACTATAGCAGAAAGGGTCTTTCTAGTAGTTGCACATCAAATCTAAGCAGTTTGAAGTGTTTTTCCAAAGTTATCAACATTTTTGTGTTTGGCGTTCCGGAATCAACCTTATCTCAGGCTGAAAACGCCTATTCTGCATTGTGCCATAACTTTGCACGGAAGCTTCAGAACATGAAATTTTCACCTCCCACTGTAGCAGAAGGGGTCTTTCTAGTAGTTGCACATCAAATCTAAGCTGTCTGAAGTGTTTTTCAAAATTTATCATATTTTTGTATTTGGCGTTCCGGAATTGACCTTGTCTCATGCTGAATACGTGTTTTCTGCATTGTGCCATAACTTTGCAGGGAACTTTCAGAACTTGAAATTTTCACCTCCCACTATAGCAGAAATGGTCTTTCTAGTAGTTGCACATCAAATGTAAGCTGTGTGAAGTGTTTTTCCAAAGTTATCAACATTTTGATGCTTGGCGTTCCGAAACCCACCTTATCTCAGGCTGAAAACGCGTTTTCTGCATTGTGCCATAACTTTGCAGAGAAGCTTCAGAACATGAAATTTTCACCTCCCACTATAGCAGAAAGGGTCTTTCTAGTAGTTGCACATCAAATCTAAGCTGTTTGAAGTGTTTTTCCAAAGTTATCAACATTTTTATGTTTGGCGTTCCGGAACCCACCTTATTGAAAACGCGTTTTCTGCATTGTGCCATAACTTTGCAGGGAAGCTTCAGAACATTAAATTTTCAACTCCCACTATAGCAGAAAGGGTCTTTCTTGTAGTTGCACGTCAAATCTAAGCTGTCTGAAGTGTTTTTCCACAGTTATCAACATTTTTATGTTTGGCATTCCAGAATCGACCTTATCTCAGGCTGAAAACGCGTTTTCTGCATTGTGATATAACTTTGCAGGGAAGCTTCAGAACATGAAATTTTCAACTCCCACTACAGCAGAAAGGGTCTTTCTAGTAGTTGCTTGTCAAATATAAGCTGTCTGAAGTGTTTTTCCAAAGTTATCAACATTTTTATGTTTGGCGTTCCGAAACCCACCTTATCTCACTCTGTAAGCGCGTTTTCTGCATTGTGCCATACCATTGGAGGAAAGCTTCAGAATATGAAATTTTCACCTCCCACTGTAGCAGAAAGGGTCTTTCTTGTGGTTGCACAACAAATTTAAGCTGTCTGAAGTGTTTTTCGAAAGTTCTCAAAATTTTTATGTTTGGCGTTTTGGAACCCACCTTATCTCAGGCTGAAAACGCGTTTTCTGCATTGTGCCATAACTTTGCAGGACAGCTGCAGAATATGAAATTTTCACTTCCCACTATAGCGGAAAGGGTCTTTCTAGTAGTTGCACATCAAATTTGAGCTGTTTGAAGTGTTTTTCCAAAGTTATCAACATTTTTATGTTTGGCGTTCCGGAATCAACCTTATCTCAGGCTGAAAACGCGTTTTCTGCATTGTGCCATAACTTTGCAGGGAAGCTTCAGAACATGAAATTTTCTCCTCCCACTATAGCATAAAGGGTCTCTCTAGTAGTTGCACATCAAATCTAAGCTGTTTGAAGTGTTTTTCCAAAGTTATCAACATTTTTATGTTTGGCGTTCCGGAATCAACCGTATCTCAGGCTGAAAACGCTTTTTCTGCCTTGTGCCATAACTTTGCATGGAAGCTTCAGAACATGACATTTTCACATCCCACTATAGCAGAAAGGGTCTTTCTAGTAGTTGCACATCAATTCTAAGCTGTTTGAAGTGTTTTTCCAAAGTTATCAACATTTTTACGTTTGGCGTTCCGGAACCCACCTTATCTCAGGCTGTGAGCGCGTTTTCTGCATTGTGCCATAAGTTTGGAGGAAAGCTTCAGAACATGACATTTTCAACTCCCACTATAGCAGAAAGGGTCTTTCTAGTAGTTGCACATCAAATCTATTCTGTCTGAAGTGTTTTTCCAAAGTTATCAATATTTTTATGCTTGGCGTTCTAAAACCCACCTTATCTCAGGCTGAAAACGCGTTTCCTGCATTGTGCCATAACATTGCAGGGAAGCTTCAGAACATGACATTTTCACATCCCACTATAGCAGAAAGGGTCTTTCTAGTAGATGCACATCAAATCTAAGCTGTTTGACGTGTTTTTCCAAAGTTATCAACATTTTTATGTTTGGCGTTCCGGAATCGACCTTATCTCAGGCTGAATACACGTTTTCTGCATTGTGCCATAACTTTGCAGGGAAGCTTCAGAACAAGAAATTTTCACCTCCCACTGTAGCAGAAGGGGTCTTTCTAGTAGTTGCACATCAAATCTAAGCTGTCTGAAGTGTTTTTCCAAAGTTATCATATTTCTATGTTTGGCGTTCCAGAATTGACCTTGTCTCATGCTGAAAACGTGTGTTCTGCATTGTGCCATAACTTTGCAGGGAAGTTTCAGAACATGAAATTTACACCTCCCACTAAAGCAGAAATGGTCTTTCTAGTAGTTGCACATCAAACCTAAGCTGTCTGAAGTGTTTTTCCAAAGTTATCAACATTTTTATGCTTGGCGTTCCGAAACCCACCTTATCTCAGGCTGAAAACACGTTTTCTGCATTGTGCCATAACTTTGCAGGGAAGCTTCAGAACATGAAATTTTCACCTCCCACTATTGCAGAAAGTGTCTTTCTAGTAGTTGCACATCAAATCTAAGCTGTCTGATGGGTTTTTCGAAAGTTATCAACAATTTTTTGTTTCGCGTTCCGGAACCTACCTTATCTCAGGCTGTGAGCGCGTTTTCTGCAATGTGCCATAACTTTGGAGGAAAGCTTCTGAACATGAAATTTTCAATTCCCATTATAGCAGAAAGGGTCTTTGTCGTACTTGCACTTCAAATCTAAACTGAAGTGTTTTTTGAAAGTTTTCAACATTTTTGGGTTTGGCGTTCCGCAATCGACCTTATTTCAGGCTGAAAACGCGTTTTCTGCAATGTGCCATAACTTTGCAGGGAAGCTTCAGAACATTAAATTTTCAACTCCCACTATAGCATAAAGGGTCTCTCTAGTAGTTGCACATCAAATTTGAGCTGTTTGAAGTGTTTTTCCAAAGTTATCAACATTTTTATGTTTGGCGTTCCGGAATCAACCTTATCTCAGGCTGAAAACGCGTTTTCTGCATTGTGCCATAACTTTGCAGGGAAGCTTCAGAACATGAAATTTTCTCCTCCCACTATAGCATAAAGGGTCTCTCTAGTAGTTGCACATCAAATCTAAGCTGTTTGAAGTGTTTTTCCAAAGTTATCAACATTTTTATGTTTGGCGTTCCGGAATCAACCTTATCTCAGGCTGAAAACGCTTTTTCTGCCTTGTGCCATAACTTTGCATGGAAGCTTCAGAACATGACATTTTCACATCCCACTATAGCAGAAAGGGTCTTTCTAGTAGTTGCACATCAATTCTAAGCTGTTTGAAGTGTTTTTCCAAAGTTATCAACATTTTTACGTTTGGCGTTCCGGAACCCACCTTATCTCAGGCTGTGAGCGCGTTTTCTGCATTGTGCCATAACTTTGGAGGAAAGCTTCAGAACATGACATTTTCAACTCCCACTATAGCAGAAAGGGTCTTTCTAGTAGTTGCACATCAAATCTATTCTGTCTGAAGTGTTTTTCCAAAGTTATCAATATTTTTATGCTTGGCGTTCTGAAACCCACCTTATCTCAGGCTGAAAACGCGTTTCCTGCATTGTGCCATAACATTGCAGGGAAGCTTCAGAACATGACATTTTCACATCCCACTATAGCAGAAAGGGTCTTTCTAGTAGATGCACATCAAATCTAAGCTGTTTGACGTGTTTTTCCAAAGTTATCAACATTTTTATGTTTGGCGTTCCGGAACCCACCTTATCTCAGGCTGTGAGCGCGTTTTCTGCAATGTGCCATAACTTTGGAGGAAAGCTTCTGAACATGAAATTTTCAATTCCCATTATAGCAGAAAGGGTCTTTGTCGTACTTGCACGTCAAATCTAAACTGAAGTGTTTTTTGAAAGTTTTCAACATTTTTGTGTTTGGCGTTCCGCAATCGACCTTATTTCAGGCTGAAAACGCGTTTTCTGCAATGTGCCATAACTTTGCGGGGAAGCTTCAGAACATGACATTTTCAACTCCCACTATAGCAGAAAGGGTCTTTCTAGTAGTTGCACATCAAATCTAAGCTGTTTGAAGTGTTTTTCCAAAGTTATCAACATTTTTATGTTTGGCGTTCCGGAACCCACCTCATTGAAAACGCCTTTTCTGCATTGTGCCATAACTTTGCAGGGAAGCTTCAGAACATTAAATTTTCAACTCCCACTGTAGCAGAAAGGGTCTTTCTTGTAGTTGCACGTCAAATCTAAGCTGTCTGAAGTGTTTTTCCAAAGTTATCAACATTTTTATGTTTGGCATTCCAGAATCGACCTTATCTCAGGCTGAAAACGCGTTTTCTGCATTGTGATATAACTTTGCAGGGAAGCTTCAGAACATGAAATTTTCAACTCCCACTACAGCAGAAAGGGTCTTTCTAGTAGTTGCACGTCAAATATAAGCTGTCTGAAGTGTTTTTCCAAAGTTATCAACATTTTTATGTTTGGCGTTCCGAAACCCACCTTATCTCACTCTGTAAGCGCGTTTTCTGCATTGTGCCATACCTTTGGAGGAAAGCTTCAGAATATGAAATTTTCACCTCCCACTATAGCAGAAAGGGTCTTTCTAGTGGTTGCACAACAAATTTAAGCTGTCTGAAGTGTTTTTCGAAAGTTCTCAAAATTATTATGTTTGGCGTTTTGGAACCCACCTTATCTCAGGCTGAAAACGCGTTTTCTGCATTGTGCCATAACTTTGCAGGACAGCTGCAGAATATGAAATTTTCACTTCCCACTATAGCAGAAAGGGTCTTTCTAGTAGTTGCACATCATATTTGAGCTGTTTGAAGTGTTTTTCCAAAGTTATCAACATTTTTATGTTTGGCGTTCCGGAATCAACCTTATCTCAGGCTGAAAACGCGTTTTCTGCATTGTGCCATAACTTTGCAGGGAAGCTTCAGAACATGAAATTTTCTCCTCCCACTATAGCATAAAGGGTCTCTCTAGTAGTTGCACATCAAATCTCAGCTGTTTGAAGTGTTTTTCCAAAGTTATCAACATTTTTATGTTTGGCGTTCCGGAATCAACCTTATCTCAGGCTGAAAACACTTTTTCTGCCTTGTGCCATAACTTTGCATGGAAGCTTCAGAACATGACATTTTCACATCCCACTATAGCAGAAAGGGTCTTTCTAGTAGTTGCACATCAATTCTAAGCTGTTTGAAGTGTTTTTCCAAAGTTATCAATATTTTTATGCTTGGCGTTCTGAAACCCACCTTATCTCAGGCTGAATACACGTATTCTGCATTGTGCCATAACTTTGCAGGGAAGCTTCAGAACATGAAATTTTCACCTCCCACTGTAGCAGAAGGGGTCTTTCTAGTAGTTGCACATCAAATCTAAGCTGTCTGAAGTGTTTTTCCAAAGTTATCATATTTCTATGTTTGGCGTTCCAGAATTGACCTTGTCTCATGCTGAAAACGTGTGTTCTGCATTGTGCCATAACTTTGCAGGGAATTTTCAGAACATGAAATTTACACCTCCCACTATAGCAGAAATGGTCTTTCTAGTAGTTGCACATCAAACCTAAGCTGTCTGAAGTGTTTTTCCAAAGTTATCAACATTTTTATGCTTGGCGTTCCGAAACCCACCTTATCTCAGGCTGAAAACACGTTTTCTGCATTGTGCCATAACTTTGCAGGGAAGCTTCAGAACATGAAATTTTCACCTCCCACTATTGCAGAAAGTGTCTTTCTCGTAGTTGCACATCAAATCTAAGCTGTCTGATGGGTTTTTCGAAAGTTATCAACAATTTTTTGTTTTGCGTTCCGGAACTCACCTTATCACAGGCTGAAAACGCTTTTTCTGCCTTGTGCCATAACTGTGCAGGGAAGCTTCAGAACATGACATTTTCACATCCCACTATAGCAGAAAGGGTCTTTCTAGTAGTTGCACATCAAATCTAAGCTGTTTGAAGTGTTTTTCCAAAGTTATCAACATTTTTATGTTTGGCGTTCCGGAACCCACCTTATCTCAAGCTGTGAGCGCGTTTTCTGCAATGTGCCATAACTTTGGAGGAAAGCTTCAGAACATGAAATTTTCAATTCCCATTATAGCAGAAAGGGTCTTTGTCGTACTTGCACTTCAAATCTAAACTGAAGTGTTTTTTGAAAGTTTTCAACATTTTTGTGTTTGGCGTTCCGCAATCGACCTTATTTCAGCCTGAAAACGCGTTTTCTGCAATGTGCCATAACTTTGCACGGAAGCTTCAGAACATGAAATTTTCACCTCCCACTGTAGCAGAAAGGGTCTTTCCAGTAGTTGCACATCAAATCTAAGCTGTCTGAAGTGTTTTTCAAAATTTATCATATTTTTGTATTTGGCGTTCCGGAATTGACCTTGTCTCATGCTGAATACGTGTTTTCTGCATTGTGCCATAACTTTGCAGAGAAGTTTCAGAACTTGAAATTTACACCTCCCACTATAGCAGAAATGGTCTTTCTAGTAGTTGCACATCAAATGTAAGCTGTGTGAAGTGTTTTTCCAAAGTTATCAACATTTTGATGCTTGTCGTTCCGAAACCCACCTTATCTCAGGCTGAAAACGCGTTTTCTGCATTGTGCCATAACTTTGCAGAGAAGCTTCAGAACATGAAATTTTCACCTCCCACTATAGCAGAAAGGGTCTTTCTAGTGGTTGCACAACAAATTTAAGCTGTCTGAAGTGTTTTTCGAAAGTTCTCAAAATTATTATGTTTGGCGTTTTGGAACCCACCTTATCTCAGGCTGAAAACGCGTTTTCTGCATTGTGCCATAACTTTGCAGGACAGCTGCAGAATATGAAATTTTCACTTCCCACTATAGCAGAAAGGGTCTTTCTAGTAGTTGCACATCATATTTGAGCTGTTTGAAGTGTTTTTCCAAAGTTATCAACATTTTTATGTTTGGCGTTCCGGAATCAACCTTATCTCAGGCTGAAAACGCGTTTTCTGCATTGTGCCATAACTTTGCAGGGAAGCTTCAGAACATGAAATTTTCTCCTCCCACTATAGCATAAAGGGTCTCTCTAGTAGTTGCACATCAAATCTCAGCTGTTTGAAGTGTTTTTCCAAAGTTATCAACATTTTTATGTTTGGCGTTCCGGAATCAACCTTATCTCAGGCTGAAAACACTTTTTCTGCCTTGTGCCATAACTTTGCATGGAAGCTTCAGAACATGACATTTTCACATCCCACTATAGCAGAAAGGGTCTTTCTAGTAGTTGCACATCAATTCTAAGCTGTTTGAAGTGTTTTTCCAAAGTTATCAATATTTTTATGCTTGGCGTTCTGAAACCCACCTTATCTCAGGCTGAATACACGTATTCTGCATTGTGCCATAACTTTGCAGGGAAGCTTCAGAACATGAAATTTTCACCTCCCACTGTAGCAGAAGGGGTCTTTCTAGTAGTTGCACATCAAATCTAAGCTGTCTGAAGTGTTTTTCCAAAGTTATCATATTTCTATGTTTGGCGTTCCAGAATTGACCTTGTCTCATGCTGAAAACGTGTGTTCTGCATTGTGCCATAACTTTGCAGGGAATTTTCAGAACATGAAATTTACACCTCCCACTATAGCAGAAATGGTCTTTCTAGTAGTTGCACATCAAACCTAAGCTGTCTGAAGTGTTTTTCCAAAGTTATCAACATTTTTATGCTTGGCGTTCCGAAACCCACCTTATCTCAGGCTGAAAACACGTTTTCTGCATTGTGCCATAACTTTGCAGGGAAGCTTCAGAACATGAAATTTTCACCTCCCACTATTGCAGAAAGTGTCTTTCTCGTAGTTGCACATCAAATCTAAGCTGTCTGATGGGTTTTTCGAAAGTTATCAACAATTTTTTGTTTTGCGTTCCGGAACTCACCTTATCACAGGCTGAAAACGCTTTTTCTGCCTTGTGCCATAACTGTGCAGGGAAGCTTCAGAACATGACATTTTCACATCCCACTATAGCAGAAAGGGTCTTTCTAGTAGTTGCACATCAAATCTAAGCTGTTTGAAGTGTTTTTCCAAAGTTATCAACATTTTTATGTTTGGCGTTCCGGAACCCACCTTATCTCAAGCTGTGAGCGCGTTTTCTGCAATGTGCCATAACTTTGGAGGAAAGCTTCAGAACATGAAATTTTCAATTCCCATTATAGCAGAAAGGGTCTTTGTCGTACTTGCACTTCAAATCTAAACTGAAGTGTTTTTTGAAAGTTTTCAACATTTTTGTGTTTGGCGTTCCGCAATCGACCTTATTTCAGCCTGAAAACGCGTTTTCTGCAATGTGCCATAACTTTGCACGGAAGCTTCAGAACATGAAATTTTCACCTCCCACTGTAGCAGAAAGGGTCTTTCCAGTAGTTGCACATCAAATCTAAGCTGTCTGAAGTGTTTTTCAAAATTTATCATATTTTTGTATTTGGCGTTCCGGAATTGACCTTGTCTCATGCTGAATACGTGTTTTCTGCATTGTGCCATAACTTTGCAGAGAAGTTTCAGAACTTGAAATTTACACCTCCCACTATAGCAGAAATGGTCTTTCTAGTAGTTGCACATCAAATGTAAGCTGTGTGAAGTGTTTTTCCAAAGTTATCAACATTTTGATGCTTGTCGTTCCGAAACCCACCTTATCTCAGGCTGAAAACGCGTTTTCTGCATTGTGCCATAACTTTGCAGAGAAGCTTCAGAACATGAAATTTTCACCTCCCACTATAGCAGAAAGGGTCTTTCTAGTAGTTGCACATCAAATCTAAGCTGTTTGAAGTGTTTTTCCAAAGTTATCAACATTTTTATGTTTGGCGTTCCGGAACCCACCTTATTGAAAACGCCTTTTCTGCATTGTGCCATAACTTTGCAGGGAAGCTTCAGAACATTAAATTTTCAACTCCCACTATAGCAGAAAGGGTCTTTCTAGTAGTTGCACATCGAATCTGAGCTGTTTGAAGTGTTTTTCCAAAGTTATCAACATTTTTATGTTTGGCGTTCCGGAATCAACCTTATCTCAGGCTAAAAACGCGTTTTCTGCATTGTGCCATAACTTTGCAGGGAAGCTTCAGAACAAGAAATTTTCACCTCCCACTATATCAGAAAGGGTCTTTCTAGTAGTTGCACATCAAATCTAAGCTGTTTGAAGTGTTTTTCGAAAGTTATCAACATTTTTATGTTTGGCGTTCCGGAATGGACCTTATCTCAGGCTGAAAACACGATTTACGCATTCTGCCATTACTTTGCAGGAAAGCTTCAGAACATGAATTTTTACCTCCCACTATAGCAGAAAGGGTCTTTCTAGTAGTTGCTCATCAAATCTAATCTGTTTCAAGTGTTTTTCCAAAGTTATCAACATTTTTATGTTTGGCGTTCTGAAATCAACCTCATCTCAGGCTGAAAACGAGTTTTACGCATTGTGCCATAACTGTGCAGCGAAGCTTCAGAACATGAAATTTTAACTTCCCACTATAGCAGAAAGGGTCTTTCTAGTAGTTGCACATCAAATCTAAGCTGTCGAAATTGTTTTTCCAAAGTTATCAACATTCTTATGTGTGGCGTTCCGGAATCAACCTTATCTCAGGCTGAAAACGCGTTTTCTGCATGGTGTCATCACTTTGCAGGAAAGCTGCAGAATATGAAATTTTCACCTCCCACTATAGCAGAAAGGGTCTTTCTAGTAGTTGCACAACAAATCTAAGCTGTTTGAAGTGTTTTTCGAAAGTTATCAACATTTTTACGTTTGGCGTTCCGGAATGGACCTTATCTCAGGCTGAAAACACGATTTACGCATTCTGCCATAACTTTGCAGGAAAGCTTCAGAACATGAATTTTCACCTCCCACTATAGCAGAAAGGGTCTTTCTAGTAGTTGCTCATCAAATCTAATCTGTTTCAAGTGTTTTTCCAAAGTTATCAACATTTTTATGTTTGGCGTTCTGAAATCAACCTCATCTCAGGCTGAAAACGAGTTTTACGCATTGTGCCACAACTGTGCAGCGAAGCTTCAGAACATGAAATTTTAACTTCCCACTATAGCAGAAAGGGTCTTTCTAGTAGTTGCACATCAAATCTAAGCTGTCGAAATTGTATTTCCAAAGTTATCAACATTCTTATGTTTGGCGTTTCGGAATCAACCTTATCTCAGGCTGAAAACGCGTTTTACGCTTTGTGCCATAACTTTGCAGGAAAGCTTCAGAACATGACATTTTCTACTCCCACTATAGCAGAAAGGGTCTTTCTAGTGGTTGCACATCAAATCAAAGCTGTCTGAAGTGTTTTTCCAAAGTTATCAATATTTTTATGTTTGGCGTTCCGGAATCGACCTTATCTCAGGCTGAAAACGCGTTTCTTGCATTGTGGCATAACTTCGCAGGGAAGCTTCAGAACATGAAATTTTCACCTCCCACTGTAGCAGAAAGGGTCTTTCTAGTAGTTGCACATCAAATCTAAGCTGTCTGAAGTGTTTTTCCAAAGTTATCAACACTTTTATGTTTGGCGTTCCGGAATCGACCTTATCTCAGGCTGAAAACGCGTTTAACGCATGGTGCCATAACTTTGCAGGGAAGCTTCAGAACATCGAATTTTAACCTGCCACTATTGCAGAAAGGGTCCTTCTAGTAGTTGCACATCAAATCTAACCTGTCTGAAGTGTTTTTCGAAAGTTATCAACATTTTTATGTTTGGCGTTCCGGAATGGACCTTATGTCAGGCTGAAAACACGATTTACGCATTCTGCCATAACTTTGCAGGAAAGCTTCAGAACATGAATTTTCACCTCCCACTATAGCAGAAAGGGTCTTTCTAGTAGTTGCACATCAAATCTAATCTGTTTGAAGTGTTTTTCCAAAGTTATCAACATTTTTATGTTTGGCGTTCTGAAATCAACCTCATCTCAGGCTGAAAACGAGTTTTTCGCATTGTGCCACAACTTTGCAGCGAAGGTTCAGAACATGAAATTTTAACTTCCCACTATAGCAGAAAGGGTCTTTCTAGTAGTTGCACATCAAATCTAAGCTGTCGAAATTGTTTTTCCAAAGTTATCAACATTTTTATGTTTGGCGTTCTGGAACCCACCTTATCTCAAGCTAAAAACGCGTTTTCTGGATAGTGCCATAACTTTGCAGGGAGACTTCAGAACATGAAATTTTAACATCCCACTATAGCAGAAAGGGTCTTTCTAGAAGTTGCACATCAAATCTAAGCTGTCGAAATTGTATTTCCAAAGTTATCAACATTCTTATGTTTGGCGTTCCGGAATCAACCTTATCTCAGGCTGAAAACGCGTTTTACGCATTGTGCCATAACTTTGCAGGAAAGCTTCAGAACATGAAATTTTCTACTCCCACTATAGCAGAATGGGTCTTTCTAGTGGTTGCACATGAAATCAAAGCTGTCTGAAGTGTTTTTCCAAAGTTATCAATATTTTTATGTTTGGCGTTCCGGAATCGACCTTATCTCAGGCTGAAAACGCGTTTCTTGGATTGTGGCATAACTTTGCAGGGAAGCTTCAGAACATGAAATTTTCACCTCCCACTGTAGCAGAAAGGGTCTTTCTAGTAGTTGCACATCAAATCTAAGCTGTCTGAAGTGTTTTTCCAAAGTTATCAACACTTTTATGTTTGGCGTTCCTGAATCAACCTTATCTCAGGCTGAAAACGCGTTTTATGCATTGTGCCATAACTTTGCAGGGAAGCCTCAAAACATGAAATTTTCAGCTCCCACTATAGCAGAAAGGGTCTTTCTCGTAGTTGCAGATCAAATCTAAGCTGTCTGAAGTGTTTTTCCAAAGTTATCAACATTTTTATGTTTGGCGTTCTGGAACCCACCTTATCTCAGGCTGAAAACGCGTTTTCTGCATTGTGTCAAAACTTTGTAGGTAAGCTCCAGAACATGAAATTTTCACCTCCCACGAAGCAGAAAGGGTCTTTCTAGGAGGTGCACATCAAATCGAAGCTTTCTGAAGTGTTTTTCCAAAGTTATCAACACTTTTATGTTTGGCGTTCCGGAATCGACCTTATCTCAGGCTGAAAACGCGTTTCCTGCATTGTGGCATAACTTTGCAGTGAAGCTTCAGAACATGAAATTTTCTCCTCCCACGATAGCAGAAAGGGTCTTTCTAGTAGTTGCACATCAAATCTAAGCTGTCTGAAGTGTTTTTCCAAAGTTATCAACACTTTTATGTTTGGCGTTCCGGAATCGACCTTATCTCAGGCTGAAAACGCGTTATATGCATTGTGCCATAACTTTGCAGGGAAGCCTCAAAACATGAAATTTTCAGCTCCCACTATAGCAGAAAGGGTCTTTCTCGTAGTTGCACATCAAATCTAAGCTGTCTGAAGTGTTTTTCCAAAGTTATCAACATTTTTATGTTTGGCGTTCTGGAACCCACCTTATCTCAGGCTGAAAACGCGTTTTCTGCATTGTGCCAATACTTTGTAGGTAAGCTCCAGAACATGAAATTTTCACCTCCCACTATAGCAGAAAGCGTCTTTCTAGTAGGTGCACATCAAATCGAAGCTTTCTGAAGTGTTTTTCCAAAGTTATCAATATTTTTATGTTTGGCGTTCCGGAATCGACCTTATCTCAGGCTGAAAACGCGTTTCTTGCATTGTGGCATAACTTTGCAGGGAAGCTTCAGAACATGAAATTTTCACCTCCCACTGTAGCAGAAAGGGTCTTTCTAGTAGTTGCACATCAAATCTAAGCTGTCTGAAGTGTTTTTCCAAAGTTATCAACACTTTTATGTTTGGCGTTCCTGAATCAACCTTATCTCAGGCTGAAAACGCGTTTTATGCATTGTGCCATAACTTTGCAGGGAAGCCTCAAAACATGAAATTTTCAGCTCCCACTATAGCAGAAAGGGTCTTTCTCGTAGTTGCAGATCAAATCTAAGCTGTCTGAAGTGTTTTTCCAAAGTTATCAACATTTTTATGTTTGGCGTTCTGGAACCCACCTTATCTCAGGCTGAAAACGCGTTTCCTGCATTGTGCCAATACTTTGTAGGTAAGCTCCAGAACATGAAATTTTCACCTCCCACTATAGCAGAAAGCGTCTTTCTAGTAGGTGCACATCAAATCGAAGCTTTCTGAAGTGTTTTTCCAAAGTTATCAACACTTTTATGTTTGGCGTTCCGGAATCGACCTTATCTCAGGCTGAAAACGCGTTTCCTGCATTGTGGCATAACTTTGCAGTGAAGCTTCAGAACATGAAATTTTCACCTCCCACTGTAGCAGAAAGGGTCTTTCTAGTAGTTGCACATCAAATCTAAGCTGTCTGTAGAGTTTCTCCTGAGTTATCAACATTCTTATGTTTGGCGTTCCGGAATCAACCTTATCTCAGGCTGAAAACGCGTTTTACGCATTGTGCCATAACTTTGCAGGAAAGCTTCAGAACATGAAATTTTCAACTCGCACTATAGCAGAAAGGGTCTTTCTAGTAGGTGCACATCAAATCTAAGCTGTCTGAAGTGTTTTTCCAAAGTTATCAATATTTTTATGTTTGGCGTTCCGGAATCGACCTTATCTCAGGCTGAAAACGCGTTTCCTGCATTGTGGCATAACTTTGCAGTGAAGCTTCAGAACATGAAATTTTCACCTCCCACTGTAGCAGAAAGGGTCTTTCTAGTAGTTGCACATCAAATCTAAGCTGTCTGTAGAGTTTTTCCTGAGTTATCAACATTCTTATGTTTGGCGCTCCGGAATCAACCTTATCTCAGGCTGAAAACGCGTTTTACGCATTGTGCCATAACTTTGCAGGAAAGCTTCAGAACATGAAATTTTCAACTCCCACTATAGCAGAAAGGGTCTTTCTAGTAGGTGCACATCAAATCAAAGCTGTTTGAAGTGTTTTTCCAAAGTTATCAATATTTTTATGTTTGGCGTTCCGGAATCAACCTTATCTCTGGCTGAAAACGCGTTTCCTGCATTGTGGCATAACTTTGCATAAGGCTTCAGAACATTAAATTTTCACCTCCCACTATAGCAGAAATGGTCTTTCTAGCACTTGCACATCAAATCTAAGCTGTCTGAAGTGTTTTTCCGAAGTTATTAACATTTCAATGTTTGGCGTTCCAGAATCGACCTTATCTCAAGCTGAAAACGCGTTTCCTGCATTGTGGCATAACTTTGCTGGGAAGCTTCAGAACATCGAATTTTCACCTCCCACAATGGCAGAAATGGTCATTCTAGTAGTTGCACATCAAATCTAATCTGTCTGTAGAGTTTTTCCTGAGTTATCAACATTTTTATGTTTGGGGTTCTGAAATCAACCTCATCTCAGGCTGAAAACGCGTTTTACGCATTGTGCCATAACTTTGCAGGGAAGCTTCAGAACATGATCTTTTCAACTCCCACTATAGCAGAAAGGGTCTTTCGAGTAGTTGCACATCAAATATAAGCTGTCTGAAGTGTTTTTCCAAAGTTATCAACACTTTTATGTTTGGCGTTCCGGAATCGACCTTATCTCAGGCTGAAAACACGATTTACGCATTCTGCCATAACTTTGCAGGGAAGCTTCAGAACAAGACATTTTCATATCCCACTATAGCAGAAAGGGTCTTTCTAGTAGTCTCACATCAAATCTAAGCTGTCTGAAGTGTTTTCCCAAAGTTATCATATTTTTTTATTTGGCGTTCCGGAACCCACCTTATCTCAGGCTGAAAACTCGTTTTCTGCATTGTGCCAAAACTTTGCAGGGAAGCTTCAGAACATTAAATTTTCAACTCCCACTATAGCAGAAAGGGTCTTTCTTGTAGTTGCACGTCAAATCTAAGCTGTCTGAAGTGTTTTTCCAAAGTTATCTACATTTTTATGTTTGGCATTCCAGAATCGACCTTATCTCTGGCTGAAAACGCGTTTTCTGCATTGTGATATAACTTTGCAGGGAAGCTTCAGAACATGAAATTTTAACCTGCCACTATAGCAGAAAGGGTCCTTCTAGTAGTTGCACATCAAATCTAACCTGTCTGAAGTGTTTTTCCAAAGTTATCAACAGTCTTATGTTTGGCGTTCAGTAATCAACCTTCTCTCAGGCTCAAAACGCGTTCTCTGCATTGTGCCATCACTTTGCAGGAAAGCTGCAGAATATGAAATTTTCACCTCCCACTATAGCAGAAAGGGTCTTTCTAGTAGTTGCACATCAAATCTGAGCTGTTTGAAGTGTTTATCCAAAGTTATTAACATTTTTATGTTTGGCGTTCTGAAATCAACCTCATCTCAGGCTGAAAATGCGTTATCTGCATTGTGCCACAACTTTGCAAGGAAGCTTCAGAACATGAAATTTTCATCTACCACTATAGCAGAAATTGTCTTTCTAGTCGTTGCACATCAAATCTAAGCTGTCTGAAGTGTTTTTCCAAAGTTAGCAACATTTTTATGTTTGCCGTTCTGAAATCAACCTCATCTCAGGCTGAAAACGAGTTTCACGCATTGTGCCAGAACTTTGCGGCGAAGCTTCAGAACATGAAAATTTCACCTCCCACTATAGCAGAAAGGGTCTTTCTAGTAGTTGCACATCAAATCTAACCTGTCTGAAGTGTTTTTCCAAAGTTATCAACATTTTTATGTTTGGCATTCCAGAATCGACCTTATCTCTGGCTGAAAACGCATTTTCTGCATTGTGCCATAACTTTGCAGGGAAACTTCAGAACATGATATTTTCACCTCCCACTATAGCAGAAAGGGTCTTTCTAGTAGTTGCACATCAAATCTAAGCTGTCTGAAGTGTTTTTTCAAAGTTATCATATTTTTATATTTGGCGTTCCGTAATTGACCTTGTCTCATGCTGAAAACGCGTTTTCTGCATTGTGCCATAACTTTGCAGGGAAGCTTCAGAACATGAAATTTTCAACTCCCACTATAGCAGAAAGGCTTTTTCCAGTAGTTGCACATCAAATCTAAGCTGTCTGAAGTGTTTTTCCAAAGTTATCAACATTTTTATGTTTGGCTTTCCGGAATCGACCTTATCTCAGGCTGAAAACGCGTTTTCTGCATTGTGCCATAACTTTGCAGGGAAGCCTCAGAACATGAAATTTTCACCTCCCACTATAGCAGAAAGGGTTTTTCTAATAGTTGCACATCAAATCTAAGCTGTTTGAAGTGTTTTTCCATAGTTATCAACATTCTTATGTTTGGCGTTCCAGAAACAACCTTATCTCAGGCTGAAAACGCGTTTTATACAATTTGCCATAACTTTGCAGGAAAGCTTCAGAACATGAAATTTTTACCTCCCACTATCGCAGAAAGGGTCTTTATAGTAGTTGCACATCAAATCTAAGCTGTCTGAAGTGTTTTTCCAAGGTTATCAACATTCTTATGTTTGGTGTTCCGGAATCAACCTTATCTCAGGCTGAAAACGCGTTTCCTGCATTGTGGCATAACTTTGCAGGAAAGCTTCAGAACATGAAATTTTCAACTCCCACAATAGCAGAAAGGGTCTTTCTAGTAGTTGCAGATCAAATCTAAGCTGTCTGAAATGTTTTTCCAAAGTTATCAACATTTTTATGTTTGGCGTTCTGGAACCCACCTTATCTCAGTCTGCAAACGTGTTTCTTGCATTGTGCCATAACTTTGCAGGGAAGCTTCAGAACATGAAATTTTCACCTCCCACTATAGCAGAAAGGGTCTTTCTAGTCGATGCACATTAAATCTAAGCTGTCTGAAGTGTTTTTCCAAAGTTATCAACATTTTTACGTTTGCCGCTCCGGAACCCACATTATCTCGGGCTGAAAACGGGTTTTCTGCATTGTGCCATAACTTTGCAGGGAAGCTTCAGAACATGAAATTTTAACCTCCCACTGTAGCAGAAAGGTTCTTTCTAGTCGTTGCACATTAAATCTAAGCTGTCTGAAGTGTTTTTCCAAAGTTATCAACATTTTTAAGTTTGGCGTTCCGAAACCCACCTTATCTCAGGCTGAAAACGCGTTTACTGCATTGTTCCTTAACTTTGCTGGGAAGCATCAGAACATGAAATTTTCGGCTCCCACTATGACAAACAGGGTCTTTCTAATAGTTGCACATCAAATCTAATCTGTCTGAAGTGAGAGAGAAGAAGGATACACCAAAATGTCAAAACTGTTTGATTTATGGCCCTGGAGGTAATAAAACCCCTCCCCTTCCAGAGGTAATAAAACCAACCCCTCCCCCTTTTTATATAAAAAAGAAATTAAAATAATAACCCCTCCCCTTTTTTATATAAAAAGAAATTAAAATAATAACCCCTCCCCCTTTTTATATAAAAAGAAATTAAAATAATAACCCTTCCCTCGAAGGTCAAGGTCAACCTGTGTGATGCACGGGTGGGAGGCCGCTACATCCTCGCAGCCGCAACAAACGGTTAGGTCTGGTAGGAGGTCAGGTAGGGTCTGCTCGAGGGAGTGGTTTGAGCGGCTCTGGAGGATTACCTTAAGAATGTGGGGGGAAAAAAAAAAGAAAAAATAAGATATTGAAAATAAAACTTTAAAGTTTCAGCATTAGTCAATGTTCAAGCTGTTTCTGCATTGTAGACTAAATAATCTAAACGTGATAGTAGCTACAATATTAATTCTGGTTTAAACGTTTTAGAAGTTATTTAACATCTTATGAAACAGTTTTTCATTCTTGAAATATTTCTTAAAGATAAAACAGTAGAAAGAAAACACTTTTTTTTTTTTAGTCTTCACTAATAGTTCAAATGACACAGCTACACAACTCATGCATCATTTTTTCAAAATGTGTTTAAAACAGATAATTTCTACTTGTAAAATACTTTTTAGTTTTTCAGAAAATAAGGTTGAGTGAACAAGGATAAAACAAAAGAAAGAAATACCTTTAGTTTTCAGAAAATAAGGTTGAGTGAACAAGGATAAAACAAAAGAAAGAAATACCTTTAGTTTTCAGCATTAGTTCAAATGACACAGCTATCCAATACGCATGAGTTTCTGTTGAATTAGTCTATTTAATTTTATACCCTGTGTGAGTTTTGAAACAATGCATTTTTACTTACTCAGGAAATACTTTGAAAAATGAGGTCAACAGAGGGGGGACAACAGTCATTAGGTCTGACTCTTTCTCAGACACTGAAACAGAGTCCGTGGTAACCGGTTAATTTGCTGAGGAGATGTGAGTTCTTTACCGGCCGGTTGAATCTTCAAAAGAGACAATCTGAAGACAGAGAGGTCTGTCTGAAGACAAACCTCATTCGTCTATCTGAAGGCAAACCTCGCTGTTCAGACTGAGTGAGCACACACACACACACACACGCACGCACGCACGCACGCACGCACGCACGCACGCAGGCAGGCAGGCAGGCAGGCAGGCACACACACACACACACACACACACACACACACAGGTCACCCGGCTGTAGACCCCTCCTTTTCAAATTGCATCATTTGACAGCGGAAAAGTTTACTCCTCTGAGCTATCTAGCAAATGCTGAGCTCTTCCAACATTGTTTAATCCAAAATCAACACAGGTATCGTCTAGCCCCTACCCGCACGAATGGTGTATTTAGATGACACCGATCAGACCACATTTTACAACGGTTCAGGTGTAACCTTTGCTGTTGACCAGGCCTTACACAACTTCATACGACACCTTTTAAAATTGCATCATTTGACGGCGGAAAAGTTTACTCCTCTGAGCTATCTAGCAAACGCTGAGCTCTTCCAACATTGTTTAATCCAAAATCAACACAGGTATCGTCTAGCCCCTACCCGCACGAATGGAGTATTTAGATGACACCGATCAGACCACATTTTACAACGGTTCAGGTGTAACCTTTGCTGTTGACCAGGCCTTACACAACTTCATACGACACCTTTTAAAATTGCATCATTTAACAACGGAAAAGTTTACACCTCTGAGCTATCTAGCAAACGCTGAGCTCTTCCAACATTGTTTTATCCAAAATCAACAAGGTATCACCTAGACCCTTCCCACGCTAAGGAGTATTTAGGTGACCATGATCCAGACCATGCTTTACATCAGTTCAGGGGTAACCTTTGCTGCTGACCAGACCATCCAGAACTCCATCCAACTCCTTTTCAAACGGACACCAATTGCGCTATGGACGCCTCCTCCTCTGCACTCCGTAGGTGAATATATCTATATGTATACAGTATATCTGTGTATCTACATATACAAGTATTATAAGAATTATATAAAACGTTATGTCATGTTTATCACATCTCTTTTCATTCACAGACGTCGTCACCCATCTGTGTGACGTTCATTTAACACAGAGTGATACAGGTAAAAACATTTAATTATTTTATAATTTGATGTTAATATCTCAATTATGTACTACAACAGCCTTTCTTCCATATTTCAGACATTATTGGCTCCTCGAATAACTTCCCTGAGAGGTTGATAGACGTTGAGGAGCTCGAGCAGTTAATGCGTCCAAGTTTTGAATACGACGGCGTCCACACGGATCCGACGGCGGTGAATCCGAGAGTGAGGATTCGAGAGAGCAGCGCTGAGGTGATTTACCCTCCCGCAGCTCCGAACACGCCGTCTATTATAATAATCGACAGCGAGGACGAGTTCACCACTCCTTGTCCGGGACCGAGTACTGGAAATCAACCGTCGGGAAGAAATCAACGCTCTCTGAGTCGTAAGCGTCGGTATAATTCATCACAGAAGGCAGGACCATTGCGAACCATCGGTGAGAAGGAGACACCGATTCTAATCATTATTACGTTAACTAGGTAAAGAATAATGGATGTGTGTGTGTGTGTGTGTGTGTGTGTGTGTGTGTGTGTGTACATGAAAAGGCCACCAGGAACCAGGAAATCAGACGCGGCTGGGAACTCGTCCGGACACCGCGGAGTCGGGTCATTCATTGGACGGGACGCTTCAACTGTTCGACGGTGCGAGCAAAACATCCAGTTCAGTCAAAATAAAATAAAAAAAAAATGAAAAAAAAAAAAAAAAAGTATTTTAACCACATTGTGTCGATGTGCTTTATATTTAACTTTCCTATGTTTTTTTTTGTTTTATTCAACGTCTGTGCGTATGAAAACAGACGATCAGTCAGAGGTCGGAGGAGTAGTGTGTTCACTCGGCGATCCGTTCACTCACCAGACACCACAACTGATAGGAGGTGAGAAAAAACATTTTTAGAGTGATAGTTTACGTTCACAAATGTATTTATTTATTTTTTCATGTGAAAAAACAGATACAAAGACAACGAGTACATCGCGCCCTCTACCTGTCACTTCATCGCCTTCTCCAACGTTTGGTAAGATGTGAATCTCAAATTTTTTTCAACACACATCTCCACCATTCAGTATCAGTTGAATGGTTGTATGTTTGCTATTGTGTGTGTGTGTGTGTGTGTGTGTGTGTGTGTGTGTGTGTGTGTGTGTGTGTGTGTGTGTGTTATCTCTAATGCGGTTTGTCTATGTTCTAGCTATGTGCTTTAGACGGTGTCATTTTACTATTGAAGGTGTTTGAGTAACTGTTGCTAAGCGTCATTGTGATTTTACTACTATGCTTTAACGACGGTGGCCACTAGAGGTCGTGATTACTATTTTATACTATGCTTTAACGACGGCGGCCACTAGAGGTCGTGATTACTATTTTATACTATGCTTTAACGACGACGGCCACTAGAGGTCGTGATTACTATTTTACACTATGCTTTAACGACGGCGGCCACTAGAGGTCGTGATTACTATTTTATACTATGCTTTAACGACGGCGGCCACTAGAGGTCGTGATTACTATTTTATACTATGCTTTAACGACGACGGCCACTAGAGGTCGTGATTACTATTTTATACTATGCTTTAACGACGACGGCCACTAGAGGTCGTGATTACTATTTTATACTATGCTTTAACGACAGCGGTCACTAGAGGTCGTGATTTTACCAATTGTAATGTGCTTTAGTGACAGTATACACTAGTGATTTACTATTTGTTTTTTATGCTTTAAATGTTGATCCTGAGTAGATCCCTACATTTATTTATTATTGTATTTTATTATTTATTTAATTACTATTATTATTATTATTATTATTATTATTATTATTATTATTATTATTATTATTATATATTTTTTTCATTTTTTTTTTTTTTTTTTTTTTTTTTTTTTTTACTGCTCTTCACTATTTGCTTCTGTTGTGATGATGGTTTTCCTATGAGTATTGATAAGGATGCTACACATTTTGTTTTATTATTGTCATCGCTAGAAAACAACCTGGCTTTACACAGTTATATGATTACGTAATTGTGTTTTTCTGTAGGTCGTATTTTTTCATATTTTATTCAGCTTATTTTCATACTACTCTGCTTATATTCATACGGTAATAACTGCTATCTGGCGTCTTGCTTCGAGATTGTATTTACATTTTGTATTGTTGCTGATATTCTGTTCCAGCTCTCCCTCCTGGGTCTTGGCCTTTGTGGGAGACATCGACACCGGTTTCTACGGTTCCACTGGGTCTACTATCTGGATCGTTCCCTACCGTGGACTCGCCGTCAGCATCCGGCCACCCCACACCTCCACCACCACCACTACCGTCAACATCACCAACACCAACAGCAGCCTCAGACACCCTCCGGACAGCGCCTCGGACACAGCCGGCGACTTACGACACATCACCCCTCAACCATCCCCGGACTCTACTTCCAGACCCCGAGAGCTCTGTCGCATCGCCCCAAAACCGACCCCAGACTCCACCATCACAGCCATCACAGACCCAATCGGCATTCTATGCTACAACAACTGTAAAACAACAGCTTGAATGCCGAGTGCGTACGCTTGAACGTCGTCTAGCACTTCAAGCACGTCAAGCACGTAGATATCGACGGTTGACGAGAAATCTACGCGAAGGTAAGATTAACAACTTTTTTTTTTCAATGAGTAATCAGCTGTGATGCATATGTCTTATATATTATTATTATCATCGTTACAGAAAACGTCAGGAAGGAGATCACAAATAAAGCGCTACTGTCTGAAATTGTGAGACTCCTAAAACTACAAGGACCTGGTGGCAACAGACGTCGTGGACTGATCTGAATGAAGTTCAGCCACAGTAAGGTCCCTTCGGAGTCTGATTATTTAAAGGCACCGCGGGTGATTGTGTTTTGAGGTTGCTGTTTGGTTTATTAAATTCTTTTAATTATTATTTCATTGTTATCGTTATTATTATTAAATTATGGCCGATCATGATGGTTTTCCTTCTGGTTCTGACCCTGAATCCACCCACAACCAGGACACTACACCACACCTCATTGACCAGAGTGCTTCACCGACACGGATGTTTCTGTCTGGCTTGTTTGACGGCATGTCTGAGGAGGAGGATGTAGAGCCGGTCTATGATCCGAGTATAAATGAAAACATGGAGTCCATTTTTTTCGCTGAGAGAGAGGATAATCGTATTTTAAATATGGTTCCTGCATCATCATGCGAGGGTAGGGTTGATACCTCTTTAGACAACGACAATTGGTTAGAAAGGTTTGTTGATAACCTACAGACGACCGATTCAGGGACACCTGCTCTTGACCCTCTGATAGACCCGTCTGACTCTAGCAGCAGCGATGACAGTGTTGATGATGACGGTGATTTTGTACAGGAAGGATGCTGTGTTGGAGGTGCCGGTATTGAATCAGAAGTCATAGAGGCTTTTAACACCGATAGGATGAGAAGGGTGCTAACACGTCCTGCTGTACCAGACACTCCTGATCTAGCTACTTTCTACAGAGGTTTGATGCAACAGGTCAGAGAGTTGGCTGATGAAGCGCAGAGACTGGCAGATCGAGAGGATGTGGTTCAGCTTGAAGTGGTTGGTGAAGGTGTTCAAGAACACGTTAATGTTGTGGTTGAAGGCGACGGGGGAAATATCTACCCCGCTTTTGAGGACCTCCTTAGCAACACCGTGCAATCCGACAGAGTCATCGCTATGGGTATGAGAATTGAATTAACGGTCCAAATTGTACATAACTCTCGAGGAGGCACTAAACGCAAACTCGAGAAGACACTGGATGCCGAAATTATCGGTAAAAAAAGACGACATCTCTATGTAGTTGATGGTGATGGAACTGATCAGCTTTGCTTCGCAATCAGCCTTTCTTGTCTCCTTAATCCTCACCGTACGTATCAAGATTGTGTTGATTTGGGGAGGGAATTACAAAGCAAAGCTGGTTTAGATTCTCAAACACCTATCACATTCACAGATATACCCCTGTTTGAACGGATAGTGAGGCGTAAAATTGTTGTGTTTCATAAAACGACACCAAACCAACCATTAGCACATTATGTCACAGGTTTAGCTGATGGTTTGGATCCCTTATACTTGTTTCTACTTCAGGGACACTATTACGGGGTGAAGAATCCAAAGGGTTTTTTAGGAACACGCTACTTTTGCGTCAGCTGTCATAAGGGGTATGAAGATAAATCAAAACACATCTGCAAAGGTCATTGTAGCGTTTGTCACAATCCTGTTTGCCCTACAGAGGTTCCAGACCCTGTAACTTGCGGCGACTGTCGTCGGGTTTGTAGAACGCCATCATGCATCGTGAGACACAAAGAGATTGGCGCTAACGGGTCAAGTCTCTGTCAGAGATACAAAAAATGTGAAAAATGCGGAAGGTGTCGGTATATGCCGTTAAAAACGGGTAAACCCAACCATTGTTGCGTTGTGCTTAAATGTAACATCTGCAATGTAAAATTATCATCGACAAACGAGGTCCATCAGTGCTACATTCAGCCGGTTGCCAGGAAGACGGAGCATCCCGATCTGGTTTTTTACGATTTTGAAACGTTTACAGACGACCAGGGTAGACATGTCCCTTTTTTAGTGTGTGCAAAGACGCAGAGAGGTGAAGAACAGGTGTTTTATGGTCTCGACTGTGTTAGAGCGTTTCTTTTATATTTCAGAAAGAACCGGTTTAGAGGCTGTGTTTTTGTTGCGCATAATGCCAGGGGTTTTGACAGTGTCATTGTCTTGAGAGGTATGCTTGATGAAGGGTTAATACCAAAGAGGTTAATCATGACCGGTAGTAAGATACTTTGTCTTGAGGATCCTCACTACAAGCTAAAATTCATCGTCTCTCTCATTTCTAACCATGCGACTCAGCTCCATGCCTAAAGCTCTAGGTTTCACCGATCAGTGCAAGGGTTTTTTTCCACACAAGTTTAGCTCGAAAGACCGTCTGCATTACATTGGGGCCTATCCTCCTCCATCAGACTACGGCGTTGAGGGCATGTCAGACCCTGAACAGAGAGATTTTTACAGCTGGTACGAATCTGTGTGTGAGAATTCTTTCAATTTCAGGAGTGAAGCTATTCACTATTGTAAAAACGATGTCGACATTCTGGCCAGAGGGTGTGTGATATTTAGAGAGGAGTTTTTTAAAGAAACGGGTGTTGATGCACTCTCGTCCGTAACAATCGCCTCTGCGTGTATGGCTGTTTTCAGGACCAACTTTTTAAAACCAGACACATTAGCCATACCATGTCCCAACAATTATGTAACAAGAGGTAACAAGAGGTTCTCAGACGCTTCCATCCAGTGGTTGCAATGGGAATCACACAGACAGGGCATTTCCATACAACATGCCTTGAACCGTGGGGAGATGGTGTTTGGTCAGTATTTTGTTGACGGTTATGCTGAAGTTGACGGTGTTAAGCAGGTCTGGGAGTTTTATGGATGTTTCTTCCACGGTTGTCCCTCATGTGTTGACCCTCATGCAGTCTGTCCGTTAAGAGGTAGACCATATGGTGAATTCTACTCTGCTACGATGGAGAGAGAGCAGGCGTTCAAGTCTGATCATGGGGTGCATCTTATTACCATCTGGGAACACGAATGGCGTTCACTTCGACAATCGTGTGATGATCTCAGAGACTTTCTCTTAGATTTTGACACCCCTGAGCCTCTCAACCCTCGTAATGCCCTCTACGGAGGTAGAACCAGCGCTTTAAAGTTGCGTTACACGGCTAAGCCTGGTGAAAAAGTTTATTACGCTGATGTCACGTCTCTGTATCCTTATGTCAACAGCACGTGTTCCTATCCCCTAGGTCACCCCCGAATAATTCACAAGGACTTTGGGGATCCCAGACAGTACTTTGGTCTTATCAAGGCGGTTGTCTATCCTCCTAGGGGTTTATATGTACCTGTTTTACCCTACAGAGGACCAGGGGGTAAATTACACTTCACGTTATGCCGTATCTGTTCAAGTCATAATGTTCAAGACAATGGCTGTACGCATAATGATGATGAGCGTGCTTTGACTGGGGTCTGGGTCACGGTTGAGTTCAACAAGGCTCTGGACAAGGGATACAGGGTGGCCAAGATTATTGAAGTATGGCATTTTGATAGCTCTAGCGATTGTATTTTCACAGGTTACATCCGTACATTCCTGAAGGGCAAACAGGAGGCTTCTGGTTACCCTGCTGAGGCCGTTGATCAGGAAAGCCGCGACAAATACATTAAGGATTATCAAACCCATCAGGGGATTTTGCTTTGTGCTGATAAGATTTGTCACAACCCAGCAAAGAGACAGGTGGCTAAAGCTTGTCTTAATAGCCTGTGGGGCAAGTTCTGCCAGAGGGAGAACATGTCTCAGGTTTCTGTAGTGTCAGACCCCAACGAGTTTTTCAGTTTCTTGTTTTCAGGGAAATACGAGGTCAGCTACTTTAACGTGCTGGATGAGAAAAAAGTTGTGATCCAGTGGCGTTACAAGGGTCTCTACCCTCCTGGTAAAAGCAGCAATGTTTTTATCGGAGCTTTTACCACTGCTTATGCACGTCTGAAGTTGTACAGTTACATGGAGAAATTGCAGGAGAATGTTCTCTATGTTGACACAGACAGCTTGATATATGTGGTGAAAGACGGCGAGACACCTTTAAAATTAGGTAACTATCTCGGTGATCTGACTGATGAACTCGACGGGGATAGCATCGAGGACTTTGTTTCGGCGGGTCCTAAGACGTATGCTTATAGGACCAAAGGACAGAAGAAGGTTGTGATGAAAGTTAAAGGTATCACGCAAACAAAAGAGGCTTGTCAGCAGATAAACTTTGACTCTGTCAGAGATCTTGTAGAGGGCTATTTACAGAATTCACCTGATGGGCTGCTTGAGACCCGTCAACACAGCATTGTGAGGGATAAAAAGAACATCACTTTAAAAAACAGATCAGTTACTAAAAAACTCCGGGTCGTGTACGATAAAAGGCGTTTGTTTTCAGACGGCACAACCAAACCTTTCGGGTTCTGAGTTTTGAGTGGATGAGGGGTCATTATGGAAGAAATTCATTTCGATCCTCGTTTGAAAACACCATTTTCATGTCTAGTGGTGGGGCCGTCAGGGTCAGGAAAGACCCATTTTGTAAAATGTATACTTGAAAATTGTGAACATGTTATGGATGATGCCAATGTAAATATTGTATGGATTTATACTTCTTTTCAACCGATGTACAGTGAATTGCAAAAGATGAATAAAAATATCAAATTCATTGAAGGTTTACCTGAATCTTTTGAAAATGAAGATGTATTTCCTTCTGATAGAAAACATTTGATTATTCTTGACGATGTTATTTTTGAAGCTTCTGAAAACCCTGAGGTTGTTCGCATTTTTACACAGTACAGACATCATAAAAATATGAGTGTTATAATGCTGACGCAAAACTTATTTCATCGTGGTAAATATAGTCGTACTATTAGTCTGAATAGCAATTACTTTGTACTGTTTAAGAATCCTCGCGATAAAATGCAGATAAAAGTTCTTGCTCAACAGGTTTACCCGTCTCAAAGAGCTTTCTTTCTTGAAAGCTTTGAAGATGCTACAGCTGACGCACACGGGTACTTAATTGTTGATCTAACACCCTCATGTCCAGAACGCTACAGACTAAGGACCGGGATACTTCCTCATCAACGTCACACGGTGTACATACCAAAAACGTCTGCTTAAGTTATGTCAGCGCGTATAAAAAGAAACGCGGGTTTACTTAAGGAACTATACCATGCTCCGTCAAAGAAACGTAAAGACATTTTGATGCGTAGTTCTCGGGACTTTATTCAAGCTCTCGGTGAGATCGCCCTGAATGTTTTGAAGGGGAATGTACCATTGTCGCAGGCTCAGTTCAAAAAACTGAAAAAACAGAAGAAAAACATCAGACTCTTGGCTAATAAAAAGGCGTGCGTGAAGCGTAAACGAAGGATTCTTAAAAAGCAATCGGGAGGATTCATTTTGCCGTTGCTAGCGGCTGCCGTTCCAATCATTGGAAATCTAATAGGAGGACTTGTAAAGAAGTAAAACACCATGAAGACTGTCCAGAAAATGTATCTCGTCTCTCCTCAGCAAATTAACCGGTTATCACGTCCAACCCCCGACATCCGTGAAACTGCCGAAGATGAATTAAATGACAAGATGAGGTCCATTCTAAATGATTCTCAGTTAAACTCGTATGAGAAGATTAAAAAGTACGATGCTCTATTGCAAAGATATTTAACCTTTACAAAACAGGATCAGAGAGACCAAAGGAAAGTAACTCTGACTTTACAACGAGACGGAGTCAGCGATCATCCCCACGACTCGAACAGTCGTGTCGAAAGTGTTCTAAAAACACCCTCTGTAACAGACGACTTGGGTAAGGATATTCTAAATAGCCTTCCGTCAAAAGCTCGAAGAAATGCTGAATACATTATCCAGAGGATATCCAAAAACGGTGATGGTTGGAATATGAATGGCGAATTTATGTATGAAGGAAATGCTGTAAAAGGCTCTCATGTGATTGATATATTCAAGTACCTTTCCCTACCGTATAAGAAAACGAGTTCTTCATTACCTGAGGGCTGGTCCGAGTTTCTCGTCACATTATTAAAGCTAAACATCCCTCTCACACTGCTGTCCAATCCTGAAGCGAGGGCTCAATATCAGAGACTTAAATCGAATTCTATCTCGCGAAAGAAAAGTATAGCTGAGAGCTGGTCTCCCGACCCAAAGGATCCTAAAGCGACACCTCGACGACGCTTGACACGTGTAGTGACCAAAGGGAAGAAATTGTCTCTAACACCTCGATGGTTTTCCTGAATAATTGTCTTGTACACGGTTATTGTCTTTTCATCAATAAAATGTTTTATTGAATTATTATGTGATTACAGATTTTTCTTTTAAACACACGCACAAACAAAATAAGATTAGTCACACGTTACAATAGTCTTTAAAATACAGAAGAGAACAGTTTTGTTGTTTCCACGGACAGTGTGCACATCTTTTTAGACATTTTTGATGTCCTTTCACAAAGTTGTATACCATGAGGTCGTTTTTTAGGGTATCGTCGCTGTATAGACTTAATACTTCTTCCATAGACAGCCCTCTAGCACGATGACAGAGGTAGAAGACGCAATGATGACCACATACAAACGATAGAGCATGCTGTAGTTGGCCATTGTTGTACTTGATGTTGCCTGAATGTTTCTTGAGAAACTTTAAAATATTTTCAGGGTAATGTGAAAAGTACGGCCCCATTCCGAATGAGTCAAAGAAAGTTGTTCTACCGTCTTCTTCGAGAGTTAAAGCCAACCAGTGCTCTCCTGGTTTATGTGCCGGGTGTGTGTTGACGACGAAATATGCAGGCAGTCTGAGGGGTTGAGTGTATTGAGGCAACTTATCCGACGGCCATACACCGTAAAATGTGTCACCCAAGAGACCTCTCAGCAGCCTCTGTAACTGGAGACTATCCATAACTTTTTTTTTTAATAATAGTCCACCAACACTTGTCTTTTCGCATCAATCTCCAGAATGGAATCGTAACAAGCGTACACAATCAGTGTTACGGTGTTTGGTAAGGGTACTCTGAATCTCATCTCCAGTCTTAAATTCCCATTTGAGACAGGGGAGAGAGCGTCGTTGTCGTCGGCTGGATTGAGATTAAACGCAAACAACGAATAACCTCCGTTAAAACCTTCGCGGTCAATGCTTAGCGGTAGATCCTTCAAATGTCTTCCTGTAGCTAGAATCATGTTATAAAACTCTCTGACCGCCATACCGTTATTAAACTGAGGTTGAAAAGCTTTAGCGGGGATCTGTCGACCGTCCTGACAGAGGGCGAGATATTCGGTGTTGTAATGGTGAAAATTGAACGGGTAGAGATCTCTCCTACCGGTAAACGCCTCATGATGCACCATCCCTAAAACCACGTATTTAGGTATTGAACCCAGAAATAAATTCTCCTGGGTACATATTCTTGAGTTTTCTGGAATGGAGTATGTTTTTACGTTGACTCGTGAGAGGGGGTAGAGAGCATTTCCTTTTAACAAACCCGCTGCATGACCTATTCTCACAGCTGGCGAAACAGTGACTTTCTTCACAAACAGAGAGGCGCCGAGGATTTTCAGACGAAAGGTGGAGTCGCGGGGCCCGGTCAGACAGAAGGCATCGTTCGCCCTGGTGAGTTTAATTCTTAAATCGACCGAGTTTAATAACAGTCTCTCGCAGAAAAATATGTCACTGTGAAGAGGACCGAGAAGGTGTACTTCTCTGGATCTGCTCGTGAACTCTGCCCGTTTATTAAGGCCAGCGTTGGGTCCGTTTACAGTGACGATCGAGTCGACCGACCCGGGTGTGTCTTGGTAAAAAAGACCGGCGCTAAACTGTGTTTTAAGAGTGTCGCCGGAAAAGTTGAGAAGTGTTTCAATCATAGCTCTGTACGGGTGAGTGGAACTGGACTGTGAAATCATCCGATCCCCCAGAACCACATCGCACTGATCAAAGATTGTGTTTAGAGGATAATTGATGAGGCCGACTGCTGCGTCGTTAGCCAGCGGGGTGCCATCGGCATTAGTAATTCTTGCACGCACGTGTAGAAGGGTGTCGTTTAGGTCTAGATACTTTTCGCCGTCTCCCGGTATAAAAAACTCAATCGGTCCTCCTTCGCTGATAGCGGCTACTGGAGCAATTTCTGTGTAAATTTTGTCCTCGATGGAAAGCTGCGTCATCGGCGGCGTGAATAAATCCAGTTCTGCCAATGTGCATTCAGTAGATTTCTGGTGTAGGAGCGCCATGTTACTGTATATAAGGTTTTTTAAAATATATCGGAGCTCCCTCTGGACTTCCTCTTGGCCCGTTTGCTTCTGTCAACTGGCTTCTTTCTTTTTTTGTTTGTACGTTTATTTGAGCTCTGTGTTACACGTCGTCCTGGTGGTCGTCTCTTTGTCCTTCGCGATAAGACGGCTATACCACCTGACCCTTCCTGTCTCTGTTGATCGCTCATTCCTCTCACGGTACGGGTGAACATATCCGAGGCTATGTTACCCACTGCTGATTTGAGATGAGGCTTTGCTATGGCAATACCTCTTTTCAACAGAGGTGATACAAACCGAAACATTTTTGAGAAGAGGGAACCGATGCCTCGTCCGTACATAACCGGGGCACCGTAGAACCCGGGTAGATCTCCGCCCACCTGTTTTTCATAATATTGTACAAATCTGTGCGGGTCGTCTCTTAAGCCTGCATGTACCATTGTGTTTGTTTATGACGTGGTCTGCAAAGGAGGGTTATCTCTCTCCGGCGTTGTGATGATGAATGGATTTCCAGACGACGATACGAGGGTTATATAATATCCTCTCAAGTAACAGGTCTAAAGTGTAGAGTCACCACCACTTTTCCAAAGGTAAAATTGACTGGTTTGTTAAGATCTGATTTAATTTGTACCTGAATATTTTCAATATGGTTCTTGGCAACTGGTAAATAGTAAGCAGGGTTAAAATGTTGTGTGATTATATCTGAGTAACGACCCTTGATTTCCACCGTTCTTAAAAGCGGTGCATATGCATCCCCTACAAGCTGAGGTCTTACAACGTCGCTGTAACAGTAAAGATGGTAAAACCCCGCTTTTAACTCGCAAAAATTGATCCAATGACCAGGCTCTACACCTAACATGTAAGCTAAAGGCGAGTTAAAAAGCACTAGGTTCTGCCCGTCTCCTTGAAGATCAATTTTTTGCCGTGCACCGTCAAACAGGAAGCGTATATTGTTATTGGTTTTTTTAAACGTTTGCTCCAACTCGGTTGTAATCTGATTAATAGAGCTGTAATATCCACCCTTGAACTTCAGTTTAGAAATATCTGTTCCTGCAGTTTTGAAATGTCGATCAACCCCTCGTGATTCGTCTTTTTTCCTCTGAGGTGAGGCGCTGGCGTCAGGATCCGGAGCCCTAAGTCTCGCCATGGCTCTATGAAATTCATCTTTATGCCGCCTCGACGTGTTAGCATCTGAATCTGATCCTCTTGGGGGAGCCGTGTTTGTGTTGGAATCAGTTCCTCTAGGGTTCGGTTTCCAGTAAAATGACGCCGCATCCTCCGGAATATTATGCCATGTGTGAGGGTATGTAATCTCCGTCAAAGCCACCTCCCATTTCCCGTTTAAATCGATATGTTGTGCTAAATCAACGCGGAAAGTACCGATCGAGTTGTCTTTAAAAACTTTTGCGCTGGCGTTTGATGGTAAAGTCACATAGAAACCAGTGTTCTTTGAGCCGTACATGATGATATGACGCCTGGTGTAAAGAAGGATCGTCTTATATATTTTTTATATCTGAAGCTTTTACCCAACTGTTGAATTTTTCAGGCCAGTTCTTCCACTGGACAAAGACCTGTCTCTCTCCTTTAACGCGGCGTTCCTTGAGAATCTTTTCAACGTGAAATACTTTATCCTTAACGAGTTGTACTTTTTGTAATTCTTGATCATAAAATGACCCCTGGATGGGTTCGCCGTCGAAATCTTTCAATTTATACACAGGCGGGTTGCGGTGAATACATTCAGTTATCGTAAATATCTCGTCTGTAAAACTCTGCTCATACTTTTTGTCAAATACACCTCGTAGTTTTGATATTCTAACATGATCGCCCTCCTTAAATTTCGGCTTCTGTCGACCTCTCGACGGTCTAATGTAAAGATTGTCAAACACTTGCAGAGTATTTTCTTTAGTTACTTCCATCGGTGTCATTTTTATACTACTGTGATAGCTGTGATTATAACTCTTTACTAGATCCTGTAAAACCTCGATGTAACGTAGAGTGTTTTTAGCTGTAAAATATCTCCACATCCGATTTTTAAGAGTGCGGTTAAATCTCTCAACCACAGAGGCCTTAACGTCACTCGCTGTTGAAAAATGATTAATACCCTTCCTTTCCATCAAAGCCCTGAAACTCTTGTTAAAAAATTCTTTCCCGTCATCCGTCTGTAGCTTTGCAGGCGTCCCGCTCTCCTCCAGCACTGATTCAAACGCCTTCATTGTCTCAATCGCAGTCTTTCTTTTTAAAATGCGTACATAGGCCTTCTTTGAAAATACATCTATAACGGTCAACAAGTAATTTTGATCGTCGTTATATCTAGCCAACGCCTGCATGTCGCATAGGTCGGCCTGGAATTGTTGAAGTGGCCTGTGAACAAATACTCTGTTTCTCGGAAAGTTTACTCTGACCGGTTTATGCAGGGTGTAAGCATCCTGTTTTGATAAAAAATCTTTAATAGATTTAGAACTGACTGGTTTTCCAGTCTCAGCCTGCACCCCTCGACGAAGGCGATCCGCACCTCCGTAGCTCCCGGGGTGAAGAGGATTGTAATAAACTCTTTTAATGATGTGTTTCACCGACATGTTAAATGAGAAATGAATGAGCCGAGATCTGAATATGCTTCTTAATGTTTTTTATTAAACAGGTTATGTCAGGATTTGATCGTAAAGTTATACAAAGACAGTAAAAGCAAAAAAAAAAAATCACATACGAGGGTATCTCGTGTTTGTGACATCGTCCAGGACCGGCGTTCTATTCCAGATTCTACTTTCTGATTCCAGACGTTCAATTAGAAGATCCTCTGGCTCGTATTTGATGTATTCGTTCCAGACGCTTGATTTTGGAGACCTCATTTCGAGCAAGACTGTCTCAGCCGTAGCCTTGGTTCTCATTTTCTCCGGTTGTATGTCATTCACGGTCAAGTAGTGTTGTATAGCAGGCAGAAAGTTGTTGTTACAGAGTCTTTTCATCAACCGGTAGAAGTTAAGGCTGTAGAAATCATCCTCCATCTCTTCAAGACAGCTGTGTTGTACTTGGCTGGGATGGTCTACTTGGCAGCCGTAGCAGATCTCCCTCCAATATCTGCGCATGGTTTTACCTAGTAGATGAAATACAACCGTCTTTACAGCTTTCAGGAAGAAACCGCTTATCCATCCATCCGTTTCATCATTAGCTGCTGGTTCTTGGTCTTGAGAAGCTGAGGATGAAGCAGGCGGATGCACGCCGACAGTTTCGTTCTCAGGACTGGAGGTTGTTGCTCTCCCTACAGGTTCCTCCTCATCGTCCACGTCTTCCATTTCAGTTGCATCAGAGTCGTCTGTGTCGTCTTTGATGGTCAATGAAGGACAGGCTCCGTCCGCCATGCCGTTGTTAGAACCCTCGTACTCATGACCATCACCTGTATCGTCTTCTACCACAGGAAGTAGACGGGTCGGCGTGGGGTTGTTCATTCCGTACCCAGCACCGCCTGTAGCAGCTCCGAGGAAGATAGTGGCAATACGTCTCGGAACACCTTCGGTCCTCATCGTTGTCCTGGATGCGTTTGTTCCGCCGGGTACGTCTGCAGGGTGTCACTCTGGAAAACACCCTCTTTTATAGCAACCGTCAGCGAGTAGGCGGTCCAAAGGGCGGGACTAAAAGGTCAGTGCTTTTTTCAACACAAGGGTATCATCCCATAAGCGGCTATGGTAGAAGAGACCGTCGATTTTTGGAGAAATCTCGCGGATTTTTTCACTCCAAGCATCCAAAGGTATGGTTAACAGAGTACGAAATACACCGCAATCAGAATTAAAATACTCCAGGACGAAATCTTCTTCTTCTTCACTGGTGACTCCTGTTGATACTTTATGGAGGGCTCTGAAGGACCACCGTCCTGATCCTGAGATTTTAGCCAGCCATATAGCCACGAAGGACGGCTTCCTCTCCATTCGATCAGCTTTGTTAGACCCGGCTCCAGCCTTCTGACGATGTTGTTGTTGTTCTTCTTCTTCTTCAGCCCTTGGAAGATTTTCCGGCTTCACCTCTCTCAGCACACCCCAGTCGTTAGACGATAACACGGCCATCTCCGTATAGGCACTCAAGGTTTCGTCGTCATCCAGTTGGTAAATGTACAATTCAGCTGTTTCATACTTAAACACGTACCCCCATCTCCCTCGACGACCGTAAGGCTCTAGAGACCACTCATCCCGCAAAGATTCCCCGGGTGGCGCCTGCGTACGCCGTAGGTACATTACAGATTTACGGGGAGCCCCAGCACCCATCCACGGGTCCTCAATAACAGTCACAGCTGTCTCACTGATCACTGGTGATCCACGCGCCGTTGTAGGGACAGACATTGCGAGTTGATTGTGTTTGCTGGTTCCTTGCTCCTTCTGACGGTCTGAAGGTTAAATATATATACACACAAGTCACACAGCTGTTATAAAACAAGGGATGATAGGGTTAATTATTACCCTTCCTGTCATAAAACGAGGGGGAGGGTTATAAATTTAATTCCCTGTTGATATAAAAAAAAAGGGTGGGTTATTATTTTAATTTCTTTTTATATAAAAAGGGGAGGGGTTATTATTTTAATTTCTTTTTTATATAAAAAGGGGAGGGGCTATTATTTTAATTTCTTTTTATATAAGAAGGGGGAGGGGTTATTATTTTAATTTCTTTTTATATAAAAAAGGGGAGGGGTTATTATTTTAATTTCTTTTTTATATAAAAAGGGGGAGGGGTTGGTTTTATCACCTCTGGAAGGGGAGGGGTTTTATTACCTCCAGGGCCATAAATCAAACAGTTTTGACATTTTGGTGTATCCTTCTTCTCTCTGAAGTGTTTTTCGAAAGTGATCAACATTTTTATGTTTGGCGTTCCGGAACCCACCTTATCTCAGGCTGAAAACGCATTTTGTGCATTGAGCCATTAATTCTCAGGGAAGATTCAGAAAATGAAATTTTCACCTCCCACTATAGCAGAAAGGGTCTTTCTAGTAGTTGCACATCACATCTAAGCTGTCTGAAGTGTTTTTCCAAAGTTATCAACATTTTTATGTTTGGCGTTCCGGAATCGACCTTATCTCAAGCTGAAAACGCGTTTCCTGCATTGTGGCATAACTTTGCTGGGAAGCTTCAGAACATCGAATTTTCACCTCCCACAATGGCAGAAATGGTCATTCTAGTAGTTGCACATCAAATCTAATCTGTCTGTAGAGTTTTTCCTGAGTTATCAACATTTTTATGTTTGGGGTTCTGAAATCAACCTCATCTCAGGCTGAAAATGCGTTTTACGCATTGTGCCATAACTTTGCAGGGAAGCTTCAGAACATGATCTTTTCAACTCCCACTATAGCAGAAAGGGTCTTTCGAGTAGTTGCACATCAAATATAAGCTGTCTGAAGTGTTTTTCCAAAGTTATCAACACTTTTATGTTTGGCGTTCCGGAATCGACCTTATCTCAGGCTGAAAACACGATTTACGCATTCTGCCATAACTTTGCAGGGAAGCTTCAGAACAAGAAATTTTCATATCCCACTATAGCAGAAAGGGTCTTTCTAGTAGTCTCACATCAAATCTAAGCTGTCTGAAGTGTTTTCCCAAAGTTATCATATTTTTTTATTTGGCGTTCCGGAACCCACCTTATCTCAGGCTGAAAACTCGTTTTCTGCATTGTGCCAAAACTTTGCAGGGAAGCTTCAGAACATTAAATTTTCAACTCCCACTATAGCAGAAAGGGTCTTTCTTGTAGTTGCACGTCAAATCTAAGCTGTCTGAAGTGTTTTTCCAAAGTTATCTACATTTTTATGTTTGGCATTCCAGAATCGACCTTATCTCTGGCTGAAAACGCGGTTTCTGCATTGTGATATAACTTTGCAGGGAAGCTTCAGAACATGAAATTTTAACCTGCCACTATAGCAGAAAGGGTCCTTCTAGTAGTTGCACATCAAATCTAACCTGTCTGAAGTGTTTTTCCAAAGTTATCAACAGTCTTATGTTTGGCGTTCAGTAATCAACCTTCTCTCAGGCTCAAAACGCGTTCTCTGCATTGTGCCATCACTTTGCAGGAAAGCTGCAGAATATGAAATTTTCACCTCCCACTATAGCAGAAAGGGTCTTTCTAGTAGTTGCACATCAAATCTGAGCTGTTTGAAGTGTTTATCCAAAGTTATTAACATTTTTATGTTTGGCGTTCTGAAATCAACCTCATCTCAGGCTGAAAATGCGTTATATGCATTGTGCCACAACTTTGCAGGGAAGCTTCAGAACATGAAATTTTCATCTACCACTATAGCAGAAATTGTCTTTCTAGTCGTTGCACATCAAATCTAAGCTGTCTGAAGTGTTTTTCCAAAGTTAGCAACATTTTTATGTTTGCCGTTCTGAAATCAACCTCATCTCAGGCTGAAAACGAGTTTCACGCATTGTGGCAGAACTTTGCGGCGAAGCTTCAGAACATGAAATTTTCACCTCCCACTATAGCAGAAAGGGTCTTTCTCGTAGTTGCACATGAAATCTAAGCTGTCTGAAGTGTTTTTCGAAAGTTTTCAACATTTTTATGTTTGGTGTTCCTGAATCGACCTTATCTCAGGCTGAAAACGCATTTTACGCATTGTGCCATAACTTTGCAGGAAAGCTTCAGAACATGAAAATTTCACCTCCCACTATAGCAGAAAGGGTCTTTCTAGTAGTTGCACATCAAATCTAACCTGTCTGAAGTGTTTTTCCAAAGTTATCAACATTTTTATGTTTGGCATTCCAGAATCGACCTTATCTCTGGCTGAAAACGCATTTTCTGCATTGTGCCATAACTTTGCAGGGAAACTTCAGAACATGATATTTTCACCTCCCACTATAGCAGAAAGGGTCTTTCTAGTAGTTGCACATCAAATCTAAGCTGTCTGAAGTGTTTTTTCAAAGTTATCATATTTTTATATTTGGCGTTCCGTAATTGACCTTGTCTCATGCTGAAAACGCGTTTTCTGCATTGTGCCATAACTTTGCAGGGAAGCTTCAGAACATGAAATTTTCAACTCCCACTATAGCAGAAAGGCTTTTTCCAGTAGTTGCACATCAAATCTAAGCTGTCTGAAGTGTTTTTCCAAAGTTATCAACATTTTTATGTTTGGCTTTCCGGAATCGACCTTATCTCACGCTGAAAACGCGTTTTCTGCATTGTGCCATAACTTTGCAGGGAAGCCTCAGAACATGAAATTTTCACCTCCCACTATAGCAGAAAGGGTTTTTCTAATAGTTGCACATCAAATCTAAGCTGTTTGAAGTGTTTTTCCAAAGTTATCAACATTCTTATGTTTGGCGTTCCAGAAACAACCTTATCTCAGGCTGAAAACGCGTTTTACGCATTGTGCCATAACTTTGCAGGAAAGCTTCAGAACATGAAATTTTCAACTCCCACAATAGCAGAAAGGGTCTTTCTAGTAGTTGCACATCAAATCTAAGCTGTCTGAAGTGTTTTTCCAAAGTTGTCAACATTTTTATGTTTGGCTTTCCGGAATCGACCTTATCTCAGGCTGAAAACGCGTTTCCTGCATTGTGGCATAACTTTGCAGGTATGCTTCAGAACATGACATTTTCACCTCCCACTGTAGCAGAAAGGGTCTTACTAGCAGTTGCAGATCAAATCTAAGCTGTCTGAAATGTTTTTCCAAAGTTATCAACATTTTTATGTTTGGCGTTCTGGAACCCACCTTATCTCAGTCTGCAAACGTGTTTCTTGCATTGTGCCATAACTTTGCAGGGAAGCTACAGAACATGAAATTTTCAACTCCCACTATAACAGACAGGGTCTTTCTAGTAGTTGCACATCAAATCTAAGTTGTCTGAAGTGTTTTTCGAAAGCTATCAACATTTTTTAGGTTAGCGTTCCGGAAACGACCTTATCTCGGGCTGAAAACGCATTTTCTGCATTGTGCCATAACTTCGCAGGGAAGCTTCAGAACATGAAATTTTCACCTCCCACTATAGCAGAAAGGGTCTTTCTAGTCGATGCACATTAAATCTAAGCTGTCTGAAGTGTTTTTCCAAAGTTATCAACATTTTTACGTTTGCCGCTCCGGAACCCACATTATCTCGGGCTGAAAACGGGTTTTCTGCATTGTGCCATAACTTTGCAGGGAAGCTTCAGAACATGAAATTTTAACCTCCCACTGTAGCAGAAAGGTTCTTTCTAGTCGTTGCAAATTAAATCTAAGCTGTCTGAAGTGTTTTTCCAAAGTTATCAACATTTTTAAGTTTGGCGTTCCGAAACCCACCTTATCTCAGGCTGAAAACGCGTTTACTGCATTGTTCCTTAACTTTGCTGGGAAGCATCAGCACATGAAATTTTCGGCTCCCACTATGACAAACAGGGTCTTTCTAATAGTTGCACATCAAATCTAATCTGTCTGAAGTGTTTTTCGAAAGTTATCAACATTTTTATGTTTGGCGTTCCGGAACCCACCTTGTCTCAGGCTGAAAACGCGTTTTCTGCATTGTTCCTTAACTTTGCAGGGAAGCATCAGAACATGAAATTTTCGGCTCCCACTATGACAAACAGGGTCCTTCTAATAGTTGCACATCAAATCTATGCTGTCTGAATTGTTTTACCAAAGTTATCAACAGTTTTATGTTTGGCGTTCCGGAACCCACCTTATCTCAGGCTGAAAACGCATTTTACGCATTGTCCCATAACTTTCCAGGGAAGCTTCAGAACATGAAATGTTTACCTCCCACTATGTCAGAAAGAGTCTTTCTAGTAGTTGCACATCAAATCTAAGCTGTCTGAAGTGTTGTTCCAAAGTTATCAACATTTTTACGTTTGGCGTTCCGGAACCCACCTTATCTCAGGCTGAAAACGCATTTTGTGCATTGAGCCATTAATTCTCAGGGAAGATTCAGAAAATGAAATTTTCACCTCCCACTATAGCAGAAAGGGTCTTTCTAGTAGTTGCACATCAAATCTAAGCTGTCTGAAGTGTTTTTCCAAAGTTATCAACATTTTTATGTTTGGCGTTCTGGAATCGACCTTATCTCAGGCTGAAAACACGTTTTCTGCATTGTGCCATAACTTTGCAGGGAAGTTTCAGAACAAGAAATTTTAACCTCCTCCTCTTGCAGAAAGTGTCTTTCTAGTAGTTGCACATCAAAACTAACCTGTCTGAAATGTTTTTCCAAAGTTATCAACATTTTTATGTTTGGCGTTCCGGAATCAACCTTATCTCAGGCTGAAGTCGCGTTTTACGCATTGTGCCATAACTTTGCAGGGAAGTTCCAGAAAATGAAATTTTCACCTCCCACTATGGCAGAAAGGGTTTTTCTAGTAGTTGCACATCAAATCTAAGCTGTCTCAAGTGTTTTTCGAAAGTTATTAACATTTTTATGTTTGGCGTTCTGGAACCCACCTTATCTCAGGCTGAAAACGCGTTTTTTGCATTGTGCCATAACTTTGCAGGGAAGCTTCAGAACATGAAATTTTGACCTTCCTCTAAAGCAGAAACAGTCTTTGTAGTAGTTGCACATCAAATCTAAGCTGTCTGAAGTGTTGTTCCAAAGTTATCAACATTTTTACGTTTGGCGTTCCGGAACCCACCTTATCTCAGGCTGAAAACGTGTTTTCTGCATTGTGCCATAACTTCTCAGGGAAGCTTCAGAACATGAAATTTTCACCTCCCACTATCGCAGAAAGGGTCTTTCTAGTAGTTGCACATCAAATCTAAGCTGTCTGAAGTGTTTTTCCAAAGATATCAACATTTTTGTGTTTGGCGTTCCGGAACCCACATTATCTCAGGCTGAAAACGCGTTTTCTGCTTTGTGCCATAACTTTGCAGGGAAGCTTCAGAACATGAAATTTTCAACTCCCACTATAACAGACAGGGACTTTGTGGTCGTTGCACATCAAATCTAAGCTGTCTGAAGTGTTTTTCGAAAGTTATCAACATTTTTATGTTTGGCGTTCTGGAACCCACTTTGTCTCAGGCTGTAAACGCGTTTTCTGCATTGTGCCACAACTTTGCAGGGAAGCTTCAGAACATGAAATTTTAACCACCCACTATAGCAGAAAGGGTCTTTCTAGTAGTTGCACATCATATCTAAGCTGTCTGAAGTGTTTTTCCAAAGTTATAAACATTTTTATGTTTGGCGTTCCGAAACCCACCTTATCTCAGGCTGAAAACGCGTTTTCTGCATTGTTCCTTAACTTTGCAGGGAAGCATCAGAACATTAAATTTTCAGCTCCCACTATGACAAACAGGTTCTTTCTAATAGTTGCACATCAAATATAATCTGTCTGAAGTGTTTCTCGAAAGTTATCAACATTTTTATGTTTGGCGTTCTGCAACCCACCTTATCTCAGGCTGAAAACGCGTTTTCTGCATTGTGCCATAACTTTGCAGGGAAGCTTCAGAAAATGAAATTTTAACCACCCACTGTAGCAGAAAGGCTCTTTCTAGTAGTTTCACATCAAATCTATGCTGTCTGAATTGTTTTACCAAAGTTATCAACAGTTTTATGTTTGGCGTTCCGGAACCCACCTTATCTCAGGCTGAAAACGCGTTTTCTACATTGTTCCTTAACTTTGCAGGGAAGCATCAGAACATAAAATTTTCAGCTCCCACTATGACAAACAGGGTCTTTCTAATAGTTGCACATCAAATCTAATCTGTCTGAAGTGTTTTTCGAAAGTTATCAACATTTTTATGTTTGGCGTTCCGGAACCCACCTTATCTCAGGCTGAAAATGTGTTTTCTTCATTGTCCCATAACTTTGAAGGAAAGCTTCACAACATGAAAGTTTCACCTCCCACTATAGCAGAAAGGGTTTTTCTAGTAGTTGCACATCAAATCTAAGCTGTCTGAAGTGTTTTTCGAAAGTTATCAACATTTTTATGTTTGGCGTTCCGGAATCTACCTTATCTCAGGCTGAAAACGCGTTTTACGCATTGTCCCATAACTTTCCAGGGAAGCTTCAGAACATGAAATGTTTACCTCCCACTATGTCAGAAAGAGTCTTTCTAGTAGTTGCACATCAAATCTAAGCTGTCTGAAGTGTTGTTCCAAAGTTATCAACATTTTTACGTTTGGCGTTCCGGAACCCACCTTATCTCAGGCTGAAAACGCATTTTGTGCATTGAGCCATTAATTCTCAGGGAAGATTCAGAACATGAAATTTTCACCTCCAACTATAGCAGAAAGGGTCTTTCTAGAAGTTGCACATCAAATCTAAGCTGTCTGAAGTGTTTTTCCAAAGTTATCAACATTTTTATGTTTGGCGTTCTGGAATCGACCTTATCTCAGGCTGAAAACGCGTTTTCTGCATTGTGCCATAACTTTGCAGGGAAGCTTCAGAAAATGAAATTTTAACCACCCACTGTAGCAGAAAGGCTCTTTCTAGTAGTTTCACATCAAATCTATGCTGTCTGAATTGTTTTACCAAAGTTATCAACAGTTTTATGTTTGGCGTTCCGGAACCCACCTTATCTCAGCCTGAAAACGCGTTTTCTACATTGTTCCTTAACTTTGCAGGGAAGCATCAGAACATAAAATTTTCAGCTCCCACTATGACAAACAGGGTCTTTCTAATAGTTGCACATCAAATCTAATCTGTCTGAAGTGTTTTTCGAAAGTTATCAACATTTTTATGTTTGGCGTTCCGGAACCCACCTTATCTCAGGCTGAAAATGTGTTTTCTTCATTGTCCCATAACTTTGAAGGAAAGCTTCACAACATGAAAGTTTCACCTCCCACTATAGCAGAAAGGGTTTTTCTAGTAGTTGCACATCAAATCTAAGCTGTCTGAAGTGTTTTTCGAAAGTTATCAACATTTTTATGTTTGGCGTTCCGGAATCGACCTTATCTCAGGCTGAAAACGCGTTTTACGCATTGTCCCATAACTTTCCAGGGAAGCTTCAGAACATGAAATGTTTACCTCCCACTATGTCAGAAAGAGTCTTTCTAGTAGTTGCACATCAAATCTAAGCTGTCTGAAGTGTTGTTCCAAAGTTATCAACATTTTTACGTTTGGCGTTCCGGAACCCACCTTATCTCAGGCTGAAAACGCATTTTGTGCATTGAGCCATTAATTCTCAGGGAAGATTCAGAACATGAAATTTTCACCTCCAACTATAGCAGAAAGGGTCTTTCTAGAAGTTGCACATCAAATCTAAGCTGTCTGAAGTGTTTTTCCAAAGTTATCAACATTTTTATGTTTGGCGTTCTGGAATCGACCTTATCTCAGGCTGAAAACGCGTTTTCTGCATTGTGCCATAACTTTGCAGGGAAGCTTCAGAACAAGAAATTTTAACCTCCTCCTCTTGCAGAAAGTGTCTTTCTAGTAGTTGCACATCAAAACTAACCTGTCTGAAATGTTTTTCCAAAGTTATCAACATTTTTATGTTTGGCGTTCTGGAACCCACCTTATCTCAGGCTGAAAACGCGTTTTTTGCATTGTGCCATAACTTTGCAGGGAAGCTTCAGAACATGAAATTTTGAACTTCCTCTAAAGCAGAAACAGTCTTTGTAGTAGTTGCACATCAAATCTAAGCTGTCTGAAGTGTTGTTCCAAAGTTATCAACATTTTTACGTTTGGCGTTCCGGAACCCACCTTATCTCAAGCTGAAAACGTGTTTTCTGCATTGTGCCATAACTTCTCAGGGAAGCTTCAGAACATGAAATTTCCACCTCCCACTATCGCAGAAAGGGTCTTTCTAGTAGTTGCACATCAAATCTAAGCTGTCTGAAGTGTTTTTCCAAAGATATCAACATTTTTGTGTTTGGCGTTTGTCGTCGGGTTTAGGTTTTCAAGGTCTTGTGTACAAGGCGATTAGCTATAACATAAGCCGTCCCTAGTTCCAAGCACACTACCTCCCTTTGCCTCTCTGGTAAAGGGCCCCTCGGTTGGTCAACTCAGTCAGCCTCTTGTTGCGGACACGGTTCTAAAACTATAATAAGCATATCAACTATACCTTATTATATTAGTGAGTAGTGTCGGCGCTTCACTGAGCGGGTTATTTAATTAGCCCGACCTGTTAAGAAACAGGTTCTTGACCTTACAATGCTACACCTCTTACCGTAGTCTCTTTACTTAACTTCGTTTAGGGACTCATGATCGGATCCTAAATCCATTCCTTTCAAATAACACTTTCCCCATAAATGCCTAAAACTACCACCTAATCATTGACGCAATAATTCAGGATGGAATAATGCTACCATGTGAGACACTCATTAAATGTGCAACAGGAGGAAATCAAACAATAACTCACCTATAACCCAATTGATGGTAGTAGGTAGGAGCCAGTTGATTCTTTAGTAGTCAGGGATCAACGCCGTTGTGCCTTTTCAGTACTTAATTCGTACTCAATTTTATTTTGTTTTTTGTCACAAAAATGTTTCTTCAAAAAATTAATAAAAGAATAGTAAAAACAGCAAAGTCAACCAAAAATAATAAAATCCATAAACTCAAGGGTATTGCCAGACGCTGATACCCAATAATATCAAAAGTACCGCCAGACGCTGGTACTAGTACATATACTTCAAAAACCATATAATCAAAAACACTTCAAAAACCGTATAATTAAGAATACTTCAAAACCATATAATCAAAACACTTCAATAAAAAGGATTAATTCAAAAATAGTAAAAGAGAAATAAAAGATGAGTTAAAATCAAATGGTCCGAGAGCAAACAGCAAGAGCACCGTCCCAAGATAAGATAAAAACTTACAGCGGACAGACGCGGGCGAAGATCCAAAAAGAGCAAGAAGCCAGGGTCACATCTCCGAGCGCTTATATAGCCACACACGGCTTTGAAGACATACCGACATCCGTTTTCTCACGCCAAGCCAATTAGTCATATCTATAACTTATCTTGTTTTTCTCCAGGTGGCCTTTTGAAGTCCTTCCCTCAAAAGGATACATGTTCGGTGATAGATCATATTAGTGTCAATTGCGTCAGCACTTACATCATTTTTTACGTCACTGATGCCCGGTTCACCATATTAGGTCAGTACATCCACTCCATTTTGTCAGCACGTGCGCACAGGTTCAAACTAAGTTCAAGATGGCCACTTTGTCATGACTTCAAATGAGCGCGCCTTCAAGGTCATTCTCAGATCCAAGCACACAGCTGTTCGTGAGTTCAAACGCGCATGATCAAAAGCATACAGGTTCACTAAAGTTCGAAACATTAAACAATTAATGATAAAAAAAATCAGAAACAATATCAAATATTATTTAGCAGGTCCATTAATGATAAAAACAGAAACAATATCAAATATTATTTAGCAGGTTTTGATTATAATATTTTCGAACTTCCAGTGTATACAACAGCGTTCCGGAACCCACCTTATCTCAGGCTGAAAACGCGTTTTCTGCTTTGTGCCATAAATTTGCAGGGAAGCTTCAGAACATGAAATTTTCAACTCCCACTATAACAGACAGGGACTTTGTGGTCGTTGCACATCAAATCTGAGCTGTCTGAAGTGTTTTTCGAAAGTTATCAACATTTTTATGTTTGGCGTTCCGGAACCCACCTTGTCTCAGGCTGTAAACGCGTTTTCTGCATTGTGCCACAACTTTGCAGGGAAGCTTCAGAACATGAAATTTTAACCACCCACTATAGCAGAAAGGGTCTTTCTAGTAGTTGCACATCATATCTAAGCTGTCTGAAGTGTTTTTCCAAAGTTATAAACATTTTTATGTTTGGCGTTCCGAAACCCACCTTATCTCAGGCTGAAAACGCGTTTTCTGCATTGTTCCTTAACTTTGCAGCGAAGCATCAGAACATTAAATTTTCAGCTCCCACTATGACAAACAAGTTCTTTCTAATAGTTGCACATCAAATATAATCTGTCTGAAGTGTTTTTCGTAAGTTATCAACATTTTTATGTTTGGCGTTCCGGAATCGACCTTATCTCAGGCTGAAAACGTGTTTTACGCATTGTCCCATAACTTTCCAGGGAAGCTTCAGAACATGAAATTTTGACCTCCCACTATGGCAAAAAGGGTCTTTCTATTAGTTGCAGATCAAATCTAAGCTGTCTGAAGTGTTGTTCCAAAGTTATCAACATTTTTATGTTTGGCGTTCCGGATCCCACCTTATCTCAGGCTGAAAACGCGTTTTCTGCATTGTGCCATAACTTTGCAGGGAAGCTTCAGAAAATGAAATTTTAACCACCCACTGTAGCAGAAAGGCTCTTTCTAGTAGTTTCACATCAAATCTATGCTGTCTGAATTGTTTTACCAAAGTTATCAACAGTTTAATGTTTGGCGTTCCGGAACCCACCTTATCTCAGGCTGAAAACGCGTTTTCTACATTGTTCCTTAACTTTGCAGGGAAGCATCAGAACATAAAATTTTCAGCTCCCACTATGACAAACAGGGTCTTTCTAATAGTTGCACATCAAATCTAATCTGTCTGAAGTGTTTTTCGAAAGTTATCAACATTTTTATGTTTGGCGTTCCGGAACCCACCTTATCTCAGGCTGAAAATGTGTTTTCTTCATTGTCCCATAACTTTGAAGGAAAGCTTCACAACATGAAAGTTTCACCTCCCACTATAGCAGAAAGGGTTTTTCTAGTAGTTGCACATCAAATCTAAGCTGTCTGAAGTGTTTTTCGAAAGCTATCAACATTTTTATGTTTGGCGTTCTGGAACCCACCTTATCTCAGGCTGAAAACGCGTTTTTTGCATTGTGCCATAACTTTGCAGGGAAGCTTCAGAACATGAAATTTTGAACTTCCTCTAAAGCAGAAACAGTCTTTGTAGTAGTTGCACATCAAATCTAAGCTGTCTGAAGTGTTGTTCCAAAGTTATCAACATTTTTACGTTTGGCGTTCCGGAACCCACCTTATCTCAAGCTGAAAACGTGTTTTCCGCATTGTGCCATAACTTCTCAGGGAAGCTTCAGAACATGAAATTTTCACCTCCCACTATCGCAGAAAGGGTCTTTCTAGTAGTTGCACATCAAATCTAAGCTGTCTGAAGTGTTTTTCCAAAGATATCAACATTTTTGTGTTTGGCGTTCCGGAACCCACCTTATCTCAGGCTGAAAACGCGTTTTCTGCTTTGTGCCATAACTTTGCAGGGAAGTTTCAGAACATCAAATTTTCAACTCCCACTATAACAGACAGGGACTTTGTGGCCGCTGCACATCAAATCTAAGCTGTCTGAAGTGTTTTTCGAAAGTTATCAACATTTTTATGTTTGGCGTTCCGGAAACCACTTTGTCTCAGGCTGTAAACGCGTTTTCTGCATTGTGCCACAACTTTGCAGGGAAGCTTCAGAACATGAAATTTTCACCTCCCACTGTAGCAGAAAGGGTCTTTCTAGTAGTTGCAGATCAAATCTAAGCTGTCTGAAGTGTTGTTCCAAAGTTATCAACATTTTTATGTTTGGCGTTCCGGATCCCACCTTATCTCAGGCTGAAAACGCGTTTTCTGCATTGTGCCATAACTTTGCAGGGAAGCTTCAGAAAATGAAATTTTAACCACCCACTGTAGCAGAAAGGCTCTTTCTAGTAGTTTCACATCAAATCTATGCTGTCTGAATTGTTTTACCAAAGTTATCAACAGTTTAATGTTTGGCGTTCCGGAACCCACCTTATCTCAGGCTGAAAACGCGTTTTCTACATTGTTCCTTAACTTTGCAGGGAAGCATCAGAACATAAAATTTTCAGCTCCCACTATGACAAACAGGGTCTTTTTAATAGTTGCACATCAAATCTAATCTGTCTGAAGTGTTTTTCGAAAGTTATCAACATTTTTATGTTTGGCGTTCCGGAACCCACCTTATCTCAGGCTGAAAATGTGTTTTCTTCATTGTCCCATAACTTTGAAGGAAAGCTTCACAACATGAAAGTTTCACCTCCCACTATAGCAGAAAGGGTTTTTCTAGTAGTTGCACATCAAATCTAAGCTGTCTGAAGTGTTTTTCGAAAGCTATCAACATTTTTATGTTTGGCGTTCTGGAACCCACCTTATCTCAGGCTGAAAACGCGTTTTTTGCATTGTGCCATAACTTTGCAGGGAAGCTTCAGAACATGAAATTTTGAACTTCCTCTAAAGCAGAAACAGTCTTTGTAGTAGTTGCACATCAAATCTAAGCTGTCTGAAGTGTTGTTCCAAAGTTATCAACATTTTTACGTTTGGCGTTCCGGAACCCACCTTATCTCAAGCTGAAAACGTGTTTTCCGCATTGTGCCATAACTTCTCAGGGAAGCTTCAGAACATGAAATTTTCACCTCCCACTATCGCAGAAAGGGTCTTTCTAGTAGTTGCACATCAAATCTAAGCTGTCTGAAGTGTTTTTCCAAAGATATCAACATTTTTGTGTTTGGCGTTCCGGAACCCACCTTATCTCAGGCTGAAAACGCGTTTTCTGCTTTGTGCCATAACTTTGCAGGGAAGTTTCAGAACATGAAATTTTCAACTCCCACTATAACAGACAGGGACTTTGTGGCCGCTGCACATCAAATCTAAGCTGTCTGAAGTGTTTTTCGAAAGTTATCAACATTTTTATGTTTGGCGTTCCGGAAACCACTTTGTCTCAGGCTGTAAACGCGTTTTCTGCATTGTGCCACAACTTTGCAGGGAAGCTTCAGAACATGAAATTTTCACCTCCCACTGTAGCAGAAAGGGTCTTTCTAGTAGTTGCACATCAAATCTAAGCTGTCTGAAGTGTTTTTCCAAAGTTATCATATTTCTATGTTTGGCGTTCCAGAATTGACCTTGTCTCATGCTGAAAACGTGTTTTCTGCATTGTGCCATAACTTTGCAGGGAAGTTTCAGAACATGAAATTTTCACCTCCCACTATAGCAGAAAGGGTCTTTCTAGTAGTTGCACTTCAAATCTAAACTGTCTGAAGTGTTTTTTGAAAGTTTTCAACATTTTTGTGTTTGGCGTTCCGCAATCGACCTTATTTCAGGCTGAAAACGCGTTTTCTGCAATGTGCCATAACTTTGCGTGGAAGCTTCAGAACATGACATTTTCAACTCCCACTATAGCAGAAAGGGTCTTTCTAGTAGTTGCACATCAAATCTAACCTGTCTGAAGTGTTTTTCCAAAGTTATCAATATTTTTATGCTTGGCGTTCTGAAACCCACCTTATCTCAGGCTGAAAACGCGTTTCCTGCATTGTGCCATAACATTGCAGGAAAGCTTCAAAACATGACATTTTCACATCCCACTATAGCAGAAAGGGTCTTTCTAGTAGATGCACATCAAATCTAAGCTGTTTGACGTGTTTTTCCAAAGTTATCAACATTTTTATGTTTGGCGTTCCGGAATCGACCTTATCTCAGGCTGAATACACGTTTTCTGCATTGTGCCATAACTTTGCAGGGAAGCTTCAGAACTAGAAATTTTCATCTCCCACTGTAGCAGAAAGGGTCTTTCTAGTAGTTGCACATCAAATCTAAGCTGTCTGAAGTGTTTTTCCAAAGTTATCATATTTCTATGTTTGGCGTTCCGCAATCGACCTTATTTCAGGCTGAAAACGCGTTTTCTGCAATGTGCCATAACTTTGCGGGGAAGCTTCAGAACATGACATTTTCAACTCCCACTATAGCAGAAAGGGTCTTTCTAGTAGTTGCACATCAAATCTAAGCTGTCTGAAGTGTTTTTCCAAAGTTATCAATATTTTTATGCTTGGCGTTCTGAAACCCACCTTATCTCAGGCAGAAAACGCGTTTCCTGCATTGTGCCATAACATTGCAGGGAAGCTTCAGAACATGACATTTTCACATCCCACTATAGCAGAAAGGGTCTTTCTAGTAGTTGCACATCAAATCTAAGCTGTTTGAAGTGTTTTTCCAAAGTTATCAACATTTTTATGTTTGGCGTTCCGGAATCAACCTTATCTCAGGCTGAAAACGCCTTTTCTGCATTGTGCCATAACTTTGCACGGAAGCTTCAGAACATGAAATTTTCAACTCCCACTGTAGCAGAAAGGGTCTTTCTAGTAGTTGCACATCAAATCTAAGCTGTCTGAAGTGTTTTTCAAAATTTATCATATTTTTGTATTTGGCGTTCCGGAATTGACCTTGTCTCATGCTGAATACGTGTTTTCTGCATTGTGCCATAACTTTGCAGGGAAGTTTCAGAACTTGAAATTTACACCTCCCACTATAGCAGAAATGGTCTTTCTAGTAGTTGCACATCAAATGTAAGCTGTGTGAAGTGTTTTTCCAAAGTTATCAACATTTTGATGCTTGGCGTTCCGAAACCCACCTTATCTCAGGCTGAAAACGCGTTTTCTGCATTGTGCCATAACTTTGCAGAGAAGCTTCAGAACATGGAATTTTAACCTCCCAATCTAGCAGAAAGGGTCTTTCTCCTTGTTGCACGTCAAATCTAAGCTGTCTGAAGTGTTTTTCCAAAGTTATCAACATTTTTATGTTTGGCATTCCTGAATCGACCTTATCTCTGGCTGAAAACGCGTTTTCTGCATTGTGATATAACTTTGCAGGGAAGCTTCAGAACATGAAATTTTCAACTCCCACTATAGCAGAAAGGGTCTTTCTAGTAGTTGCACGTCAAATATAAGCTGTCTGAAGTGTTTTTCCAAAGTTATCAACATTTTTCTGTTTGGTGTTCCGAAACCCACCTTATCTCACTCTGTAAGCGCGTTTTCTGCATTGTGCCATACCTTTGGAGGTAAGCTTCAGAAAATGAAATTTTCACCTCCCACTATAGCAGAAAGGGTCTTTGTAGTGGTTGCACAACAAATTTAAGCTGTCTGAAGTGTTTTTCGAAAGTTCTCAAAATTTTTATGTTTGGCGTTTTGGAACCCACCTTATCTCAGGCTGAAAACGCGTTTTCTGCATTGTGCCATAACTTTGCAGGACAGCTGCAGAATATGAAATTTTCACTTCCCACTATAGCAGAAAGGGTCTTTCTAGTAGTTGCACATCAAATCTGAGCTGTTTGAAGTGTTTTTCCAAAGTTATCAACATTTTTAAGTTTGGCGTTCCGGAATCAACCTTATCTCAGGCTGAAAACGCGTTTTCTGCATTGTGCCATAACTTTGCAGGGAAGCTTCAGAACATTAAATTTTCAACTCCCACTATAGCAGAAAGGGTCTTTCTTGTAGTTGCACGTCAAATCTAAGCTGTCTGAAGTGTTTTTCCAAAGTTATCTACATTTTTATTTTTGGCATTCCAGAATCGACCTTATCTCTGGCTGAAAACGCGTTTTCTGCATTGTGATATAACTTTGCAGGGAAGCTTCAGAACATGAAATTTTAACCTGCCACTATAGCAGAAAGGGTCCTTCTAGTAGTTGCACATCAAATCTAAGCTGTCTGAAGTGTTTTTCCAAAGTTAGCAACATTTTTATGTTTGCCGTTCTGAAATCAACCTCATCTCAGGCTGAAAACGAGTTTCACGCATTGTGCCAGAACTTTGCGGCGAAGCTTCAGAACATGAAATTTTCACCTCCCACTATAGCAGAAAGGGTCTTTCTCGTAGTTGCACATCAAATCTAAGCTGTCTGAAGTGTTTTTCGAAAGTTTTCAACATTTTTATGTTTGGTGTTCCTGAATCGACCTTATCTCAGGCTGAAAACGCATTTTACGCATTGTGCCATAACTTTGCAGGAAAGCTTCAGAACATGAAAATTTCACCTCCCACTAAAGCAGAAAGGGTTTTTCTAGTAGTTGCACATCAAATCTAAGCTGTCTGAAGTGTTTTTACTAAGTTATCAACATTTTCATGTTTGGCGTTCCGGAATCGACCTTATGTGAGGCTGAAAACGCGTTTTCTGCATTGTGCCATAACTTTGCAGGGAAGCTTCAGAACAAAAATTTTTCACCTCCCACTATAGCAGAAAGGGTCTCTCTAGTAGTTGCACATCAAATCTAACCTGTCTGAAGTGTTTTTCCAAAGTTATCAACATTTTTATGTTTGGCATTCCAGAATCGACCTTATCTCTGGCTGAAAACGCGTTTTCTGCATTGTGCCATAACTTTGCAGGGAAACTGCAGAACATGAAATTTTCACCTCCCACTATAGCAGAAAGGGTCTTTCTAGTAGTTTCACATCAAATCTAAGCTGTCTGAAGTGTTTTTTCAAAGTTATCATATTTTTATGTTTGGCGTTCCGTAATTGACCTTGTCTCATGCTGAAAACGCGTTTTCTGCACTGTGCCATAACTTTGCAGGGAAGCTTCAGAACATCAAATTTTCATATCCCACTATAGCAGAAAGGGTCTTTCTAGTAGTCTCACATCAAATCTAAGCTGTCTGAAGTGTTTTTCCAAAGTTATCAACATTTTTATGTTTGGCGTTCTGGAACCCACCTTATCTCAGGCTGAAAACGCGTTTCCTGCATTGTGTCATAACTTTGCATAAAGCTTCAGAACATTAAATTTTCACCTCCCACTATAGCAGAAATGGTCTTTCTTGCACTTGCACATCAAATCTAAGCTGTCTGAAGTGTTTTTCCGAAGTTATTAATATTTTAATGTTTGGCGTTCCGGAATCGACCTTATCTCAGGCTGAAAACACGATTTACGCATTGTGCCATAACTTTGCAGGGAAGCTTCAGAACATTAAATTTTCAACTCCCACTATAGCAGAAAGGGTCTTGTAGTTGCACGTCAAATCTAAGCTGTCTGAAGTGTTTTTCCAAAGTTATCTACATTTTTATGTTTGGCATTCCAGAATCGACCTTATCTCTGGCTGAAAACGCGTTTTCTGCATTGTGATATAACTTTGCAGGGAAGCTTCAGAACATGAAATTTTAACCTGCCACTATAGCAGAAAGGGTCCTTCTAGTAGTTGCACATCAAATCTAACCTGTCTGAAGTGTTTTTCCAAAGTTATCAACAGTGTTATGTTTGGCGTTCAGTAATCAACCTTCTCTCAGGCTCAAAACGCGTTCTCTGCATTGTGCCATCACTTTGCAGGAAAGCTGCAGAATATGAAATTTTCATCTACCACTATAGCAGAAATTGTCTTTCTAGTCGTTGCACAGCAAATCTAAGCTGTCTGAAGTGTTTTTCCAAAGTTAGCAACATTTTTATGTTTGCCGTTCTGAAATCAACCTCATCTCAGGCTGAAAACGAGTTTCACGCATTGTGCCAGAACTTTGCGGCGAAGCTTCAGAACATGAAATTTTCACCTCCCACTATAGCAGAAAGGGTCTTTCTCGTAGTTGCACATCAAATCTAAGCTGTCTGAAGTGTTTTTCGAAAGTTTTCAACATTTTTATGTTTGGTGTTCCTGAATCGACCTTATCTGAGGCTGAAAACGCATTTTACGCATTGTGCCATAACTTTGCAGGAAAGCTACAGAACATGAAAATTTCAACTCCCACTATAGCAGAAAGGGTCTTTCTTGTAGTTGCACGTCAAATCTAAGCTGTCTGAAGTGTTTTCCCAAAGTTATCTACATTTTTATGTTTGGCATTCCAGAATCGACCTTATCTCTGGCTGAAAACGCGTTTTCTGCATTGTGATATAACTTTGCAGGGAAGCTTCAGAACATGAAATTTTAACCTGCCACTATAGCAGAAAGGGTCCTTCTAGTAGTTGCACATCAAATCTAACCTGTCTGAAGTGTTTTCCCAAAGTTATCATATTTTTTTATTTGGCGTTCCGGAACCCACCTTATCTCAGGCTGAAAACTCGTTTTCTGCATTGTGCCATAACTTTGCAGGGAAGCTTCAGAACATTAAATTTTCAACTCCCACTATAGCAGAAAGGGTCTTTCTTGTAGTTGCACGTCAAATCTAAGCTGTCTGAAGTGTTTTTACTAAGTTATCAACATTTTCATGTTTGGCGTTCCGGAATCGACCTTATGTGAGGCTGAAAACGCGTTTTCTGCATTGTGCCATAACTTTGCAGGGTAGCTTCAGAACAAAAATTTTTCACCTCCCACTATAGCAGAAAGGGTCTCTCTAGTAGTTGCACATCAAATCTAACCTGTCTGAAGTGTTTTTCCAAAGTTATCAACATTTTTATGTTTGGCATTCCAGAATCGACCTTATCTCTGGCTGAAAACGCGTTTTCTGCATTGTGCCATAACTTTGCAGGGAAACTTCAGAACATGAAATTTTCACCTCCCACTATAGCAGAAAGGGTCTTTCTAGTAGTTGCACATCAAATCTAAGCTGTCTGAAGTGTTTTTTGAAAGTTATCATATTTTTACGTTTGGCGTTCCGTAATTGACCTTGTCTCATGCTGAAAACGCGTTTTCTGCATTGTGCCATAACTTTGCAGGGAAGCTTCAGAACATGAAATTTTCAACTCCCACTATAGCAGAAAGGCTTTTTCCAGTAGTTGCACATCAAATCTAAGCTGTCTGAAGTGTTTTTCCAAAGTTATCAACATTTTTATGTTTGGCTTTCCGGAATCGACCTTATCTCAGGCTGAAAACTCGTTTTCTGCATTGTGCCATAACTTTGCAGGGAAGCTTCAGAACATTAAATTTTCAACTCCCACTATAGCAGAAAGGGTCTTTCTTGTAGTTGCACGTCAAATCTAAGCTGTCTGAAGTGTTTTTCCAAAGTTATCTACATTTTTATGTTTGGCATTCCAGAATCGACCTTATCTTTGGCTGAAAACGCGTTTTCTGCATTGTGATATAACTTTGCAGGGAAGCTTCAGAACATGAAATTTTAACCTGCCACTATAGCAGAAAGGGTCCTTCTAGTAGTTGCACATCAAATCTAACCTGTCTGAAGTGTTTTTCCAAGGTTATCAACAGTGTTATGTTTGGCGTTCAGTAATCAACCTTCTCTCAGGCTCAAAACGCGTTCTCTGCATTGTGCCATGACTTTGCAGGAAAGCTGCAGAATATGAAATTTTCATCTACCACTATAGCAGAAATTGTCTTTCTAGTCGTTGCACAGCAAATCTAAGCTGTCTGAAGTGTTTTTCCAAAGTTAGCAACATTTTTATGTTTGCCGTTCTGAAATCAACCTCATCTCAGGCTGAAAACGAGTTTCACGCATTGTGCCATAACTTTGCAGGGAAGCTTCAGAACATTAAATTTTCAACTCCCACTATAGCAGAAAGGGTCTTTCTTGTAGTTGCACGTCAAATCTAAGCTGTCTGAAGTGTTTTTCCAAAGTTATCTACATTTTTATGTTTGGCATTCCAGAATCGACCTTGTCTCAGGCTGAAAACGCATTTTACGCATTGTGCCATAACTTTGCAGGAAAGCTTCAGAACATGAAAATTTCACCTCCCACTATAGCAGAAAGGGTCTTTCTAGTAGTTGCACATCAAATCTAAGCTGTCTGAAGTGTTTTTACTAAGTTATCAACATTTTCATGTTTGGCGTTCCGGAATCGACCTTATTTCAGGCTGAAAACGCGTTTTCTGCAATGTGCCATAACTTTGCGGGGAAGCTTCAGAACATGACATTTTCAACTCCCACTATAGCAGAAAGGGTCTTTCTAGTAGTTGCACATCAAATCTAAGCTGTCTGAAGTGTTTTTCCAAAGTTATCAATATTTTTATGTTTGGCGTTCCGGAATCAACCTTATCTCAGGCTGAAAACGCCTTTTCTGCATTGTGCCATAACTTTGCACGGAAGCTTCAGAACATGAAATTTTCAACTCCCACTGTAGCAGAAAGGGTCTTTCTAGTAGCTGCACATCAAATCTAAGCTGTCTGAAGTGTTTTTCAAAATTTATCATATTTTTGTATTTGGCGTTCCGGAATTGACCTTGTCTCATGCTGAATACGTGTTTTCTGCATTGTGCCATAACTTTGCAGGGAAGTTTCAGAACTTGAAATTTACACCTCCCACTATAGCAGAAATGGTCTTTCTAGTAGTTGCACATCAAATGTAAGCTGTGTGAAGTGTTTTTCCCAAGTTATCAACATTTTGATGCTTGGCGTTCCGAAACCCACCTTATCTCAGGCTGAAAACGCGTTTTCTGCATTGTGCCATAACTTTGCAGAGAAGCTTCAGAACATGGAATTTTAACCTCCCAATCTAGCAGAAAGGGTCTTTCTCCTTGTTGCACGTCAAATCTAAGCTGTCTGAAGTGTTTTTCCAAAGTTATCAACATTTTTATGTTTGGCATTCCTGAATCGACCTTATCTCTGGCTGAAAACGCGTTTTCTGCATTGTGATATAACTTTGCAGGGAAGCTTCAGAACATGAAATTGTCAACTCCCACTATAGCAGAAAGGGTCTTTCTAGTAGTTGCACGTCAAATATAAGCTGTCTGAAGTGTTTTTCCAAAGTTATCAACATTTTTCTGTTTGGTGTTCCGAAACCCACCTTATATCACTCTGTAAGCGCGTTTTCTGCATTGTGCCAAACCTTTGGAGGTAAGCTTCAGAAAATGAAATTTTCACCTCCCACTATAGCAGAAAGGGTCTTTCTAGTGGTTGCACAACAAATTTAAGCTGTCTGAAGTGTTTTTCGAAAGTTCTCAAAATTTTTATGTTTGGCGTTTTGGAACCCACCTTATCTCAGGCTGAAAACGCGTTTTCTGCATTGTGCCATAACTTTGCAGGACAGCTGCAGAATATGAAATTTGCACTTCCCACTATAGCAGAAAGGGTCTTTCTAGTAGTTGCACATCAAATCTGAGCTGTTTGAAGTGTTTTTCCAAAGTTATCAACATTTTTAAGTTTGGCGTTCCGGAATCAACCTTATCTCAGGCTGAAAACGCGTTTTCTGCATTGTGCCATAACTTTGCAGGGAAGCTTCAGAACATTAAATTTTCAACTCCCACTATAGCAGAAAGGGTCTTTCTTGTAGTTGCACGTCAAATCTAAGCTGTCTGAAGTGTTTTTCAAAATTTATCATATTTTTGTATTTGGCGTTCCGGAATTGACCTTGTCTCATGCTGAATACGTGTTTTCTGCATTGTGCCATAACTTTGCAGGGAAGTTTCAGAACTTGAAATTTACACCTCCCACTATAGCAGAAATGGTCTTTCTAGTAGTTGCACATCAAATGTAAGCTGTGTGAAGTGTTTTTCCCAAGTTATCAACATTTTGATGCTTGGCGTTCCGAAACCCACCTTATCTCAGGCTGAAAACGCGTTTTCTGCATTGTGCCATAACTTTGCAGAGAAGCTTCAGAACATGGAATTTTAACCTCCCAATCTAGCAGAAAGGGTCTTTCTCCTTGTTGCACGTCAAATCTAAGCTGTCTGAAGTGTTTTTCCAAAGTTATCAACATTTTTATGTTTGGCATTCCTGAATCGACCTTATCTCTGGCTGAAAACGCGTTTTCTGCATTGTGATATAACTTTGCAGGGAAGCTTCAGAACATGAAATTGTCAACTCCCACTATAGCAGAAAGGGTCTTTCTAGTAGTTGCACGTCAAATATAAGCTGTCTGAAGTGTTTTTCCAAAGTTATCAACATTTTTCTGTTTGGTGTTCCGAAACCCACCTTATATCACTCTGTAAGCGCGTTTTCTGCATTGTGCCATACCTTTGGAGGTAAGCTTCAGAAAATGAAATTTTCACCTCCCACTATAGCAGAAAGGGTCTTTCTAGTGGTTGCACAACAAATTTAAGCTGTCTGAAGTGTTTTTCGAAAGTTCTCAAAATTTTTATGTTTGGCGTTTTGGAACCCACCTTATCTCAGGCTGAAAACGCGTTTTCTGCATTGTGCCATAACTTTGCAGGACAGCTGCAGAATATGAAATTTGCACTTCCCACTATAGCAGAAAGGGTCTTTCTAGTAGTTGCACATCAAATCTGAGCTGTTTGAAGTGTTTTTCCAAAGTTATCAACATTTTTAAGTTTGGCGTTCCGGAATCAACCTTATCTCAGGCTGAAAACGCGTTTTCTGCATTGTGCCATAACTTTGCAGGGAAGCTTCAGAACATTAAATTTTCAACTCCCACTATAGCAGAAAGGGTCTTTCTTGTAGTTGCACGTCAAATCTAAGCTGTCTGAAGTGTTTTTCCAAAGTTATCTACATTTTTATGTTTGGCATTCCAGAATCGACCTTATCTCTGGCTGAAAACGCGTTTTCTGCATTGTGATATAACTTTGCAGGGAAGCTTCGGAACATGAAATTTTAACCTGCCACTATAGCAGAAAGGGTCCTTCTAGTAGTTGCACATCAAATCTAACCTGTCTGAAGTGTTTTTCCAAAGTTATCAACAGTCTTATGTTTGGCGTTCAGTAATCAACCTTCTCTCAGGCTCAAAACGTGTTCTCTGCATTGTGCCATCACTTTGCAGGAAAGCTGCAGAATATGAAATTTTCACCTCCCACAATGGCAGAAATGGTCTTTCTAGTAGTTGCACATCAAATCTAATCTGTCTGTAGAGTTTTTCCTGAGTTATCAACATTTTTATGTTTGGGGTTCTGAAATCAACCTCATCTCAGGCTGAAAACGCGTTTTACGCATTGTGCCATAACTTTGCAGGGAAGCTTCAGAACATGATATTTTCAACTCCCACTATAGCAGAAAGGGTCTTTCGAGTAGTTGCACATCAAATATAAGCTGTCTGAAGTGTTTCTCCAAAGTTATCAACACTTTTATGTTTGGCGTTCTGGAATCGACCTTATCTCAGGCTGAAAACACGATTTACGCATTGTGCCATAACTTTGCAGGGAAGCTTCAGAACATTAAATTTTCAACTCCCACTATAGCAGAAAGGGTCTTGTAGTTGCACGTCAAATCTAAGCTGTCTGAAGTGTTTTTCCAAAGTTATCTACATTTTTATGTTTGGCATTCCAGAATCGACCTTATCTCTGGCTGAAAACGCGTTTTCTGCATTGTGATATAACTTTGCAGGGAAGCTTCAGAACATGAAATTTTAACCTGCCACTATAGCAGAAAGGGTCCTTCTAGTAGTTGCACATCAAATCTAACCTGTCTGAAGTGTTTTTCCTAAGTTATCAACAGTGTTATGTTTGGCGTTCAGTAATCAACCTTCTCTCAGGCTCAAAACGCGTTCTCTGCATTGTGCCATCACTTTGCAGGAAAGCTGCAGAATATGAAATTTTCATCTACCACTATAGCAGAAATTGTCTTTCTAGTCGTTGCACAGCAAATCTAAGCTGTCTGAAGTGTTTTTCCAAAGTTAGCAACATTTTTATGTTTGCCGTTCTGAAATCAACCTCATCTCAGGCTGAAAACGAGTTTCACGCATTGTGCCAGAACTTTGCGGCGAAGCTTCAGAACATGAAATTTTCACCTCCCACTATAGCAGAAAGGGTCTTTCTCGTAGTTGCACATCAAATCTAAGCTGTCTGAAGTGTTTTTCGAAAGTTTTCAACATTTTTATGTTTGGTGTTCCTGAATCGACCTTATCTCAGGCTGAAAACGCATTTTACGCATTGTGCCATAACTTTGCAGGAAAGCTACAGAACATGAAAATTTCAACTCCCAGTATAGCAGAAAGGGTCTTTCTTGTAGTTGCACGTCAAATCTAAGCTGTCTGAAGTGTTTTCCCAAAGTTATCTACATTTTTATGTTTGGCATTCCAGAATCGACCTTATCTCTGGCTGAAAACGCGTTTTCTGCATTGTGATATAACTTTGCAGGGAAGCTTCAGAACATGAAATTTTAACCTGCCACTATAGCAGAAAGGGTCCTTCTAGTAGTTGCACATCAAATCTAACCTGTCTGAAGTGTTTCCCCAAAGTTATCATATTTTTTTATTTGGCGTTCCGGAACCCACCTTATCTCAGGCTGAAAACTCGTTTTCTGCATTGTGCCATAACTTTGCAGGGAAGCTTCAGAACATTAAATTTTCAACTCCCACTATAGCAGAAAGGGTCTTTCTTGTAGTTGCACGTCAAATCTAAGCTGTCTGAAGTGTTTTTACTAAGTTATCAACATTTTCATGTTTGGCGTTCCGGAATCGACCTTATGTGAGGCTGAAAACGCGTTTTCTGCATTGTGCCATAACTTTGCAGGGAAGCTTCAGAACAAAAATTTTTCACCTCCCACTATAGCAGAAAGGTTCTCTCTAGTAGTTGCACATCAAATCTAACCTGTCTGAAGTGTTTTTCCAAAGTTAACAACATTTTTATGTTTGGCATTCCAGAATCGACCTTATCTCTGGCTGAAAACGCGTTTTCTGCATTGTGCCATAACTTTGCAGGGAAACTTCAGAACATGAAATTTTCACCTCCCACTATAGCAGAAAGGGTCTTTCTAGTAGTTGCACATCAAATCTAAGCTGTCTGAAGTGTTTTTTCAAAGTTATCATATTTTTACGTTTGGCGTTCCGTAATTGACCTTGTCTCATGCTGAAAACGCGCTTTCTGCATTGTGCCATAACTTTGCAGGGAAGCTTCAGAACATGAAATTTTCAACTCCCACCATAGCAGAAAGGGTCTTTCTTGTAGTTGCACGTCAAATCTAAGCTGTCTGAAGTGTTTTTCCAAAGTTATCAACATTTTTATGTTTGGCTTTCCGGAATCGACCTTATCTCAGGCTGAAAACTCGTTTTCTGCATTGTGCCATAACTTTGCAGGGAAGCTTCAGAACATTAAATTTTCAACTCCCACTATAGCAGAAAGGGTCTTTCTTGTAGTTGCACGTCAAATCTAAGCTGTCTGAAGTGTTTTTCCAAAGTTATCTACATTTTTATGTTTGGCATTCCAGAATCGACCTTATCTCTGGCTGAAAACGCGTTTTCTGCATTGTGATATAACTTTGCAGGGAAGCTTCAGAACATGAAATTTTAACCTGCCACTATAGCAGAAAGGGTCCTTCTAGTAGTTGCACATCAAATCTAACCTGTCTGAAGTGTTTTTCCAAAGTTATCAACAGTGTTATGTTTGGCGTTCAGTAATCAACCTTCTCTCAGGCTCAAAACGCGTTCTCTGCATTGTGCCATCACTTTGCAGGAAAGCTGCAGAATATGAAATTTTCAACTCCCACTATAGCAGAAACGCTTTTTCCAGTAGTTGCACATCAAATCTAAGCTGTCTGAAGTGTTTTTCCAAAGTTATCAACATTTTTATGTTTGGCTTTCCGGAATCGACCTTATCTCAGGCTGAAAACTCGTTTTCTGCATTGTGCCAGAACTTTGCAGGGAAGCTTCAGAACATTAAATTTTCAACTCCCACTATAGCAGAAAGGGTCTTTCTTGTAGTTGCACGTCAAATCTAAGCTGTCTGAAGTGTTTTTCCAAAGTTATCTACATTTTTATGTTTGGCATTCCAGAATCGACCTTGTCTCAGGCTGAAAACGCATTTTACGCATTGTGCCATAACTTTGCAGGAAAGCTTCAGAACATGAAAATTTCACCTCCCACTATAGCAGAAAGGGTCTTTCTAGTAGTTGCACATCAAATCTAAGCTGTCTGAAGTGTTTTTCAAAAGTTATCAACATTTTTATGTTTGGCGTCCTGGAACCCTCCTAATCTCAGGCTGAAAACGCGTTTTCTGCATTGTGCCATAACTTTTCAGGGAAGCTTCAGAACATGAAACGTTCGCCTACCACTATAGCGGATAGGGTCTTTCTAGTAGTTGCACATCAAATCTAAGCTCTCTGAAGTGTTTTTCCAAAGTTGTCAACATTTTTATGTTTGGCATTCTGGAACCCACCTTATCGGAGGCTGAAAACGCGTTTTCTGCATTGTGCCGTAACTTTGCAGGGAAACTTCTGAACATGAAATTTTAACCTCCCACTTAAGCAGAAAGGGTCTTTCTAGTAGTTGCACATCAAATCTAAGCTGTCTGAAATGTTTTTCCAAAGTTATCAACATTTTTATGTTTGGCGTTCTGGAACCCACCTTATCTCAGTCTGCAAACGTGTTTTTTGCATTGTGCCATATCTTTGCAGGGAAGCTACAGAACATGAAATTTTCAACTCCCACTATAACAGACAGGGTCTTTCTAGTAGTTGCACATCAAATCTAAGTTGTCTGAAGTGTTTTTCGAAAGCTATCAACATTTTTTAGGTTAGCGTTCCGGAAACGACCTTATCTCGGGCTGAAAACGCATTTTCTGCATTGTGCCATAACTTTGCAGGGAAGCTTCAGAA